>NW_026690890.1:0-744382 GCF_020826845.1 Diceros bicornis minor
CAAGTCCGCACTACAAGAAAAAAAATTTGTAACTATGTATAATAATGGTTGTTAACTAGACTTATTGTGGTGATCATTTTGCAATATATACAAATATCAAACCACTGTGTTGTACACCTGAAACTAATATAAGTGTTATATGTCAATTATACCTCAATAAAAAAAAAAGAACACAATAACACAAAACAACATAAGAAAATGTAAGGTACAACATTCCATTAAGAAGAAAGGAAAATGAACTTATTTCCTCGTTTATGTAAAAAAATGCAGAAAGCTAAATATGACCACTATTTCCATGATAAATTTATTGTGGGAAATATCAAATTATACAATGATTTACACATTCTAATCTAAATTATTTTAGAAGTATTGGTGATCTATTATACTGAACCTTATTTACGTAAACACTATTTTGGCCATTATACAAATTATTTTTCAAGAAATCAACTTTTGAATACATACTATGTGTCCGGCACTGGGCTAAATTGCTCTGCATAGCTCCCTATTAAATAACTGCTAGTATTAATACTTTGTACAGGTGAGGAAACTGTGGCTTATGGAGTTTAAATAACTTCACCACTATAACACAGTTAGTGAATGGTATAGATGGGTTCTGAACCCATGTAATGGTCTTGTATGCTTAACAAATTGTCTTAGTCAGAGCAAGTAACATTATTAATTTAAATGTAACTATCTATAGAACTTGTTACCACAGTATTCTTTAGGTAGAGAACAGAACAGAAAGGGGTATACCACGTCTTCAATAGATAGGCCCAAACTTCATGCCATATTTAGGACTCGCCTAAGGAGATAACAAACTGATTATAATGAATTGTCTATACGGCCTTCTATGATCAGACTCAAGAGAAGTTTCTTTAGCCTTGCACCTATGAAATGAATTGTCAGTGGTGACTCCATTTTGTACCCTGGACTTCACCTTGTTAAAAATATGAAACTGTGCTGACCATGCTGACTTGCCAAAAAGGGAGTTATTTGCTGAGACAGAACTTTCTGAAGGACTGTCCAAAAACATACTTTTTCTGGTAGCAACCATATGCCCTTGAGTAAGCCAATAAACTGTAGCAGAAATTTACCCTCCTTAACAAACAATGGAGGGAACTGCTCTGGGCTCTCTTTCTTGCTAATAAAAAGTCTGGACTTTCCAGCTGTTGCTGGAACTGTGTTCCTTGAATTGCAATTCTAAGACCCCAAATAAATGCTACTCTTCTATTTTACAGTTTTTTTTAATAAGTTGGCATATTTGGTGTTAGAGATATGGGATGTGAAGCGACTTTCCACCTATTTCTGGGGCTGCTGTTGGTTTGGAGCAAGACCCCTGTGTGAGCCTCCTGTGCTCTGTCATCTCCCTGACAGCCTCAGGCCAGGTGAGTCCTCTCAGTTCTGAACCTCCACCTTGGTTGAGGTTCTGGCTTTTATCTGGGTGTCTTTTGGAACTAGTTTAAGAGAATTTACTTCCTCTTTTGGTGAGTCCATACTTGTAGCAGGAAGTATGCAGTCTATTGCTACAGGGATTCAGCTCTTTGGGGATCCCTGCTGGATTTATGTTAAAAAATTATGGGCCCTCTGCATATCAATTTTTAGAGAAATGGCACTGGTATACCAAGGATGATTTAAAACTTGCTTGGCCCCAATGGGGCTCTTTTGAAATATATAAATTAGTTTATTTGCATGCACAGTTAGAAAATAAGAGATCTAAAACTAAGCAAGTGGAACGGGAAGCTTATTTTGATTGGTATGTTGAAGTGTCCTGGGAAGTGCCCCATCCTGTTCAAAAGGCGGGGAAACGTGATTCCAGTGTTTTAGGCACTGTTGAACAAGAAGGCCTATCGTAGTAAAGAAGTTTTAGGGAATCCAAAGGCAAGATAGGTTCCACCTGGTCTATGGACCAGGATCTTGTGCCTTTCTGGAAATGGGTGAACTTTTGGATAATTTGGGATTGTAACAGCCATTCTGGAGAAACTTTCTTTTGGATAAGTCCACCTTAAGGGGCACCCTTAAAAGAGAGGATTCCAAACCTCTCAGAGACAATGGAATGCATTCTTTGATTCCTATGCAGAAGCTTCTAAAAGAAAAAATGACTTCAAAAACAGCTATAAAAGGGTCCTCACAGCATGCAAATAAAAAAAATCTTTAGTAAAAGTCTTTGGCCTTCTGAGCAGGTAAACTTTACTTAGTCCATCTGCCAGAAACACAATTTAGATTCAACTATTCTTTTGGGTTTTGTACCTGAGACATGGCTAAAAATTTTAAAGATCTTTGTGTCTCTCTGTATGTATATACATATGTGTGTGTATATATACATATATACATACATATATATGTATATATACACACACATATGTATGGTATTTTTCTACCTCTGGATGGTATTGCCAAAATTAAACATTTATATATATTAAGTATTCCTAAAATTCTCAGAAATATAGAAACTAACCCAAACGTCTTTCAAGTTCACCTTGTCTGAGATCAGGCATGTCTTTAGAGTTATCAATACTGAATGAAATACAAGCATACAAGTTTTTCTATCTGGGTTTACTAATCAAATAATTGTTTACTAGTCAAATAATTCTGTTACAGAATTTGTCAACAAGAAAAATAACTTAAGATGATGGTTAACTCTTTAATGTCTAATCCAAACATAACTGTTAAAAACAAGTGTTTAAATAAATGTAAATAAGATAAAAGCTTACACTAAGCTAAACTAAATAATGGATATCCATTAAATATCTAAATCATTTCCAGATAGGATAGTCACTGAGACATTGACTGCTAAACATACAGGGAAACAAACAATATTTGGGTCCACCAATAGACATGTTTTGTGCCACATTGAAAAGTTTGCTGTAAAGAGAAATATGCTTCTAGAAATTATGAAATTTGTTTATGGGTTTGCTAATCTACTACAGGATGCTAATAGATGAGCTTATAATATCTGATAGCTCACAATTTCATGCTTCCTAGTTTTCACTGGAAAGCAAAGAGTTAAAAAAGTTGGAAGAAGAGCTGAGAATATAAGGTGAACCAAAGAGAAAATGTCAGAACACTTAGAGTGATAAACATAAATTAACTCTGTGCAAACTGTGTGCACTGACGCTGAGAGAGTGCAGGCAAAGCAGCAGGAGCCTCTGAAAGATGAGAAGCAATGGGATTCTCTTGAGAGCTTTTTCCTACTATGGAAGGATTCACTGTAACTTTTTATTTTTCAAACTATTGTCACAGACCATTGAGAAATTATGATTAATGTTTATTTAAACAGAACATGTACATGGTATCTACATTTATCAATATAGATAAATGGATAATACATATCTTCAACTTTATTTATAATTCATAGATAAATTTATTATAAATTTATTTATTATATATAAATAAAAGAAAATAATTTCATAAAATGCAAAATAGAAGGCACATATGGCATATATTAAGCATAGGAAATACATATCAGTTTGTTAAACTTTTATTTCAGATACTTATATGGTTTTATATATATAGGCAAATGCTGGACCATGATATACACTAGATTTCTTGCTGTGGAATGATTCAACATGTTTGAAAACCATTGCTCTTATACTACAGTAAATTGAGCAACAGAAAGGTCTGTGCAGCCAGATGGAGAGGCCAATGCAAGAACCACCACCCTTCCTGTCCTGTAGGCACACAAGGATAACTCCTCAAGGCCAGGCTGTAATCATTCTCTGACAGGCTCATACGCTGTTGCCTGTTTTTTCAGATTTACAGCCAGGCAACAATCTTTGTTCAAAAGAACTTCCCCCAGTTCTTATAACTACTTACAATGCTGGGAATTCTGGTGACGGCTTCCCAGATATTTATAGCCCTGCCATCAGTTTAGACGCTGTTGTTCCATCTTTCAAATCTTTATTCTGCCTACTCAACTTACAGCAGCCGTCTTCAGCAACAATGTGGGGATCTTGTTCTATCCGCCTGTTCTATCATGAACAGTGTAGCAGAGCAATGTCAGGATGAACCTATAGACCCAAGTGAATCTCGTTCTATAATATCCAAAAAGCATATGGCTTACTTTGTACTATGTGGAAGGAGTTTATATTCATTTAATGTAATGCATAGGCAATTATGCCACCCTCCAAGGTAAAATCTGTAATTATTCTGTAACAACTGCTTTGCTTCATTTCTTTTCTAGATACACTTTATAAGTTTTTGAAATTGAGAGAATGACTGTAAATGAAAAGTAAGCAAGAAAAGTAGGCTATGTATTTTCAGTGAAAGACGATATGAAGAATGAAGATGGAATTTTGTTGAAGGAAAAAGTAATTTTGTTCTAAAATAAAATGATTGTTCCAAAACAAACAAACAAAAAAGGACAAAACAAGACATAAAAAATTGTAGAAGACTGTGAAAAAGGAATCTTTAAAAAGAAATTTTAATGTGTGGTCAAGCTGGCTAAGATTAAAGTGAATTTATTGAAAAATAAATTTTAATATCAAAAGTACACTGGTGTAAAATTAAAATTCGGACATTAATTAAAAGTACAAAGAACAAAGTCCTTTATTAAAAGGACAAAGTCTTCTCAGATTATTGATCTGCTCTTAATAAGAAATTATAAAGAACGGGCCGGCCCGGTGGCACAAGCGATTAAGTGCGGGCGCTCCGCTGTGGCGGCCCGGGGTTCGCAGGTTCGGATCCCGGGCGCGCACTGACGCACCGCTTGTCAAGCCATGCTGTGGCGGCGTCCCATATAACGTAGAGGAAGATGGCCATGTATGTTAGCTCAGGGCCAATCTTCCTCGAGAAAAAAGGGGAGGATTGGCATCAGATGTTAGCTCAGGGCTGCTCCTCCTCACAAAAAAAAAAAAGAAATTCTAAAGAAAGTTTCTTTATCTTTAACGTAATTTGCCTAGAAAACAAAGATTCTCTGTTTTGTCTTTATTAGGTCTTCGATTACTTAGAAAAGCTGAATTTTCTCAATATTAAAAGAACTGGGTTTTGGGTCCGGCCTGGTGGCGCAAGCGGTTAAGTGCACACGCTCCGCTGTGGGGCCCCGGGGTTCACCGGTTCGGATCCCCCGCGCGCACTGACACACTGCTTGGCAAATGATGCTGCGGCAGCGGCCCATATAAAGTGGAGGAAGATGGGCACGGATGTTAGCCCAGGGCCAGTCTTCCTTAGCAAAAAAGAGGAGGATTGGCAGATGTTAGCATAGAGCTGATCTCCTCACAAAAAAAAAAAAAAAAAAAAAAGAACTGGGTTTTGCTTAAAACTATGTAACCTTCTGCATTTTCCCTTAAAATCTTTTTGTTGCTTTGGTTAAATGGATAATTAAATATTGTTTCATAAAAATCTGTGAATCTTTTGGATTAAATGTTTTAAAACCTTTTGATATTTTTAACCAACATCCCTGAATCAAATTCTAAATACAGTCTTTTTGACCTGAGAGATATTAACCTAATTAGGTTTATTTGATATGTTAAATTACATGGGAAGTATCAAATAAGAAGTAATACTAAGCCTTCTTTACATCATATCTATGTAGGTACATATTGTTAGTGCTCCAGAAATGACACGAAATTCCTGGAAATCGGATGTGTCCTAATATAACATCATCAAACTCCAACTATTATCTTAAAATATTGCATGTCCCCAAAATAACCAAATTCCTTTGTCAATTGCATTATAATGACTGCTCATCAGATCTTTAATAATGGGCATTTTAGAGTCTTTTGTCATTTATAGACAGTTTTTGCTTTACTCTGATGGGCTTTGCCAAAGAACTGTGGCTGCAAAAGTGCTTCATCTTCAAAGAGATTCATAGAAAAGACTTTGACAAGTACTTTAGAGTACAGGTCTTTGATAACTTTGGGTTATCAAATCATAACACTGAACTGGGTGGGAATTTCTAAAATTCTAATGGGAAACTGATTGCTTTGATATTTTGTTTTCCAGATTTAAAGGACCCTCTTTTCTCCTCTCTTTTAAGCAAGCTATAACTTACAGCAATTTGGTAAAGTGTATCTTTGCAGCGAAGGTTGAAGCGTTTATCTTTTTCTCCATACCTGATCCCTCTAGAATTCTGAAATTCTTATTAAATATTCTTAGTTTCATGACAATATACGTATTTGCATAAGTTCAATAAGAATCTGTTCTCCTTATAATGGGATGCTCAATGCACCTAGCCCCTACTTCCTTTGATCCACAGCTGATAAAAGGGGATATACGTCAATTTGGCAAAGGCCTAATCAAATCCATAGAGAATAATCACACTTTGGTAGAACAGTCTTTCCACAGTGCACTCCCGGGAGACTAAAACACCAGACATCATAATCTGCAGCCCAGAACTTTCCTGTAGACACTGGAAAAGACACCTTTAGAAAGACTCCCTCCAACCTCACTGGAAGGAAACTTATCAGCTACTGTTAACCAGCCCTTGTGTCACTAGACTCCAAGGTATAGACCCTTGGATTCATAAGTTACGTCTAAAGACACCACTAAACCCTGACTGGACCTGCACACCAACTGGTGACCTGAAAGTAAGATTTCCAGGAATTGAAGGAGACGACAGCTGAGTAGACAGCTTTCCCAAGATTCTGGACCAGTCCTGTACATTTTTTATACCCTTTCTCACTGAACAATTTGTTATTCCCTTCATACTTTTCTCTTTTTTAAAAAATTAAGGTCATATTGGTTTATAGCATTATATAAATTTCAGATATACATCATTATATTTCTACTTCTGTATAGACTGCATCGTGTTCACCACCAAAAGTCTGCTTGCCATCCGTCACCATACATATCTGCCCCTTTAGCCCCATACTTTTCTCTTCATCATCCTATTGGGAGAACTCTTTTATCTATTCTTTTACATCATGAAAGCATATGACCTCCATTTGTAACTCGTATCTTTATACTCCTTCTTGTGGATCTCTTTACATAAAGTGAAGAATTTCAAGAATGGGTTAATGCTTGGCATCTTAACCTAGAAAGCATCCCACAGATCTTTGGAAGGCTGAAAATGAAGGATTGTTGGATTGAAGTATTTGGGCTATTATTTGTCCTGATAGGTATTTCAATGCTTTCTTCTCTAATGCACACAGTGGAATTCTTAGGTGGTGGTAAAACCCTATGAAATCAGAAGAACTCACTGCTGTTATATAGGTTATTGCCTTATGGATCGAACCTCTTACATAGTCGACATATCAAACCACCTTTCTTAAAGTTCTTCTTACAATGGCTTTTGTTATTAGGGTGATTTTCACTCTCAGGTTGGCCTTTTATTTTTCTTCATAATCCTCATTATTAACTGTCATACCTTATCACACTCTTTTTGTTCCTACCTTGCAGAAACTTTCTGATTCCCAAAATCTCACTGATTGTTGGATCTGTGCTAGAACAAATGTGCCTCCACAGCCCTGAGGACTGGGCCGTGACCCAAGAGATCACAGTTGCATGGCAACAGATAGTCAGACAAAATGTCTCTCTCCTGGGAATTTGAATTTGAGATCCAAAATCCCTAGTTGGCTATTCAGTCAATGAAGTCATATAACAGTGAGGTTTTGGTGACCTCATCATATGTGGTCACGTGCATGGAAAAGAAGAGCAAGCCAGTCTTCAGAGAAAGACAAAAATGAAGGAGACATGCACAGAGAAGAAGAGAGGAAAGTATGTAGTCTAAACGAGAGCGAGAGAGCTCCTGAGAGAGGCAAGGGCTTAGCCGTCTTTGCTTTTCAGGTCCTGGTTACAGTTCACTTAGAGTTGCCGAAACTTCTTGCCTCTCCTGTCTCCATTTTATTTTTACTTAAGTTAGTTTTGGAAGATTTCTAAATCCAACAATCCTGGCTTTAACAATATTCTCTTGCTATTGTTTCTATAGTATGTCTGAGAATCAATTTCAGAGTTTAAAGGATTCTAAGATATCATAATTTTATAGATGAGGAAGCCTAGAGAGGTTAAAAATATTACACAGATGACTGAAGATCCTGACTAAACCTAGGATTCCTGATTTTACAAACACCAGTGTTTTGTAGAAAATTAAAACAAAGATTTGGGAATAAATAGTCATTTTCTCCTAATACCACCTCATTTTCCAATAAAACTCTTCTAACAAACTATTAAGTTTAAAAAAAATTAATTTTGAAGGAAAACCAACTTACCGAAAATAGTGAGATATCTATTCCCTGTACCCAGATCTATCAGACATTTTGACATATTTGCTTCCTATATCTCTTTTTGAAAGATATAAAATAGTCAAAATCCAGTCAAAACTTTGTTTTAAAAGATAATTTTAGAGCACATAGTCTAGTATGTGTACTTTTATAAAGTACCCTCTACTACACTCAGACCCTTTACTAAACTCAGATATGATTATACAGTCTAATTGTTTTCTGAGTTTCCTAAATAGAGATGTTTAAAATATATTACCAACATTCATATGACTTTTTTTTCTGAAAAAAAATTTATATTTACCTCAAACCTTAAAAAAAATGATACTGAATGCACTTAGCTGTACTTTACTAGCAACAAATTGAGGTATATCTTTACATTTTTATGTTTGTGTAGTTTTGGAAAATAGTCTTTAGTTTCAGCTTTCTTTCCTTTTCTCATCTTGAGCCTTTGCTGGAAGTGACGTATCATTCAAAGGTAGTAGCAATCAGTATTCTTTCCATTCTTGTTAAAATATCAGCATTGTTCTATATTATATGGAGACTAAGACTATCAAGGGAGAATATTTAAAATACTGTGGCAATGAGTTTATATAGTAGTTATGTGACTATCAATATTCTTTCAAGGGATTTATGTTGTAATTCAAGATTACTTGAGCATGAGCATAATAAACTCTTAAAGTAGTAGCCAAATCTTCTCACGCAAGACTCTGAAAGACTCTTTCCAATTAAAAAAAAACTAATACTAATCAACTATAACGCCCCTGGAGGAATTCTACAGGGAATACGCAGTATTATTCTCTCAAATAATGAAAAATTTAAAGCAATGTATTTACTCATTTTCTTCCTTATTCACCCTAGTATATATATTTGTCAGAATATAAAAATTATGAAGTGTTATCAATCTGGTTGTTTTCTTCCTATTTGACTTATTTTAATTGTTTGCTTTTATCTATCAGCCACTTTTTATTTTGCTACCATTTGAGATAATTTCAAACTTAGAGCTGCAACATTAGCACAAAAACCTCCTATATACTACAGTACAGTTATAAAAATCAGAAATCTTAACATTGATATAATACTACTGTCTAATCCATACTCCACACTTAAATTTCTGTCCTAATAATGTTATTTGTAGCTACTTTTTACACCGCCCCCCTCCCCAGTCCACAGTCCACTCCAGGATAACTCCTTATATTTAGTTGTCATATTTCTTTAGTTTTATTTAATGTGTAATTGTTCCTCAGAATTTCTTTGTACTTTACAACCTTGGGGTTTTTGAAGAGAACTGGCTAGTAACTTCGTAAAATATTGCTCAATTTGGGTTACCTTAGCTTATTAACTCTTTCAAATTACTAGAAATTCCTGTATTGAATTATATTGCAATGTACTTTTGGAAGTTGAATTATTTTTTCTCTAGATGCAAGTTGATCTACCTTAGTCATTTAGGGAGGACATTTATTGCACAGGTTGAGCATTCTGGCTTTGGAGTCAGACAGATTTAGATTTTATTCTACCTTTCCTGCAATTAGTTGTACTCATCTTTCCGAGCTTCAATTTCCTAATCTATAAAATAGGGAAAAAGTTGCATAATAAAGGGGTTGTTGGAGGGATTAAATGAGATAACATATGCGAAGCATTTGGTAAAGTGCCTGGCATATAAGCAGAGCTCCATAAAAGACTGGACACATTATACATTTGCCAATGGAAAGTAACATGAAAAAACTGACAAGCTGGTTTAGTGGCATTAAATAATATTGCACCAATATTCAGGCAAAGAGGAAAGTGAGTTAAATTGCCTTTTTCATTTGAAGGCCTCTGAAGCATTCATGTTTCCAAGTTTCAGACATTAGGTTTTTTTAATGTGTCAGTTTTCAGTGTACAAGGCTTTATATTTAATTTTTCAAAGCAAAATGTCTCAGTTTATTTTACTTTTTTTTGAAATAATAATCATAGCTAAAGGAATTTCTTTCTGACAGTGTAGAATTTAAAACAAGAGTTTCCTAGTAATTTAGTCATTTGCAACTAATTTGTTTATATGCTATATATTACCTACCTGCTTATTTCTTACATAACAGTACTTTCTCAAGGTAGATCAAGAAAGTCCATTTAGCAATGATGTAGCTGAATTGACAATAAGAGTAATAGCTTTGATTTGGGCTGTGGGAATATGGGTTCAATTGGAGAAGGATGCATGCGAAAGAGGCAAAAATACACATTTTTAGCTTATTGCTTGATGCAAGATTGATGTGAATTATCTTGACCTAAGCTGTGTCTTGTCTTTGGAACCATTCCTTCTGGTCATTTATTCTACTTTCTGGCGATCCTCCGTCCCAGGGGTCTTAAGCTTATAACAACATAACAGTTTTGTTATAGCTTTTCCTGCCCTGCCATATTCACACACACCTTTCCTTTCTTCTTGGGTGAAGAACTCAGATATTTTTAGGGAAAGTTACTGCATCAGTAAGGCATTTTGGATTCTTTGCTAGATGATGAAAAAAAATTTATTTAAAACGTTCATAGATATTTACATTTTAAATAATATATGTGATAAATAAATAAATAATTGGCTATTTTCTAGGCTTTGTGTTTGAGAGAGAGTTTTTGACAAGTTTGGGCCAACTTGTGTTCTGCAATAGTGTTCTGTGGGCTCTATTGTCTCTAAGTTGATACCGCCCTTCATGCCTTCTTAACTTTCTCTAGTTTTGAAGATTTAAGTATTGTTAGTGTATTTAGCCACAGTACTCAGGTCAAGGCCAGAGGCAGGAAGATCGGAAGCATGAATCAACTCATCAAAGGATGGGCTGCCTGCCTGGAGAAAACACTGGAGTGTGATGTGGGACTTTTAGACAGGCAGAGGGCTCTGACACCCAGGCACTCTCTGGCTGGAACGTGCCTGTGGCAATTTTGCACTGGTTAATTTCAACTGAACAGAATTTTCATTTTAGTCAAAAATAGGGAGGCTTGAATTAAATATATCTAAGTTTGTTATGACCTCTGTGAATAGGAATAAAGAAGATAAAAAGCAAAAAACAAAAAAAAATTTAAAAAGAAAATGATTTAAGACATCATCTTAAACATGAGTAGATAGGGTGACTGCATGCTTTTGTTTTATGAGCTTCTGGGCATTTGCTTTTCTCTTAAGTTACATTTTTGCTTTATATACACAGTGTTACTAATTTCTCATGTCTTGGCAACAGCTAGAAAGTCACATTTGAAAAATTATTTAAACAGCTTACCATTTTGATGTCATCTCCTTATAATATTTAGAAATCAGTTTTTTCTCCTGTAGGACACAATTACAATTTTCTAATATGAGTGTACCTTATTTCTTACATTTTAGGAGCTCTCTTTCTTTGGAATTGAGACTTGACATTCAGATACATTAACAATTAAGTGGCCAGGACATTTGAAAGAAATTGGAGGTTAGCGCAGAAGTGCCCTTCTACTGGGGAGGCATTCATGTATCAGAGACATTCTCTTGAATTTATGTAAAAGTTAGAAACACAGTATTGTTATTTAAATAATTTTCCCACATAATAATTCCGTTAAAAGTTGTAATTGCTTTAAATTTTACTACTGATTGTAGTCATTTGTGTGATTGTGTCTATGATTGATGCATTTTAATGTTGCAATTGTCTGGCAATTTTCCATGATTATATCCATGACTGGTATTCTTTATGGTGCAATTGTGTGGTAACAGTCTGATTATATTGCTATTAAGGTTTTTACATAACTTTCTCTCAGGACACATTTGAAGAATAGAGGCTTTATTTTCAAGAGTATAGGCTCCCGCGTAAAGCAAATCAGTTCACCTGGCTTGGTGAATTGTCTTTTCATCAAGTCAATAGGCTGAATGATTTTCAGAAGAAAACCACCACTTTCACTTTTCATATTATAATATTGAGAATGTTATTTAGAAATTTATATTACTAAAATTCGTAACTTCTTAATATGCAATCAGAAAAAGCTGTGATAACAAAGACTGAAAAGAAGTGACCAGAACATTTGGGAAAAATCTAGCAAAGAGCAGCATTAAGAAGGCCAAGAGAAGAAAGGGGAATTAATCAGATGGCACAGAGGGAGATCAGGTGAAGAAAGTACTTAGACACGTCTACTGAATCTGGCACTAGAGACAATAACCTTGACCTCACTGAGACCAGATTCTGTGGACTGTGGGGAAAGAAGCCAGGAGTAAATGTAATTAGGAATCAACGGGAGATAAAGAAAGTCACACAATGTGAGAAGACAATGTTTTTCTCGGGGACAAATGTGAAGAAAGGAAAAAGATAGGATAATATACATAGGAAAATAAAAAAAAATGCTGGGAGGTTTTCTTTTTAACACAGAAGAGATAATTATACACTGAAGGTAAAAAAATAAAAGAAAGAAAGATACTGAGGAAAAAGGTCTCTGAGGAGGTTCAAAGTTCTATTAAGTTCAAAGTAAACTGAACAGATAACTTGGCCCTTCTTTCAGTGAGATATGAAAGAAGGAGGGAAAGTGGTATATGAAGATCAGTTCATTTGTGGGTGGAGGTAGAGGTTGAGTGAATTTCTGCTACTTGGCTTTTGTCTTTGCTGTAACTTAAAAAGATACATTTTCTCTATCAAAGACGGGCATGGAGGTGCGCATGAGCATGGGGACAAAATGGAGAAATAGAGAAAAATGTCTAAGAGTTGGAGACTCTGCCACGTAGAAGGGCTGATGGAGTTGACAGACGAGAACAAATAGAAGGATTGTTGAGTGAACTTGAACAGAGAAAACTTATTTGGTACAGAGGTATGATTTTTCCCAGCAGTGCTTAATGGTCTGCATATCAAAGCAGGAGAGCAAATGTTTGGAGTGATTTCCTGATAGTGATGTACAGATCCAGTGTAGTGGGAGGACAAGAAAACAAAGCAGTTGTGGGTTGCGGGTGGAGAGTATTTGAAAGTGATGGACCACAGGTTCAACAAGGGACAAAAGTGCAGTCACTAGGAGGCTGATGACACAGTATACGAAATGGCTCATGCTCTGGGGTCTTGATGAAATGCAATAATTTGTACAGTGAGAATATGAAAGTAAAAATGCTTAAACGGTAAATGTTTTTCAGTAAGAAAATAGGATTTTAGATTGAAAGATTTTGAAATACTGTTATTTGGCAGGAAGACAAGAGAATTGATTTTAAGATCAACAGCATTGTTCATAATGATTTTAATTAGCTTATTTATTCTTTTGAAAATTAAAGTCAGAGCTATAACTGACTAATTCATCTTGTCGTTCTCAACACTGCCTCTCTTTTGAGGGAGATATTTCTTTGATCAACACATCTCTGGCAGCGATCTGCAGCCTCCGTTTAAAATCACTAATTTCCACCAACAAGTGAGGTTAGAACTGTGCTGTCTAGGATGGCAGCCACTAAGCACACGAAGCTGTTGAGCACTTAAATATGGGTAGAGCTATGGAGGAAGTGAATTCTAAATTTTATTTAATTTTAACTTAAAAACTGAAGCACCTAAAACATTTTTTCTTTCATAAATCTTTATTGCTTTAGTGGGACTACATTTCACCTTAACCACTGCATCAACATTATTGTGTTGTAGTGAATATGACAGGTATATCATTAATAATTTTTATATTGATTAAACGTGTAAATGATAATATTTTGGATACATTGGGTTAAATAAAAATATATTATTGAAACTAATTTCATCTGTTTCATTTCTACGGTTTAAAATTTGGCTACAAAAAGGTGAAAATCACATATGTGGCTTGTTATATTTCTATTGGACAGAACCAGTTTAGAGTTTCTTTGATTGTAGCTGTCTTTTCGAAACTAAAAATAATAAAAATTTCTTTGTTAAAATTAAAAATATTTAGAGAGAGAATATGTTCGTACCTTTTCCTTTATGTACAGGAAAACCAACATTCTGAAAAGTAGAACCGACAAGATGGTGGAAGTAGAGCCGAAGAAGAAGCGGACCTTCTGCAAATGCACCTACCGCGGGGCGGCTCTCGCCCAGCCGGGGGACACATTCTAGGAGCAGCTGGAGCAGCGGGTGCAGCCGCAGCCACTAAACCCGCCCTGCCGTGGAGGCGGCTCTTCCGCTGACGCGCCTGCGCGAGCCCAGGAAGGAGGCGCTGCCGGGGAGAGGCCTGAGGTGCTGAAGATGCACCTGGAGACATGGTCGTCCTGCTGGATATGGTGGGCGTCTACAATGGCAAGACCTTCAGCCAGGTAGAATCCTAGCGAGAGATGACTGGCCACTACCTAGGTGCGTTCTCATCACCTACAGGCCCGGGAACCATGGCCAGCCAGGCACCGGGGCCACCCACACCTCCCACTTCATCTCACTCAGGTGGCCTGCTTGGCCAATAAAGGCACAGAGTTCCTTCCTTCCTTCCTTCCTTCCTTCCTTCCTTCCTTCCTTCCTTCCTTCCTTCCTTCCTTCCTTCCTTCCTTCCTCCCTCCCTCCCTCCCCTTCTCTTCCCCTTCCTTCCTTCCTTCCTTCCTTCCTTCCTTCCTTCCTTCCTTCCTTCCTCCCTCCCTCCCTCCTTCCCTCCCCTCCCCTCCCCTCCCCTTCCCTTCCTTCCTTTCTTCTTTCATGGTTTTTACAAATATTTTGTTTATTTTAATGAAGGTGGTACAGACAATGTCTATTTAAAACCCATATCCCAGGCCAAAAAGTGCAAGGAAAATAAACAAGAGCCATGTTCTGTTCTGTACACTTCTGTATCAATAACTTTATTAACTGGTAATGAAAATTAGAACTTTTCTGGGATCTTCTGACAAGATTTTTCTTCAATCTTTAAAATGCCTTCTCTTCAGTGAAGCTAGCTTTGGAGTTAGTCATTACTCTTGCCGTATCTGTTATCTCGACCCCAACCTGATATTCCTCTTTTTTGGTCCAGACCTTCAGGTTTTAAAATTTGAGAATATTCTGCCATCTCCTTGTTTTTCTTGCCAAGTTTTACTAATGTATTTGGGAGACAAACTTCATTGCTTAGAATTATTATATATTAGTAGGAAAATGAAAATTAAGGCCATAGTGAGAAGCCAAATTTCCAATGTGTAGGGAAACCAATTGAGTCGGGCCTCGACATTCTGCAGGTTGCTTTCTCATTTTACCCCATATGCCCCATAGGACATTTGCTCATTCTTGGTGGGAGAGGAGAGACAAAGCAGGTTGAGAAGCTCCTAAAAGGCAGGGGAGTCAGGAGAGCTTTAAACAATTTTTCAGATCTGGAGAGACAAAAATTAGAATTTGGTTCTGCCAAAGCACCTGGATTTGAGGAACATCAAGATCCCAGAAAGAAGGGAGGCACGAGAAGTGAATCAAATATTCCAGTTTTTCCCTTGAGACATTGACTGTTTCCAAGCTTCTCAGTACAAGTGCTAAAATTCAGACGCCTCAGTCTCCTTGAACTCCCATCTTTGCTTATTTCTCCGTCCCTGCTCTGGGTTTGGAGAGCAAATGCCGTCAGTAAAAGGGAGAGATTTTAGTGTTTTCTTCTTTTGTTTTCTTCCTGAGGATCACAGCCCTGCATTGTGTGTTTTCCCGATATCTGAAAAGAGTTGTTTCATGCTTCCCAGTATTCTTGCTTTTTATGGTGAGACGGCAAGTCAAGGACCAAGGCACGTTCTGTCATGGTTAGAAGTAGAAATAACTTTTTTTTTAAAGTTTTCATAATTAAAATAATTTCTTGCATGATGGTAGTAGAGCATCTTTAAAAGATTCTTGTGATTTCTTTAGATTATTTTATTTATTACCATAATCTTGGGTTACTTATAGTTATTGAAATTTGAGCTCCTAAACTTGAGATGATTTGTAAATCAACACAATATAAGTAGGCAAATTCAGATTAATTTAAGCATAAGGACAGCTTATCAATGAATATAAACCAATATTGTGAATAGAAGCATTTCAGAAAGATTTTTTTAGCATGTGGATCAGTTGCCCATCCTTATTTGCCATATTTTAATTTAAATATTGATTCAATATTTAATGGTTTAGTTTATTGCCATATTTTAATATAAGTATGTACATGTACATTTCTATATGCACATAACTCAGAACACAAAGTGCATGTGGTTCAAAAAAGGGTTACCTGGTGGTATTTGTACCACTCTTCCAGCCCCTAGCAGCATGATACCCAAAGAACGGGAATAATGTGTGTGAGGTGTGGGAACCAGTTTAGAATTACGGAAACTATAGATTTAAGGTTCTTCACCAATTAAGCAAAGGTGGAGGAATTTGCCAGATATAAGAGAGTATAATGGAAATGGAGGAAACAAGAAATGGCAGGTATATTATTTTGTGAACTTTAAAATAAAATAGCCAGGTATCCTACCAGCAAAATGAGTTTATTCGAGAGTAGACAGAGGAATTGCAATTTGTTAAATGCAAACTATGGCAGACCACAGGCAAATCTAGAGAATAAGGGAGGGGAGCTTGCTTTTATAGAGAAGAAGAGGGGGTTGGGAGGGACTGTTTTGAACAAAAATTCATTGGAGGAAAGTAAGAGTTTGGGGTGGAGATGGCTTCTCGTTGGCTGAGCTGTGAAGCTTCTCATTGGCTGGGCTGTTGCTGGGCAAGGAGAAAATCTTTCTTCCTCCTGCTGGAGTAGTAGTTGCACTTCCTGTCCAAATTGTAAAGTAAGCTTCAGGGAAGTTGTGTCCTGTAGACCTCCCCTAAGGGGCTTCCTGACTCTGTTTTAAGTGAGGTTTTCCTTTATTAATTTTCACAATTTCTACAGTGAAGCTCCTACCTCAGAGCCCTTCTGCATGTGTTATCCTGTTTGCCCCACACCTGTTCTTAGCAGTAGAGCACATGTTGCAGATGAAGAAAAGGAGGCTCAGAGAGACACCAGTGATTGTCCCAAGTTATAAGTTATGTCAGATACATTGTTCTGAAACTAAATTCAAAAATACAGCTGAAAATGATGCAGGTGTCAATAAGTATTCCTACCCATATCCAAATCCAAAACTATGTTTTCATCTACATCCAGATTGTAAAGATAGTGGGTTACCAAAACAATTACACCAGTTCTTCATCCTCAGTGCCAATATTCTGTTAATTCCTGGAGCTGATAAATGTGATATTGGGAACTGTTAATTCAGTCAAATAGAGTTTACAACTTTGCAAGAATGAATAAAAATAATGATGACTAACCTTAAGGGGCAATTGTGACTTATTAATTACTAATTTTTAATCTATTTTCCTATGAAGCAAATTTCAGAAAGCATTATGTATACTAAAGGAAGTGATTATTTCCTGAAGTCTTCTTAAGAATTAGCTAAAATGGGATAAAATATTCTGAAATTCAATAAGAATTCAGTGAAAATTGCTGTGAAATCTATTGCTACCATGTTATTTTGCAAAGACAATGGTGTCTAATTTAGATTTCTTTGATTTATAGAAAGAATTGTAAGGTAACAAAGATGGTTAAATTAACAGCTCTGCACTTTTGGTGGTTAAAACTAAAAGCAGCATTAATAGTGTAACAGGCCTTTTAATTTAAGATTCACAGCATTAGCAAAAAAGTGCAACATATAATTACACTTTTCCTAGCATGTTTACATTCTTTTTCTCATTGTCTTGCTTTAGAAAAGAAATCTGGGCACCAAATATTAAAATAGTCAACTGTTATGCTAGCATTTTTTAAAACATCTAACTTAACAAAAATAATTGTTTTAACATCTGTTTCCTTTTCAATGAAATCTCAAATCTCCTAGATCATCTGTAAAATATCACAAGCATAGAGATAATTCAAATTCACTACTGCTCATTTTGAATTTATGTGCTCTTTTAAATACATTACTATTTAGTAACCACACTTTAAAATCCCATCTTAATTTGAATATTAAGATGAGAAATATGTTTTTCCTCTTGAAATCTTTCCTATCCATTAAAACACATTTCAAGTCTCACCTCCTTCTTCAAGTGTTCTCTGTTTTTTTCTGTCCTACACTGATCTCTTGTTCTGAATTCCTACGTGATATTTCCTCTGTCCCACTTGCGTAGTCTCATGTACTCTTCACCTTTGTATGGGGATAAGCCAACTACACTTTAACATCCTTAAGGATGAGGGCCAGCCCCGGTGGCCTGTTGGTTAAGTTTGACGTGCTCTGCCGATTTACTCACAGTTGGCTTTGCATAACAAAAGAATCTCCTGGTACCTGCGTTATTGGTAAAAATTATATGGTTTTCAAAGTACATACCAAGGGATCAAATGTAATAATCAGAGCCAGTTAGCCTTATCTCACAGCCAAACCTGTCTAAGAGAATTTACTTATAATTTCTAAGAGAATTTACTTGGGAAAGTTGTAAGTTTATAAGCTCTGTGGTGGTTGGTTTTTGGTGTTATCATAATTGAGGCATTCTGGTCTCTTGCAGGCCTTGCATGGATCCCTTTATTTCTACTCCTGGCTGTTGCACTATTGTCAATTACATGTCTCAAATTTTTAATCTGAGATATTTTTCAGTATGAGGACTGAGAGGCAATTTTACTATAGCACCTTCTTTGTCAAAGATGATTATAACAACCAAAAGGTGTCAATGGGGGAATTTATCATAGACCAAACATGCCCAAAAGAATCAAAAGGAGATGGAAATTTTGTGCAAAAATTTTGAGAGGAAAGAGATATAGCACCTTATTTTTCTTTAGGTGTTTAAAAAAATTGAATTAACAAGAAAGTCTAGATATAGAAATATGTGAGAATCTACAAATTACCAATAATATTTCAAAATAGCTACCCTTCTTAGCTTTGACTATCTTTCATAACTCTTCTAAGAAAATAATTTGGAGGAAATATCTTTGCATCCCAAAATGTTTTTTTTATATTCAGCTGAATATATTTGGTTAAATTTTGCAGATACTGTTTTGATACATTTATTGTGTACACAAAGATCAAGGCAATATTTTATTTATAAATTCCACACCCAAAGATTCCCTCTGTGGGTTTTGTTTAGTCACTAGTTCCTTTTGAAAAGGAGCAGCAAAGTCATATTAATGAGTCCATCTGTTAATGGAGTTTAAAGTTTCCTTCATTCTCAGATGGCTGTCCTTTTCTAAAGATTGTCTTCTCCAGCTCAATAGCAAATACAGATCCCTTTCTTTGCTCCTTGCCAAGTAGTATTTTCAACTGGGATATCTTTCTGTATTTCGTTTTTGTAAAATCTTGAAAATATTTGTCTTATGGAATTCCATCATTTTCCCTGAGAGCACAGTTCCTGCATTTGACGGATAACCTCTTGACTTGAGAAATGCTTTGTTTCTCCAGAGAATCTGAATTCATAAAACAATCAGAAAATTTCATTTAGATGAAAGTCCACAGGGATATAACCTCCTCCTTTTTGTGCAAACATGTATGGAGTTTGGTGGTCATGGTTACTTGTTACTAGCCCTGTGCTCTCTGTGGTTCTGTGTGAAGCTGGGCCAGAGATCAGCAAGCCTAGAGTGTCGTTATAGTGAGGCAGAAACTGAGAAGAATGCTTTAGTTGATGATGACCATGCAGCAGTTTAGAACACACAATTTTAAGGTCACAATTTAAAAAAAAATACTTTAGGGGCTTCCCTCCACAACGCTAACTGCTTATTCAGTAATGTCATAGGAACAAGAATGAGAAGAAAAGAAAGACTCAAAAGTATAACTATATTGATTTTCTATCTGTCTGTCTATCTATCTATCTATCTATCCATCCATCTATCTATCCAATATGTGTAACTAAAAGAACTTATTCATAAAGTAGAATTTTTAAATGTGTGGATTAGTTTAGTACAATACTTATAGTTTGTGTGTGTGTGTGTGTGTGTGCATGTGTATGTCTTAAAAGAAAATTCAAGTTCACAAATGTGTATTTTGACCTAAGGTAAACCCAACAAACACAAAGTTGAACCTCTCAGGAGAAAAGTTGTTCCTGGGATTCTATACTCAAGGATAGTTCTGATCCATTTTATTCATGGAAATTATTTAATTTATCCTGTGAAGCAATATTATAACATAGATTTGGAATGGTGTTCCAAAAGACCAAGCTATATCTTGAAAATTATGTTTTAGTTATGTTTATGCTATCTGTGTAAAATTAAAATAGTGTTATATACCTGTATTTTAATTTGGCATCTGGATAGCAACTGTCATGTAGTTATTACCTCCAAAAACTTCAAGATTGTTATGCAGAAAAAAGACTGAGGGATCTGATGGTAGAATTCTTTGATAGGTAACTAAAATATGATACACTTCAAGAAATCCGGCAGCAGCCGCATCACCTGATGCACAGTAGAAGTGTATTCTGTTCTTTAACCATTATCTTCTAACTGTTCTTGGAGACACAGGATCAGTATCAAGCAGAAAACCGAGCGCTATTCATCTTCTTTGAAGGTGTGGCTTTTTAAAAACAGCAGACTGCGATCCTTTTCCTCTTATGACTTCTAGGACCCCAAATCCCCCCAACTAAGCTATGATGGATAAGGGCAAAACTGGAGATGTCTTGAAAACTGTATTTCTATGTCTCATATTTATTCATGGAATTCTTTAATTTAGAGTTTTAAGATGTCAGGCAAGGAAATAGGTTATTCCACTTACATCCAATAGAATAACACTAGAGCAAGTGTCCTAACCTGGGGTCCAAATTCAGGGGCTCCATGAAAATGGATGGGAAAAAAGAAATCTTTATTTTCATTAGTCTGTAACTGAAATGTAGCATTCCTTTCAAGTACAAATGTAGGCAATAAACCACAGTTATACTAGCAGGATTCGTGACTTTCTCCCCAAGAGAGATCATTAATAGTTTGATAACATATTTAAGTAACTTTAGGTGTCTCAAAATATCTTTTATGCTCATTGATACTTTGGATTTATGGTAGTTATGAGACCTTTCACTAGATCTTGATATTAATGATTAATAAAGAAGCACATATATATTGGTATATAATGTATATTTTATTTTAAAGTAGATTGCTATCTGTGTTTCAGCATAATTTCTTTCTTGGAATTCTGTTTGCCTTTTTAAGGTTTCTCTGTGGTTCAGTGTTCTGGCAAATCTTTCCATGGCACAAAAACATAAAGAAGCCCTGCTTTAAGCAGAACATTTGCTGGAAATTGTGTAATAGACTGGGACTTGTGTATATCAACCTGCTCTCCAGCCCTGACTCCACAACGAGGATTTAGCTAGCACCCAAACAGTAAGCTGTGCCAAAGCAACCCAACACCAAATCCCTTGGTAAGCACCAACTCTGGATAACTCCTACAAAGTTTAATGATGAGAAGGGTAAAAGCGCTGCAGATCAAAGGAGCGAAAATATCAAATGAAGACTCAGAAAAAGACCGTACCTCTGAAAATGAGCGATTATTACAGAAACCATAAAATTACTTCAGAAAACACTTTGACATCCTTGATATAGAAAACCATCAAGACTGAATGGGATAAGATTAAAACAGAGAAGGAAAACATAAAGAAGTAATCAAGGAAACAAAATATGCAATGTCTGAATTAAATTTTCATCAGAAAAATTAACAAACAGGATTCTGGAAGAAGAGAATCAATTTAATGATATGGAAGATCGACTTGAGACACTTTGATTCATAGCAGGGAAAGAAAAATAAAAAGGAATGACAGACAATGGAATTATAGGTGTTTCAGCAGGAGAAAAAAACAAGATAATTAGATTAAATTATTGTTGAAGACATTAAATTATTGTTGGAGACATGTTTCTTCAGAAAAATAATTACCAACATATACCAAATGAAACAGCCTCCAGGAAAACTACCACTTCAGGAAAAACTTTTTAAAAAAGAAACCTCTATTTTAGAAAAAAGTCCACTAGGCACATGAGGAAAAAGAAAATCTACAACACAGAGGAAACAAAGAAAAAGGAAAACAGATTATCTGTAAAAGAAGTAGTCTAGCCTCCAAATTCTCTGTAACTCTAAATATGAGATGTTATGGGAGGATGTTTATGGAGACTTGAGATAATTTTTATCCAAATAAATTTCCTTAGAAATAGAACAAGTATTCAAATATACAAAAGATGCACTTACAGATTACTTTGAAAAGTGTTTAAAAGTTTTCAGTATATATTTTAGTAATATTCCAACTAATTATAAAATAATTCCAAATTAATTGCTCATAATTGGAGAAGTCAGGTATAAAAATGTGACAACTAGTACAAATTAAGCCTAAATCATTGTTCAAGAGAATTTATGAGGTGTAAAATTAATCGCAATAACCTTGGTGTAAATCGTGTTACGTTAGTAAATGTTGTAATGTGGGAATGGGCAGGGGAGAATTAAGGGGTGTTAAACTGCTTATTATAAAAAAGAGGCACTTTATTTTGAGTCTAATGCTATTCAATGTTCCAAACTATCTCTAGACTTGTTATGAAGTTAAATTTATTAGAACGTTCTAATAAATTTAGAAATTTATTATTTCCCTCTAGTAAGGGAGACTACCACAAAGTCTTCTTACTGTCTCAAAAAGGGAAAACTAAAGTGGGGTTTTATAGACTTTGAACCTAGGATCAAATGATTTAAGGCAGGTCTTTCCAAGTGGGTATCTGATGGAGACAGGGCTGAATTCATGACGGATTAGTTTAAGTTTGGTGGACACAACAAAATGGGGGTCTTGAACTGAGTCTTGACTGATAACCAAAATGTTACCCAAGGGAGCAGATTATGTCTGATAAATTGATCATGAGAATTTCCTGAATGAAATAGTGAAGTTGTATAGTGGTTTCAGCCTTATCATTCATAGACCACCTTTTTTTGGAACAAATGACTAAATCATGTTGACATAGGTGGTCTTCAGGTTAATCTAAGTTGTGTTAATACACGTGGCCTCAATGATGTTTTTAAAACTTCTTAAAAGTAACCAGTAATAAAATTAACACCACCATAATGTGGAATGTATAATTACAGCAGATAAATATGTATGTGTGCATGCATAACAAAACTATATATGTCAAACATTAAAAATTCTGTTAAAAATGTAAATGCTTAAACCATTGTATTGACAAGAAAAAAGTTTCAGCTTGAGTAAAGGTAATAAAATTTCAATATATGCTGTTTACATGAAAGGACTATAAATTGGTATAACCACTTTGTAAAACTATCTGACGGTATTTACTAAAGTTTAGCACCAACTTGCCTTATCATCCAGCAGTTCTACTCCTAGATATTTCCCAAAGAGAAATGAATGCTGCAAAATATATATACAAGAAGGCACATAACAGCGTTGTTCATAATGTCTCTCAACTAGAAACTATCCAAGTATTCATCAAGAGAAGATTTTGGCGGGGCCTGCCCTGTGGCCGAGTGGCTCAAGTTCCGCATGCTCTGCTTAAGTGGTCCAGGTTCATGAGTTCATGGGTTTGGATCCCGGTTGTGGACCTGCTCCACTCATCAGCCATGCTGTGGTGGTGACCCACATCCAAAATAGAGGAGTATTGGCATGGATGTTAGCTCAGGGCAAAACTTCCTCACCAAAAAAAATCAAAGAGTAGATTTTCGCAAATATATATCTGTGAAAACTATTGAGCTATTATTATAATTTACAATAACACAAAAGAATCTCACTAATTCATTAAAAATTCATCAATGATCTTAGCCTATGTGATTTTAGCACTTTTTTTGCATGCACAGTATACTGAGGAAATAATATATTTAAGCAAGCACTACACAAATAACTTTCATTTTAGAAAGAAAAAGTATTTTTTAATTTAAAATTAGAGGTAATAGGGAATGAAAAAATAGAGAAAAAGGAGGAGGAGGGAAATAGATTAGGAGTTGAAATATTTATAAGTATTTTTCCATTGATTATTTTCATTGTAAAGCAGTAAGTGTTGTGAGAAATAGGAAATAATTAGATCTTGTCTAAACTAAAAATTTGGTTGATAAGACTAAACAAAATGAGAAGAGAAGTAAATAAATGTCTAAACAAATCTTGATGGATACAAAGGGGAGGGAGAGTCTAAGTGTGGCCAGGAATCAGGAATGCTGGAGGAAATGGCATTTGGCATGGCTCTTGAAGGATGGGAAAGATACTGACAGATGGTATTATCCAGGAGGATTTCTCAGAGGGGT
Source organism: Diceros bicornis minor (assembly GCF_020826845.1). Taxonomy (NCBI): domain Eukaryota; kingdom Metazoa; phylum Chordata; class Mammalia; order Perissodactyla; family Rhinocerotidae; genus Diceros; species Diceros bicornis. Next base: position 24,217 of record NW_026690890.1, read on the forward strand.
TAACATATGGAAGTAAGAATGTATAGGGCAAATTTAGGAAACCAACAAATCAGGAATTTCTGGATTGCATCAATTTAGAAGGTAAATGTGGCAGAAAACGACGGGAAAGTGAGTTGGGTTCAGATGCTGGGTAGAGTTGAATTCCATTCTAAGTAATTTGAACCGTTTTCTATCAACATTGAGTCCCTGTGGAAGGATTTCAGTAGGAAGTTGATGTTTGATCTATGTTCTGAGAATGTAATTGGAGGAAATGTGAAGGGAGGATTTAGCTGGGGAAAAATTACATGACTTTAGGGGAATTTTCAGAGAACACAATCCCCGTATTTAATACATGATAAAAGAGGCTCATATCAATTGATAGCACAGGAAATGATAGAACCCAGATTTCTGAATTTTTAACCCAAGTAATCTTTTCTCTAGAATTAGGAATAGGGGCAAGCTATTGAATTGTCTAGGTGAGAAGAGATGATGGTGTGAACTAGGGTAGTGGGAATAAGAATAAATTGACACAGGAGAGAGACTTTGGAAAGGTGTGACTGAGAGGATTTGGTAACTAATTATATGTGGGGAATGAAGGAGAATATTTTTGGATTCCAGCTTGAATGACTGGAAAGAGGAGGAAGTTTTTAACTGAGCCGGGGAAGAGGAGAACCAGCAGGTTTGCAAGGGAATCAAAGAAGATGTTTAATTTATTTCTGTGTATAAATCACTAACTTTACTTGGGAATCAGCAGTAAGTTCAGAAGTTCTATTGAAGATTCCTTTTCAAGGCTGAGATGATATGTCAAAATGATTAGTTCAGCTGTTTGAATGATTTACTCAAGTCAATTGCTAAAAATTAGATTGATTATTTGAGTAACCAGATAAATGCACTTTTTGATTTTCACTTAGTTGTTTTAGCATTCTGTAGACATCTTAGGAATTTTCCTTCATAAAAGTATGTCTGATATTTGTTTTTTTGAATTTTATTTTGGGCGTCGTCTAAGTTAACTATGGCAAGAGGGAGAAAAAGATGCATCGTTCAACAGCAGCCGCATTTTTCCCCAAGCAGCTTTGAAATACAACATTGAAAGTTCTCTATCCATAATGATTTATTTATTCAAAAATAGTGATTGATTGTGATATGCCTAGGATTACAAAGGTGAGTGAAAACGGAGGCAGACCTTGCTCTCCTGGAGTTGACTGATTAATGTGGAAGCCAAGGATCTATCAATTCATCACCAAATGTAGTGGTTTAATCATAAATGCTGATGAGTGCTCTGCAGGAAAGTCATACTGTGCTATGTGAGGGTGAGGCTGAGAAAGCTCTGTATCTCTGTCTACAATCAGTGTATTAAAAAGAATTAGCACAAATAGTGTTTGAGAATCTAATTCGAATATGTTTTTTCAAATAATATAAACAGTATCACTCTAAGAATCTAAACTAAATGCTGATCCAGATCAGTAAAGGTTGTGATTAAATCTTGTTCTAATATATTATAATTTACTAAAAGCTGAATGTATGGGTCATGACGTACCAGGAAAATTAGGATAAGGTCTTTTTTCTATGAATGTACTTTTCATCTCAAGATATTTAACTCATTTGAATTTTTTTGTGAAGTGAAATCTGAGCCAATTTAATTAATTCTAAATGATACTGGAAAAATACTACTTTCTAAACTTTGCTAGAATCATGTGGTCTATTCGATTCGCACTTTATTTTTGTAGAATTTTATTATGGAAATTATCTCTGTTTAGTCTAACAGAGAATTTTAGACATAACATATAACCCTAACCCAAAACAAACACAATGGAATACTACTCAGCCATAAGAAACAATGAAATCCAGCCATTTGTGACAACATAGATGGACATTGAGGGTATAATGCAAAGTGAAATAAGTCAGAGGGAGAAGGTCAAATACCGTATGATTTCCTTCATTAAGTAGTAGATAATAACAACAATAAACAAACACACAGAGACAGAGATTGGATTGGTGGTTACCAGAGGGGAAGGGGGGAGGGAGGAGGGCGAAAGGGATAATTCAGCACAAGTGTGTGGTGATGGGTTGTAATTAGTATTTGGGTGGTGAACATGATGTAATCTATGCAGCAATAGAAGTATAAAGATGTACACCTGAAATTTATACAATGTTATAAACCAATGTTACTGCAATAAACAAAAAATTTAAAAAAAATTTTGTATTATATGCAGAATACCTTGGATTATTGGAAGACACGTCTCTTGGTCTCCTCCTACTTCTGGGTTGATTCTTTATCTCCTGCGCTGGCTTCTTGGTCTCTAACCTCTACTTAAACTTGCTGTTCTCCAAATCCTGACTTCAGTTCCTTCTCTTGCTATCCGCCAGCTTGAGTAACCTGATTTGTTCCAACAGTGTAATTATCATCAGTAATATAACTCTTATGTCTTCATTTGTAGAACATGGTGATTTGCTGATTGGGCATCTCCAGCTGCTTTTCCTCATGTGTCTCATAATGAAGAGTTTGGTTCTGAAGTTAGATACCTAGGTTTGAATCCTTGCTTTACCACTTACCAATTGTGTGTCTTTTACAGATATTACTTAACTTCTCTGTGTTTTGGTTTCTTTATCTCTAAAATGATAGAATAATGGCATGTACATCATAGGGTTGTTTTGAGGCTTAAATAAGGTACGATTTAACAGTGCCTAAAACATTTATCTAATTGTTCCATGTGTTTATGAAAAGGAGTTGCATTCCCAAACTGCAGAGAGGGAGAAATAGCTGTTAGATCCACCTACTATTTGATTTATTAGATTCCTATGTATTCTTCCTTTCTCTATCTAAATAATTTTATGTCTGCTTATAGATACTATTATATAGATACTATTATAGATATATAATATAGAATATTATATATAATCTATATAAGTATATAGAGAATATATTAGATAATAATACAGATAATAATCTATATAAATAATATAGATACTATTATTTGTTTCACTGAAGATCAAGGCAGTACTACATTATTTATCATTTTTACTTTTTGGTGAGGAAGATTGGCCCTGAGCTAACATCTGTGCCAATCTTCCCCAAATTTTGTATGTGGGATGCCACCACAACATGGCGAGTGTCGTGTAGGTCCAAACACAACAAACCCGGGATCCAAACTGGCAAACCCCAGGCTGCAGAAGTAGAGCGCATGAACTTAACCACTATGCAACCAGGCCGGCCCCTATTTATCTTTTAACATGCCTCCCAGATATTTTAGGACAAGGTGGTAAAGTGAGTTAGTGCTTAAATTTAAATGTTAATGGAAGATAACATAATAAAAACAAATACAGAGTTATAGCTATGCTCAAATATAAGGCACGTATCTCCACGGAGCAGAATGTGCACCATGGTGAAGAGCTGATTTTGTGGGCCTGCTGGCCTCTGGGTTAGTAGATGCGCAGTGGAAGCCAGAAGTTTAGCTCCTATCAGTAAAGTGCATTAGAAATGATTTTCAAATAAAATATTTCATTGGTTGAAAATAGAGATTAAGATGTGGCACCTGCTCACAAGATGTGGCCGGAGAAAACTGCCTCCAAGTTTGTAAATTGATTTCCGAGAGCCCAGTCAAAGTACCTTGACTGACTCTGCCATGTCCCTTAACACACTGGGAGTAGACCCATATTCTTGACAGATAGGGCCAGCTACAGGCATCTTTAAAAGAGCCAAAGTGGGGTGATGCACAGGGAGAAAGAGAGTGGGGAAGAGGGAGAGGGAGAGCATGTGCGGTATTAGTAATAACAACAGAAATCTTCCACCAAATGTGAACCTGAGAATAAAATTTTAAAGTGCATTTAATATCATGCTAAGAAGACAAAACAAGGGGCCTGCCCAGTGGTGTAGTGGGTAAGTTTATGTGCTCCCCTTCAGCGGGTTGGGGTTCACTGATTTGGATCCGGAGTGCGGACCTATGCACTGCTCCTCAAGCCATGGTGTGGCAGCGTCCCACATACAAAATAGAAGAAAATGGGCATGGGTGTTAGCTCAGGGCTAATATTCCTCAGCAAAAAGAGGAAGATTGGCAGCAGATGTTAGCTCAGGGCTGATCTTCCTCACAAAAAAAAAAAAAGAGAAAATAATTTTTCCTGGATAAAAACAATTTTCTATAATATTTTGATAGAGACTTTAAGTATGTTGTGGCTGTTGAACAAATCGAATTAATACCTAGCTTCTATGAAAAGAGAATAAAAAATTATGCTCTCAAAAATTATATCCTAAACACTCCAACAGTGTATGTTACATAGTAATCCCTCAATAAATATTCCATGAATAAATTAATAAAAAAATAGACCAATATCACTAATGAACATAAGACTAAAGATATGAAATAAAATATTAGCATATAAAACTCAGCAGTGCTTATAAAAAAGTATAAAATATTGGCAAACTGAATTTATCAGTGTATACGTTTAAAAAATCATATTATGATCAAATATGGTTTATTCCAGTAATCCAAGGAAGTTCAACACCACAAAATCTATTATCGCAGTGTATATTTAGTTGATAGTGTGATGTACCACTAGATACTCTTTTTGGACTTGAGGACTATTTTCCTATGCCTGGGAATGCTATTTCCTAGCAGATAGCCCTCAGCTACTGGTCATTTCCAAGAAATGAGTGGATGAAGAGAGTCACCTTGTCCGAGGTTAAGCTTCTTTTCCTAAACAATTTGCATTAAATGACTGGTCCACGAAGGAAGTTAAGGCCATGGCCCCCTCCCGCCAATTTAAGAAAAGTCTGACATACCATCCCACCTCAGCTGTGGAGCCTCTTGTAGTGTTGGCTGATGTTTCCCTTGAGATTTCATTACAGACTAACTTCTCGCTCTGCCCCATCCTGCCTCTTTCCCTTTCCTTCCATAGATGATGATCCCAAGTCTTGATTCCTGATCATCTTCCTACATGTTAATTTCTATCTCAGAATCTGCATCGTGGGAAACCCAACTAGAGATGGAATAATACTAGTACAGTCACGTGTGGCATAATGACGTTTCGGTCCATGATGGACCACATATACAATGGTAGTCCCATTATAATAGTACCATATGGTCTAGGTGTGTAGTAGGCTGTACCATCTAGGTTTGTGTGAGGACACTCTATGATGTTCACACAATGATGAAATTGCCTGAGGACACATTTCTCAGAATGCATCCCATTGTTAAGTGACTTGTGACTGTACATTAAAGAAAAATATACAGGAAAAACATTTGAATGATTTAACATTTACTGAAGATATATCTATTAGGAAACTAGAAATTGAAGAGTATATCCATAAAGTGATAAAATATGTTAAACCAGAAGCAAATCCAAAAAAATCCCCAGAAAGAGCATTGGAACTAATAAGAAAGTGAAGCAAGTTTTCTTACATAAAAAATCAACATGCAAAGGCTCAAAAGCATCCCTATACAACAAGAAAAACTAATAGAGAATATAATAAAAAACACATTAATAATAGCAGTTAACAGTTTTTGAGTATGTACTGTTTGCCTGGTATTTTGATAAAAAGATTTACATATTCCCAAGTAAGGTATGAATAAGCATCTAGGAATAAACTTAACAAAAAATGGCAATGTGTATATGGAGAAAATTATAGAAAGATATTTAAAGGTATAAAAGAAAATCTGAATAAACGAAGGATATGCCATTTTAGGGATCATAAGATTCACAAAACTTTCAGAAGCTAATCTTGATATTTATACATAAGATCTAAGTGCCAAGAAGAGCCAAGACATTTTTGAAAAAGTTGGAGAAACTTTCCTTATCCTATATAAACTTACTATAAATCTAGGAGAATAAAGACAGAGTAGTATTAGGGTAGAGATAAATAAAAATAGAGCCATGTAACAAAATAGAGAGCTCCAAAACAGGCTATGAGTATATGGAGCCCTGATCCATGACAGATGGAGCATGCACATCAGTGGAGAAAGAATACAGCAAATGGTTCTGGGACAATTGACTAAGCTTATAGAAAAAAATTAATTTAGATTTTAATTACACCAGGCACAAAGATCAATTCTAGCTAGGATTAAAAAACCTTAACGCAAAAAGCAAACCTTTAAAAACTTTCAGAAGAAAATATTGGCTGTCATATTTACTATCTGGTGGTTGGCAAGGATAATTTCAAGAAGGCAAAAAAGCTCAATCCGTAAAGGAACCAACTGATGCATTGACTTCATTAAAATTTAAGTATTCTGAGTATCAAAAGGTATCACACAACTTCATTTTTTATTATTCCTTAACTTGTTTTTAATACTTTATTACATATTTATGGATTTTCAAACATTATATATATGAACATTTCATAAATAACATCCTAACTTGGTTTTTCTTTTCATTTAATAATATATATATATTTTTTTAAGAGGATAAATGTAGCCTTACGTCATTCATTTTTTTGTGTGTGTGTGTGAGGAAGATCAGCCCTGAGCTAACATCCATGCCAATCCTCCTCTTTTTTCTGAGGAAGACTGGCCCTGGGCTAACATCTGTGCTCATCTTCCTCTACTTTATATGGGACTCTGCCACAGCATGGCCTGACAAGTGGTGCATCAGTGCACACCCGAGATCGAACCTGGGCTGCCAGCAGCGGAGCGTGGGCACTTAACCACTACGGCTTAATGGTTAATGAACGGGGCCAGCCCCATTTCATTCATTTGTAATTTCCATAACATACTGAGTTGCAAGAATATTCCTCAACATACACATTGATAGAAATTTATATTGTTTACTATTTTTTCTTTTTATGAACAATGTGGCTATGAACACTGTTGCAATATGACCTTGCATGAGGTTTTCTCTAGAGAGAAAGTATGTAGAAAAGCAAAAGAAAGAAGGTAGACCATTATCTTACACCATACACAAAAATTAACTGAAAATGGATTAAAGACTTGAATGTAAGACCTGAAACAATAAAACTCCTAGAAGAAAATATAGGCAGTCCACTCTTTGATATTGGCCTTAGTGGTATTTTTTCAAATACCATGTCTACTCAGGCAAGGGAAACAAAAGAAAAAATAAACAAATCGGACTACATCAGACTAAAAAACTTTTGCAAGGCAAAGGAAACCATGAAAAAAATGAAAGACAACCCACCAACTGGGAGAAAATGTCTGCAAATCATATATCCAACAAAGGGTTAATTTCCAAAATATATAAAGAACTTACACAACTCAACAACAAAAAAACAGTCCAATCAAAAAATGGGCAAAGAATATGAACAGACATTTTTCCAAAGAAGATATATGGTTGGCCAACAGACACATGAAAAGATGTTCAACATCACCAATTATTAAGGAAATGTAAATCAAAACTCCAATGAGATACTACCTCACACCTGTCAGAATGGCTATAATTACCAAGACAAGAAATAACGAGTGTTGGAGAGGATGTGGAGAAATGGGAACCCTCATACACTGCTGGTGGGAATGCAAACTGGTGTAGCCGCTGTGGAAAACAGTATGGAGATTTATCAAAAAATTAAAAATAGAAATACTAGTGGAATCCTGCTAGCTCACTTCTGGGTATTTATCCAAAGAACATGAAACAAACTATTCAAAGAGATCTGTGTGTACATCCCTATGTTCATTGCAGCATTATTCATAATAGCCAAGACATGGAAGCAACTCAAGTGCCCATCCATGAATGAGTGGATAAAGAAGATTTGCTATATATATATATACACACACACACACACACACACACACACACACACACAAAGGAATACTACTCAGCCATAAAAAAGAGAAAATTGTGCCATTTGCAACAACGCGGGTGGACCTTAAAGGTATTGTGCTAAGTGAAATAAGCTAGACAGGGCACGACACCGTATGATTTCCCTCATGTGGAAGATAAACAAACACACAGATAAGGAGAACAGATCAGTGGTTACCAGAGGGAAAGAGGAGGGGAGGATGAAAGGAGTAAAGGGGCACACATGTACGGTGAGGGATACAAATTAGACTATTGGTGGTGAGCACGCTGCAGTCTAGACAGAAACCGATACATAATAATGTACACCTGAAATTATACAGTGTTATAAGCCAATATGACCTCCATAAAATAATTAAGTAAAAAAACAAAATTAAAGGAAGGAGGCAGATAGGATGAGGGACAACACATGGAGTTTCATACAGAACAATGAAAGAAATTAAAAAAGTTGAAGCAAATATGGCATAAAGTTAAAATTTGCAAAAGTTAGGTGGAGGGCACATAGCTCTTCCTCATATTATACTACATGATTTTTTATAGATTTGAAACATTTCATATGAGAGAGAACTCCTTGTTTTCTTAGTGCTTTCTGCATTGAGTTCAACTTTATATGGTATTGATATCATGAACTCTTCTTTTTGTTTTTCTCTGATGTGTATTTGTGTAACCTGCTACTTGCAACATTTCCGAGCTATTTTCTTCAAGATGCAGTTTTAATTTAATTACTGCATAAAAAATAGATATTGTTTCTTGATTCAGTCTGACATCCCTTTTTCCTTCTAATAAATACATAAGTTGATCTTACTCATATTTTTCAACTGCTTCATGGAGATATAATTCATATACAATACAATTAACCCATTTAAATTCAGTCATTTAAAGTATACAATTCCATGTTTATTTGGTAATTCATTCACATAGTTATGCAATCGTTGCCAATTAATCAACCTAACTTGAGAACCTTTTTGCCTTTCAAAACAGAAGCTTTATACCCCTCCAGTTAGTTTCCTTTTTTTTTCCCCCCACCACTACCTTCTGCTGGGCAAACATTACTCTAATTTCTGTCTCGCTGGTATTGCCTATTTTGGACATTTCATATAAATGGAATCACACGGTATGTGCTTTTTTGTGTCTGGCTTCTTTCACTTAGCGTGCCTTTGAGTTTCTTCCACATTGTAGTACATATCATCACTTCATTCCCTTTCATTCCCAGATAATATTCCATGCATTTGTTTATTCATTAAGTTGATAGACATTTGGATTGTTTCCACGTTTTATGCTACTTTGAAGGCTGCTATGAATGTTTATGTACAAGTTTCTGTATGGATGTATAATTTCATTTTTTTGTTTTGCTAGAAATGTAATTGCTAGGTTATAAGGTAACATTTTGTCAAACGCGTATGCTTAACATTTTAAGGAAGGAAACTTCTTTCCTTAAAGGAAGGAAGGAAACCTTCCAAACTGTTTTACAAATCAGCTGCAGCATTTTACATTCCCATCAGCAACATATGAGAGCTCCTGCATCTCCACATCCCTGTCAACACTTGTCGTTGTCTGGTGTTTAAATTATAGCCATTTATAGTGGGCGTGAAGTAGTATTTCATTTTGGTTTGATTTGCATTTTCTGAGTGAATAATGGTGTTAAACATCTTTTCATGTGGTTGTTGACCATTTGTGTATCTTCTTTTGAGAAATGTTTATGTAAATACTCTGCCCCTTTTTGAATTGTATTGTCTATTTATGTTTATTTTTATTTGTGAGGAAGATCAGCCCTGAGGTAACATCCACGCCAATCCTCCTCTTTTTGCTGAGGAAGACTGGCCCTGGGCTAACATCCGTGTCCATCTTCCTCTACTTTATATGGGACGCCACCACAGCATGGCTTGATAAGCGGTGTGTAGGTCCACACCTGGGATCTAAACCTGCAAACCCGGGGCCACTAAATTGGAGCGAGCGAACTTAACCACTATGCCACCGGACAGGCCCCCTAGCCTCAATTTTTTTTTCTTTTTTTTTTGTGAGGAAGATCGGCCCTGAGCTAACATCTGCCAATCCTCCTCATTTTGCTGAGGAAGACTGGCCCTGGGCTAACATCCATGCCTATCTTTCTCCACTTTATACGGGAAGCCGCCACAGCATGGCTTGACAAGTGGTGCGTCGGTGCATACCCGGGATCCGAACTGGCGAACCCTGGGCCACTGCAGCATAGCTGGCGCACTTAAGCGCTTGCGCCACTGGGCTGGCCCCTAGCCTCAAATTTTTGATAAAGAAATATAAGCTTGCCCCAAAGTTATAGTCCTCTTTGGACCCCTCCCATAAGAAAGTAAAAAGGCAAAGCATAGCCTGTGAGAACATATTCACTATGTCTGTCTCTCTGTCTCACTCTGTTTCTAGGCTTCTCTCTCTCTCTTTCTCTCTTTATCTGTAATTGCCTATCTGTCATCTATCTGTCTATCAATCAGTCTGTCTGTCTATCTATCTATCTATCTATCTATCTATCTAATCTTTCCCCAGAAGAAACTATCATGAATTTGACATTTCTCTTTCAAGTATGTATTTAAAATTGTTTTAATATTTGTCATTCATTCACTCATTAAGTATATAGTGAATGCCCAATATATACTAGGCATTATTCTAAATGCTAGGGATAAAGCAGTAAAAAAATGTAGAAAAAATTCCTTCTTCCTCTATTGGAACTTATATTCTAGAAGAAAAGATAGTAAACATGATTTTAGGAATAATTAATGCTATGTGAAAACAGCAGTTAAGGTAATAAAAGGTATTAGGTATGTATATGTGTTTGTGAGGGGTATTTTTTGATAAGTTGGTCAGGCAAGGCAGTCTTGAGCGGGTTATATGTCAGCAGAGACTTGAATGACACGAATAATCAAAAAAATTTGGAGGAAGAGCGTCTAGCAGAGGTTTCTCTTGACTGTAGTACAACCACAGCATTTTGAGCTATCGATCTTGTGTTTAATTATCTCTGCTGAACTGACGCTGGTCCACAGCTACACGGTGACTGTGCCTTCTCCTCTCTTTTTTACTCTTCAAGTTCTTGCCATTTCTGTTGGTTGAAGACAGAGTCACAGAAAAGGAAAAGGATCGCATGTTTGAGTTTTATCACTTTTTGCTCCATGTTTCCTAAGGAAATCTTTAAGATTCGATGGGAATCTTTGACTTTGCCATTGGCTTGTCAGTAGTGTTTGCCACATGGCTTCAGGGAAATGTTGTTGGAGTTTTAAAGGATTACGTGAATTATTTGTAGGTCATAATACATGAGAATAATGCATCTCGTTAGACATCTTGGCTGATATACATAATAACTGGTGTTTTCCTTGATTTGGGCCATACTCCATTCTGTTTTATAGATAATAATACTATTTTAATTGCAGATAGTGTCTATTGCATAATTAAATTAAAGATGAAGTTTTCTTTTCATGTACTTTTTAATTTTATTGATTTATTTTGAGGATGCTAAGAGGCAAATGGGTGAAAAAGACTGACTCCAACACCTTTTGAAGGAAGTTAAAATATAATCAGATTTTCTAACATTTAAATTATACCTCAATGCTAATTTATTGTAACATGATTACTGTTAAATATAATTGACACTTTCAAAGAATTTTTAAAATTCATGTGATGAAACCATTTTTACCTTTCTTTTTATCCATATTATTTTTTATCTTATAAATTAAAATTTAGATGGTTTACTTATTAGGTTATTAGCTATACAGATTAATAGCCTAAATACTTTTAATATAAAACCATTACTATTTCTGTTTTATGTATGTCGTCGTTATGTTGAAATTTTACACAATTAAAATTGTTATTAATAGCTTTCAGCCTTCATTGGGTTTCATTTTTAAACTAAATCTATTATTCTCTAGATTCAACATTAGTATAGTAATTTTTTTAATTGCTTGCTCTTTTAACTACTAAGATTTTAATACATATTTGTGGTAAGCCTAATTTTTAAATGGCTCCCATGACCTTCACTCTATGGTGTTACTTCCATGATTATGTCACGTTATATGGGAAAAGGTAAATTTTTCTGTCGGTCCTAATTTAATCACACAAGCCCTTTAAAAGCAGAGAAGTTTTCCCACTTGCAAGAGAGAGAGTCAAAGCATAGAGAAAGAGTCATTGCTCCATTGCTGGCTTTGAAGAGGGACGAGCAAATCCAAGGACCGAGGTGCACTCTCTAAAAGCTGAGAGCCACCTGGTTGACAGCCACCAAGGACACTGCGATCTCAGTCCTACAGCCACGTGGAACTAGATCCACCAACAACCTAAATGATCCTTGCAGTGGATTCTTCCCCGAGTTTGTAGAGAAGAGCTACCCCAGCTGACAGCTTGATTTCAGCCTTGTGAGACCGAAAGCAGTAAACCCAGTGAAGCCCACCTACACTTCTAACTTAGACAACAGGGAAATAAGGAATGTTTTTTTTTTTTTTCTTAATTTTTTGTTTATTGCAGTAACATTGGTTTATAACATTGTAAAAATTTCAGGTGTACATCATTATACTTCTATTTCTGCATAGATTACATCATGTTCACCACCAAAATACTAATTACAACCCATCACCACACACATGTACCGAATTATCCCTTTCACCCTCCTCCCTCCCCCCTTCCCCTCTGGTAGTAGGAATGGTTTTTAAAGTGCTGTGTTTGTGGTACTTTGTTACACAGCGGTAGAAAACTAATATGATATTAAAACATAAATAATCATAAAAATGTTCTGATTTCTTTTTAATTAATTAAAATGCTTCAAATGATTTAATATGTTTGTAAACATCTATTTTGGTTTTACATCGTTGGCAGTAAGAGTAGGTTTTTTTTTTTCTTTTTTTTTGAGAGCCTCTGTAAAGGGGTCTGGTTATACAGGAGGCGTATGATGCAGTTTCTGTAAACGTAAGTTCTTAACCCATGTTTCTAGGCTTAGGTCCAATCCAAATAGGTCTGATAACACAGCGAGACTTGACAAGTAAGCCGCTGTCTTGGAGGAAGAAATTTCCCCTGTGAAATATTAAATCTCGTAGAGCAGCATGAACTGTTTACTAGTTTCCCTTTCCTTCAGTACACCTTTAATGTTTTGAAAGAGTTTGACTCATTTCACGTGTGGGATCAGTTTACCACTGGCTCGATATAAATCAGAGTTATAAGTAACTTGCAATGCTATACCTTAAGATTTCTGAAATGCTTTGAATTTCTAAACTTTCACTTTTATAGAAAAAAGTCTGAAAAATGCTATTCCAAAAAAATGAATTTATTTAAATGATATCAAGGGAAAAGATGTCTTTCCTCATGTTAAACATATATATGTGCATGTATATGCATATATAATCTATATACATATAATATATGTGTGTATATAATCTATTACAGACTTCAGAGTAATCCCAACTTCATGGGTGTCTTTGGCCCTGGCTAACACCTATGATATATTACTCAGTTACATTATTCATAAATTTTTCCACTGAATGTCAAGTAAGTGCCATGTCCTTTGTTGAAATTGTGTATACATCCTGAATAACTTATAGTCTCTACCTTTCAGGAGTTACATAGAAACAGATGAGAAACATAAAATGTGATAAATTTTATAAGAAATATGCGAAGATAATAAAGAATTTTGATTCACTGCATATAGAAATTTATAGTAGTAGAGGGTATACTAAAGGGATTTTATTTTACTGTATTTGTTTAAATGCCACAGGCAATACTTTCCTGAACTCTATCTTCATTATAAACAACAAAATATGAATAGGATACAATTTAATTTTTAATCTCCTCCAATAAAAACTGAAACAAGTACATTATTCTTCATTTATCTTTCTATGTTTTGTAACCTTTAAGATAGTGAAAATAAAAGCACTCAATTTATAGTGTTGTAGAAATATTAAGGAATCATTTTTTCCAGTATGTCAACTATGCCTTCGTTATCATGGGCAGAAAGTGTCAAGGGTTTTTTTTTTAAATCTATATTTTATCACAATACGAGACTTGTAATAACAAAAGGAAAGTTATTAGTTTGATAATATTTTTTAGCATAATCTTTTAATCTTTGATATTTGATTACATAGACTATGCCACAATAAAAATATTTATAGTCACCACGGGCCATATAAGAAGAATAAATGATGTATGATGACAGTTAGATGTACAGAGAAACTTTGTTTTTCAGTAAATATGGTTAACTAAAAAAGTTCAGTTTATCTTAGGATGTTACCTGGGAATTGAATAATTGTAGGTACAGAGTGCAAGACAGACTTAGGGTCAAAAAATCAAAGTTTGAATCCTGAGTCTGCCATAAAAAACTTTACTTGTATTTATTTTGTTTATTCATTTACTTTTACCTTGGACAAGATACTTGAAGTCTCTTGAACTTTCTCTGTGCAGACAGTAATGAGGATGTGTTTCTGACAGGGCTGTTAGAGTCAACATTAATAATATACGTGAGATTTTCATTTTAGGCTGTAAGATATACTAAAGTAGCAAATGTGATGCTTATGGTTATTTATATTAATAATATCAAATAAAAATAGGTAATTGTCATTGTTTAAGACCAAAGACTCATGATATATCTCATCTCTCAAAGAATTGTCAATAGTCATTGTTCTCTACACATTTCCACGGAGGCTGAACAGGATGTGAAGTCAATATTATAAAGAACACGTGCATGACAGAGTTTGCAGGTTTGAGGATGCACAGAACAATAAAGTGTGGGATACAATAAGTGGGGAACAATGTGGGCAGATGGCACAGAATCAAGAGCCTTATTGATGTAGCATCTGTGTCTTTCTCCAATAAAAGAAGATTCAGTGGAAAGGATTATGTTAAACTTTTGTGTGAGACGTGTTTTAAGCCTTTTTATACACTAATGTAGCAAGAACTTTTTAATATACTTTCTTGATTGGTTGTTGTTTGAATGGTAACACATTCTTAGACAAAGTAATCAGATTACATTGTTAGCAGTTTTCAAGACGGGGAGGCAGGGGTGAATTCGCAAGGGCTGGCTCTGTGTAAATGGGCCATCTGTTTCCATGGTTACAGGCTGGCTGAGTAAACTACAAACTTGTAGGTGTTGGTTTGTGCCCTCTTATCTTAAAGAATCTGAAGATTGTTTCCGTAAATATGGTTTCCATCTCTGGGCTAAGTGTGAGTCTGAGAAGAAATTTAGGGAAGAGACAGCTTTTAAGCTATATAAATAGCAGTTCATAAAGATACCTTTCCCTGAAACTTGTACCATGTTTTCAATATTAAAAATGACCATATTTGTAGTTTCCACTATTCTAATTATAAGGAAATGCACTTTATCACATCTTTTCGGAAGGCATCCATTTTTATAATTTTCTTGGCCACAGGTGCTGATGTAGTCTTCAGTAATGCAGAAGGCTGTCTTTTTTAATACAATCTATTACCTTCTCTTCAGGACAATTACAGCAACCAATTTTAGCAGGCACAAAGAGGATTTTAAATTATGATACAAAAGAGATATTTTCAAATCCAAAATAAGGTTTAGGAACTTGCAAGAAATACAAATGAACATATTTAGATCTTATTTAAAAGAATGGAGAGTTTTCATTTCTTATACAAGAAAGTGCATGGCTTTTTTATTTTTTCTTTACAATTTTAATTTATTCTCTTTGCTCTTATTTTTTTCCTATAAAATAATATTTAGAATTTTATTTCTTTTAATTAAAAATAGCAGCCTTACCTCATTTTTCTTAACTTTGAAACCATTGAACTGTGTTTTCTATTTGCTTTGATTCTGTTCAGTGTTATGGTGCAATTTTTCTTTCTTCCACACCCCCAAGCCTCCTGCTGAGTTGAATTGATTGCTGAACTCTCATTGATTTCAAAGGGAATTTCATACTCCCAAAAACCTCCCTGACTGTGTATATGTGCATATAGCCAAATGATAAAGTGGTTGAGAATTACTTACAGCATGTGCAAGATGAAGATTGGAATAATAATTTCGTCATTATGATTACTGCTATTTAATATTTATATAGCACCTTACTCTGAGAAGCTCAAGAAACTTTATGAATTTTAAATTATCCAGTGAGCTCTAATCTTAGCTACACCCCTATGTGCTGGGTAAGGCACAAAATTAATAATGGATTTGAGTGCCATATATCGCTAAAGATATCCAAGTCCATTGCTGTTTAGCTCTCTTCTGTTATTGGAAAATGGCATTATATATTTATCTAGAAAGTTGGATTACTATCTCATTATTTCAGTACTGGGGGTCTATTTGTAATTTATTTTGCAATAACTCCAGGTAACAGCTTACTCAAAAGTAAAGAAGAAATATACTGACATATAAGTGCAAAGAAAATTTTTATTTAGATTTAGTATTAGTCATTAACATTCCAAATTAATCTTTAATGGAAAAAGGAAAATTTTATAGCTTTTTATCCCATACAGACTATAGTAATTTTGCACTCGGTGCCTAGACTTACATATATCTGAATAAATTTTCCTGGTTCTTTAAATAAAACTGGATTCAGTATTCTGTCTTTAGGCCTATTTTACACATGGAAGTGAATTTCAGATTATTACAATGAATTATTTGATGCCGCTCTCCTAATCTAAAATTATAACAGAATGTAAACATCATGCATTTCATGAAGCTGAGTTATTAAAAATACTAATTTTCTCAATAATACTTCAAAAAGCTCCCATTTGTTAGACTTTTGAAATATAATTTTAGCTCTACTGGATTTAGATGTGGATTTTAGATATTTTTTCTAACTTGATATACTACTGATTATCCCTAAGACTCTTATCTTTCTCTTCCTCTTCTTCCATTATGTGGTAATAATCTAAGAGCTTGAAAAAATTTGTCTAGAATAGGCTAATTCGTATCTAGGAAGACATTGAAATAATACACATCAAATAAATATCTATTTAGATAAATAAATAGAGTAAGAGTTGTTATATAGCCCTGGACACATTTTTTTAAAATTTCACTAGAATACATAAATTTATAATTGTGGTATAATCAAGTGAAGAATCCAATTTTGCAAGCGATTGGCGAAGAGGAGGGAGTGATGTGGATACGGATAAATGAGTAGCATTATTATAACTTCATTTAATAATCATACAATTCTAAATATATTCTAAACTATTTTACAAACAAGGAAGTTGAAACTGAAGAAACCTACGTAGTTTGAACGAGGTCATACAGCTGGTGAATGGCTGAAGTAATCTATTCTCAAAAACCTGTGCCTCAAAACCTATGGCCTTCCTTGTCAAGTAGGCCAGAAATGGAGTAGATTTTGACACAGAGTAACATATCTAGAGGGCTTCTCAATAACCCCAGTGTGTGAGCACGAAGACAACATATAATTTGTCCACAGGACTACTGTTTTATGGCTTAGAATCTCTTTGGCCTTATCAAATATTTTTCACTTCTATATCCACTCTCAGTAGGTTTTCACTTCTAAACCATGTTACATTTTACGTAAACGAAGTTTGCGAGGATTTTCTGTATGAATAAATAAATACAATTCCAAACACTACGACCACTACTACAGCCTCATGGAGCAGTGGTTTCTGGCGATCAGCTTATCTCACTTACCTGCCTGCCGTGCATGTTTTTTTCAAATCACATGCACAACAGAACTGCAAAGAGCTACATGTCATAGACATTCAAAGCCATGATAAACTATTAACAGTAAGTCTGTTACCAAGCCTCTACTAAAGTCATCCACATTTAGGTTTCTGTTTATTGGTTTATGTTTTTAAGCCTTGCTGTTAACTTAATTCTTTGAGGAATCCCCCCACAACAAATATGGCTGCCACATGAATTTCTCATGACTGTGGAGCCTAGATATGCATATGGGAGAAATGCTGGAGAAGTCATTCAGTCATTGCGTACACATAGTTCCAGCACTTACATTTCATATACAAGTGAAATATATGTATATTTAATTTTTTAATATTTTATTTATAATTATTGCTTCTATATTCATTAGTAAAATTCATCTATACTTTCCCTTTCCATATCTTTCTTAACTACGGTAATTTAATCCTGAGAGTATAAAGGATGAGGATGAAACAAGAAGAGCTAAGGGACTGTGGGTCTGTGGGTGCAGACAGATACTGTTATCCACTCATCATCCTTACTGGCCACTAGACCACTGTAGTAGACAGGAGATGTACCACCCAGACCCCATTTCAAGAGAGGACTTACTGCCCAGCCATGTGTCAACTCCTTCACGGTCTTCATCAGAAGCAGAAAGCTGACTCAACAAGGTCATGCCCTTTCCAGGGAAATCCACATCTGGTGACTGAGTGAGGCAGGGGTACAAATACCTGACTGTTTCGGCTTGATACAGGACACCTGTGATGGTAGTTCTTGCTCCCAAACTCTCTGCTTGTTAGGCCAAAGCTGTGTTAGGCCAGCATCATAGTTTGACTTCTCCCTTTGTCCAGGCCTGCTTTAGTCTCTCTCCTTTCATAGGTATTGGTCTCTAATAAATGCATTGTCCCTCAAGCCCTATCTCAGCATCTGCCTCAGAAAAACCCAACCTATGACAGCTACCCTGATATCACCCTGTCATCCCTGTCTGTGGCTCACAGCGTTAGTGCATGGAGCAATGTGCAGTCCTGTGCAATGTGGAGGAGGGAAAGAACATGATTAGAAGCTCTCCTTTGGTCTTTCCATTCTGGATTGCCATTTTCCTCCAACAAAGGGACATAAATATAAAATTTCGTAAAAGTTGACTGTTAGTTTCTCACATCCAACAATTTCCTTGTTGATTCTGTCAGTTCACCAGAGTTGGGTTTAGGAGAGAGAGCCAACTGTCTGCGTTAGTTCCCCATCTTGCCAAGAAACTGTTTGTGGGATATTAAAAAATGATCAAATGCTGCGTATATTTCAATGGTTGTTAGACAGCAGTAGGCTTTCATATGTTTTGTATTCAATTGTAAAAATACTGAGTACTTTTCAGGTCATGGTATTGAGATTGATTTTTTTTTTAATTTTAGCTTGTAAGATTTGAACTGAATGAAATTTCTACACTATTTATCACCACCAGAACAATAGTCTTAATGGTTATTTGTTTAAAGAGGCAGGTGTAGTAGAGAATCTGTTTTCTAGCAGTTTAAATTTAACTGGATAATTTGAACTAAACTGATTTGAGGTTGACATTTTGTGTCTCCTTGTCATTCTTATCAATGAAATTTTACCATAATAGCTGAATGTGACATCAGATTTATAATTGTAAGGCTGCAGAATAGGTACTTCATAAAATTGAAGATATACTCTTGAAGACTATACTCTTTAGTAAAGCTCTAAGTGTGTCACTAACCTCAGTCTACCACTCTGGATTTTCAGTGTCAAATGTGCAATTACTTGATAAAGGTGCTATGAAGGAAACTAAGCCCTGGTGAAACTTTCTTAGCACTCCCCACGGGGTAGCAGTGAGGGAACCATAAAAGCCTTGCCCTGCAGAAGTTTTGTGAGTAAATATCGTAGAGCCAACTCCTGGGAAGGAGGCTGAGATATAATGCCAGGTGTTCCATTTAAATGAGATGGGCATGCCAGTTAACTACTATTAGGAGTCATTTGAATGCTCTGAACTAAGTCTCTGCCTTGCTGGTTATTCCAATTAAAAAGGCATGCCATGTAGCAGGGTAATTAATAAGTGGAACTCTCTCAATTGGGGCACTCAATTTCTTAGTCCATTCTGCTCAGCAAATTGTAGCATAGGAGCTTATTTTCTTCTTCCCTCGTTATCCCAGTTTCCCCAGTACGGATTCTTGGACCTCAATAATTACTTGTTTGGAAGTGATTTCTTTATTCTCATGGTGCCAATTTCAATTTGCCCACTGAGGATATGTAGTTGAATATTTCTAAACAGGGACCCATTCTCAAAGCACTTCAGTACCACTTGATAAACCAATATCTGGGAACTTATTTCACATTTCACACACACACACCGATATAGAAAATGTCAACTATGGTTATGTCTGGGTGATAGGATTATAGA
Source organism: Diceros bicornis minor (assembly GCF_020826845.1). NCBI lineage: Eukaryota > Metazoa > Chordata > Mammalia > Perissodactyla > Rhinocerotidae > Diceros > Diceros bicornis. The sequence goes on from NW_026690890.1 coordinate 43,935, forward strand.
TAATTTTCATTTTCGTTTTGTGAATTTTTGTATTTGTATTCATTGCAATGAATATGTAGCACTTTTCTAATACGAAAAAAATAATAAACATGATTTAAAAAATGCATCTGTAATTGGCACATTTAAACGCAAGCAATGAAAATGAAGATTTTAGAATCAGGAACTGATAGTATAATTACTTAAAAGAAATAGCACAGAACGAAAAGCAGAATAACTAGATTTCCTTCCTCCATAAAATGTTTAGCTATCATTAGTACTGACTTTTTGTTTTCTTTCCCATTTCCCTCAGCAGAAGTACCTGTTATCCATCTGTTTCTCTTACAATAAACAAAGATAATAGACACAGAAAATCTTACAGTTAAAAGAAACCTTAAAATTCAGCAATTCTCACAGCTTTATTTTACAGATGATGGTGTTTGAGCTCCAAGAGTTTATGTTGTGACAGGGTTATCTCCTGATTTGTAGGCAGGTTCGCTTGACTCTAGTTCGTTTTATTGCTTAATTTTGGGAAATCTGGAACTCTGGATACAGCAGGACTATTTTTGTAATATGACATTACTGCTTTGATTACTGTGTTAATGTGACCTCTCAATTCATTTGTTGGTTATGAAACTCTAGTTCTATTACTATCTGCCCCAGAGGTTCCATGCTGACCCAGGTAAAAAACTTGAAAATACTTCTGTAACTCAGGGTTAAAATTAGATGACTTTTTCCTCTCATTCATACCTATGACAAAGAGTCTGTCCACTTTATTTTATCATCTTTAGTGAAATTATCTTTTTTTTCCCCTGGCAGCTCAATAAGAAAAATGATGTGATGTTGAAGTATGAAATATGAGTCTGAAGATTTGGAAGTAATAGAGGACTGAGTGAGAAGAATTGCTTGTCGTTTATCCTGGGCTCTGTGCAGCTGCGAAGACCCAGTCCAACAGAGGCAGCTGTTTAGGCCTGCTCCACCTGATAATTTTTCCAGCAGCATTTCCCTTAAAAAGTGTCATCAACTGTTATGATCATCTATCTTATGTAAAAATAGAGTGCTATTTAATTTGAGCAAAGTTCTTCTTCATAACTGTCTTCTCACAATAGCAAAATGAAGTAAGGGAAGTTCTTGTAACTCTAGTCTTGGCTGCAGCTTTTACTGGCTGCAGTTCGTTGTTTCACCATAGCTTGGCGGTACCCGCCAGTGTAGACACAGGTTTTGCCAACCTCATTTGTATTAATCCATCAGAATTCACAGAGTGTTAAAAGGCAGGATAGCTTTGTGAGTTTTTTGTTTATTTGGCTTTTTGCCTCAAGTGGCAGAAGATACGTCCTGAGTTGATCCATTAGAAAGCAGAAAAGGAAACAAGTCACTATGTAACATCTTCAAGCCAATGGTTCCCCAATTCTCTTTTTTCCCAGGCTCTCTGAGCTGCCGTGTAAGGCAATGGCCAGCAACCTCTTTAATTCCAAGCTTGTAGAGGTGAGAGAGATGATAGTGCTCAGAGAATTGATTTGTAAATGTGTGTTTATTTTCAGTGAAGTTGATTATGCCAAATGTTGAGGCTCTTGACACCTAATAACAATCTTCTCTGCGGAGATCTTGATCCAATTGAGAAAGAAGATCAAAAGGTTAGCTCATGGAGGCCAAAATATCACCTTTATTTTTATAAAAGTTTATATTTATGGGCAACACTGAACCTGAGAAGTAGTAGCCTTAGCCACACAACAGGGCTGGACTGGGCAGGCTTCTCTGTGGCCACTCTGGGAGGCTCCTTTAAAATTAGTGGCATGGAGGAACAGATTGGGACATGTGTTTCCTGAAATAGCTCAACTCCAAGAAGGCCAGAAGCAGTCTCTGTTCTACTCACATACAACTCTCCTTTCAAACTCATAATTAGGTGAAAAGTGAGGGAGGGAATTGAGACAGGCCAGTGTTGCTATAGACAGTGAACTTCTTCCCCTGGAGAGAAATATTAGAAATAGGGCATTTCCCACATCACCACACACGTTGAAATGATCCAAAAATAGGATATGCTATTTTCAAAGCAACACTTTACCATTTATCTAACAATATTTATATTATGCTATGTAATATATAACTAGTACTTACCCTCCCTTGTTTATTTTATAAAATAAAAGCATGATTGAAGACATTTAGGGAGAGAAAACCACCTTCTTTCCCTTGACTGACTGCCAAGTAGAGCAGTTGGTGCCAGTTAGCAACAATATCTTATATGTCATTGTTCCATGCTATAAAGAATTAGGGGACATTCTGATCATATCCAGAGCTGCAGCCGACACCGGAAGCTGATTTATTTTTCTTCTTGGGAACTGCAGATGGTCAAGTCCCCCTTTCATTGCCTTTGGGATCAATCCTTTTCCGGAGCTGATGGAACTAACTAGCCTGCTCTTCTTGGTACACCTGTCCCCGCTGACTGAAAAGACTGCAACATTCTTTTTAGGGTCTTATGGCAGATGTTTTTTTGTACTACCTGTGCAAGGTTAAATTCTTGGGGAAAAGAAGACCTGGATAGTACTTTCGATTATAATGAATATGCTTATTTATATGAAAAGGTAAACTTTTCCTATTAACTTTTTCCTCATATAAGGTTTTTTCTTACTGTTGGGTCATAATAAATTGCAATTTTTGTAGATCAAACATAGTCCAATATTGGCAATTTCATATGGTTCTACGTAATGGAACTATTAGTAATGGTATGTTATCTGGAATAGTGTATATAACGGAATAGTAACGGTACTATTATCCGAATCATTTCAAAGTTCCTGATACGCTATGTGCATGCTCTAAAGCACCTTAAATGTTAGTGTGTGTGTATACACCCACAGTAATTACATATATATGTGTAACATTTAAGATATATACATTATATATGTTACATATATGTGTGTACATGTAGCATTTAAAGTTTTTTAGGGCATGTAGACAGCATATCCTGAGTATATAGAACAAGTGTTTCTTATAACTTAAAATGAAGCATATAACTTAAGGGTTAGTTGCAATGTGGAATCTGAAACCATATCAATGAAATTCATACTTACAATGATGAGAGAATGAGAATTTAAAGGGCAAATAATGCCTTAGCATTATTATGAAAATAGTCTTAAATTTCAGTCCTCTTGAAAAACTCTGGTGGTCCCCCAGAAGTCCTTGTACTACACTTGGAGAACCCTGACTTAATAAAATATGCTAATGCAGTAGAGCATTATAGGTGTGTGTGTGTGTGTGTGTGTGTGTGTGTGTGTGTTGGGTCAGTATTCTATATAGGGTGGTACTTCTCTGAGGAAGTGAACTTTGAACCAATGGCTAGTGATGAAGAGGAGCCAACCACAGGGCCACCTGGGAGAAGAACCTTCTCTGCAAAAAGAGCAGCCCGTGCAGGTGCTCTGAGTAGAGAGGAACAGAAGAGTCTGCATTATTCACTTATCCAGACAATTAGATAATCTATTTGTAGAAAGACACATTTGTAAATTTCAGTCGCTCGAAATGACTTCAGTTTTGATTTAATAAAAGGTTTGACAGAACAAGGAATGCGACTCTCTTTTAGAAAGATTCACTGATTTTATCATATTGCTACTTTACTGATAGCCCTTCTGTTCCTGCTTGTGGAATCTAAAGGATGTGAATGTCCCATGCTTCTGTTTCTACTAATTTTGGGGATTTAAATTACAAAGTATATTCATAGCTATTTTTTCCAACTTAATAAAATAAAATAGTTAATAAAGATATATAGTAATTAGGCAACTAAAATATATGCTATGTTTTTTACTTGTAAATATGGGAAAAACATAATTTGTTAGAATTAACCATATGTGAAAGATTTAAGTCTGTCTGTTTATTTCAAATAAGTCTCTGATACAATTATGGATAGTTATTTCTCTGAAGAAATTCTCAAGTAGAACTTGCATTTATCATTCAAACAAGAAGCTAAAGAAATGTGACTTTTCTGTATAATTTTATAGAGCAGAATTTACAAATACTTTTATCCCAGAACATGACTGAGAAAATATTCCCGGAAGCATAACATATTTTGTGTTCATGATCTGCTCCCATATGCTTGTTATTCTATATCTATCTTTAGAATCTTTCTATAAGGATGTTTGTTGGTGATTCCATTTAAAAAAATCTACAAAAAAGGGGGATTTAGGCATACTCTTGATACCAGAATTTGTAAAATTTTAATTCACAATAACAAATGAAAATATCCTCAACTTCTCTTTTCAATCTACCTCAGTGCGTGGCAGCCTATCCTATCAGGGAAAGGTCCTGAGTTGTCATATACCTAAACCTTATCATTCATTGCTACCATCTCATTTAAGCGCAGCTTTCTCTCCTTGGTAGATATGAAAGACAGATAGTCTACACTGCATCTACCCAAGGGAACTTCTCAGGAACTTGTTGTCTAAGGCTGTAAGAATTTGATTAACTGCCTTCCCTGAAAAGTTGCCAGAGTTACCTCCTCTGCCAAGCTATCTGTGACAATCGGGAGGTTGGATAGGAGGACTGGGTAGGATGTGTGAACCCTAGCAAAGTGTGAAAATAGCACCTCTGGTGGCCTATATTTCTAATATGATTCTTTCTGGTTTTTCTACTTATGATTCATTTCTAAGTGTTTTATGAATCATTTCAAAATCCTGGTAAGTGAGGTCCGACTCAAATACTCCCTCCCTCAGGAAGGGTTCCCGAATCCTCGCCTATGATTCTCTAACACTGTTTGTAGCAACCAGATAAAGTTCTACTGAAAGACGCTTTTTTTCAGAGCGTTACCACAACACCTTTATTGCCACGCCAATCACGCTGTGCTTTGTGTTAGAGTTATTTGTGGGCTGTAAGCTGCTGAGCTGTGGTGGAGGGGATGGTGGAAAACGTGTGTGTCTTGGATTTAGACAGTTCTAGATTGGAATCCAGTTTGATATCAGGAATCTTTCGTCATCTCTTTAATCTTTACTTTCTTCGTTCGTAAAATAGGGTAAATACGTATTTTGTGGATTGTTTGGTAATTATATGGGATTTTGTCTGTAAAGCATATAGAGCATATTGAATACTCTATAAATGTTTAGTCCATTTACCTTTCTCTCCTTGCCTGGGGGTCTGGATTACGTTTTACTCATCATTTAATCTCATAAAATGTGTTGCCTAACCTATTATTTTGGGTTTCTAGCAAAAGCCAATTTAAATTCTGCTACCTCTTCTTAAGTCTTGCAAGCATTATTTGCACTATTATCAATGCTCTAATCTGAGAAACATTTGGTTCAAAATACTGCAGAGCTGAAGAATGAGTACGTTACCTAGGGAAAAGACGGAGGGATAGGTAAGATCCTGGAGGAGAGTTCTCTAGTCTTGAAGGAAAGAAAAATTATGCCACGTCTGAGAGACTTAAGCAAGTAGAGTAAGTGTGACTAGAGTAGTTAGAGAAGGAGGAAGCAGGAAATTAGACAAAACTCGAGTATAGATGGTCTTTCCACACATATTAAGGATTTAATACTTGGTCCTCAGGGACACGAGAAGATATTGGAGTGTGTTTTAAACATCAGGGTATTATAATCAGATTTATATTTTTAAAATAATCTTTTGTCATAAAGTGGAGAAAACGTGAGTGGTAAGTAAGGGTGACAATAAAGAGATCAAATGAGGATGCCAAGAAGATATTGTAAGTATATACATACATATATGAATACATACATGTACATAAATATAAGCATAAAGTATCTTAACTTCAATTTCTTCTCTCTGAATACAGCTATAATAAGAGATTATTTATCTTTATATTCTGGTTTTCCATAATAATTAGTATATGTATGATAATGAAATATTACAATCTTATATAAAAGATTACTTTGTCCAATTTTATTTTACATTTTCATTAATACATATACTAATCTGGTATTGTTTTTGACAATTACATAGAGTCTTTTTATTTAGATGTGCAATATTTTATTTAACTCTTTCCATGTCCTTTTTTTTTTGAGGATTTCTGCTCATTTCAAAAGTTTCCTCTCGCCTCCTTTTAAGTATTTCAAGGGCTCTTTCTTTTCTCTTGTTTTCCCATATTCTTTCTCAAGCTGCATTTATTTCCCTGGGCTCAGTTTGAATAAGGCTATATTTGCTTATATTGTGAACTTTAATTTTGGTTTGATTTGTTTTTTGGGGACAGATTCTGCTCTCTGCCCAATGAGACAGTAGTCAAATACTCTTCTCAGATGCACTTTATTGCAGGTTAATGTATACTCATTCCATCCAATCTTACACAGTAAATAAAAACCTATAATTACAGCAAACGCTGCTACAGGTATTATCTGTCTCACTAAGCACCTGAATAAGCTTCCTGTTTGGAGAATACGTAGGTGGTTCCCTAACAGGACTAGCCACCAGCACATTAGTTTTACTAACATATATTCCTAACTGGTGTTTACTAGCTCTGGATGGGACCCGGACATATGTATTTTTAACAGTCTTTGCAGATAATACCGATATAAACCAGTAGATTTATTTACCATGTATTAGGCATTGTCTAAGCGCTTCAGACACTTTACGTCATTAAATCCTCACAACCCTATAAGTACTGCTATTACTACAATTCCTTTCTATTTTACAGGAGGGCAAGCGGATACTACTTTCTCCCAGCTGTAAGTGGTGGATCTGGGCTCCACACCTAGGCAGGCTGGTTCTGGAAAGTAGGCTTTTAACCACTGTGTGGTCTGCCTCCTAGAATATACCACTCAATATGTGTTAGCTTACTGAGAGTTTTTTTCAATATCTGGGCAAGTGTTTTCTGGATTTGATGATTTTACATAGAAAATGTTGATGGTGAAAATTACTAGGGAAAGCAGAAGGATGGCTTGACTTGGTGGAATAAATGTCAAAGAAATTGTGTTTGTCATAACCACAAACAGCTTTTGAGGGATTTAGAAAGCGAGCTGCTCTGTTTTCTCGTGGGTTCATACATCTTTAAATTAGCGACTATATGGTGAGAATGTGCAAGGCGCCTTCCCATCTTTTTCAAGCAGTTTCTGTTTCACAATGTCAAGTCCACTGCTACGGAACGAACTGTGTCCCTTCAAAGTTTGTGTGTTGAAGTCCTAACCCTCAGTGTGATTGTGTCTGAAGGTGGAGGCCTTTGGGAGACGATTAGGTTTGGATGAGACTGTGAGGGCGAGAGCCTCGTGATGGGATTAGTGCCGTAATAAGAAGAGACACCAGAGCGCTGGCTCTCTCTCTGTCTCCGCCGTGTGAGCGCACAATTAGAAGGTGGTCATCTAGAAGCCAGGAAGAGAGCCTTCATCAGATGCTGGCACTGATCTTGTGCTTCCCAGCCTCTAGAGCTGTGGAAACATCCATTTCTGTTGTTTATGCTACCCAGTCCCGCTTAAAACTGACTTCCAATATTGTTACCACTTTCTTGTGTGGATTTTTATGGTTACTTTTCCGAGTAGATAAATCTAGCTAAACTTCCACCAGCATGCTCTCTTCAGACGTCAGATTTTTTGGAGGAAAAAAGAAGCACTTTGAAATTAATGTTATGTTCCACACTTGATTTTTTTTTCTATTTTTCACGGTTTTGATAATTAATATAATGACCATCTACTTAAAAAAATTGTAACATGGACTTGAGATAACTGATTTTTCATTCTGGGGGAGTGGGGCTGGAAGAACCATCTCATGTTTGAATTACTTGTGTAACATCCCTAGAAATGAAGGTAATACAATATTATTTTTAGAAAGATTACTAACCAGTGTAGATAGGAAAACATTTTCATAAATAAATTCAGATTATTTGGGGATATTTGGCTGAATACTTTGAATAATTTCAGCAATTAGCAGCTTAATTTTACTTTTGTAGATCCAGATTGGAAGATAGGAAGCCTGTCATTTCATCTTGGCTGTCTCCCCCAGCTCTGTGGAATCAGAGCCGTTCACAACCAGGTGAAGCCGAAATGTGGAGCCTTGATTTCTATCACTTTCTCGATACATCAGTCATATAGAGCTTGGAGAAATGTCAACAAATTTTAGATTCTTAAAGAAGTAAGAGCATATGACATTTCTTATTTAATGGAGTAATGGAGATAAACAGTAAACATATACCTTGCTCCTGAAGAAAGGCAAGATGGCGGGTTAGAAGATATCATCAGGAAATCGGTTTTGAGAGAACATCTGAGAGATCCATCTATGGTAGGAGTGGAAACCCTCAGACCCCTCTACAGGCTAAGAGCTTATGCTGTTTCTTCTGCTTAAAACATGGGGAGATAGTAGCTTGACCAGAGATGTGTACCCCGGAGACTAATAGTACACCCTCTATTTTTAGAAGAAAATTATTTTATAATTTATTTAAATATTTTATAGAGCATAATGAATAGCCCAATCTTTTCAAGGATGCACATTCATATGATTTTGTCTCTTTTTTTTTGACCTCCATACATATTCATACAATTCTTCATTTCCATCTGTTTTCTTTTCTTTGAAATCTGGAGAATTATTCTAGAATTTTGCTGACATTATTGATTAAATGTAATGCAATGCCATTCTTTTTCTTTATTGATTCTAATGCAAATTAAATTTTTTTCATGTAAGTGTTTCTCAAATGTTACATGAGATGTCTTTTAAAAAATTTATTTATTGTTTATCTGAAATTTAAATATAACTGTACATCCTGTATCTTTATTTATTAAATCTGGCAACCCAAAGGAGTTGGGTTTTGAGGGTTTGTTAAATCTTTCCAAAAGTTATAGAATAAAAGTGTCAATAATTTTGAGTCAATATATATACATAAGAAAAAATACAGCTGAGAAAAGGGAAGCAATAAAAAGAAAATAATGGGTCAAATGGGATGTGGATCTTTCCATATCATTGTAAGTCCATTTATTTTGACATCATATTAATCAATTTTAAGATGTAATGTGGAGAAAGCTCTAAACTAAGTGGTGAAGAATTCTCTGTGATTAGCACAACTGGCTATAAAATTTACAAGGCCTAGTGCAAAATGAAATGCTAGGCTCTTTGTTGGAATATTTTTAAGAATTTAAAGTCAGAGACAATAGAGTACTTACCCATCATGTAGCCCTTCTGAGTGTGGGTCTCTGTGCATACCCAGGAGTCTGCACTGGTGGTTAGACAGATCTGGTACATATGCGATAAATGTTACTGTAGTATTATTACAATTGCCACTTTACAAATGAAAAATGTGAGGTTTGGGGAGGTTAAGTAAGTAGCCTACATAGAAAGAAGCTGATTCAGATTTGAATCTAGGTCATCTGAGAGCAGAGTGGTCCTAACCGTGAACAATAGTAAATTCTGTTGAATCCTAGAAAAAATAAAACCAAAGGAAAAAGTTAGTAGAGCCTTACTTGGGGAGATGAATGTTTAGATGGGATTCCAATGCCTGTGGGGATTAAGCAGATCAAGTAAATGTGGAAAACAGGTTAGGAATAGCAGGCTTGGTGGGAATCGTGGCAAACTGGAGCTAAAGTACAACGTGCAAATCCATTCAAGTCCAAAATGATAAAGGAAGTTTGTGAGCTAAATTTGACCATGGAGGGGAGGCGTTTTGTGGTCCTGTGACCATTGGTTTAGATATTGTGAATAATTATATTCAATATCTTTCTCCCCCCCCCCGACCTTTCCTACGTAATAGTCTTTGAAATAAATATAAATGGGGTTAGGGAGCCTTCTAAAGGGTGACAATAGTGGTCATATTAAAAAAGAAAAAAAAAAGCTTTCCTTCTATTTGATGAGAAGGGATTTATAGCATCTGCTCCAGTGACAGAGTATGAAGCATCCTGGTTTGGTGTGCACTGTGTGTACAAAGGCTTTCTCCTTTTGATGACTGGGGATTTTATCAATTGATTTTCATAAGGGATAGCTGACTAGGTGCCCAAAATGCCCACATACTTTTCTTCCACTTCAAACATGAAACCTTTCTGGCACCCAGAGCTAGGATCTGAAAATGCTAAGCATTCAGCAAAATGGATTAGTCTTCAGAAGGGAGCTTCAGCCTGTCAGTGCCAGAGGGGTTAATGGAAAACAGTGTGTCATATTTGTCATTTCCCCTATATTATGTTGCCCAGAACACCCGCTTAATGAACTAGACATAAATTATCACACTATATGCACGTTATTTAATAACAAAAGCCTTGTGGAAGCATTCCTTGCTGTTGAAATAATAAACTCAGAAAAATGATTTTGACGACGCTTTCTCAAACGCCACGCACAAAAAAATGTAACAAATCGATTGATGACTCCACTGGATTTTTCTTTTCTCAGAGGGTAATAAAAATCATTTTATGAGTTTAAATGGTTTATTTCAACTGGAATTTCAGTACCGCTTTGTCAGGGTCATAGGCGCTTTCAATTTAGTGAACTCCTAAGCCTGTAAATGATCCTTTAAAGATCTTCTTCCCTCTCATGTTTTTTTCACTTGTAATAATTCCTTAATTCCTATTTCTCAACTTTCCCCTTTGAAATATAAATATATACTGAGATGAGGTACATATGAGGTAAATGTTACTGTATACATTATTTAAATCTCAAAGGGTAAATTCTTTAAATATTTAATGTATATATTTAATTTAATGATGCTCAAATAACATTAGCTAAAAATAAGTTTTGTTAATTAGGAATATATTGATAAGAAATATTTGTATTAAGTCCACATGTAATGCTGACACGTGATGCTTTTTTCTTTTGTTTTAGTATTTTATTAGGATTTTAGAAAATAGATAAAGTGAAATGAAATCACCTAACTGAATAGTATCTCTTTTTAAAAACACTTTACTTATATAAGAAATGAATTGAAATCCACTATATAAATTAATATTTCTCTTTTTCAAATCCAAAACATTTCTTCAAAGCATTGTTTATCTTTACTCCATTCACATTGCTCTACTTCTCCTGATTCCTGCTGTCTTTTTTCCCTTCTCTGCTCTGTGGCGAAACAATTCTTCATTATGCAGACTGGATGATTTGGAGCATTAAAATCAAGGGAGAAGGGCTTCTCAAACATTTTGTGCAAATATTTTCTTTTACTGAGAATTCATAACTAATAATCTTCACATTAAATATCAAAAAGAGATATCAAAAATGTTTTTTAAAAACCCACAAAGTGGGGCTGGCCCACTGGCATAGTGGTTAGGTTCTCATGCTCTGCTTCAGAGGCCCAGGGTTTCCAGGTTCAGATCCTGGGCGCGGACCTACGCCTCACTTATCAAGCCATGCTGTGGCAGGCATCCCATATATAAAGTAGAGGAAGATGGGCATGGAAGTTAGCCCAGGCCTGGTCTTGCTCAGCAAAAAGAGGAGGATTGCTGACAGCTGTTAGCTCAGGGCTGGTCTTCCTCACCAAAAAAAAAAAAAAAAAAAAAACACCTAAAAGTAATGAAAAGTGATAATAGCTCTTCCTTTTGTTTTGTATGGTGTTGCTTCTAGAACTTTCCCTACTTCAGAATAAATTTTATCTTAGGTGCCTCAGTCCCAGTGGTACCCAGATTTCATAGGCTGGCATTAAAATGTAAGATCCTCCTTCATTGACGATTTATCACATAATCATCCAATTTATATTTTTAAACAGGTGGAATTATAATTTCAATGAATTAGCAACAATTTTTACTTAGAAAAACTCACTTAATTGCCTTCTAAAATTGAAGGTTATTGGTAGCAATGTGCTACTCAGTATTTTTAGATCCAGGAAGTAAGGGTTCAAGGAGAAAGTAACAGCTATGCCAGGGAACTGGATATTGTTGTTCTCAAGTTAGAGGTGAAGGAGCTGAGATTACATTATTTCACCACTGTCACAGAGAGAAGCAGGTGGTGGGGGCACTCTTCAGTGGCACCTTCAAAATTTCTAGGAGGGGCTTGGGCTGGGACTAGAGCTTTTTTTTTTTTTGCAGGGAAAGATTTGCCCTGAGCTAACATCTGTTGCCAATCTTCCTCTTTTTTTTTTCTTTCCTCCTCAAAGCCCCAGTGCATGGTGACATATCCTAGTTGTAAATGCTTCTGGTGCTTCTGTGTGAGCTGCCAACACAGCGTGGCAACTGATGGATGGGCGGTGTGGTTCTGCCACTGGGAAGCAAACCCAGGCCTCCAAAGTGGTGAGAGTGCCGAACTTTAACCACTAGACTATCAGGGCTAGTAGAGCTGCTTTTTGACACTAACTGGGAATAGAAAATACTCTTTGAATTTGGTTGTGTAATAATTTAATGTGATTTAAAGATGTCTTTGCATATAAACTCATTTGTTTTGATAAATAAATCATAGGCTTACTTTGGATTGTTAGGAATAATAGAGACTTGCTATGGACTAACACCCTTCCCCAACAGCCCCCTTCTTGTTACCCTTGATATTCACAGAGCATAGTTGGGTTTCTAAGTCACATCCCTCAAGTCAAATAGTCTCCTTGGGTATTAGAGCAAATTATGTTTTGTACCCAAATGTAAAACAGAGAAAAATTATGTCTATACCTTGATTTTGTTCTCACTTACAAAATGATTTCACATAGCACTTACACAACCCAACTTTAATAAAATTTTTTTAAAAAGTACCCAAAAGTGGACTCTAGATCACTTAATGGGCCTATACAGTGAGCTAATTAATTGCACGATTCATTAGTTTTGGGATCTAGGCAAAAAGTTATACAGTTTTGGTTGATTTATCTATTGATTCAAAAAGCTTGTATTTAAACCAAGGATGTGGATGGGAGCAAGCAGGTGTGGAAAGAACTCTCAAGTCAGCAATTCAGAAAATGGGATTTATATTAGGTATATTGAGTTACAGTGAATAATGCTTTGAGAAAATATTTCAAAAAGACGAATACTCTCTAAGGAGCTGAATAAAAATGTTTTATGTGTTTATTTATTTATTTTTATATAGAACTTGGAGTATAATGACAAAATAATAATTAATGTATGCTAACGTGGTCCAGTAAGACTTTCCCGGGACTGGATTACAAATGTCCCAGGACTGAATTCTTCAGTGAATATTTAAATGTAGGGAAAAACATCCTTATTGTACCACTGAGCAAGGTTCATGTGCTTAAATGATCAGAAATAAGCGGAGGGGTGTGATTCTATTTTGACAGTTTAAAAGATAAGCTTCTGTTCTCAGTTTGATCTGCTGATCTATATGTACACCACCTGTGGCAAAGACAAGAACTTTCCACCAACAAGAACTTTGCATCCTTCTAACCTATGTACAGAGGTTATTGGAGCCCTCCACATTATAGAACATATTGAAGAACTTTTAATTAGAAGTTCTAGCTTTCAGTTTTGAAAAGATTTTACCTTTTTTATATTTTTCATGGGAATTAGTATGTGTCAAGAAATGCATCCCACAGTGAGAATTATGATTTATTCATTAACACTTAGTTATGAGACTAGCACTTGTCATTATATCACAGTAGGTGAGAATAAATATAACAAACACAATTCAAACCCTGTCACTTTTTTTTTTTGCTTACACATTGCTATTCGTTATGTAATCTAATTAAAAACAAAGATTATTGGTACTATTATGATCCTTTCTTTATCTTTATCACTTAGTCTATTTTTTATTTTTTTGTCTGTTTTAATTTTTATTTCTTTTTAAATTTTTTTATGTACTAGCCTATATTTTTAAGCTCTAAATTTAATTTTGTTGATTTAAGGTTAATAAAATTAACTCTTATAGGCCCTTTAACTATGCACAAGCATTCTCTGAGGAGTTGAATTTTGATGTTAGAATTTACTCATTAGTAAATTTGAATATCTTTAAATGGCTGACTAAATATGATAAGTAATTTATGTGCTTATTCATCATTTGATTTACTGTTTTATTTAAAAATTCTCCATAATTGCTAAAACACTATACACACTGGAGATAACACACAGGATCAGATTGTTAAGTCAAATGTACACAAAGTGAAGGTCTTACTCAGGCCATGCTTTATTAATAATTATCCAATAGTCAAGAGGCACGGGTGAAGCAAGAAGATGTTCAAGTCCCCCAGAATGACTGCTCAACTCTTTATTCTCTCACTGGATGTCCTCTGACTCCAGTTAACAGATGAAGTATATAGATGCTTTCCTTAGAAAGGAAGAACATTTTAAATCAGGAAATATCTTAATTTTATGCTCCGTTATGAACCAGATGTCCCCTCCAAATTCATATGTTGAAGCCCTAACCCCCTAGTATAGCTATAATTGGAGATGGGGCCTCTGAGGAAATAATTAAGGTTAAATGAGGTTGTAACGGTGGGGCCTTGATCCAATAGGGTTAGTGTCCTTATGAGAGAGACACCAGAGAACTCGCTCTTTCTCTGTGTGCACACACTAAAGAAAGATCATGGGAGGACCCAGCAAGAAGGCAGTCAACTACAACCCAGGAAGAGAGCTCTCACCAGGAACCAAATTTGCTGGCACTGTGTTCATGGACTTCCAGCCTCCAGCACTGTGAAAAAATAAATTTCAGTTGTTTAAGCCACCCAGTCTGTAGAGTTTTGTTATAGCAGTCCTAGAAAACTAACACATGCTCATACAGTTATACTGCTTTTGTGACATTTTCCAGGGAGCCATGCTCAATAAATTTATAGATTACAAGTTTGCTTAGCATAGCAATTCTTGAAAACCAGGTACATTCTGTTAAAAGTATACTGAAGAAAAGAAATCTACTGCTAGCAAAAAACACAGCGTATTTATAAGGAGACTGGGCTGGATTATATGCCTTCTTCTTTTCTAGGAGTGTTACCCACCAAAATCCCTCCCCAGGTACAGGATATAAGTGGATTGAAGATCTGTTGCTATAACCCTTATCTCACAACACTGTGCACACTTCTCTTTTATTCTGTTTAAGATATGTTTGTATTGTGCTTGTTATCAGAACCTGCAGAAATAATAGTTTTTTAATGGCTATATAGTTTTCTCATTATATGAAAACACTTCATTTTATAGAATGTATTCTCTATTGATGAACATCTTAAACATATGTTAACGAAAAACTGTTGCAATATGTTTGTATATTTAACTGTATTTGATTAGCCTATTGCTAAAACATATATATTCTCTTGCTCTCATCTTCACAGAGTCACCATATTACCTACTCTTTGACTTTAAGTTCAGCCATGTGACTTGCTTTGGCCAACAGAATGGGTAGAAGTGACTTATATTGATGATTTTATTTGTCAGTTCTAAAGTAGAAAAATACATTTTCTAAGGGTACTCTGGAAGTAAAGTATACTTGTTAAACTTCTCGCTTTCTCCAAGAAAATATCTATCTTCTCAGATTGTTAATGCACATGGAAGTTGACATAATAGGATATATAGTTGTCTTTCAGATACTTACCAGGGAGTAAAATCTGGATCTGAGAGCTGCTCAATAGCTATAAAAGTCACTTTGAAAACAACTCTATTTGCTTAAGTATAGCTGATCCACCCATTTTTCTAGACATTCTAAGTACCTGTCAAGAGCCTCAGACAGTTGTGTGTGTCTGGCTCACATCGGTCTCCCACCCAACTGCCTGTTACTGAATTGTTTGGTGAGTTGTCAGCATCTTATACTAAGAGATATTAGAAGAAACTTCTCTCTGATGGTCATTATTGTAGTTATTTTGACTTGTTGATATTGTTTACTACATAATACAGAGTCCTCTCTTTGAAATCTCATACTAAACATTTTTTTCTCAATCCTACTCGTACAACTGTATTTTTCTTTACCTCAAATTTTCAGCTATTTTAAATTCATTTGGTATTGTATTTCTGAAAGCCACTCTGAGCCTTGCAAGTACATAGCAAAGTATAAAATGTGAATATAAATAAAAAACTGGTTGAAGTGTGATTAGGTGAGACAAACATCAGGATGTCCTTTCCATATGACATTAAATTATGAGACAGAGATGGATTCCTCTACTCACTCTTCATTCCTCTGCATAGCTATTAATTTAACTGCCTACTTGTTTTGACATTAGGTTAACAAGAACAAATGTGCACAACTGCTCCCTGGTTCTCTTTTCCTCTTTGGATTATAAAGGAGCAAGGATGGCCACCAGAACAGGTGCAGGGTGATACTCATAAAATCTGCCAAGTGTCTCTACTGATTCATGACATGCCATGGCCCTTAAGACACTAAAAATTATAGCATACACCCAGATTTTTATTGGGTAGAAAAAGGAAAAAAATCTTGGATGGAGCCATTACTCCAGACAGCAATTCAAATGATTGTCTTACTCTGTTAGACTCAAATTGTCTCCACAGAGGCCCCAAAGCAGCATTTCCAAATCAAACAGATATCAGGACATATACCTCATAAGGGTTAAAACAGGTAATGATTAAAAGTTTAAAAAATTTAAAAAAAATACGTGAATATTTTTGGTTATCTCTGTATATGTGAATTAATTATTTTGGGGTACACTAAAAGACCTTCCATTATTTTTCTCTTCACAGGAATCTTTAAATAATTTGGACTATATATTTTTAACATTTTGAGTCATTTTTTGGCTCAATGTAACCCGCATGAGTCAGCCAAGTAGATTTTTTTTAAAGAAACTAACAAAAGAAAAATACAATTATTAAATAACGTTTGTTTTGGAATACACACACATATACACCCACAAGATTTGCTTTCAAGGCATGAATAAAGATTTTTCAAACTCTGTGGTATTTGTATTTTTCCTTTTAGATATTGCGTGGCATTTGTCTTTGGTATTGGATTATTATTTCACTCTGCTGTTTCGGTTTCTTTTTGGTGAGGAAGATTGGCCCTGAGCTAACATCTGTGCCAATCTTCCTCTATTTTGCATATGGGATGCTCGCACAACATGGCTTGATGAGTGATGTGTAGGTCCACACTCGGGATCTGAACCCACGAACCCCGGCTTGCGGAAGCAGAACACGTGAACTTAACCACTATGCCACTGGGGCAGCGCTCACTTTGCTTTCTAATTGTAAACCATACATAAGTTATTTTATTGATTAAATCAACACAGTGCACTGTTATTTTTCTATGAAATTATTAATTAAATTAGAATAAATCAAATAAGATTGAGCCTTGCAGAATAGATCATAGCATCAAATGCTAGGTATGGATGTTATTCCAATGGTCTGAAGAGGAGAGGCCACTCAATACAAGTTGACCTCGCTGCGTGTGTGAGAATTATCCAGGGAAAATAATCAGAAAGATTAGTGAATGTGAAGAGCCCCGGACCAATGGCATCACGGGATGATATTCTAAGTTATCAAAATATTAACTTCCAAAAAGTGAGGATATGTTAATAGAACTGTCATCATTTCCACTTCGAAACTTCCATTTAAAAATGTTGTGCTAAGTTGTGTATTTCCAGAAAAATAAGTGACAAACTGAAGCCATTTATTTCCTACCTAGCCTAAAGCTCTCAACAGAAGCATCACTTCCCCAGAGCAGTCCTCTTTGATAATCTCAATTCTCCAGTCTAGGGCAGGTTTTATTTATGTTTTATTGTACTTTTGAAGAACCACATTTCTTCCCTTTGTTTAATTAAATGCTCATTTATATATTTATTTGATTATTTAATAAATCCTTTTCTAATTGTTTTATCACCAGATTCTGCACAATGTAGGGACTCAATAAATGATATTTAACCTTATGAATGATTGAAATAATTCTTACTGAATTCAAAGAGGTTGCTCTCTTTTTTAGCAGAACATATGTTCTTTCCTTCAGAATTCTGGGCTGATGGTGGATACAAGTGTTTCTTATTTTATTTTGTTTTAAGGCACATATATTATTGCATATTTTTTTTGTATTTAGCATATATGACATTGGAGAGAGATGTTTTCTAATCTCATTGATATGGTTGGCTAGATATTGGGACTTAACGTTTTGTTGTGAGATAATTGTTTTATCTGCATGTCTTCTGAACCAAGGGCATTGACAGGTTTTGTCAATTGTGTTTGAAATGCAGATACCTCCGGAAGCAAGAGACATGTATTTCTCCACATCAGCAGATTCTTTTTTTTTTTTTTTTTCTGACCAGGAATATACAGATAATGATTCTCTGTGGGGAAAGGTTAGGCAAGTTTTAGAATCTTTAAAACATTGAGTTTCCTAATTTTGAGATTCCTTAGCTGTGACAAAGGTCCTACTTATATATGTGGTCCTCGCCTTGGCCTGCCTCTGCATTACCCCGTGGGACTTGGGAGAGCAAGAGTAACCAATGTGGATGAGAAGCTAATGTTGCTTGCTATGGTATAGATAATAAGCTGTCTAAATCCATTCAGGCTTGTTGTCTCCTTCCCAATCCATTCTATGGAACAGTGGCAAGCTGACCTAACAGCTGTAGTCATTGCTGTTGCTTAGGGACTTGACACCTTTCTGCTGAAAAGTTAAAATTATGAATATGTATGTTTCTTTCAATCATCTTAAAAACACTTAGAAGCTTACAGGTTATTAAAGCATTATCAGACAAAAATTTAATGAAACTTGGAACCCAGAATGTTGTAATAAACAAAGAAATTAATTTTAACCTATGGGGTTTTGCCTGGAGAATCTGATTTTCAGTTTTCAATCTATACTAAGGAAAGGGGAGAAGAGTGAGGAGGAAACGCTGTTCTAGGTTGGCTAGAAGAGGGAATTCTTTGGTAGCAACCATAGAGCTGGAAGAACTGTAACTTCTAAGTGTGTGTGAGCCAGGAGGAAACCGGCCATCCCCAAGTGCTACAAGGAAAGTTGCCTTTTCATTTAACAGAGAAAAGGGAAAAAACCCTGTCAGACACTACAACCACAAGCTTGCCGATGCTGCTTTATAGGACAAATCACATCAGCCAGCTGCCCCAAATACCTTGGGATGTAAGTTTCATTTAAAGTGGAAGTGTCCTGGGGCGGGCCTGGTGGTATAGTGGTTAAGTCTGCATGCTCCGCTCTGGTGGCCTGGGGTTCGCAGGTTTGGATCCCGGGCGCAGATCAAGGCACTGCTTATCAAACAATGCTGTCGTGGTGTCCCATATAAAGTAGAGGAAGATGGGCATGGATGTTAGCCCAGGGCCAATCCTCCTCAGCAAAAATGGGAGGATTGGCAACAGATGTTAGCTCAGGGCTGATCTTCCTCACAAAAAAATAAACAAATAAAGTGAAAGTGTCCCAAGGTGGTTTGCTGAGGCAAACGTCAATGCTCTCTGGAAGGAGGCCCACTAATTCTAGACCTCAAAGAATTCCCACAAATAACGCGCCAAGGAAAAAGAATAGCTGACCACGAGCAAGAGTAAAAAAATAAACCAAAACAAAAATACTAGAAAGAAGAAATGACCTGCAAAAACTTCAAATATTAGAGCTAGCAGGCTCACATTATTAAATTACAATACTTAGCGTATTTGAAAGAAGAGAAGTTTGAAAAGATCTTCACAGTATAGGAAACTATAAAAAAGGATCAAACAGATTTGAAAAATAACCTAAAAGACTATCTAAGAAATAATAGATAAAATAATTGAAAATAACATTTAACGACTTAATGGGTGCATTTAGCAGCTAACTAGATGAAGCAATAGAAAAATTAGTGTTTCCTGGTGAAATGTGGTGGATGTTTTACTGTTCTGTGGGGCTGTTTTGCAGAGAGTGATCAGGGAAAACTGACTGATAAGATATGGTATCCAGGAGACTGCTCCTCGAAGGCCTCCACCTGCAGCGAACGTAATTAACCAAAGCTATGAAGTCAGTAGTCTGCTGGGCTATGAGATCTATCCTCTGTTTGCACTGAGGTCGTGCTTCCCTTGGACTGCTCCGAATCAGTGAGTGTGGCAGGGATAGACACTCAGGCAGACCTGTTCCTGGGAGGCATGGAGTCCTCTGCTGATTTGCTTGTGCTCAAGGACTCCCCAGTGGCATTCCTAAGCCTTCCTTAGACTATACAACAGTGTAGGACACTTGGACCCATCCTTCCCTCTATCTCCCCCTCATTTAGAGTCAGACTTGCATCATGGCCTGATGGCTCTCCCACTTTGCCAGGCTCCCCCACCCCATTTTCTGTTACAGAAGCATTTCCCCTCATAAAATCCTTGCCTGTTTAATCCTGTCTTGGTGTCCACCTCTCAGAGGACATTTGAGCCAAGGCATGAAGAAATGAAGAGTAAGCCATTTAGACATCCTGAGTAGAGGTTCTAGGCAGAGGCTACCTCAAGTACAGAGGCCCAGAGGTGAGAGACTTCTTGGGTGTGGGTGCTGCAAACCAGCCCAAATACCACCAGCTAACCCAAAATAGTCCTGCCCAACTTTTAGGTTGCTTTTGGTAGAGAGGAGAGCCAGCAAAACTTTGCCTTGGTAATGGTTAGCTAAGCCCCACAACCTCATTACCGGGTTATAATGCAAGGGAGTCTCACGTGAAATGTTGTCACACAAGCAGACATTTACTTAAAAATATTCCTTAGGAATCAGGGAATGAAAGAACTCGTAAATCCTATTCTGTAAGCTCAGCAAAGTCTCAGCTCTCTGTCCTTTTAGATGAACCTACCAGCCACATGCTTGCAAGATTTTCTTTAGGCAAATAGCACATTCCAGAAACAGAATTTTTGTTTCCTTTTTCACAGCAGTTGGCATTAGGCTTGATAGAGCTGCTTGGAGATCAAACCTCAGGCAGACCTGTTCCTGTGAGGCATGGACCTGGTTCTGCAACCTCCTTTTTTCACTCAAAACTACATTGGAGATACTTTTGTAACAATTTGCTTGGACCTATGTCATTCTTTTTCACTGTTACATGTTAGTATGAGTAAACGACATCTCCTTTGACCGTTCTTCTTTTGGTGCACATTTGGGTTATTTCCAGTTTTTGCTATTACAGTATTAAAACTCTTGTTTTAATTCTCACGTCAACAAATGTCCTTTTTCTAATCTATGGAATGCTACGTTTGTCACCTTTTGTGCTTCTCCTTGGTGCTTTTGCTCTTTAGAATGACCCTCAAACGTAGTGCTGAAGTGTTGTGTAGTGTTTGTAAGCACAAGGAGCCTGTGATGGGCCTTTCGTAGAAAATGCTTGCGTTAGATGAGCTTCCTTCAGGCATGAGTTATAGATAGTGCTGTTGGAGGAGAGTTCAACTAATGAATCAACAATCTATATGAAATAAGGTGTCTTTCAAGAGACACACATAAGACAAGGTTGTGAATTGAGAGGTTCCCAAACATGTCATGACCAGAGGCTGCAGAAACCTCACCTTGTCTTTCCCCTGGGAGCACTGGTTCGTTCTTGCTCATGCAATGTCAGCGAAGAATTGACAGAACATAACTCTTCCAAATAAGGAAGGTCAATGGTAACATAATGGAGATATTTTCAAAACTCTCTTTTAAAAACCATATCTACAAAGCAGGTAGCTTCTCAACTAACTGTTGAACTGTTGTCTTTAATTTGAAAGGACAGAGTTTTTAACAGTATCCACTAGGACGCATATCTTTGATGGCCACTTATAACAAAAACCTCAGCAAATTTGGGATGATTGTCTTTTTGCAAAAGACCATGTGTACGGAATACATATCTTAACGTCAAGATGGTAGTTACCTCTGGGCAGGAAAGAGAGAGGAAGGAGAATGGTGTCTTCCACTGTGTAATATTTCTTAAAAAACGACATCAATAAGGTGTGCTCTGTTAAATCTCAGCAAAGAGTAAATGGTTTCTGTTATCCTAGTCTCCTTCTAAGTATATTTAAAATAAATATGTAACTGGAACTGAGATGAAATAACACTAATCTAATAGATCCTATTTGCTGGAGTGCTCCCACCATCTGATGGACACATCAGGATGGGTTGGTGATGTCACTGACCCCATCTAAAGGTCAGGACATGTTGTTTACCAACTGTGGAGCTAGAGAAGTCTCAGTCACCAGCAGCAGAGCCAGAGTTACCTGAAACTACAAAGTTAGATCCACATAGCACCAGATCCTGCTCTAGCTGTGGACTAGAGACAGCTCTGGCACCAGCTCTAGAGCTCAGTTGCGGCCAGCTCCAGAACTAGAGCTCCCTCCAGCTCCCACACTTGACCAGCTACAGAGCAGCAGCCATTTCCATCACTAGCTCCTGCACCAAATCTGTCAACAATGCAGAACTAGAGTCAGTCTCAGTACTGGAGCCAATTCTAGAAGCAGGTAAGTCACCATGGCCTTAGACAGAACGAGCTCCAGCCCCACATCAGGTCCAGCTCCTGGGCCAGTTGCACAACCAGAGCTGGTGGGATCTCCAGCGTCAGCCACAGTAGTGGCTCCAGCATAGAGCAGCTGCAGCACCGCCCTCATCGCCAGGAACTAAGGACCGGCCGGCTCCAGCTCTACCCTAGAGTTGTCCTTCACCTTGCCTGTGAGGGCAGGATGTCTTTTCCCTTTTCTATGTTTTATGATTTTTTATGTTTTATATGTTCAAATTTAGATTCAATAAAGTTTAATGTTTTCATCACTTAAAGTTGTACAATTCAGGGCCGGCCATTAACTACATCTCCTATGCTGTGTACCGTCACCATTATCTAGTTCCAGATCAGTGCTTCACCCCACCAGAACCCCTGTACCCATGAAGCAGCCATGCCCCCATATCCACTCCCCCACCCCCTGACAAGCACTGATCTGCTTCCTGTCTCTGTGCATTTCCCTGTCCCTGGTATGGCTGTCCTGAGCACAGCCAATCCTCCTTTGACCCCTCCCCCCATGCTCAAGACCCCGGAGGATGCCAATGTGTTCAGTGTCATGAACCCGAAGCCTAGTATGACTTTGGCTTGAAGAAGCCCACCGTCACCAAGGGGGTGAGGTCAGGCATGGAGCCAGCTTAACCCGGCCTCACATGAAGAGGAGGGACTCGATATTGCCAAGGGCACCTTCTCCTCAGTCCCTAGTGCTGTTCAGCCACAGGGCCACCCTCCCCAGGGTCTGGCTAGCTGGGGAGACGAGCACGTACAGACTAGAGTGACAAAAACCAGGTGGCCATCTTTTTTGTCCAACCCGCTGGCCCAGGCTACCCAGGAGCAGTTTCACCCTGAACCTCTCCTGCTGCAGGCCTGATTCCTGCCAGTCAGCAGGCTGTCCTGGCTTGCCGTGGACCACTGGCAGCCTTAGGTGCCTTCTGGCCTCTAGGGTCCAAAGGACTAGCTGACCTTTGCCAAGAAGTGCTGCCCATGGGCATGAAGCCCTGCCTGCCACTGAGGCACTGCCCTCTGTGCACCTCCCTCACACCTTCCCAGGTGTGGGTCACTTGCATCTGTGACTTCAGGTGTCCCAGAGTCCCCACTCACTCAGTGGGCGTGACCTCTGCAAATGCAGCCCTTCCATCCAGGCTCCAAGCCTCCAGGCCCCAACACAGGCTTCAGGACCAGAGACAGCTCCCACACCAAGTGCTGGGACACCTCAGATGGGGCCAGGACCTCAGTGGCAGGGACATTGTCCAATGCTCAGCGAGCACTTGGCTGGTTCCTCCAGCTCCAATGTGAGGAGAGTAACATGAGTTTTGACCCAGAGTCCCCTGATTTCAAGGAAAAGAAGGTGACTGCCCTACGCATTCTCCCTGACAGCCCCTTCCCAGTCCCTTCTTGCCTGGGACCAGTGTTTCACATCCACACCCACAAAAGGGCCAAGAAGTCCAGGAGCTGGATGCCGGCCTGGGGTGTCCTGCCGGGTCCAGAAAATCTGCTGATCATGCCATCACCCACAGTTATGGAAATCAACCGCCCCCTAGTCCCCGATGGTCTCTGGTTTCATCTTGGCTTCCAGCAGCACCTCTTCCTCCTCAGCCTCCACCACACCCGTGGCAGCTTTGGTCACACACAAGCATTGTGTCTCAGGCTCTTCAACCATAACTCCTCGCTGGCGCTCTCCATCCACACGGTGGGCCATGCTGCATCATCCCAGTCCACCTGGAATAAACAACAACAACGTGGACAGGAGCATCTTGTTTAGCCCACTGGTGGGACACGCCCTTGGTCTCATCACTCAGAGCTCTCTGAGCAGAGACCTGTCCTAAATGGCCACTTTGACAAGAAGCCCTCTCTGGGCCCTCCATGCAGGATGCCCAGCCCTGGGAGGAGGCAGCCTTCTCATCCTCTTGGTTCTTGGGGATCTGGGCTTGAGTGGAGTTGGATAAGGTGTCCACACCCAGCTCCCTCCAAATCTAGGATCTAACCGCCAGAGGCTCTGATGAGACTGCTTGTTCACATCCAACCAACCTGTAGTGAGGCCCGACTCCTTGCCTGAGTCACGGCCCTGTGTGATCTGGTCCAGACACCGTCCCCAGAGTGCACCCCTCACGGCACCGCAACCTCCCTAGAGCCTTCCTCCCCAAGGACCCTGCCAAACCCCTGCCCCATTCAGAGCTCCTAGCCTGCAGTGCCCCTCCCGCGAGCCCCCATCCAAGATGGACTCACCTCTGTGCTGAGCTCACAGGCCACCTGCTCAGGCTCCTGTGCTAGCAGAGACTTTAGGGTCACATTGACCTGGGGTCAAACACACAGCTGCGTCATCTCACAGCCCTGTGACAGGCAAGGTCATGTGGTGTCTTCTCAGAGCCTCAGTTTCCTCCATGAAAAATGGGATCAGTGACGCTGACCTCAGGAGACTGTGTTGGGATTCAAGCAGGGAGAAGAAGGTGCCCAAAGTGCTTGGACTCAGGAGGTCGCCTGGCTGGGGGAGCCCCAATGCACGACAAGGGCTAGATGGTCCATGCTGGGCTCAATGCTGGTGAAAATCAAGGATTTCTAGTCCCCTGGTCACGTCTGGACTTGGTCACTTAGAGCAGAGTGACCTTGAATGCTGGGACCACTGGTCATCTGTAAAATGGGGTGCAATCACTCAGCACCCAGGGGGCTCCCTAATAACAGTAACTCCCTCCACTAGTTGCCCAGCTGGGCTCCCTTCAGCTCCTCCTACACCCGCCAGGGCTGCAGGCAGGGACTTGCTGGACCTCATGTGGCAGGGAAGGCGTGTAAAGGATGGAAAATGGCGACCTGGCATTCTCCCTGCCCAGGGTCTGTGTCCACCACTGTCTTCGTGTCCGCAGGATCAGCCATGCATGGAGCTGGATCCTGGGATGTGGACCAGGACAGTGAGGTCGGTGTATATTCAGTGACCCTCAAGTCCCAAGATGTCCAACCTACCCAACTGCGCACCGTGTGGCCCACCTGGTTTGTGTGGCGTGTTCCCGGGATGTAGGGGATGTGATAGTCACCGAGCAGTTGGCTGGGGGAGGGGACAGATGAAAGCAGCCATGTCAGGGGACCGTGGTGTTACACGTGTGTACTGCGGGCTGTGTCACCCAGAAGTGCTGTCTGCAGGGTCCCTCTGTGTGCCTGACCATGGACAGGAGGCCTGGTTGCTCCACAGGAGAGAGGCCTGTGAGACCGTGAGGGTATCCCTGCGACACATATGTGGACAGGGATCCCGTGCCATGTCCACGCTCATCGGGGCTGATGTTGCTCCGTGTCCAACCCTCAAAGGACAGTTGGGAAACTGAGGTCAGGAGAGGCATGGACAGGCCCTGGGCCCATGAGGTGGGCAGAGTCCAGAGGACAAGAGAGCATTCCAAGCTCTTAGGCCAGCCTCAACACTTCCAAGTTGTTTGCTTTGGGATGAGAGCCCCTAAGATCCCGGCGGACCCCTGCCAACCACCCCCATGTAAGGCTCTTTCCTCTACGCATCCCCACGTGGACACACTCACACACACAGGCATACACACACACTCTGACTGCCCAGCCCTGTGTCAGAAGGGAAGTGCACACTGGGGAGGTGACAGGAGGAAGGAAGAAAGAGGTTGGAGGCAGCTCTGCCATGGGGCATGGGCATCCGGTCCCCTAGCAACATGTGCAGGACCATAGCATGAAGGGGAGAGATGCCAGACTGGTGGGCAGGGAGTCCCCAAGGTGCACAGGGGGATGCAGGTGTTGGGGCCATCCCTAGAGCAGCCTGCAGAGAACCAGGTCTGGCGTCCTGTGTCCACCACTCTGGCCACTGGGAACTAGGATGTGACCCCCTAGGGGGGAGGAGCTACAGGAGAGAAGGCCTGATCTTAGGCCTCTGTAAATTGGGGTGCATAGATGGGGTGACTCTCAGGGTCCCACAGGCTTGTAGAAGAGTCTATTGACCTTCGTTCTCCATCCATGACCCACTGTTCTTTGAGTCCTTGTAAAATGCATTCCATTCCCTCGAGGTCTTGTTGAGCAGAGGGCAGCCTGAGAGCTTGGGGACTGGGGCCCTGGGCAGTGCAGAACATAACAGAGCACTGATCAACTTGTCTGGGGACCAGGGACAAGGCCATCCGTGTCGGAGCCTCGGGGTCCTCCTTTGGAAGTGAGGTGGAGTCATTGCCCTGGCTGGGGTGAGGAGGCCTTGTGAGTCAACGGGACATGCCAGGGCCAGTGTAAGGAAAGCGGGGAGCAAGAGAGGCTTCTGAGGTCCCTCATGTCCCTCCTGGAGCCCACAGGTCCTGCTCCTTTGCGCCCTCGGCCCTGGTGGAACCACTACCTTGAGGACCCCAAACAAAGAAAGGTGTGTTTTGCTTTCTGCTTTCCTACCTGGGGCTGCAAGGCTGGGGCTGACCACCAGGGGTGTCCTGTGTCCACTCGTGCTCAATGGAGCAAGTGGAGCAGGGAAGGGACTCCCAGGGCTCGTTCTAGGTGTTCCCCTGTCCAAAGCAACAGGCACCTTTGATTACTGGCATCCACGTCCACAATGGGAGCTGCTCAGAGGCGGGAGGGGACTCTGAGATTCTCTCATGATTCTGTCAGCTACTGTGGCCCCAGCACTCACCCTGAGCAGGGCCCATGTTAGTCCTGAGGGCAGTGCTGAAAGCACCCACATGGTCCCTGTCCTCCAGGAGCTCACAGCCTGGAGGTGGAAGGGACAAAATCATGAGCAAACCCATGCGAAAAAGAAGAGCAGATGCTACAGGGCAATGAAGCAGGGTGCTGGAGGAGGGAGGGCCTGGAGCCCCTAGGTGGGTGTAAAGGGCACCCTGGGGACATTTGTGCCCTGAGCAGAAGGACAAGAGGAACCAGCCCTGGATCTGTCTGCAAACAGTGTGCCGGGGGGAAGCTCAGAGGCACAGAGACTTGGAGGCAGAAGAGAATTTGATGAGAGAGGAGGTGAGAAAAGAGCCAGTGTGGCTAGAGTGAGCTGGGGAGGAGAGAAGTGAGGGAGAGAGGATGGCAGGGCCAGACCCAGGCTTGGAAGGAGGTACTAGCTGTCTATGCTGGGTGACAGCATTAGCCTCAATTAGCACTTACGAGACCTATCATTCAGCATCTGACAGTGTTTCTACCAGGGTCCAGGTTTAGGTCAGCTGGGAGGCTCCCCATCAACGTCTAGCAGGAGGCTTGGGCTGTGTTCTCAACTGAAGCTCGATAGAGGCAGGATCCATCTCAGAGATCATTCACAAGTATCGGGGCAGTGGTAGGATTCAGTTTGGATGGGGGTTTTCAGGCCTTTTCTGTCTGTGGGCTGGGACCCTCTGCCAGTTCTTTCCATTAGGGGGTGCCATAGGGAAGGAAGCTCATAATATCTGATCTGGCTTCTCCTGAATAGTGGATCAGAGAGACAGAAAGAGAGAGAGAAAGAGAGACAGAGACACACAGAGATAGAAAGATGGGTAGGGGAGACAAAGAGAGGAGACACAGACAGAGACAAGGAGACAGAGAGGAGAGACAAAGAGAGAGACAGAGAGATAGGGAGAGACCAAGAGAGATACAGACAGCCAGAGACACAGAGACAGGGAGACAGAGACAGAGAAAGAGACAGAGACAGAGAGAGAGAATGAACACAGGAGAGACAGAACCAGGCAGAAGTCACAGACTTTTCGTTAAGCCAACCATGGAAGTGACGTCCCATCACTCGGCCCTATTCTATTGGTTAGAAGCCAGCCGCAAAGTCCATTCTCATTGAGGAGCGGGGATTCCATAGGATGTGTGCCTAGGAAGCGGGAACGCTGGGAGCCATTGTGGGGGCTGCCCACCACATAGGCTGAGATGACCGCCACTCGGTCACTTGGACCTGAGTCTAAACATAACAGGAGGCCCTGGAGGGTTGCGAGCCAGAAGGAGATGATGTCTGAACCTCATTTCATTTCAACCCTCCTTAGGGACACTGGGAAACAAGCAAGAGGGGAAGTGCCTCTCCCAGGCGCCCTGCAGACCCAAGCGTCTTTGTGTTGAATTCTCTGCCACAACCAGCCCTTTCTGTAATCCTTGCACTGCCAAGTCTGTGCAGGAGCTACGTGTGGGAGCAGCCCACGGGATTCACAGACTCTGAAGGGATCTCTAGGTCTATACACCTGATGACATCCCTAGGAAGTAGATGCTAGAATGACCCCCACTACACAGAGAGGGACATGAACACAGGAGAGACCCTGAGAGGGGAGGCCCTGAGAGGCGCAACGTTGTCCAGGGTGACATCACTGGCAAGAAGCAGGATCGGGACTGAATTCAACTCTGTGTCCTCAAAGCTGGGGCCCCGGTTGCATCCAGACCTTCCCAGAGGCTGTGGGGTGGACTGTGTTGGTTTGACTGTGTCTGGACAGGGTATGGAGTTGGAGAGTGAGCAGTCAGCAGCCCGGGGTGCCCTTAGGAAGGTCTTGTGTGAGGAGGAAGCTTAGGTAAGGGGATCCCAGGAAGTGACCTCACAGAGCCCAACAGAACTTGGAACCCTGGTAACTAGGCACCCACATCCTAAACACAGCCCCCAAGCGAGCTCACTTGTCTAGCACTTGTCTAAAAGGAGCAACATGTTTAGTTGTTGCTTCCCAATCACCAGGGGCCGGAGCCCCAGGAAAGCCCCCAAAGACCGATGCAGATGCTGGTGCCCCTCTCACGGCCGACGGCTCTGGCCGTTTACCCGGAGGGATGGGAAGATAACACCGGGAGGCCCAGAGAAGGCCATTCCAAACCAGGCTACCACTGTGGTCCCATCTGGGCAGCCCTACATCCCCTCCCCATGTGTGCCTGGAAGGGCGGGTTCATGTGGGTGGACCAACATGAGCAGGAGCAGTCGGTGAGGTGTTAGAAGCCTGGAGGGGTCAGTCAGGTTGAAAGCCCAGGTCAAGGCCGGCTGGGTGGGACGTGGAGTGCGGGGGTGGCGCCCTTCTGCCTGAGGTTTATCCCAAGCCCCTGAGGTGTAGGTCTTTCCTCAGGGGTGGAATACTGTGCAGACACAGGTGTGTGCCTGATCTGGGAGAATTAGTTCCAGAGGGCAGAAGCAGCAGCAAGGACAGCTGGGCAGGGCTCTGATGTCTCTGGGACAGAACCAGTACTGTCTTTGCAGAGCTCCAGACAGGAGATCAGCGTGGAGCTGGTGGAAGGTGATATTCCATCCATCTCCCCGATGGAGGCCCCGGTGTTGCACAGGACTGGATCAGTAGCTACCTGGAGAAGTTCTGCAGTGACAGTGATAAAACCTTCAGAGCCACCAGAGGACCCAGCTTCGAACCCGGGAGAACAATCATATCCACCATGTCCTGCAGCAGACCAGGAGGCTTCTGAGGCCCCAGCCTCCGTGCAGGGAGAACCATCCCCTGCACAGGCTCCTGCAGGAGAACAGGAGGCAGCTGAGGCCTCAGCCTCCGTGCAGGGAGAGCCATCCCCTGCACAGGCTCCTGCAGGAGACCAGGAGGCAGCTGAGGCCCCAGCCTCTGTGCAGGGAGAGCCATCCCCTGCACAGCCTCCTGCAGGAGAACAGGAGGTAGCTGAGGACCCAGCTTCTGTGCAGGGAGAGCCATGCCCAGCACAGGCCCCTGCAGGAGAACAAGAGGCAGCTGAGGCCCCAGCCTCCTTGCAGGGAGAGCCATCCACTGCACAGGCTCCTGCAGGAGAACAGGAGGCAGCTGAGGGCCCAGCCTCAGTGCAGGCAGAGCCATCCCTTGCACAGGCGCCTGCAGGAGACAAGGAGGCAGCTGAGGCCAATCTTTGTGGCCTGGGAGAGCTGGCTCAGGACCCTCCCTCATTAGCACCTCCAGTCCCACCTGGTCCACCTATTCCCTTACCACAAATTTCCTTCCCCACCCTCCTAATTGTGTTTCTCTATTTCTTGGTTTCTTTCATTGATTTTTTTTTATTGTTTATATCTTGATTATTTAAAATAAATTTCACTTTCGTCTTTTAACACTTTAATGTTTTTCATTTTAAATTGTACACTTCATGAGCATTAAGTACATTCACCATGCTGTGCAGCCATCACCACTGTATGGGTTTAGAATATTTCATTCTCCAAAAGAACACCCTGTTCTAAAAGCACTCACTCCCACTTTCTCCCTCAGGCCCTGGCAAGCCCTAATTTGTTTTCTGTCACTTTTTTTTTTTTTAATCTGTTCAGGATGTTTCCTATAAGTGAAATCATGCCACAGGTGGCCATGTGTTTTCTGCCCATTTATTTTCACACGGCCTGATAGGTTTTCCTTTTCTGTTTTTATTTGAAATAGAATTTCTCTAATTTGATAGGAAAATCCCAGATGGAGTCTAGATTTGATGTATCAAAGTAAGCCCTTTTGGTAAATATGTGTATAATCTTGGGGTACAGACTGCTGTTCTAAGTGGGACACCAGAGCCAGAAGCCATACACGAAACGCGTTGCTCTTCTTGCGGCCAAAACAAAAACAAGAAAGGGTAGAAAGCTGTAAAGACAAACCACAAACCGGAAAGTATTCCTCATAACAGAAGGCCAGGGAAAGGTTACGCATCCTTGGGTTCCAAAAAAATGCTCGAAAGTCAGAGTTTTAAAAAGAGATAAAGAGCAAACACATTGAACGCCAACGAGACGTGATACACAGGGGCATCATGTGTCAGAGATGCTCGAGCTCCCCGAGGAGGAGACGCGCAATGGAGACACTGGGGAGAGGGCACTGGGCCCCATCAGATGGGCTGGGTTCCAGTGTGGTGACGACCAGCCCTGCTGACAATGTGAGGAAGCAGAGGCCCCAGTAGACCCCTAGAGACAAGTGTGAAAGGACACTCCTCTCTGGAGACCAGCCTGCAGGACACATCGCAGTCCCCAGGGGTAAGCCTATGCTGGCGGTGCTGATCCCAGGACTTCACCCCACAGAAATTCCTGCCCAAATTTTCAAAGATGTATTTTCCAGACTATTCATCACAGCACTGGTTGCAATAGCAAGCAATTAGAAGGAACGCTACTGTCCATGGTGAGGCGATGGGATCCCTCTGTCCCATCTGTAAGACCACGTATATGTGATATCAACCGGGAGACACACATCTACGAAAATGAATCTGTGTGTGAGGGAGACACAGAGACAGACAGACAGAAAGAGAGAGACAGAGCCAGAGAGATACGCACCAAATAGTCCATGGGGTTCACCTCTGGGGATGGGAATTGCCACTCGCTTCTGTTCTCCTTTAGGGGCCTGCGTGATGTTTCAACTTGATAGAATGTGCCTCTATTCCTCTTATAATTCTAGCAAGATTAAAATCACATGGTTAATGTTATCCATTTATCACTCATCTTTGGACTGAAGTACATTATTTAGTTTTTCTTTGCAAAGGTTTTTATTACAAAGACAATGAACGTTTATTAGAGTAAAAGAATGAATTCTAAGGGAATTAAGTGGAAACTGAGGAGTGCCCTTAACAGGCAGTGTTCACCGGTTCAGTCCTTTGCGTTTGTATGCACGTGTGTGTGCACGTGTGTGAATGTGCCCATTCAGCTGTGTGCATCTGTATGCTCATGGGACAACCACACAGTGAGACAGACACAGCGGCCTTGATGGGCTGCACATAACCCCAGGGGGTCTGAAAGGTTTTGTACTTGTGCAGGCCTGTTCCCAATCAGGAGAGACCAGGAAGATGGGCATTGTGGGAATGCTTAGAGACTTTCCACCAGCCTAGGCCCTGCCCCCAGCGGTTGCTGCCTCCCAGGAAGTCCAAGTTGACTGAGGGGACAATGCCCAGCCCTTTCAAACATCCCTGTCCACTCTGGGGCTCCCATGGAGAGAGGCCTTCCCACCTGAAAACTTCTCCCCAGGTCTTCTTCAGAGGCTGAAACGAGGTGCTCTCAAAGCAGAGAAGATGGTGAGCAGTGAGGAGAGGCTCCTGAGGATTCAGCCCTCCTGGGGAAGGAAGCAAAGGAGCTGGGAGGGTGGAGTGGTCCCTGCTTGCTCTGGCCTCAGCCCCCTCAGTGTACATCTCCCTCCTGGAGGGGACAGGAGCCCATGGATCCCAGGAGAGCACACCCGGGCCCCGAAGAGCAACACTCCCAAGTAGGAGGATCTGAGCTCAAAATAGGATGAGCCCAGGTTGGAAGGGAGACTTTCACCACCAGGACAATCGACTCAAGGTCAGCTTGCCCCTGCAAGGATGATATCCCTGCCTGTTTTATACATCCCTGTGGACCAATGATAGCTTAGGGATTGGCTCTGACCAGCAGACCCAGCACAAGTGACAGGACGAACCTTCCCAGTTTCCACCACCGAGGCTGTCATTCTCTCTCACTCACTCTCTTGTGTTCCCTCTACCCTCTCCCATTGCTCCCCTCTTTCAGTCTGTCTGACCCCTGGACCTTGGGACATACATGGATGTCCTGAACTCCCTTATGCAGAGGCCCACACAGAAGAAACCAAGGGAGTGCCCTGGCCAACAGACAGAAAGGAGCCGGGCTCTCAGTGAAGCTGATCCTGACCGAGCCCACAGGAGTTAGCTTGACAGCACATCTCATCCTGGTTCAGACTCAGTGGAGGCCACAGCCCCAACCTGGAAGACATGATGAGCAGAGGCTCCAGCTCAGTTGTGCAGGATTCCTGGTCCACAGAGATGGAGACAGAGCGAATATTTGCGGTTTAAAGATGCAGGGTGGGGAGCAGAGTTGTCAGAGAAGAGGAGACACCTCACACCATCTCCCAGTTCCAGGGTCTGGCCTGCCCTTCTCCCTCCTCTCCCCTCCAGGCTCTCTGCAGCCACAGTGCCCAACTCTCTAACCTCCTCTGGCCAAACTCATTTCTGCCTGGGTGTCTCCACACCAGCAGTGCCTTCTCCCTGGCACGCTGATCACAGGTGAGTGCAGCGCTGGGTCCTCATGTCATTCTAGTCACAGCAAATGTCACTTCAGTCAGGCCTTTCAGACTCTCTTACCCAGTGAGACCCCAGCCCTCCCTGCAGGACACTCTTTATTTTCATTCCAGTTCATGCTCTTCTCTTTCACGTGTCTCTGATTTTGTGCTTTTGTGCATCTGCCTCCAGACTGAGTTCCTGGTGGGCAGGGACCACTGGGTACATTTCAGCACCACCCTTGGGCCCACCAGGGCTCCTGGCCCAGGGTGAGTGCTTGGCACGTAGCTGCTGAATGAACAAATAGGAGCATCTTGGATCCCTCCTTCCTGCTTTTGCTCCACTCAGTAGGTGAAGAGGAACACTAGTATTAGGAAGTGCAAGTGGGTCCTGAGGCAGGCGGAGGGTCAGCATGACTTCTGCATGAATCCTCCTTTCCCCAATTGCTCCAGCAAAGCTCAGTGGGCACCACTGACACAGGAGGCTGCCACCTTATGGCCAGCACAGGAACTGCAGCCTCAGGCAGGGACAGCACAGCACCAGGCAGGCATATATTTCTTGTGAAGAAATACCTATCCAAATGCATTGCCCATTTTTCATTGTGCTATTTGTATTTTATTGTTGAGAGATGAGAACGTATTATATATTCTCAATAGTAGACCCTTATCAGATATGTAAAGATCTGTAAACATATTCTCCCCTTTTGTGAGTCGTCTTTTCACTTTTTTGATCGTGTCTTTCAATGCACTCAAGTTTTACTTTTGATGAAGTTGAATTGATCTGTTTTCCCTTTGGTTGCTTATGTGTTGGGTGCCATAATTACAAAAACATTGCCTAATCCAGGGCCATGTTTTCTTCCAAGAGTTTTATAGTTTTAGGTCTTACATTTACATCTTTGATGGTAAGAAGATGTAACGTTTTTGTATATGGTGTGAGGTAGGGGTTCACCTTTATTCTTTCACATGTGGATATCCACCTGTCCCAGCACTACTTTTTGAAAAGATTATTCCCTCCTCATTGTCTTGGTATCTCAAATAATTCTAGAATCTGTGATTGTTGCAGGTGGTGTGACTTACAGTGCCTTAGAATTTTTCTTTACACCAAGGTTGCTTTTCTCTGGCCTTGTGGACTTTCACCCACTGCATATGTAGACTGATCATAAGCGAAATAATCATATCACGTATTTTGACTAGTTTTTTCTTTGCTTGCGGTGGGTATGTAAGTCCACACCCTGTTACTCCCTGATGGCTGGGTGGACCACATTGCACCATTGTTCTGACCTGGATTATCGCTGTATCCTTATAACTGGTTTCTCTGCCTCTATATTTGACCCACAATCTATCTCCAATGCACCAATTGGAGTGACCCTTTAAAACCAGATGTCACACCCTGACATTGTGAAATCTCTCCAGGGGCTCCCCATTTCTCTCAGGGGGAAAGTTCAAGTCCTTATGATGGACCTCAAGCCCCATACAGTTGGTCACACACTCCCTCTGACATCATCTTTGGCCAGTCATCCCCTGTACCTCTGCCCTCCATTATGCTCCTGGTACATGCCAGGCACTCTCCCACCTGTAGACTTGCACTCTATGTTCCTTCCACTTGGAATCCTCTTCCACATGATGATTTCATGCCTCATCTTCTTCACTATCTTTAATTCTGTGTTCAAATGTCATCTTGGTGAGGCTGTATTGACCATGTCATTTAAAATATAAACTATCCTCTTGTCCTGACACTCCCTATCCAACTTGTTCCCCTTTCATTTTTCCCCTTAGCACTAACACTCTATAAAATAATATATAATGATAAGAATCAGTGTTCAATCAGGACAGGGAAACCAACCAATAGATTGAGCAGGGACAGTTTATATAATGAACAATTAACCATTAACCTTTAAAGGGAACTATATAGAATAGCCCAGAATTACAGTAGAGTAGTTAAGAAAGAAACAATTTTGGGAGAGGACCCCCTCACCAGGCTGCATTCAGGCCTTGTTGGAGAAGGAATGATTGCAGCAGAGGGATGGTAGAGAATGTTGTCATGTTTCCCAAGGCCAGTACCGGTCCCTGGTCAGGGCAGAGCTCAGCAGGTAGGGAACAGCAGGCTGAGACTGGCAAACAGGAAAGCCCTGTCCCCTCCCAGGGGCAGGTAGGCTGAGGCTGGGATGCCAACTGGATTCACTGGGATTCCACTTGCAGGGATGTCACTCACTCTCCTTATTAAGCCATGCAAGGGGATCCACTGAATCCACTGTGGATCACCCACTATGGGTGAGTCCCTGTAGACACCCCTGAATTATGCCACTGCTGGTTGTACTGCAGGAGAAAGAAAAAGAAAAGAATGGAAGCACCCTGGAATTAGGAAGGAAGGCCCTTTGTCCTAAACCTTCTCTGACAAAGCTTAGCCCCTGCCAGGTGCAAAAGAGAAATGTCTACTGGGTGCAGCTCCATTATTGCAGAACAGACAATAGAGGCCAACACTCTGATGTTGTTACACAGGGGCAATCCGTTGATAACTGGCACCATAATTCCCTTATTATTTTGTTTATGTATTCCATGCTTTTACTTCCAACTTGCCTCTATTGCTTTATTTGAAGTAAGATTTTGAAGACAGCATATGGTTGTATCAAGGTTTCTAAAAAAAGGTATTTTGACCCCCCAAAATGCCATTATTAGATCAAAACAACAGAAGAATTAAAAGTAAAAAGTAGCTATACTATCAGTATATGCCTTAAGTAAACACTTTTCTGTCAAATTCCTTTTATATAAAAAAGCACCATGCAGTTTCATTTTAATGATGTTAGCCTCAATAATCTAGTATAATAATAAACTCCTTTGTAATGAGTAACTATATAAAATGAAGTTACAATAATTTACAATTTACGTCTGTGACATGACCCATCTACTCTCTACAAGCACCACTGAAATCTTGATTGATGCTTGCCTACCTTGTTCTACTAGAACTAACGGGAATATTTCACTGCCAACAAATTCTGTTTACCTGCTGTGTAGTTTATAAGGGTTGAATTCTTCTCTACTTGAAAATCACCATTTTCATCTCTCCATATGGATGCCTGTTTATCGGCAGATAGCTTTGCAGCCAGTATAGTTTTTTTCAGGAGAGTCTTATATAAGAAGTCATAAAAAATGTGTATAAATAACTTACACTTAAGCAATTTTTCTTTTTCTTTTTTTTCCCTGCTTGGAAAGATTTGCCCTGAGCTAACATCTGTTGCCAATCTGCCTCTCTTCTTTCTCCCTTCCAAAGCCCGAGTACATAGTTCTATATTCTACGTGTAAATCCTTCTAGTTCTTCTACATGAGCCACCACCACAGCATAGTCAATGAGAGATGAGTGGTGTGGTTCGCGCCTGGGAACTGAACCTGGGACGCCGAAGCGGAGCGTGCCAAACTTTAACCGCTAGGCCATCAGGGGTTGCTCCAGGAAATTTTTCTAGAAAAAAATTGGAATCAAGATGTATGATTTATTTCTAAAAATTTCATAACATACTTTAAAACATGAAATGCTCAACATGTTTAAAAGCACTTTACCACTCAGTTTACCTTAACAAAGATATAGCAAACATTTTGAGAAATATACTTTCAATAGGAAAGTCCAATTGTAGCTTTATGTTTTTGTAGACCACTGCCAATAATGTGGCTTAAAAAATATAACTCTAAGATTCTCTCAAGAAAATGTATTTCATCTCTATAAAAGTCATTCTTTACAGTGTCTCAATGTTTGTTTCCTACTAAGCTTCTCAATGTTCTTTAGGCTTAACAATATAGTAGAATCAAGCTCCTATAATCTAGCTTTTAATCCCACAATCCGGAAAGCTCTATCTCAAGGTCATCAATGACCTCTTAAATCACCTAATAATATTATTCCCATTTTATAAGTGCGAATACTAGGTTTTAAAGAAGTCAAGTTCATGCCCAATATTGTTTAGCTAGTAAGAGGCAGAGACTAGATATGACTGACTCCTGCTGTCTGATTCTAAAATCCATAAGTATAACCTCTAGATATACAGCCAAACATAACACTCTGTATTCTTGCAACAGAAAAAATGCATTTGCTTTCCCTTAATGTCCGTAACACGGTTCTTAACTATTCCAATACAGTGGTTTCTCCCTTTCTGTAAATGAGAGTGTTCTTCAAAGTACCTTCCTTCCTCTCTGCTCTTCTCTATACATTCCCTCCACTCCCAGTGCTTGAATTCATTTAACAAGCATTTATATTATTGAGTCCATACAATTCCAGACCCCATGGAAAAACAATGTAAAAAAACCAGTCCCTGGCCTTGAAGGATTTACAGACTATTAGGGGAGAAAGCCCTATAAGCAAGTCCAATACTATTTTCAAAGAAAAAACAAGTTTGAGTCTGCACAAACACAGAAGGCTATCTATGCCACACAGCACGGGTTTTCAAGCCTTTTCTGAGGAGGACTACAGTTTTTTAAGAAATAGCGTTTAAAATTTCCAAAAGAGCACGCAAGACCTAGAACTTCCCTGATCCACTGTCCCCTTCCCACTACAAGCCATGTTTTTTCTAAGACTCTTAAGAAAATCGTTTGAAAACCACTATATTCTAACATCTTAATAGTTTTGCCTTTCATGCCAAGGTCTTTAATCTACTTGGAATGGCTTTTTGTGTACGGAGTAAAGTAGGGTTCCAATTTGAATTTTTTCCATTCTGATATCTAATAGTCCCAGGAGCACTTAAAGAAACGCCCCTCCTTTGCCCTCTGCTCTGTAAGAGCACTTCTATTAAAAGAAATCAAGTTTCTGGATACACGTGGAACTGGATTTGGGTTCTCTACTGTTTTCCACTGGTCTAACACCGTGCTAATACCAAAGTGCTTTAGTTACTATAGCTTTATATATAATAAATCAGGATATCTCATAGATCAAGTCTTCTCACCTTGACCTGCTGCTTAAAAAATATCTTGGCTATCCTTAGTCCTTCGTATTTCCATATGTATTTTAGAAAACATACATAATTTTGAGCTCTGTAATTTCCTGGCAAACTGGTAAAATACCCACAAAACAAATCTAGATCAGAGGTTCTAGACCGGGGCAATTCTAACACGCCCACCTCCCACCCCAGGGACATTCAGAAACTTCTGGAAACATTTTTGGTTGTCACAAAGTGGGGGGTAGGTACTACTAACCTCTAGTGGGTTGAGGCCTGGGAGATGCTGCTAAGCATCCTACAGTGCACAGGACAGCTGCCACAACAAAGAATTATCCCATTCAAATTTTAATAGTGCCACTTTTGAGAAACCCTGTCCCAAATAAATCAAGGGGCAAATTTGCATGGGCCCATTAAAGGCCAGGAACGTCTACCAAAAACAATAATTTAATTTTAGAAAAACTGAACTGCCATGTGCCAAATGAGATATACCCCAGTTCATTAAAAAAAAAAACATATTATTTGCATATACAAAAAGGCTTATCTTCCTGTTCTCTATAGCAGGGACGTTTGCAGGAAGCTTATTGGAGGGGTTAAGTCTTTAAAATACAAAGTTATAAAGAAACAAGACATAGCCAGAAGATATTAAAAAAAAAAAACTCATAGAAATCAGTAAGAAACAACCCAATAGAAATACGGGCAATCTGAATAGACAATTCACTAAAAGGAATATTCAAATGACCAATAAACATATATAAAGATTCTCAACCTCATTAGTCACCAGAGAAATACCAATTCAAACTCATGAGAACACCGTCCATGCACCAGAATGGCTAAAATTTTAGAAGACTGTACATATCCAGTGTTAACAAGAATGCTGAACAACGTAATTCCCATATACTACTGGATGTAGTGAAGGGGTTGCATAAACTTGTTCGACCACTTTGGAAAATGTTGGCAGTCTCTACTATAGCTGAACATATCCATACACTATGACCAGCAATGCCAGTCCTAGGGATATATCCAACAGAAAATACTTACCTATTTGCAAAAGTATGAACAAGAATGTTCATAAAAGCATTAAAAGCCTAAAGGAGAAACCATCCAAATGTCTAATAACTGCAGAATGGATTAATAAACTGTGATATGTTCATAGAAGGAAATAATATACCACAACAAGAACTACTACTATATGAAACAACACAAATGAATCCCCAAAATACAGTGTTAAGCAAAAGTACGCAGACTCAAGAGTACCGATATCACTCCATTTCTATAAAGAGCAAAACTCATCAATGGTGACAGAAGGGAGGAGAACAAATACCTGTGCAGAGAAAGGATAGTGACTAGAAAAGAGCATGAGAAGGGGCTGTAGGGTGTTGGGAATGTCCTATTTTTATCTAGGTGGTAGATACACGAGTGTGTTTACTTTGTGAAAATTCATCAAGCTATACACTTAGGATTTGTAAGCTTTTCTGTATTTAGCTTATATCTTATTAAAGAATTTGTTTAAAAATATAAAGAATACAACCCTGATTTAACGCATCTGATGCTTCAAGAGATTATTCTAAACAGCCCTAACTCACAATGATGTTAAAATGCAAGTTGTGTATATATTGACAACTGATTTTTTACCAAGGCACAAAGGCAATGCAGTGGATAAAGCATAGCCGTTTCAATAAATGGTGCTGAACAATGAGATATCCATAGGCAAAATAAATGAACTTGGATCCATACCTCACACCATATACCAAAAATAACTCGAAATGGATTTTAGACTTAACAGTAAAACCTAAAACTATATTTGATAGAAAAACACTTGTATGCAAAATATATAAAGAACTCTCAAAACTTAACAGTAAGAAAAAAAAAGGCAAAAGATTCGAACAGACATTTTATCAGAGAAGATATACAGATGGCTAATAAGCACACGAAAAGACGCTCAACATCATAAGTTATCAGGGAAATGTTGATTAAAACCACAATGAAATACAACACTACATGCCTATTAGAATGGCTGACAAGACTGGCCATACCAAGTGTAAGCAAAGATATAGAGAAATGGGAACATTTGGACACTGTTGGTGGGAATGTAAAATGGTATAACGTATAAACACTTTGGGAAACAATTTGGAAGTTTCTTAAAGGGTTCAACATAAGTGATCCACTCACTCCACTCTTAGGTATTTGCCCATAAAAAGGAAAGCACATGTCCATAACAAAGACTTACATACAAATGTTCATAGCAGCTTTATTTGTAATAGCCCAAAACTAGAAACAACTCACATATACATCAACACCTGACTGGATAAACAATTTGTAGTATATCCACAGAACAGAACATTACTCAGCAACACAAAGTAACAAACTGTTGATACACACAACATGGGTGAATTTCAAAAGAATTATGTTAAGTGACAGAAGCTAGACAAAATCAGTGTACAAATTGTCTGATTCCATTTATATAAACTCTCGAAAATGCAAACTAATCTATAGTGATAGAAAGCAAATCAGTGGTTCTTTGGGGAGAGGAAGTCACAGAGGGGTGGGAAGGAGGGATAACAAAGGTGTATGACAAAACTTTTGAAGGTAATGGATATGTTCACTATCTTGACACTGACTGAAAGTTTCATGGAGGTACACCTTATGGTGGAGGTCATAACTTATCAAAGCATACCATTTAAATAAATGCAGTTTGTTTTCTCAAGTATATTTCAATAAAGCTTTTCTAAAAATCATACAGGTTGTATAAAATATTGTAAACCAGAGTTCTTATAATTAGCTCAAAATCAACTCCATTCATTCACTCAACAAATATTTATCTAGCACCTACTATATGTCAAGCACTCTGCTAGGTTCCAGGGTTACAATGGTGAGCCAACTGACATGGTTCCTGACCTCATGGAGAACACAGTCTGCTAGGGGAAGCAGAGATTAATAAAAGATGCACACAGACACATGGATAATAAAAACTTCACAGACAAGTGCTGTCAAGGAGACAAACACAGTGAGATGACACAAAATAACAGGGAAACCAAATCTGATCTAACGGAAAGGTCAGTATGGCTCCCTCAAGGAAGCGACATTTAAGCAACACCTAATGGAAGAAGAGGATAACAAGTTGAAGATGTAACTTTCCTCAGAAGAGACACTAACACAAGCAAAGTCTCTGAGGCAGAAGAAAGCATGTTCCTTTGAAGGAATGGAAAGAAAGTCAAAAGGGCTAAGGGTCAAAATAGTGTAGAAAACACTATTGGTCACCTCTCCAGTAACTATACCATCTCCTCTTCCTCACTCCTAACAGAATCACACTTGGGTTCCTGCAGCCACCCTGCTCCACACATAGTCATGTGCTTTAGAGGAAGATGACTCCATTCTTGATTTTAGGAAGTGGATACTGTTGAGACTTAAGTCAGTCATGGCCATCTCTTTTCTCCCTGCCAGTGATTAGTTAAAGAATGGCATGAGGGAAAGCAGGAAAAGAAGTTATTGCATGCTCTAAACAAGAGATGGTAGTTTGGACCAGGGAGTTGTCAATGGAGATAGAGATTTGCACGGAGAAATAAGGTAGAGCAACGTGCACAGGATGTCTCCTAAGTTTCTGGCTTAGACAAATAACGATCAATCTTTTCCATATAGTCAAAGCCAGAGAAATATTTTTTAAAAATGAATAGTCTTATGTTACTCAATATATTTCTCTTAAATAAACCTAATTAGAACTAGTCAAGGATCATACCTAAAACATATCTCATCCTCATGCAGGATACTGGCTTCAGAAGTTCATGCAAACTTATCAAGAATGAATGAGGCTAAGTAGATTTTGTCTTACAATACAAATCAATGTTTTCTAAAACTCTAACCTATAATTAACAATCCTGCCTACAAATAACAGCAATTTCTGAATATCATTTATTTTGCCTTGCTTGCTTCAAAAAATGATTTAAGCTAGCAAAATGTGCAAATCAATTAAAAACCAAGCCAATAATAAAGTAGTCCAAGGATTTCTGACCACTCTTGTGTTATCTAAAAATAATTCCAGAGAAATTAGATGGAGGTACCTAACCAATTATGCTCATCAAATTTATCAAATTAGGTCTCATAACAACAGTAATGAAGGTTCCTATTACACATACCAACAGACCCAGGCAAAAATATAACCTACTTTGACAAGTTGACGAAGTGCCATTTCTTTCAGAACGTGGTGTATTTGGACTGTTGAAATGACGTGAAGTTCCTCGGTCCTCGCCATCCTTTGTAAAATTCTTTGAGTGGCACGTACAATGAGGTGACAAGGGTACTTCAGCTTTTTCGCTTAAGCTTTCATCCGCTGGCTTCCCTAAAAGTGAAAGAACCTCTATTTATAATATTTCTAGTTAAACAAACATTAATCATCTTCTGCAGCTACAGTGAGCAACCACTCGAA
Organism: Diceros bicornis minor; assembly: GCF_020826845.1. Classification (NCBI taxonomy): domain Eukaryota; kingdom Metazoa; phylum Chordata; class Mammalia; order Perissodactyla; family Rhinocerotidae; genus Diceros; species Diceros bicornis. The sequence continues at coordinate 86,187 of NW_026690890.1, forward strand.
TTTGCCCAGGATTGGGAGGTTTCCCAGGCTGTAAGATTTTCAGTGCTAAACCTGGGAAAGTACCTGGCAAATCTGGACAAGTTGGTCACCCTATCTGTAGCATGAAATTAGGACAGGAGAGAAACACTTATGATGTCAGAGACATTTATAGAGAAGTTATCATCAATTTGCATAACTTACAAAAAGATAATAGTCAAAGATTAATAATGTAATAAAGACACAACCACTTGAGTATTCGTTTATATTGAGACTTATTAAAATATCAAGCAGGGAGGATTAAAAGAAAGACCAAAAGTATATTCTTAGTTACTGCTATTTCTTTAAATGAATCATTCTGGATAAAAAATACTTTATTATATTTTTTTCAAGTCCCAATAATCAACCTGAATATATCAACCAAATACTTACCACGAAGAAGAGACTGTTGCCACGTTAAAGCAGCACAAAGTAAGACTAAGCTTTTCCCACTTTCTGTAGGGCTCTCCAACAAACAATGCTGCTTACTTTTTAATCCTCGGACAATCTATTGACACAAAAACAATAAAAAAAATCAGCAAACAATTTACTTCATTAGGGTCTGCCTCCATCACAAGTACAAACACAACAAGAAGTAAGGTTGTACTTGAGGGAACATAGCAATAGCAGAAGGGAGAATTAGTATTTAGTTCAATCTAGACCTTATTCCTTTATCATTCTCCCTAAAATTATGTTGGACTTAAAAGCATGTAGGCATAAAAGAAATGAACAAAGCAATTTGTGCCTTAATGATGCAAGCACCGTCATTTCTGTAAAACTAGAGTACACTAATACCTTGGATGAAAACTTAATGGAGGATTCTGCTAGGGGGAGTGTAAATCGCTACAACCACTTTGGACAGAAATTAACAATTTCTAGCAAAGTTGAAGATACCCAACACCTGGAAGTCCAGTCCTATGTATATATCCAAAACCTTTCCCACAGGAACATAAGGAAACATGCATAAGAAAGTTCATAGCAGCATTGTATAGAATTGCAAAAGAATGTAAACAACTTAAATGTCTGTCAAAAGGAAAATGGTTAAAAAAATTCTGGTATATTCATACAATGGAATACTACACAGCAATTAAAATAGATTAACAATCAATAAGGCTACTTAAAAATAATGTTAAGCAACTAAAAACACTTCTGAACTAATATAGGTACAGTATCATATCATTGTACAAAGTTTAAAAACAGGTAAAGTAATGCTCTATATTGTTTACGGATACATACATACGTAACAAAAGTATAACACCTCTAGGAAAGAAAAACAATAAATTCAGCATACTAGTAATGTTACTTGCAAACAAGGTATAAAGTAAATATGGCAAAATATAAAGATTGAACAACTCTGGAAAGTTTGCTTACTGATTTGTCTATTGATTGTCTATATGATTGAAACATCTCAAAAAATATGGTGAGAAATATAGTATTCTGTGTAAAAGACAGTAAATACTTTGTAGAATGTAGTAATTCCGTAAAGTAAATAGAAGTGCCAAATGAGCTGAGAATAGTTTTCAGAATATTCTCCTTTTCCTCCTAACCATATACAGTTTATGGGGATCAGGATTATTTTTCGAATGGTTACATGTTCTTCCATGAACCCAGCAAATATTTTCAATCCATTTACTATCTGAGAAAATGAATGTAGTCACAGATTCAGTATACATCATGAATTATCAGCATCTTTATCTTAATGAAGACTTAACTGCTGAAAAATACTTGCAGAATTCATTATAGCAAGCTATGATGGACAAGCTTTACAAGGAAAGTTCATCTTCACCCCACCAACTGTACATTCAGACCATATTGAAAAGTCATGCTTTCCTGTTTACTTAGATTCCTAACTGCAGCAGAAACGAAAATCAAGACTGAAACAATGCCATTCAAAGAAAACCAGATACCCAACTAGACTAGGACAGAAGTCTAGAAATAAAAAGGGGATTCCTAAATGTATAAACAAAACAAATGCAAGTAAAAGAATTTCCTAGTCTTAAGCATCACAGTGGTTGAGAACATGTCTCGGAATCTGACAAATCCGGATTTGTATCCCTACTCTGCCAAAGCTGTGGACCAGGAGGTAGAAGTCCGAGATCTAGATCAGGTTCCCACAACTCAGATGTGTTTCCTTGATCATGTCTTCACTTTTCTAGACTAAGATCCTTATCTGTATTAATCCCTAATTGAAAAACTGTTGTAAGGGAGAAAATGCCTTGGCACACAGTAGGTGCTTGATAATTCTGATTTAAAGGTCAGAAGGGTATAATGAAAAGAAGATGGGCTTTGGAGTAAAGCAAGCTTAAGTGTGAGTCCCACTGTGTGAATCACTGAACCTCAGTCTGTTTCTTCATCTGTGCAATGGAGATAAGATTATCCACCTGATCGAGTTTTGACGACAATTAACCAGGCATTGAGTTAAGAATTAAGTAAGTTAATGGATAGAACGTGCCTAAACTCCAGTATTTGACACAGAGGAGGTGATCTACTTTAATCCCCACCTCTTCTAAACCACCTATGCTTAATCTAGGATCCAGAGACGGAAGTCGGAGACTGTGATCTCTTGCTATTGCGTGCAGAAATCTTGGTACATGACTGCGTTTCTCTGAACAGAAAGTCCGTGGATTTCTCGTTCCCAGAACTATATCCTAATAAAATAACTGAAAACAGAGGGGAGACTGATATGCACTGTTATCAACTGAGGACTTCCTTGCAATAGTGAAAAAACGGCAAATTCGACCTGGGGATGGAGGGATGGTTAAAAGAGCAATTCAACAGCTTATGAAGCCAATTATACCCTGACCCCTAGCCTATGTGTTCCAAAACAAGCTAAGAACCACTATTCTAAGGTATTTTCCAGTTCTAATATTCTGTGATTCTATCTGTGCAACTCTTGAGTAGAGATTTGGTGGACTCTAACCCCTTCACTCCAGCCAATAAGGCAACGCTGGCTAGTTCCTCAGATACAGCCTAGAAATCCATCCCGCCCGCAGTCGCTGCAATCCCCCAGGGGATAAAGGAAGAGCCCTGATCCGCCTCCCGCCGTCGCCTCCTCCGCCATGGGTCAGCAGGACCCGAGGGGGCCTGGGCCCTCTCCTCGGGGTTTGGGACAGGCTCCCTCCAGCCTCCACGTGCTCAGACCCCCGAGGCCCGGGGACGCGGTCACGCCGACGGCCCGCATGGCGGCCAGGCAAGAGCAGAAGGCTCCCTTCGTGCAGGCTGCGTGCCGCCCCACGAGAGACAGGCTGGCCTGTTCTGAGGAAAACCGAGGCAGCGCTGCCTGGGCTCCGAGTCCCGGGAGAAAAGGAAATGGTATCTGCGAGCACACACTGCAGAGCCTGGCAGAGAGGAGAGGCCCCAAACCTCTAGCCTCCTCACTGGACTGCCACTCCCTGGCCGAGTGCTGACTCTGGCGCCTCACCCGCTCCCTCCTCAGCTGTCTCCAGGCCCCCCGCCCGCGCTCTCCCGAACGAATTCCCGCCTCCCGCCCCCTCGACTCCCAGCACCCAATCACCCGCCAGAGCAGAAACCAAGCAACCAATCCCAGCCTGAGGTTAGGGGGCGAGAACCTTGGCCTGCGAGGGAAGCCTCCACAATAAAAACCAACGCAAAGTATTTCGTGGCCCGGAGGCGAAAGCTTGAAGAGCCAGGGACGCGAGTAGATCGCAGAGTTTAAAGGAAAAGTCTTCTCCATTTTGAGATTTTGAAACCGGCGACTTAACCCATGCATCCGTTTCCTTGGAAACTCGCAGTCTCATTCTTCAGGTCTGTAGACCAAGCGAAAGGAAAGCCTTGCCAGGTTCTTCCCAGAGCGCCCGTCAGTGCCGCTCAGCTCATGTTTCCGAACTTCACGGCGGCCCAGGTGTCGCACAGACGGAGGCGGGAACTGCCAGACGCCTGAGCCCGGCCAGGCGAGAAGGCTGGTTGACGACTGGCCGCAGAACCTCAGGATGTTCCAGGCTTCCCCGGATAGCGAGTTCAACCAGAGCAACGCTCTACAGCGCTCCCGCCCCGGTCACTTCTGCTCCATCAAGGCTCATCCGCCTTCTGTCCCTCCTAAAACCGCATTGTTCTTCTCTGCCACGAAGTACACTTCAGTTTCCTCAAAGTTAGGGAGTTAATCGTGATCTCTCCAAATTGTGATTTTGTCAATTTCTGAATAGCCTAAGCTTGGCTCCGATACTAGTGTCTCAAAAAAGTAAAACGTGAGACAGTTCCTGAAGTTTGAGCAACTAGTTTGGGGAGAGGTTTGCTGCAGGGGGAGCAGCGGGAGGAGAGTGGATTTGTTTGCTTCCCTTTCAGTTTTACTGCATCTTCCCCAATTGCAAAATGTACAGTGCTAAAAATAAATTCTACCTTTTAATTTAGTAATCTCAGGCTCAAAAATTTATCCTAAAAGAGTAATCCAAAAGAAAGAAAATGTAAAAACACCTAAATTGATAACATTGCCTATTGTAATCCTGAAAAAAGTCATCAACCTCCCGGTCTAGTAATAGCACCCTATACGGTTATGATACATCAGTTTGATCATTAGGAAGCCAATAAAATAATTATCAAAAGTAAACAACTTGCAAAAAACATTTCATATAAAGTTAAATGAAAGAAAGCAGACTCCCTACAGGGTATTAGGAATTCCATTATGTGAAAATATATATGCATAAGCAAAGATGGAGGGAAAGTATAAAAAATGTAACTTACTGTTAAAACAGTGGAATGAAGGATAATTTATCAATACTTAAAAATATCTTCAAATTTTTATTCTGCTTTTACAATTTTTTTAAATATCAAATCGTTTAAGTAACTGCTCCAGGGAAACTACTATGATTTTTGATTTTCCTCCGCTCAATTCCTAAGGCTCTTAACCGACTCTAACCTTGTATGGCCATTGATGTGTGTGGCGTTAACAGAAATGGATACACGTAGGCTCTGGAGCCAGACAGTCCTGGATTCCAGTCCCTTGAACTGTTCCTTTCAGGTGAACAGTAGTGAAAGAAAATACAAAAAACTACAAGTTCATTTGATAAAGAATATGAATGTTTATAAACCAATATTCAAAATAGCTGCACACATCTGTTTTCACTTGAATGTGATGATTTTTAACATCACATTGTGACAAATTTTGTAACCTTAACTTAAAATACATGAATATTAACATTTACTAATATAGTTACACATTTTGTTTACATCATCAACGAATGTGATGAAAAACAGCATGTTGTTATTTAAACACAGCAGGTTTTGACCAGCCTTTGAAAACTGATCCAAGAATGTGCGCTGCATTTACTTAGAAACCATTTATTTCAACCTTTTTTGAACTCCTAGAGGTTTCCTACTCACATCAAATATTCCAAAGCCTCAGTTTAAAATAAAACAAAACAAAAGAACACAGGACCGCTGTATTTAATCTTAGAAGACTACAAAACTTCCTTGTTTAAAAATATGAAAATTCTTACAGTATTTTTTAAGTATATGCTTTTATTTTTCACATCAAAATTACTTGATTGAACATTAAGCATCTGATATCGCAGGGAAGGCCAGCCCAGTATCCTGTTTTTCAGAGCTGACCAGGTGTTTCTGATGCAATCTATGGACCAGCAGAGACCCATTTGACTAAAGAAGAAATAATTAATCAAGTGTTCTCTAGACATTGCTGCATAATGGAATCAACTGGGGAATCTTAAAAAAATATACTAATGCCTGACTCCCAACCGCAGACATTCTGATTTAATTGGCATGGGTTACAATTGGGGATCAAGAGTTTTAACAGCTCTCCAGGTGATTTTAATGTGCAGCAAAATTTGGAGCCACCACAATGATGCAAGACACAACAGTGATCTAAATCACAACTAGCCACAAATGACAGATGCCTATAGAGGAGAACTCACTTTTAAAGAAGTTTCTCAAGTTGGAAATACTTTATAGTTTCTCTCTGTTTCTTAAGATCAAATTTATGCTTTTTCTGAAAGTTATAGTGACTCTTTAATTAGTAGTCTTCAGAGGGGATTTATATTGTTAAACACTCAACAACTTTTTTCAACCATTAAGTTTAGGTTATTGTATATAATCACTGCTATACACTTATCTATTACGTGTAACAATACACTGAAATTACCTTCTAGGCATCACAGTATTAAGAACCATCCATAGTTTATTGACTGTTTGAAGCATTCTCCACAGAACCCTTGGATTCAATAGCTGGTTCATATTGGATGTTAATACTTCTGCATATGGTATAAGTTCACTGGCAGAGAGTAGAGTCAAACGTTCTAGAATCTGTATCGTTTCCATATGTCTTACTGGGACAGCTGAAAATGCTAAAGGGGAAACTTAGCAGTCATAATCTAAATTCTATACAGCTTACCAAATCAGAAGTAACATTGTTCTATCAGACTACAGGCCAAAAAAATCAAGAAAACAATGTTGCTCTAAACGTAAAACTTTCAATCCTAGCCATAGTTTTGGCCATACTTAAAATAAGGACCTTAAGAAAAATTCATTTAGGTGTAGTTATTTCACAAAGAACAAAACATATCTCATTTAAGAAATCGCATTAGTGACCCAAAGACAAGGTTCATTTCATTGGTGATTCAGAAAGATTTTAAAAATGGATTGAAATATGAAAATATACCCAAGTATTGCCTTTGGTAGTCACATTCATTTGAAAGATTGGAATTTGTTGACCCTTTATAGGTTACAAGCACTCAGCAGATTGCTGTTATTCAATAATAATCCTGTGCTCTTCGATAGCACAGACACTAACCACATCTGGCTGTTGAGCACTTGAAATGTAACTAGTCCAAAATGAGATGTGCAGTAAGTATAAAATATACACTGGATTCCTAAGAGTTAGTATGGAACAACAGTAAAATATCTCATTAATCGTTTTTTATATCGAGCACCTGAAGAAATAATATATTAGATATAATGGGTTAAATAAAATAATTATTAAAATTAATTTTGCCTTTCTTTTTACTTGAATGTGGCTATAGAAAGTTTCAAATTATATGTTAAAATTATATGTGTCTTGCGTCTTATTTCTATTTGACAGTGGTGATCTAGAACACTATCCAGCAACAGCAAGTCCGTTGCTCTATTCCATGGCACTTATTTCTGACTTCTTTCTATCGATCTTTCACACAACCTGTTCAGTGATATAACGTAGGACCTATGAGGTAACAGATACAAGCATATCAGAAATAAATGGTTAAAACTCCTTAAACTCAAAGAGAATTATTAAAATTATATTCATGAAAACACTATTATATCCCCAGGGAAATTCTGCATGATGTTAAGATTTCAATGAGCCTAACATCTCTTTGCACTACTAAAGGGGAAAAAGGAGTATCAATCTACTATACCTTCTTGGAGTTGTTTAGGAGAGTGGTTTTTGGCATTATTAGTCAGGAGCATTTCTCTTAACAGGGCGTCAGTCCCTGATTAAGTGATCTTTTCTTCACAGATCCAATCTTTCACAATGCATAAATGCGAGTAGTTAGTTACAAGGAGACATAGTAAAGCAGAATGCGACCCTTAAAAATGTACAGAAAGTCAACTGGATTCTTCATTCTTAAACACAAAACTCATCTCTCTCCTCTCTCCCCCTCCCTTCTCCCTTTCACTATCAGCAATCCAAAGGAAGTTGTACTTCTTGTGCATGCATACTAGAGTTTGAGAACTTCTGTTAGGCAGTTCAGCCAGGGAATCTGCTTAGATAAAGATCCCCAAGTGATCTGATACAGGGAAGTTGGAAACTACTACTTTTATCAAAAGTTATCAAGCTTTCTTCCACTCTATCCCACCATAAAAGTCTTTCATCAGGAAAAATTGTTTGACATAGCCATAGTTCAAGAGTTGAGAGGGGGAGGAAAGAAAAAGAGGAGAAAAGAATGTCCATTTGGGGGAGATCATATATGATTTTAAAAAGGACTCACTCAGAAATTCTGATGACGAGTGGTGTAGTGGTTTGCATGCTCTGCTGCAGTGGCCCCAGGTTTGCAGGTTCGGATCCCGGGCACAGACCCACACACCACTCATCAAGCCATGCTGTGTCAGCATTCCACATACAAAATAGAGGAAGATGGGCACAGATGTTAGCTCAGGGCCAATTTTCCTCAAGCAAAAAAAAAAAAAGAGAGGAAGGTTGGCAAAGGATGTTAGCTCATGGCCGGTCTTCCTCACCAAAAAAATAAAAAGTAAAAGAAATTCTGATAGGCTTCTATAGGAGAACATGTCCTCTCCTCCAACCCAGTTGACAATCATTGCTATACATGGGTAAAATTCAAGTTACTCACTTTAAATACCTAAAAGTTCTCAGGCACTTTATGTATATTTTCTCATTTCACCCTAACATTCCTACAAGTTAAGCAATATTGTCTCCATTCTATTGTAAGGAAACAGGCTGAAAGACATTTATTAATATCCCAAAGTCACACAGCTAATTATGTCAGCCAGTCGAAGCAGTACTGGTGATACCTACAGGAGGATGCATTTGTCTTACTTCAAGAGGGGTTAAGGAAGCTCCAAAGGAATGGGAAACCTTCCTTTTTGTAAATCAAATGCTTGTTTCTAACCTTTTGCTTATACCATGGTTTGACGATTTGTGACTATTATTGTGTAATATCAATAATGAGAAAGTAAATGATGATATTGTAAAAATGCCTATTTAGATATATGAGATACCACTATGCTAATTACTAGGCACATAAATACTTAATAAATATTTTTGTTACTATACTACCAGTATCATGATCAGAGTTGTAAGTGTAGTAGTAATAATATTAGTAGCAACAATCATACTTTAGATACAATCATCAACTTCTCATGCAACTTAAATCAAATCGTACCAGTGCTTAGTCCCAGTAGGGAGTGTATCTGCTTCCTTTCTCATAGAAACTGCTTAAAATTGATGTTTCTGTTTGAAAAGACACTGTAACAATCAAAAGTGATATAATTTTAAAGTTCAAAAGTCTCAATGCACAAGTATGTTTACAGTGAAGACTATCCGAGGGCCGGCACCGCAGCATAGTGGTTAAGGGCGTGCGCTCCGCTGCTGGCGGCCTGGGTTCGGATCCCGGATGCACACTGAGGCACCACTTCTCAGGCCGTGCTGTGGTAGCGTCCCACATAAAGTGGAGGAAGATGGGCATGGATGTTAGCTCAGGGCCAGTCTTCCTCAGCAAAAAGAGGAGGATTGGCATGGATGTTAGCTCACGGCTGATCATCCTCACAACAAAACAAAACAAAACAAACTTTCCAAAAACAGTCATACAAGTGACAGCTTACAATAGTACAAATCAATCTACATTTCATAATCTCGTCAATAATACAGTTCCCAAATGCTGCCAAATACAACATAATTTCTTTGGAATTAGATTATGCAAAGATACGAGTAAATAAATGAAGACACCTGGCTGAAGATGACCAAAGAAGGTTCATGTTCCTCCTAGAAACCAACCATAACAAAGAAAGAAAAAGAAAATTCCAACTTCAAGGAAACAAACAAAAAAACCCACACTCAAATGTTATTAAAATATATGTATTATTAAAAAAAATTAAATTTCAAAAATATCACTATTTCTATGGCAGTTTTACTCTAAAACTATTATAGTAATTCTATGCTGTGGAATATTATAGAGCAATTAGAAACAATAAGGTAGATCCACATGTACTGACATGAAAAGATTTCCAAGAAATATATTAAATCTCCAGACCAAAAGGAAAACGATAAGCACCCAGAAATCAATCCTGAAAGCACAGAAATGTATAACCTTAATGACAGAGAATTCAAAATAGCTATCATAAAAAAGCTCAATGAAATACAAGAAAACAGACAATTCAATGAAATCAGGAATTTTTTCACAAAAGAGATTGAAACTATAGAGAAAAATCCATCAGAAATCTTAGAGCAGTTAGTTAGTCTTCACTAAGTGCTTTAAGACATTTGATCAGTTTTAAAACAAGTAGCAGGGATCTTCCTATCGCACACCCCCTCTTTTCCCAGAGTGTGTGTGGCATGAGGGTGGAGGCTGCACGTGCAAGCCGGTCATGGGAAATGTCACTTCAGCACTGGTTTCTGGGCAGAACTGCAAGATTTAGGGTGGAGTTATTTCCTTCTTTCCTCCTTGTCTTCTGGGGTGCCTCCCTCTCCCCACAGTCCCCCAGGTGGGCTCAAGCACCGAGGATGGCAGCTATGATGATGGGTGACCCGAGTTCACTTTTGGTTGGAGAGGCCTACAAAAGGCCAGCAGCAACCTTTTGTAGGCCACATTTCACATGCGGTGCCTCAGAGAGTCTTTGGAGCCGCAGCAGCACAGAACGTCTGATTTCGCTTGTTTTAGTCTCAGAGAAACTGATACATGTTGTTTTGCATGTAGTAGCATCAAAGGGAATTTGTCCTGCAGTTCTGAGTGTGCCCTGCCCTGCCCAGCTCTCGACTCTTCACTTTTCTTGCCACATCTGCGTCTGTGGGTGCCATCCACCTGCCTTTCTCAGCACCTGAAGCTCAACGAGAAGCGCACACTGGCCTTGCCTCCCTGGAGTCTTCAAGGGCGCCCTGCTCTATGATCACGTACTTTGGGGCATTAGCTCTAAGCAGCCTGTCCATGGTGGCTATCTGGCTGGTGGCTCACCCTGCCTGGATGCCAACCTGGTTTCCACCCTTCTCCTTGAGCTAGTAGTGGACACCCACCCCAGCCTGCAGAGACTCCTGCCTGGGCTCTGCCAGTGAGCCTGGGGACCACCACTGTGAGTTTTGCAGGAGGAAGAGAGGAAGAAGTCCAAGCTCATACCCAACTATGTCTGGCCGTTAGTCCCTTCCAACCTCTTCAGATACTTAACCTGGTCATTTACTGGGAAAGTGACAGGTTTAAAACATGATTCCACGCCTATGCCCACACCAGGGAGCAGAAGAACAGAGTCTGTCCCCATTAGTCCTGTTACCAGAGGGGCAGGAGCTGGGCAGGGAGCAGGACAGAAGGAAAGACCAGTGCTGCTGCAGCTGCTGTACTTGTCCCTCACCCACACGTACCAGGTTTCCAAATGAGCCTGTGGGGCCAGCACAGGCCACAGAGGAAAGGTTAGAGAGAAGCAAAATCCTTCTTGACTCTTCTTTTGGGTGCCCACTGGGCTCAGTGGAGGTCCAAATGCTTACCCCATTTCTAAGGAAGTGCTTTTGTGGGTCTTCAGACCAGCCCCCAGCTGATGGTCTCTGTCCTCAAGCCCCGGACAGAGGTGATGGTGCTCCTAGATGACAGCTTGTGACAGGCCTTCAGGCCTGGCCTCTGAGGCCCACTCTCATCGTAGGCAGAGTCCCCCTGAAGACAGCTCAGCCTGGGCCTCCTCCCAGCATTCACGCCTGGTGCTTGGGAAGCATGCACAACCTCACACAGCTCCCTGTGGCCCTGAGGACCTGGGAGTTGGCCAGTCTCTGCCTTTAGAGCCTTGGGACAGGTGTCAGGTACCAGTCTCTGTGAACTTTGAGCCCCAGGGATGCTCCACATGCCTCAGCTCAACCTCGCCCGGGGAAGACAAAGGCAGAATGCAGAGACACTGACAACTCACTCAAAACATAATCTCTCTTTTGGTCTTCTGAACCCATAGGCAAGGTGGGACCCCACAGCAGAGGAACCTCTCCTGGAAGGAGGAAACACACTACTATGGTCTGGTAGCTTGACAACACAAGAGTTATCTGGAGGGGAGAAAAATGTGGAAAGATCAGATGAGAGTGACTAAAAGTTGGTGTCTAATGCACAGCTCATACACGTTTACAAAATTAACATGTTAGAACAAAAATAGCCTTGGTTCTCACAGCTCCTCACCTCCTTCTGGAATTTACTTGCTGCTGTGGCATCCAGGTGACCATCCAGAGCCCAACGCAGCCCTGCAGGCTGCAGACATGAGACTGGAAAACCCTGCACCCTGGCATGGGAGGGCCACGGGGAAGATTTGAGCCCCTGGAGCCATTTAAAATTTAGGAGAAATCAGCCATGAAGACCTGGACACCATCCTCAAGGGCAGTTCCTTGCCTTGGTCTGTGTGGATGTACGGTGAAGGAGGGTGCTCCTAGGCCCCAGTGGGTGTCAGAGTCCCTGGCCCACACCACGTGTTGTCCAGCCCGTCCCCAACACCTCCACTCGGCCTGATGGAAGAGGAGACCAGCAACCAGTGGGGTGCTTACCTGCTCCCCAAACCTGCTGGTCCAAGTTGCACTGCAGGGATTCCAAAAGAGCAGAGGATGTTTTGGGGGGCAAAATAACATGTTCCATCTGTCATTCATTGCTCCTGACTAGACACAGTTCGTCTTTACAACTGAGACCAAATGGATGGTGAAGGAGTCCTGAGAGGAGAGGGGATGTTGGAGATGCATGACAGCTATTGCTGGGTTAGCCGGTGTCAGCAACACCAGAGCACCCTTCCTGTGACCCCATTCACTCCCATTCAGCTCTGTGCTCTCTGAAGTCCCAGGAAGCAGGGGCCAAGGCTGGGGCCTTAGGAGTCAGACGGGCCCGACCAGCTATGTGACCATGGGCCAAGTGCCTCCTGGATAGGGGGACTCAGGGAGACATAGTATGTGCCGATGCTCACTTATTATTATTCTTCTGATTGCTGTTGTCTTTCCCCACCCCAGACGAGACGCTGGGCTGGATTCAGTGCACCTGCGTCTATGGAGTGTCTGCCTGTGGCAGGTGCCAGAGGGGCAATGATGAAAAGGATGCTAAGGAATACTTTAGACCCATCGCAGGCACCACTCAGGAGGCGTGGGAAAGTAGAGGGTGGAGTTCTCAGGAATGGATTGAGTCTTTAGAATATTTGTCCCCAAATGTCCTTAAATAAGACAGACTTTTGGTGCTAAAGTGCCGCATTATTAAAACAACATGACAAAATAACCCTATAGGAATTGTGTTCACGGGTTTCCATATCTGAGGGTCTCATCTTTGCAGGGCCTTGATCGAGTGTCGGGTCTGAGAAATACCAGACTTGCTGCCAGTGGCTGAGGACCCAGATGCCAAGATGTGGGGCTCTGAGCCTGCTGGCTGGACAGGACACACTGCTAGCACGGGCTGTCTATGGGCATCCGATCCTTTCTTGACCTACTTGGTGTCAACACCCATACTCTCTAGTTTTGGGGTGAGACTTTTTCTAGCAGTGACAACTTGGCCCTCAGCTTCAAAAAGTATGAACCAAAGCATATGCTTGCCTTTTGAAATGCTGGGGCCGAAGGCTCTGTGGCCGCCCCATTTGGCCGCACTCTTCATTCCCACACTGGAACATTCACGCTATGTCTGCAAGAACAAGCTACTCCCTACACATGCAATACAGCAAAGCCTTTTTTCCAGGAACACACATGACATCCAGAGAGCTCATCATGGAGACACTGGGACCCCAAGGGGTTTGACCATGTAGAGTTCATCTTTCCTGCAGACATAACATTTCTATTTCTCCCTTTCTACCCCTGTTACCTTTTTTTGGTTTCTTACTCAGTTGAGTCCCTTGGGAAGTGGCTGCTGAGCTGTGTAGGAGAGCGAGAGGGGTGTGGGGGCTGATGCCTGATATGAAGGAGAAGGAAGCCCAAAGAGGCAGGAGACCCTCCCAGGAGCCTCACTGGCCCAGCAGGGAGGTGGGAGCCATGGCTGCCCCTGGAGGAGCCTACAGAGTGGAAAGGCCAGCCCAGCACTCCTCCCCAAATCTCCCCATGTGCTCCCTCCTGGGGCACTGCCACCGGTGGCCTTCAGCCAGCTGCTGGTCTTGCAGCTCAGTGGCGAGCTCTCTTGTGAAGAGGCTCTGAGCGGTGCTCTGTGAGGACAACACAGCCCATCTGCCATGTCATGTGTGCAGGTAAATGCCCCTGCTCACCTTTGGGGAGCAGATTCTCCGGGTCCAGGAAATGTCCCTCCTGAGGGGACACTCAGAAGAGGGAGGTCAGTGATCAAACCACAGCCCCGACCTGCTGCAGCTGGTCCTGGGGCCAGTCTGACTGTCACTGCCTCCCCTCAGCTGTCCCTTCTCAATGCTACTCACCCCCTGAGACCCCCTCATCTCAGTCGTTCCCCGGGTGGGTGATGCCAGACTTCCTCCTGCTCACACGCTGGTCAAGAGGGCGGTGCATGTCCACTCATGGTCACTATGCCTAGGAGCAACTGGTCTGCACATATGAGCTGCTTGCCCACTGAAGTCTAGTTACGAAAGTGTTGGGAAGAACCATCTGGAGCAGGAGTCACGCTGGTCTCCTCCCAGAGGAACTCAGTTTGAGTCTGCCCAGCACTTCAAAGGCCCTGCCATCCAACTCAGCAGAAGGAAATGACCCACAGCCAAGAACCTGGCCCTGTGGGGGCTCACTGACCTCAACCCTAACCTTGCTGGGGTCAGCCTTGAGGGGTCCCAGCCATAGGTGGGGTTTGCAAAGGCCACTAGGCCAGCTAAGGTCGCTGATCACTGCACTTTTGCTCCACATCAAGTTCAGAAACTGCACTCAACTCCTCCACTGCCCCTTCTGAGAGGAGCAGCCCCCGGCCACACCTCCTCCATCCACTGTCTTAATCCAGAATACTTTCATCACCCTATAAAGCTTCCTAATGCCTATTAGCGGTCACTTCTCACTCCTCCCTCCCTTCCCCACCCTCTGACAAACACTAATCTACTCCCTATCTCTATGGATTTGCTGACTCGGGACATTTCTTATAAACGGAATCCTACAATATGAAAATACCTAGCATGATGTTGTGAAGGTTCATCCATGTTATAAGTGTGTGTCAGAACTTCATTCCTCTTTATGGCTGAATGATATTCCATTGCATGGAGAGACCACCTTTGGTTATCCATTCTTCCTTTGGTAGACAGTTATGTTGTTCCCATCCTTTGGCTATTGTGAATAATGCTGCAATGAACATGCTCATTCATGGACTTGTCTGAGTCCCTGTCGCAATTCTTTGGATCACACAAGTTTTGTAGGCTCTCAATGCACCTTCCAGGAGTTTTCTATTTCCCTTCACAAGCTGTACGTTTCATTGTCTTACTGTCTGGCAGACCCAGTCCAAGGACACTGGAAAGCTAGTTTTGCCATTGATCTCAAAGTGCAAGGGTCACAGGGGTGAATTTTTTCTTTATGAGCATCTGGACCAATGAGGGTAATTGACTACAAATACCAGAAGAAACTCTAGCTAATTTAAGCAGAAATAAACTACAAGGAGATGATCCTATAGTTCACAGAATTCACAAATATCTGGACAATCAGCCTGGAGAATGTGCAGGAAGCAGGGGGCAGTGGGACACCCCAGCCCCACCCTAGGAAGAGCCCAGTCAGTAGGCCACCTTGGGCCTTCAGACATGGGGCTGAGGCCACAGGTATCATTCATTGGGATCTGCGCTGTGTTAACACAGCTCCCTGACAACACCTTGATTTCAGACACTTGGTCTCAGAACCGTGAGAGAATGTTTCTGTTATTTTAAACCACCAACATTGTGGTGATTTGTTACAACAGTCCTAAGAAACTTACACACACACACACACACAGGCCAATCTCAAGCACAGAGGCAGTGCTCTCCACATCAGGCTGAATCACAACCCATTGAAACGCCCACTTGAAGACTGGAGAACAACTCCTGCACATGGTCCTGCAGAGGCTGGGCCAGGTATCTTCACATAGACACACCTCCTATACCTTTTCTGTGCAGACCAGCCCTGCCTCCTTGTCTACTGGACAACGGGACGCCTTCTTGACTCAGCTGAAGTGGTGTTGCTCAAATCACCAATTTCAACAGACCACTGTTGTTTTTCTAATTCACGCAGGTTCCCTCTGGAGGCTCTGGGGAGGATCCATTTTCTCACCTTTTCCAGCCTCTAGAGGTCACTGCATCCCTTAGCTCCTGGGCTCCTCCTTCAACTTCAAGGCCAGCAGTGTCCAGCAGAGTCCTCCTCACATCACATCACTCTGACTCTGCCTCCGTCCTCACGTCTTCTCTCCTCTGACCCTCCTGCCTCCCTCTTCCACTTGTAAGAAATATGATTACTCTGGGCCCACCTGGACAATCGAGGATGGCTCCCATCTCAAGGTGAGCTGACCAGCCCCTTAATCCATAAGCACTTTCATGTCTCTTTGCCTTGAAACCTAACATATTCACAGGTTCAGGCCCTTGACTGGATGGGAAGGGCATTGCATGCAGTGTTGTTAGAGAATCAGTGAGGATCCGTCTCTTTGACATGAACAATTCCAAGGGCCTCTGGGTGGGACAGTGCACACAGAATGCAAATATACCTTCCTGCCTACAGCAGTCATGGATGGAGTCATTGGTGTGTGAGGAGCCATGAAAGGGGGACACGACAGGATGGCTGACCCTCCTCAGCAGCAGCTGGAAGACGTCTCAAAAAAGAGAGCCCTGAGCTTTGTGGTTACCATATGCATGATGCACCCCAGTAGGGGTGCAGCATGGTTGGGGCTGGAGGGTTCACAGAAGGTTATGGGGTCTGGTAAAGTTGGATTCACTCACCCCTTGGAACAAGAACTTGGTAGCAGTGGGAATGTTCTGGAGCCTTCCCCCTGCCATGCCCTGACACACACACCTACACATGCACTCACACAGAGACACATATGCAGCACAATATGCACACACAGAGACACATACACAACTCTGCACATGCACACACTCAGAAGACACACATGCACACATGCGTCTACGCACATACACATGGATATGTGGGGGCACAAAAGACATATATGCACTTGTACACATGCTGCATATAAATAGAAAGAAATATATGCACAGAGAGTCATGTGTACACAGGCATACCCACATGCACACAAACACACAAATGCACCCACACATGCACAGGAGCAAGATGATGCCATTTGCATTTGGTAGAAAGTTCTGGGAGCAGAATGGAGGAGGAACGAGGGGCAGGGAAAGCAGAGACCACTCAGGGTGTGTCAGTCAGTGCAGTCACCCCAGTACTCATAATACTGGAACGGGGGAAGGGCAGCAGTAATAGAGGGAGGAGGTGGATTAGGGTCGTGTGTGGGGCCAGCAGACCTGGTGGTATGGGTAGCAGAGATGAAGGTCAATGTGGTCTCCCAGGGTCACTGGGGGCACTGATGGGAATACAGAACACAGGAGCCTGGGTACATTTGAGGGAAAGGAGATCAATTCAGCCTGCAAGGGGTGAGGGGGCTGCAATGGGAGCCATGGGCATACTGGTGGGGACATTTAGAGCAGGCTGGACACTTTGCTTGTAGTTCAAGAGGTCTGGTAGGAAAGGGCAGGGTGGCGACATCAGCTCTAAGGCTGGAGCTGGATCCTGGACTAGGAGCAGCTCTCTCAGGGGAGCTTGGAGTGACGGGGACTGGTCCAGGATCCCTGGGGCTGGGGCAGCAAAGACCATGGGAGTAGGGAGTACATACGAGGAAGCCATTGCTTTATCTTGCTAGCACTTAATGCAGAGGTGTACTGCTTCCCATTCTGATAACATTCTCCCTTCCAGATAAGCTTTCTCAGAAGAAATCAAACCCAAGAGTAATGATGGCTAATTATGCAGAATTAAGAACATAAATTCACAGGATCCCCCCCCCAAAATGATTTAATCACCATCTACATGGCAAAATGAGGGGCCTTTATGAAGATGAGGGAGGGGCAGGATCCTGTCTCCAGGTCAGCCCAGGGCCAGACAGGTAAGCAGGGAGGAGGTGTAGGGTCCCCCACCCAGCCCTGCAGCTGTCCCTTGTGACTGCTGGACTGAGTCTGCTCTTCCTGCTGTGAGCTGAGGGACCCAGTTTATTCCTACCCACACTGTGGAGGTCATTTGAGAGTCTCTGGGAGGGCTGGGCAGTGGGCATGTGTGTGTCCCAGGTCAGCCACCTGCACTGGGTTAGGGTCTCAGTCCTGTTGTTCAGAACCCCAGGTGGACTTGGGCCAGAATTTGCTCTCTTCTGTCTTTGATGGTGTCTCCCAGGCAGAGCGGGACATCTTCCTGCCCAGCAGGGGAGAGGGGAACTCAGTGAGGCCTTGGGCAGATTTCCATCCACAATGGGTCCTTGCTAACCCCTTACTCCTGGTGAAGTTAGAGCCAAGTCAGGTAGCCTTTCTAAGACATAGTTTCCTCAGAGGCCAAAGTCATGTTTTGGAAGAAACTTTGCATATTTTAAGCCCATCTATAAATGTGAGGACTGTTGTCCCTATTATGTGTTTATATTTTGCAAGACTACTGCGCTGGGGTTGCCATTAAAAATCAAACACATTGTTACAAAACGTGTTATCAACTTCAAAAATCCATGGTGCTGTTGGAACAATGTTTGAGGTCTGCAAATATCTAGGTGCCACCCAGTCCCTAGTCACTATCCTCCCACAGGGACCGTCACATCCTCACCTCCTTGGGACCCCTCTGTGCCTCTTGTTGGTACTTATGTGACCTGGACATCCCTGACACTCAGGCCTGGGCTCCAGGCATCCCCAACTGTACAGTACAAGGTTCCTGCCCCCTGTCTGCCCACTTGCCTCCCTATGCCCACTGTCCCTCTCTGGGAGCTGGTCAACTTGCCGGCCTCAGTCTTTTCCACCCAGGCCTGAGGACCCAAGTTTCCCTCTCTTTGCCTTTGCCTTCTTAGATGCCCGTGTCTAGGTCCTCCCTCTCCCCTACCCCTGAAAAGACTGGTCTCATTCAGTCCTGAAAGTTGTCCTCAGCCTCTCAAGGAAAGTGAGTCCCAGAAGACCCAGGAGTGAGGTGACAGCTGGTGCTGGGAAACCAGATCCTGGTGGTAGGTCACACCCAAAACCTGGGGAATATCATGCAATGTGTACTCATTATCAGAATGAAACTGTACTTGATTTCAGGGCAAACGGTTTGGCAATAGTAATGGTTAGAGGACCTGAGGCCTTCAATGGTGTCAGGACAAAGGAAAGTCTGGACATATAATCATCATAATGTTCATCCCATGTTCCTCAATTAAATGAATTGTCGGATGGATGCTGGCTGGCTGGATGATGAATGGATGGATGAAAGGGTAGTTGATGCAAGGATAGTGAGTGGGTGGGTGAATGGATGGATGGATGGATGGGTGGATGTGTGGTTTACAGTTGGATGGATGGATGAGGGATAGATGAATGGATGAATGAATGTTGGATGGATGGATCGTGGGTGGATGCATGATGGATGGATGGATAGATGGATCGATGGATACCTATGAGGCCAGGATTAATAAAGCACACATGGACACCTCTAAGGTAATGGGGTCTAGATCCACTTGACCATCACTGTGAGCTCCATGCACAATTGCTCCATCCTCTCCTCTTGTTTGCTCACACCTTACTTGATCTGGATTGGGGGCATGTCCAGTTCTGAGAGGGATCCAATTCCTTTTGGAGTTCTCCTCTCAAAGGGCCCATTACCTGCCCCTCCCCTTCAGGATCTTAGGGCCATGGCAGCTCCTATGGAAATCTTACAGGACGTTTCCTATTAGTGTCAGCTTCCTCTGCTGATCAGATGGGAGGGTGAACCCAAGTGTGGGGACACATGGCTGTTTGCCTCCCACAACTCCCTCAACCATTTGATCTCTCTTTCCCTATTTCATCCAACTTCACAGTCCATATTCCTTGAGCTATGCACATCTGCTCCGATGTTAGTCATTTTAGAGACATCTGGGCTCAGTTCTTTCAGTCTTTTACATTTTTCTCCCTAAAGCCCTTATTACAGACATCCCTTTATTCCAGCTTTGAGGAAAATGGTATAGAAAGCCCTGGGCTAGACCAGTAACCTCGAGGAAAAGTGGCATCAGCCGTGCTGCCATTCAGCTTCACAATGAACTTCAAGGTCATTTGGTTTTCAAGATGCTCATCATGCGTGTGTTCTTCCTTCCCCTCCCACTTCCAAGCTCCCCAATCCTGAGCCTGGGGTCCTGGAAACAGGCCTGACCCCCCACCTGTGCTCTGGGGCCAGGTCGCAGCCTGCCAAGTTGATCCAACATCCTCTACATTATTAATGTGCTGGTTTTTCTAGCAGACTCAACACAACAAAGATGATGGTGATGGTAACGAACGTAACGGTGAGTCACCATCGTGTACTGAGAACTAATTCTGGGATGGTTCTCTGAAAAATACTTTACCCAACTTACCTCATTCACATCTTGCAAAAGCCCTGTGCTGCGGGTGCTTGAGGAAGGGGAGTCTTTGTACTTCTCATGTGAGCTAGGAATTCAATAGATTGATAGGTATTGGTGATCTCTGAGCCTGGAATATAAGCTTTGGACTGGCTTCTGTTGAGACAAACAACAGAGGTCTCTTGTCTCCAGGACAGGTGGGCAAATGGGCAAGGGGCAGACAGTACCACTGTCATCCTGCTGTAGCCGGTGGGGACCAGGTAGGCTCACCTGTCGGCTCAGCACTGTAAGTGGGATGGGCGGGGGCAATGGTCGGGATATTCCCCACAGTAGGCTGACAGCCTCTTCAGGATCCTGTTGGGCGCTGTCAGCAAGATGAGTTTTATGAGTCCTTAGAATAGGCCTGAGGGGGCAATTCTGAACGTCTGTTAATGAGAGGCCAAAATTCCCATCCTTCCTAGGCAAGAGGAGTTAGTCGGGAGGTTGAATGTTCCGTAGATCATTCTCTCTGCCCACCACACTTCCTGTGTGTTGTTTTATAACATCCTGGTCTCTGGAAACACAAAGAGAAATCAGATGGAGTCTTCAGCCCAACCTTCACCATCTCCTTGAGCAGCAGATGGACCAGCTTGTCCCAAGAGGGATGACAGTCCTGCCACCTGCAGCCCGCAGCCTCATCATGCTTGAGATGGGAGGACTTCACCAAGGAGTGTGTTCCTGGCTGAGATTGGGGGAGGAGGAGTTTGTAAGATTCATTGGACAATCTCCTGACCGTTCATTCTATGGGGCCACATTGGTACTTCCTGGGGACATTGGTGGGGGAGGTCGTGGGGGTCCGTGAGTTCAGAAGATCATGGCAGTGGAGGCTGATGAGAGGTGATGGAAGGGGCTACAGGATTGACCCTATCCTTTAATTTTGTTTGAGTAAAGATGGTGCATAACCCCAGGCCAGGCAGGGGTTGGGCCAAATGGATAGGCTAGTGGCACTTCCTTGGGTTGGGGGAGGCGGGATGGGGGTTGAGTGAAGAATGAGGAGGGTGCCTTTTGGTTTCAACAGTCGGGGCTCAACCCCTGGAGACCTTGGGATGCTTCTATCACCAGAACAGGGCTCCAAGGTGGCTTCTGTTGTCCAGGAAGCCAAGCGGATGCAAAGTGTTTAAAGTGCCCTTTGTGGAATCATCACCTCGAAATTCAAAATCTGTAAGTGGCCACTGGCTCAGCTGCATGGAGGGCCTGGGCTTCCAGGGGGCAGCATTTCTGCAGGAATGTGCCAGGTGACCACCTAGACTGTGAGTTTGGATGAGGACTCATGTGATAGAGCCCCCCTCGCCTGTCCCTTGAAAACCTCAGATCATCACCTAGGGAGACAGTTTTCCCTCTACTGCTCAGAGCCATCAGTCATCTCGGCTGGTCCCCACACACAGCTCGTGTTCTTTCCACACCATATCCACGAACCGACTTTCTCCAGTTTCCCAGAGCCCAGACACACTCTTTGCTGGGCAGCCCTCCACCTGTGAGCCTTTCTCACTGAAACTGGCCCCATCCCCAGGGACAGGACACCTGTGCTTCCCCTACCTCACAGGGTCATCACCTTCAGGGGACACGACACCATGCTGATACAGTTCCATCATCTTCGCTTATTCCACCCAGAGACCCAGTAAAGAAATTTGGAGCTCAGGTCAGCTGCTCCTAAGCTCCCTGCAGCATATGGGAGTACTTGTCCAAACAAGCCTCAGGGAGCCTTGGCTGATGGCAGTGATCTGAGGCCAGCAGAGAGACGTGGAGTGGACAGCATCCCTGCCAGCCACCAGACACGTCTACTCTGTACTGCTGGGGATCTGAGCCTGCATCCCTCCTGATCTCGCAGCTCCCTGCACTGGGGCCTGCCCCACCCTGTTCTCCCCCCTTCAGGCATTAAGACCCTCCCCAACTGCATGAACCCCCAACAAGTCCAACATGGCCCTAACCCATGTCGCTTCCAGCGTGGAGACCCATCATCAACAGCTGGTTCATCCTGGAGAGGGACCATGGCATCGCTTACTTCCAAGACAAGATGAATAACCAGGACATACAGATGATGAAGCTCTTCAGTGGGGGTCTCCACAGGGCAGGAGGGGCCTTAAAGGCAGTGGTGTGGCCACACAGAGTGGGCTGCCTACCTGGGCCAGCACATCTAGCAGCTGCACTGAGCCTGTGGGCCAAACTGCACCCTGTGCACTGATGGGGGAGTGTTTGTCTGTGTGTTCACCTGTGTGTGCACTTCGAGGTGTGGGTGTAAGGCCGCACTGTCTGTCTCTCCACCACCACTGTGAATCGACCCCTTTTGGTCACCCTGCATCCACCCAGATGATCTTTCTGGCATCCTGGAACCTCAGGCCCTGTCCTCCGCCCACCTTCACTCAACCCCCACCACCCACTGCCCTGGCATCACTCTGCGCATTTAACCATCTCCACCATGACCGACACCCCCATTTATGGCCAGTTCACTCTAGCCAGTACCCGCCAGTGTCTCTCCAGCCCACCCACTGAAGGTTCCCTACCCTGATGAGTCCTCAGCCCACTGGGTCTCAGTCTGCCAACCTTGCTCCACGTTCGCTTTCCTTCCCCTATGTCACGTCGTTCCTTCCTCTGCACACACTGAGCTCCAGGACAGCCCCACGCTCCTGTCCTGCAGCTCTGTCCCGTTCCTTCCATGGTCCTGGCCAAGTGAAATCCACCCTGGGACCCAGCTCTGCACCTTCTCTGCACCTGCCCCAGCTGTGAGAGGGGCAGAGGCTGGTGCAGAGCGAGGGCTGGTCCCACCGTCACATTATGAAGGCAGACCACAAGGCCCCTTGGTCCTGCCCGCACCCCTCCCAGTGTCCTCAGGTCACCTCACTCTTCCCCGCTCTAGGTGCATTTCACATGTCCCTTCTCTCCTCACCATCCACCCCTGCTTCCCTGTGCAGGACAAACCTTTACTGCAAACAAGGCTGAGTGCACGGATTGTGCACACTGCAGTGTGCACGGCTCGGTGGAGCAGGATGTGGGTATGGTGTGCACACATGTTGCCAGCTGGGAGAGGGCTGAGGTGCAGCTTATGAGACTCAGACTCCCCTAGGGAGAGGTCAGACCCCGGTGGCTGGGAGAGGCAGACACCTTGGAAGTGACAAGGGCCACACCAAGGGACGTCCCCTCTCCAGGATGAACATCTCAGGGGGCTTCAGGTTCTAATGGGCCAGGCTGGGAAGATGGGACTCCACTCAGGAGGGGCTGGGGGCTGATTCAGGTGAGGGGGAATCGAGTGTAAGGTCACTGGCTCCTGGAGGCCGGGCACTGACAGCTTGAGCCCCCTCCTCTTGGTGTGGTCCCCCTGCAAGCCATCAAATGCAGGGATGTCCCTCATGGAGGGGCTTTGGCAGGGTGGACAGAGCACCCCTGAGCCCAGGGAGTTCCACACCATCTCATCCACAGAGGGCAATTCTCTGCTTTCCCGGTCCAAGGGTACCCTTTCATGTGGAGTCTTCAGATAAGGGGACCACCCCAGGGGCCTCAGCCACTCATGCGGCTCCTTGGCTCAGGTGGCTCCTGTCCCAAATAGAAAAAAGTACAATGAAGAAAATAGACAGGACCCATAATCCCACCACTATATCCACCTCCCCTAACTGCCAGGACTGGTCCTTTGGGTTTGAGTGTGGATCAAACTGGAAAATTCGTTTTTGCCTTTTCATGGCATTTGCATCACCCTTCCGACTCTCCAATGTCCTCGCTGGAAGGACTAACCAGCTAGAGATCACCCGGTTAGTTAACCTCCTGTATTTATAGAGGGGCAGGAACCGAGATGGGGAAGGAAGGAGGAGCCCCAGGCCTTTGGCCCTTCCTCCTGCACCTCAGCATCAGCTCTGCTCTGTCCCCTCACCCTCACCTGGAGCATGTGTCTTGACTGGATCCCGATCCTGCTCCTGGCGGAGGATCCTCCTCCGCCACAGGCCATCGTCCACCAGCTCCCCAGCCCAAAGACTTAAGGATGGCAAGAACAACTACAAGAGCCATTATTTATGGAGTTCTTGTGCTGTGCCAGCAAGGAGTTAATTGTCTCACTGAGTAAGAGAGAGGTTCCAAAAGTAACCCATTTTACAAATGAAGAAACTGAAGCCCAGAGAGTTAATCTCATGGCCAGGGTCTCTGAGGTAGGAAGAGGTTCCATCCAGGATATGAATGTAGACCCATAAGTCTGGAGTCTCGCACTAACACGTATACTTTGGGACTAATCAGTAAAAAAGTTTATAATCATGAGATTGGATTTGCAAGTTGGAGCATAGCATACATACCAGCAAGTACAGAAATCATACTTGCATTGATCTGTGAATTATCCAAAGGGAACACAACCGCTAACCAGTACCCACAAAAAATAGAACATGACTAGCCCTCCAACGGCCCTCTTATGTGCCCCTCTCAGGTCACTGACCTCTCTCCCCCAAGGGGAACCAATATTCTAACTTCTGAATTTGTTTTTCTTGTCTTTGAACTTTATTTAAATGGAATCATACAGAGTGTCTTCTTTGGTGTCTGGCTTCTTTCATTTTGCTTGTAAGATTCATCAATATTCTTGAATGTGGCTGTATTTAGTTTTTATTTCTGTATAGTATTCCACTATAAAACATATAACCCATTTTATTTATCCATTCCACTACTGATGCGGGATGAGTTGTCTACAATTTGATGATATGTCAAAAAATGCTGCTCTGGACAACTTGTACATCTTTTGGTAAACATATGAACATATCTGTGTTGGGTATATACCTAAGCGTGGAATTGTTGGGTTATAGAGTATGTGTAAGTCCACCTTTAGGAGATACTACCAAAGAGTTTCAAAGTGGATTAAACAGTTTGCACTCCCAGCTGTGTATAAAAGTTCCAGTTGCTCCGCATCTCCACCAACGCTTGGTGCCGTAAGAGGTTTGATTTGAACCGTGGTGGTGTATGTGTAGTGGTAGCTCATTGTGGTCTTAATTTGCATTTTCCTCCTGAGTAATAACGTGGAGCCCTTTTCCATTTCATTGTTCCCATTTGGTTATCGTTTTTTTGAAGTGCCTTGTAAAATCGGCCCTTTTTTTCTGGTGGATTGTCTGTAATATTTTTATAAATTTATGCAAGTTAGTTAAATATCCTAGATAAGAGTCTTGTGTCAGATAAATAAATGGCAAGTGTTTATCCCCTTTGTGCCTGCCCTTTTTCCTCTCTTAAAAGTTTCTTTTCACTGACAGTTCTCATTTTTAATAATTTCCTGTTTATCTTTTTGTTCCTTATGTTTACTATTCTTTGTGTTCTGCGAAATCTTTGCATGCCCCAAGATGTTGAGACTGTTTTCCTAAGGTACCTACTAGAGAAGTTATTGTAAAAACCCCCGTTTAGATTTAAAATTCACCTGGAATTGATTTTTGTTGGTACAGCCTATATGGAAAACAGTGTTTCTCAAAGATTAAAGATCAGAGTTTTCTCAGAAGATTACCAATGGAACTCTCATGTGATGCAGCAATCCCACTACAGGGTATAGTTCCGAAGGAAATGAAATCAGTATCTTCAAGTGATATCTGCCCTCCCATGTTCACTGCAGCACTTGTCACAATGTTACCGAACCAAAATGAGTTCCCTATTTGGTGAGTTGAAATCAAAGCCTTTACCAGAAGTAGTTCTCACACAAAGTGCAATTCATTTGCCGCAAATAAGGGGACCATAGGGAATCACTTCCAAAGCTGTGGCTCTCTCAGCAAGGGAAAGCAAGTGTCTTTTAATTTTGGTAGGGAATAAATATTCAAAAGGAAAGTTTCATCATCACGTATAGAGGTGGGTACAAGCTATCCCAGGCGTTGTTTGAAAACATGCTTTCTCCTATATTTCATGTTATGCTAATAAGGATTAAGCTCCTCCTGGGGTGGAGATCTTAACACTAAAATGAAGCAAAAGTAACTTTGGACACTTCTTGGCCCATCTGTGCAGACGTTGCTTTTGCAGTGGGGTTTGGACTGGTTCAGGGTGGTTGGTGATTGCGTCTCTTAATGTAACTTAGAAACAACTTTGAGAAAGAGTTAAGGGGCCGGCCTGGTGGCATAGTGGTTGGGTTTGGGCGCACCGCTTCAACAGCCTGGGGTTCGCAGGTTCGGATCTCTGGCGCCGACCTATGCACCACTCATCAAGGCATGCCGTGGCAGGCGTCCCACATATCAAACGGAGGAAGATGGGCACAGATGTTAGCTCTGGGCCAATCTTCCTCACCATAAAGAGGAAGATTAGCAACAGATGCTAGGTCAGGGCTAATCTTCCTCACCAAAACAACAAAAAAGAAACAGTTAAGTGCTTTCGAAACTGCCTTTGAATTACTCGGGGCAGTTAGTTGGTGACAACAATAGCCAAGATATGGACACAACCTAAGTGTCTGCTGATGGATCAATGGATTAAGAAACATTACATGTATCTACAATTAAATATTAATTAGCTTTAAATATGAGAGAAATCCTGTCTTTTCTGGCAACACGGTTGAACTTGGAGGACATTATGCTAAGCGAAATAAGTCAGACACAGAAAGACAATCACTGCATGATCTCATTTACATGTGGAATCTAAAAATGTCAAACTCGTGGAAACAGAGAGTGGAATGTGGCCACCAGGGATGAAGGTTGGTGGGTGCAAGGGGAATGGGAGATGTTGGTCAAAGGGTACAAACTTTCATTACAACATGAGGATGTTCTCAAGATCTAATATAGAACGAGGTGAACAGAGTTAATAATAATGCATTTTATACTCAAGAGAATTGATCTTAAGAGTTCTAGCATTAAAAAAAGGGGGAGTTATTACAGGAGGTGACGGAACTGTTTGTTAGCTTGATTGTGGTATTCATTTCACAATGTGTACATACATGAAATCATCACATTGTAGACCTTCAATATATACAACTTTTCTTTGTTAATCTTACCTCAATACAGCTGGAAAAATGTTTGTGCAGACTTCAGAAAATGCTTACGAATTAATGTGAATGAGGAAAACAAGAAGTGAAAGCACAAATGCAGCAGGGCCTAGGAGAAAATTTGCCAAATGTTACCCATGAGTGATACTGGCCTAGAGCAAGTTGACTCGAGGGAAGCCGTGTTGCAACTTAGAGTAACCTCTGACTAGCTCACTCAAGCTCTGTGTGTTTTACCTTGCACATAGCCTAGGATATAAACAGCTCTCGGAAATAATCCTGGCTGACACACGTACCTCCCAAGAGTGATAGATGATAACTTTATTCTTTTGAGTTTCTTAGGAACATGACGACCTCCTCAGGAAGAACATCTATGCCGGCATCCATCATCGATGACAACTGAAAGACCTGGTGTGATGTCTCCAGTCTCTGATGCCAGATGGTCAATGTTCCTGAGCCCCCTCACAGCCCACTAGTCCCTATAGAACTGCCACAGATTATGTTTAAGATGGTCTCTGGGACATGAGTCCATCATCTTCCGATTGTGCTAGCTAATCGAGTAAATCCCTTTCCTCACCATCGACTCATCTTGTGATTGATTGGCTTCAAGGTTGCAGCAAGCAGAAGGAGCCTTTGCTCGGTTACACGGGCAGGGATTAGCAGTGATTATTAATTTCTTCTTTACACCTTTCTCAATTTCTCACGTTTTTTAAAAGCACATTCACTTCACCAGGAGAAAACCAGCAGCAATTGTGAGTCACAACAAAAGGTGGAGAGATGACAGTGTGCACCCCTAGCCCTATTGGCCCCAGGAGGGCTGGAGGGAGAACAGTGGGCAGTGCAGGCAGCCCTGAACCTGCTTGTCCCAGGGTCTCCTTCCCCAGAGCCTTTCAGGTGTCCACCAGGCCCCACCAGTGTGGCTGCGGAGCTCCTGCTGCAGGTGGCCCCCATTAGGGTGAAGTCTAGCTGAGTGGTGGCCTCTGAGTGACCAGCAGGACCTGCTTTGTGATCTTGGTCACAGGTGGGCAGGACCGAGAGGGTTGGTAGCTCAGTTGGAGAGGGGTGGTGGGAGGCTGGACAGGGGCTGGGGCAAAGTAGAGCAGGGGCCTGGGATGGAGTCCCAGCAAAGGAACCAAGGGTTGGCCAAGGGGTGGGGCTATGTCTGAGAGATGCTGAGGAGCACAGGGGGGTCACTGGGGCTCAGGGAAGCTGCCCAGGGCTGACAGTGACAAGAGTCTCCCTCAAGGTCACACAAGGCCCCTGACCCTGTGGCCTTCAACCCAGCTCCAAGGCCAAGGGGATCCTTTCTTAGAGAATGTGAAAGGACCAGAGCACTCTGGGGCTCTAAGTGTTTCAAAGTCTTTATTAATATGCTCCAAGTGCAGAGCGCCCATGCCATCAGGGACCAGCCACCTGTGCTGATTAGGAGCACCTTCTTTATCCCCAGTGACCAAACGAGGCCAGAGCTAGAATGTCCTTCCCCAGTCTTCCCAGGGGTTCTCAACTTGGCACCCTGGGTGTGGGTGGGGGTGGTGACAATTCTTCAGTCTGTGGCATGTTCTGCCCCCTTAAATGGCAGTGCTCTCCCCCGTTTACCGGAACAGCCCAAAGAGCCTCCACACATTTCCCAAAACCCGGGAGACACTGCGCCTCCCAGGGCAGGGTGAGAACCTGGCCAAGCTCAGCAGGTAGAAACTCCAGGAACACTTTTCCTGACCCTCAGTTCCACACCAGGTGTACTTGCTAGCTGAAGGAGGGCATTGGTGACACTTTTTGCACCTCCAACTCCCCATATGACATGGGGACAATGCTGCTCCCAGGGTGAGGATTCTGTGCCGTTGAATGAGATCAGTGCACGTGCAGCAGGCAGTGCAGCGGTAGTTGTCAAGGTGAGTAGAATCAACACAGGGAGGGCAGATATGGAGACACGACTGCACCTGCTCCTCCAACTCACCTAAGGATAAAATGTGGTAAAATTCATGCCTTCCCACTCATCTAAAATACCAGCGCCCACCTTGAGCCCTTATCCTGTCCTCCCCACAGCTCTGTGAACTCTACTCTGGGCCATTCATGGGACCAGGGAGTTCTGGGACTCAGGGCCAAGGTTTTCCCTGAGATTTCACATCTGGGTGGTGGTTCGGGAGGTCTCTGCTCCCTTCTGCTCTGTGCTTGATGCAGGACACCTGGGGCAGCCCTGAGCTGGAACATCAGTGATCTGAGGCTGTTCTCCTTCATTCTGCTGGGCTGACAAGGAGACCTGCATCTGGCAAGCTCAGCCATCTGCGCAGGGGTGGAAATCCCCGTCAGCAAAATGCCAGGGCTGCCAGTGCCATTCTCTGCTTGACGCCTCAGCTCTCCTGGGCACCGCCATCTTGCATGAACTTTGCCCTCACTCCCTAGTGGAAGAGCCCATGGCCACGGTTCCTACTGGCTGAAGGCAAAGGCACCGAGGGCAGCCAATAGGTAAGGGAGGCCTGAGGAGTGAGTCCTGTTGGTGTTGAGCATCTCTGGGCCCTGGCTGGACAGACAGGTGCACGAGAGGGCAATGGTGTTCCTGGGCCAGGCTGCTGAGAGGCGGAGTGAGTCAGTGACTGGAGCCCCCACCTGGGCTCCCGGGTGTGTCTTTGCATCTGTGCCTCTCCCTGGTGAGGAAAGCTCACACCCTCTGCACCACCCTCATACCTCACCCCTCCCTGCCACATCCCTGTACATTCCAGAGTGGTGAGAGCTCAAGGAGGGGAGAGTGAGGGACGGGGGAGCCCTGACAACCCCTTGTCCCTCACCCCTAATTAGAAACATGTGCTCTGGCTCAACCCTCAACATGGCCTCCACTGGGTCCCAAGAAACCCCTTTCTCCCTCCGCCCCCAACCCTAATCCATCAGAGAGATGTGCAGTGTCACCTCTGCACCTCCTTCCTCCACGGAGGTCTCCAAAGCCCCCCAGTAGGTGCTGCCCATGCCACTGCCCTCAGCCCAGGGCACACATCTGAGCTGGAGAGGCATGCAGACCTCTCCTCTCCAAGATTCAGGTGGTCCAGAGGCCCCCAAGAATCAGAATTCTCCCCCTCCAACCAACTCCAGGCCACAAGCCCCTTGAGGGGAAGGAGGGATCCAGGTGACCCAGAGCTGCCCACTCTGGCCTCTCCCACCAGGCAGCATGGCCTCGGGGCCCAGTGTAGTGTCCAGAAGAAGATGAATGGTCTTGTGTTCCTTGTCCCCTCTGATGGGACAGAGGAGGCCATGGAGGTCAGGAGAGAAGGCTCTGGGGAGATAGGAAGGGCCAGGATCCCACCCCAAGCCAAGGCCCCATTTGCCTGATAATCAAAGACGAACCGGCCCACCCACCTGGCAGCATTTCCCTGGAAGAACTTTAGGAGTCCCACGGCCACCCTGGGCCGCCTTTCTGAACCTCTGGATCTGGATGTGGGGACAACTAGGGCCCTTGCCGGCCCCAGCTAAGAGAGGGGCCTTGGGGAGAACTCACATGAGAGCAGAGCACTCCAGCCACGTGACTGAGGAATTTTTGATGCCAATCTCTGAGTGGACACTGGGCAGGGGTAGGAAGAAAATACTCCCAATATATCTGTGCCTACTGTATGCCAGGGCAGGGAGCAGACAGTCAATGCTGTCACATTCGTGGAGGAATGAAGTTGGTGTCGCTTCGTGAGCGGAGCCTGCGGGAGGATGACGGAGTCTCCCAGCAGTGGAAAGAAATGAGCTTTGGCCTTTCAGGTTCCTGGATACTGTGCTGAGGGAGGGGCAGCAGCCCTCCATTCACAGAGGCCTCCTGGGAGGGGAGAAACCAGGGTGGTGGACGGTGGTCGGCCCAGCAGAGGGCAGGCTTGGGAAGAGTGGCGGGGCTGTCCTGAGGGGAGTGGAGCCTTGCTAAAGGAGAGACCCGTTCCCACCTCTCAGACCTATCCAGCTCTTTTCTTTCTTTCATTTTCAAATTAGAGGCAGCAAAAGGACAAGCTTAACTGTCTCTCATCCCCTTTCCATACCTTCAGCTTTGATGTTCAGCCCTCCCATGATGCCTGCTCTCTCGGGAAGGTAAAGGCAGGAACTGGTGGCTGAGGCAGCCTCTGTCCTTGAGGCCGGTGGCACCAGGAGCGACCAGAGTGGAGGTAGGAGCCTGCGGCCCGGCCCCTGGCATCTGTGGGCAGCCTGGTGGTGAGGGAGTTTGTGGCTCTTGCTTCAAGGTGGTGGGAGGCTGTGAGAGTCAGGAGTGCAGGGTGGTCCCTGCCCTGGGGGCAGGACAGTGTTCAGTGGATGGCCACACGTGTGTTCATATACACACATGTATGTGTGAGCATGTACCATGTCATCCACATTAGTGTGTGTGTGAGCACACATATGTAGAGCCCAAATCCTAGCTGAGGGACTGACCCATCCAGTATTTTGAGGACTCGGTAGCATTCTTACCCGGATGCCACATGTGGAGTTGATGGTGGTGTGGCAGGCCTTGCATGCAGGACTGCCCCAGCCCACTTGACTGTGTAATTCTGCTCTGTGGTGGGGGCAGAGGTGTCCCCAGTAGGGGCTCTGCTGTGCTCTGTGAGGCCTGGCAGTCCATGCAGCCCAAAGGGGCTAGGCCGACTGAGCCGGCTCTTCAGAAGCATGCAGTCCTCAGGATACTGTTCACAGGGAGAGGTTTTGGGTGCTGGTGCCCCGTCCCCTACTGCGGCTCGTCCCTGAAGAGGGTCCAGCAAAGTTGGAGCAGGAGTGGGAAGGGGGTTTGAAAAAGAGGCCAAGTCGATGTCCCAAGTCACAGGCCAAGCCCAGTGCATCTCCCTGTCCCCTGCCTCAGTTTATCTTTTCAGGAAATGGTCCAGGGAAGAACTGAGCATGGTGGGCTCCGTGCTGGGGTCGGGGAGTAAGAAACAAAATCCCACGCCCCCCTCTTGCTCTATGCCAAGATCATTTCCGTTACCCTGAGATGGGGTGAGGGGATGTTGGGGGTACAGTGGGACTCTGGGGGGCCTTGCCCTGCCCAGGACCTCGTCTTCGGGGGTCTGGCCCTCACCTGGCCTGCCCCAGGTCACCAGCTGTAGCAGTGGCACTTACATCTGTCCCAAGGTCTGGAGAGGGGAGAACCGGGCAGCCTTACACCCTGGTGGGGACCCTCACGCTTTCTTTCTTTCTTGAAGAAACACGAAACCCTCAAGATTCATGTACTGTGTGATGGAGAGAAACAAATACCAAATGTTCCCCCAAAAAGACAATGTATTTTGTACTTTGTAAAGTGTTAATTAAAACGGAGAAAAATATCATGTTGGCTGAGGACGTCTGATTTTGTGCTGCTCCAGGGCCACATCTCATCTCTTTCCTTCTCCATTCCATGGTCGAGGAACATGGCCAGGGGCTGGGAGGAAGGCAGAACAACCTTCCCGTCCACACCCAGCATCTGAGAGAGGGCACATCCCCAGAGCGAGAGGGGCTGTATTAGTTACCTGATGCAGGGTAACGAGTTGCCCCAAACACAATGGATTAAAATGATTGTTTACATGTCACCGTTCCTGTAGGTTAGGAATTCGAGAGCAGTTTGAGCAGTTGTGTCAGGGTCCCTCAGGAGGCTGCGATCATCTGAAGTCCTGGCTGCGACTGCAGGATCTACTTCCCAGATGGTTTATTCACAGGGCTGGCAAGTTGGGCTCAGCTGTTGGCAGGGAGCCTGTTCCTCTCCACATGAGTCTCCCCATGGGGCTGCTTGAGTGACCTCACAATACGGTGCCCGGCTTCCCCCAGAGCAAGGGATTCAAGGGCCAGTATAGGAGCCAAAATGGTTTTTTGGCCCCGAGCCTCAGAATTCACATGCCTCTGCCTCCACCGTACTCTGTGAGGATACAGCCCCGCTCTGATTTGACACAGGAGGAGAACACAAAACGGTGTGAAACCAAGAGGGCAAGATCACTGGGGCCATCTTGGAGACCGACTGCTATGCCCATCCATCCTCCCAAACATCTGGCTTAGGTGGGCCTGGGGGTCAGGGGGCCTGCGGGCAGGACAGGGCCTTGCTGGTGGCAGGCAGAGGATCAGGGGCTGGATTCCGGGCCACAGGGCCTCTGGCCCAAGTCTGGAGCCCTACTGTGGATGTCACACCCCCAGGGAGGTCCCTGGTGCTAGAAGCCCAGGAGGTGATGCCTCTCGACAAGATACCCTGGGGGCACGAGGGAGGGCTCCATGCCCAGCGTCCCTCCTACAAGGGCTCTGGCATTTGGTTCCTGCCCTTTTGGCAAGTAGGCACTGGGGATGCCCAGGCAGGACAGAGGTCTTGGACCTTGGACACCCTTCACTGCCCCTCTCTGACATTTTCCACGGAGGGCCGGTGTGACCAGGGCAGGGCTGAAGACCTGAGCCTGCACTGAACCCCACCAACCTCCATCCCCACCCGCCTCACTCCCGCCCGCAGGACAAGCAGACCTGGTGTCTGAAGGGAGTGACAATGGGGCTGAAGCTCTCTCACCACCCTGAGCCCAAGAAAGTTCTGGATGCTGTGAATGCTTTCCCTTCTGGGTTACTCAGACTACGCCCCCCTCCTTCATTCAGAGACCCCATTGGAGCTAGGACATCCACAGTGACTCTTGATGTCCCCCAAACTCTCAAAAGTTACAAAGGCCTCCAGAGCCCGACCTCCCTTTCCCACCACTCACTCACAGTCGCTGTCACTCAGGCGGTGCTGGACCTTGTGCCAGGTGCTGGGGACCCCGAGGAACCTGCTGTGGCCCCTGCACCTGAGTCTCTCTAGGAAGTGAGAAGACAGGGAAAGGAGCTATTCCAGGGAGTGCAGGGCCAGGCTAGACCACAAGGGTGTGCTGTGCCCAGGGGTAGGGAATGACCACTGTCCAGCAGTAGGGGGCAGACCAAGAAGCCAGGACATTAGGGTTGAGCTTGGTAAGATGGGGACCCAGCAGAGGGAGGAGCAAAGGCGCAGAGGGTGAGAGGGAACCTTGGCTGGAATGGAGGAGTGTGGCGGGGGAGGGAGGAGTGGATGGGGCAGGTAAGGGTTGAGGCTGAAATGCAAGGTGGGTGCTCAGGTCCGCCAGGGGCCTCACCCTCCTACAGGCCATGGGGAGCCACTGAGGACTTCCACGCAGGGGACAAAACTTAGCATCT
This sequence comes from Diceros bicornis minor, assembly GCF_020826845.1. Lineage (NCBI taxonomy): Eukaryota > Metazoa > Chordata > Mammalia > Perissodactyla > Rhinocerotidae > Diceros > Diceros bicornis. The sequence continues at coordinate 120,333 of NW_026690890.1, forward strand.
GAGTGGGGGTCTGCGTTATGAAGAGGGCTGATAGGAGGAGGGAAAGGGTACTGCCAGGGTCCTGGCCTCAGTTCTCAGGAGGGGTCCCTGGCTGGTTCAAGTGTCTTCTGTGTGCAGAGTTGGGGTGGTGGGGGCAGTGGCGCATGCAGGGAACCAGCAGATGTCCAGCCAACCCTCAGAATCATGACTTTGCCTCCCCGCCCCCAACCAGGGCATAATTCCTCCTGGACCAGCTCTGGCTGCTTCTTGGCAGGTTCTCACCGCAGCTCACATTCGGATCCCCAGGGGGGTTACCCATGCCAGGACTCCACCCCCAAGAGTCTGATTCAGTTTCTCTTGGATAAAATAACGGTTTAAATCTTCCCCCATCCTCTCTCAAAAGGTAACGTAAGGAACTGGGCCACAGGAGGAAAGAGCAGCATCTGTGGTCACATGGCCCCCCTGGTTTTATCATGTGACATTCCACTGGGGGGGCGGGGGGGCTCATGATGGTGAAAACGAGCTCTCCAAAGGGAATGTGTGAGATGAGATGGTGGGGGTAGTTGTACCACATAGACAATACACTAAAACCACTGAACTGTACACTTTAAAATGGTCTTAAGTTATGTGACCCACATGTCAATGTTTTAAAAATATCGATGTCATAGAAAAAGCAACAGGAATGGATGCTGGGCGTGAAGGATGGCCAAGAAAGAATGTGAGTTATTCTGACACTCTTGAGGGTTAAAGGAAGTCCCTATCAACATGGCAGAGGCAGCACAGAGAACGAGGAGGAGGACGGAGGCAAGAACCCGGAGCTCCCACGTCACAAATGTTGATGGGGGAGCACCTCATTTGAGCTGTTTTTCCAGGAGCTCTGGACCTGAGCTGACCCAGCGGGAAGCTGTGCAGCATCAGCGAGACCCAGGCCCATCTGCCACCTTGATGAGCATGGGGCACCGGGAGGGTCCTGATGTCCAGGGAGAACCTCAGAGAGCAGGCAGAGCCTCTGAGGAGCCTGTAGGGAACAGCCCGTGTTGTCTTCAGGGCAATTAATACTCGGTGTTTTGGACTCAAGATCACTGAGCGTGTCATGAATTACGTGGTAAAAGTGTCCAAACTTAAAAAATTAAATGAAGGCCCCAGTGATCCCACTCCTTAGGTATACACTCGAGAAAACTGAGAAGACGTTCATACAGACACTTGTATGTGCATGATCCAAAAAAATAAAACGCTGGGCCAACGTAAAACTCATACATGAAGTTCTGGCATTATTCATAATTGCCAAAAATTGGAACCACCCAAATGTCCACCAACTGTTGAATACGGTACATCAAAACAATCAATCAGTAACCTCCCAGATGATTCTATCATACAGGCACGGTTGTGAGGCCCAGGGTGAGGCGTAGAATCTGCCCAAAGGAATCCCCTCATGAACAAGGCCTCCTTCGGCTGCTCTGGGGGCAGGCGACGTCGTCTTGATTTCCTAGTTTGAGGCCAGACTCATTAGATGCAGCCTGCCACCCGATGCACCAGCTGGAATGAACGCGTCCTTCTCACCACTGCATCCCCTGCACATGGCAACTCCTGGCGTACAGTCAGACAGGAACAGGGACCCAATCAGGCCTTTGCTTCATCTTCAGTGTTCTCCCGCTGTAATGAGGGTGGATGACTTAGCTGTGGAACAGCTTCCGGTCATGAGCCTGAGCCTGTTTAGTTTCCGTCTCTGAGGGTGGACTCACACGGGCCATTTTTCTGTTGGGCACAGATTCCTGTGCTCTTCTCTGGCAACAGCTGGCACCACCCTACCAGAGCGACAGCAAGACCAAGTCTCTCCGCTCCTCATGAGCAGCCCCCACACCAGCTACATCCCACTTGTTTGCCTCCCTAGCAAGACAATGGACTCCTGGTTTGAGGAGGTGACCACACTCTCGGGATTTTTCCTTTTAAACTTGACTGCTCAGCATGCCCTCAGTGTGGCCCCAAGAAAATCACAACGAGAGGGACTCCAAGCACTGTCTCCAGCTCAAGCTCAATCTGGGCTGTTCCGTGTGAAATATCAAGGTTTGTGTGGAAGAAAGGCTGGGCTTCTTGGTCGCCACAGCATGAGCGCCTGAGGGTAGCTGGGTGATGCACCCTGGGAGAGAGAAGGCAAGTGTGGGCTCCTTGGGGGAGGGGATACATTCCTGGGGCTCAATCACAGGGCAGGGCTGGCCCCAGGAGAATGGAGGCCTCACAGAGCCACCCCAGTCCTGGGGGCCACCCCCAAGGCCATCTGAAGTGGTCTCTGGGAAGGTCAGGCAGCATGGTTAGGCCGAGGCACCTGAGCAGCTCCCATGCAGCCCCTGCGGGGACAACGGCCCTCAGAAGGTGTGAGTAACTCTGCTGCTTGCCAGGAGGTGCTGGGACCTGAGCATAATGTGAGAGAGAACAGTGTGGATCTTCAGAAATGCAGCCCGAGTGTCTACCCTGTGCCAGGTGCTCAGCGAGACTGTCACCTGCTGTGCCAAGTCAGAGCACTCTTCCTGCCGTGTGGTGCTCAACGTCTGACTGTGTCACATGAACACAGTGAGTGCACAGTAGGTGTTTCCTGACCTCGTGAAAATGTGAGACAACCACATATTCAAGAAACAAGCATGATCAGGACAGGACTCTCCTGAGTGAGTCAGGGGCGGACCTGACGAAAATGGCAGGCCAAGTGTTTTGGATTCACTGATGTCAGGGTCTGCCTGCCAGCAAGCGGGGCCCCGTCCCCGCCAGAAATCATCATTGAGTGGCAGCCTGTACGCCAGGCATGTGGTCAGGGAACAGAAGACCGAGACCCAGGCCCCTGGGAACGGCTAGCCACTGAGGGAAACTGTGGTGGCCACCGTGTGACGAGAGTCCGTCCACCTTCTCAGGCCACACCTGCCACTCGGGCTCTGCACTGCCCTCCTCTACAGACCCCAATACATGCAGAAGTACAGAGGCTGAGTGTAAGAAGTCAGGACAGCCAGAGGACACGTCGGAGTGGCCCGTGGTCACTGCATTCAGGGTGTCCTCAGACACTCGCTGAAGTGACAGGAGTTCGGAGCCTGCAGACAGACTTTTCGCAGGAAAAAAAGGATAAATTATAGCAACGAAGCTAATGGTGTAGACAGTTTCTGTGTGTTTGGACCTGCCGAGGTCACAGGGAACCAGGAGAGCCAGCGGCAGTGGGAAGGCCCAATGGAAACAGCCCCTGAAACACCAAAGTGCCTCGAAACACTCTGCAGTGGGTTTTTGAAAGATAAATCCTTATTGTATTTAAATTATATATTTCTTTTGATTTTTACAAGTGTTTTTTAAAAATGCTTTTCACAATTTCAAAAGACATTATTAAAATCCAGCCTGCAAAGGAAATACTTAGGCCTGTGTGAGCACACGGTTGCATGCGCACACACACGCTCTATCCGCAGTCTTTCTCTGGAGGGTACATGAGAACCAGAACCGGTGGTGCCTCTGGGACAAGAGACGGGAGACTTAGTTTTCATAAGACAAGTTGTACCAAGCACATATGTTTTGTGTTCAAAAATATCAATAGCTTTGTTTGGAAGAACTGACTTAGTAAACAGTAAGATAAACTACAATTTAAGAAAGAACCCTTTAACTCTGAAATGAGCCTTTTGGTCTAATTGCATCCTCCCCGGTATGAAAACCATTATTTTTCACTTTGGTGGCTGCGGTAAGGCACTCTAAATATTAAATATCCTGCTTTCTTTTAAATGCATGTAAAACATTCCTCCAAACGGGCCTCTGCAAACAGCTCCTGGCACGCCAGCTTTGTCATTTCAAATCTTTCCCCATTGGGAGTAATGTTTTACAGCTCCTATACTGGCCCTTGAATCCCTTGCTCTGGGGGAAGCCGGGCACTGTATTGTGAGGTCACTCAAGCAGCCCCATGGGGAGACCAATGTGGAGAGGAACAGGCTCCCTGCCAACAGCTGAGCCTAACTTGCCAGCCCTGTGAATAAACCATCTGGGAAGTAGATCCTGCAGTCCCAGCCAGGACTTCAGATGATCACAGCCTCCTGAGGGACCCTGACACAACTTCTCAAACTGCTCTCGAATTCCTAACCTACAGGAACGGTGACACGTAAACAATCATTTTAATCCATTGTGTTTTGGGCAACTCGTTACCCTGCATCAGGTAACAAATACAGCCCCTCTCGCTCTGGGGATGTGTCCTCTCTCAGACGCTGGGTGTGAACGGGAAGGTTGTTCTGCCTTCCTCCCAGCCCCTGGCCATGTTCCTCGACCATGGAATGGAGAAGGAAAGAGATGAGATGTGGCCCTGGAGCAGCACAAAATCAGATGCCGTCAGCCAACATGATATTTTTCTCCGTTTTAATTAACACTTTACAAAGTACAAAATACATTGTCTTTTTGGGGGAACATTTGGTATTTGTTTCTCTCCATCACACAGTACATGAATCTTGAGGGTTTCGTGTTTCTTCAAGAAAGAAAGAAAGCGTGAGGGTCCCCACCAGGGTGTAAGGCTGCCTGGTTCTCCCCTCTCCAGATCTTGGGACAGATGTAAGTGCCACTGCTACAGCTGGTGACCTGGGGCAGGCCAGGTGTGGGCCAGACCCACGAAGACGAGGTCCTGGGCAGGGCAAGGCCCCCCAGAATCCCACTCTACCCCCAACATCCACTCACCCCATCTCAGGATAACGGAAATGATCTTGGCATAGAGCAAGAGGGGGGCGTGGGATTTTGTTTCTTACTCCCCGCCCCCAGCATGGAGCCCACCCTGCTCAGTTCTTCCCTGGACCATTTCCTGAAAAGATAAACTGAGGCAGGGGACAGGGAGATGCACTGGGCTTGGCCTGTGACTTGGGACATCGACTTGGCCTCTTTTTCAAACCCCCTTCCCACCCCTTCTCCAACTTTGCTGGACCCTCTTCAGAGACAAGCCCCAGTAGGCGAGAGGGCACCAGCACCCAAAACCTCTCCCTGTGAACAGTATCCTGAGGACTGCATGCTTCTGAAGAGCCGACTCAGTCGGCCTAGCCCCTTTGGGCTGCATGGACTGCCAGGCCTCACAGAGCACAGCAGAGCCCCTACTGGGGACACCTCTGCCCCCACCACAGAGCAGAATTACACAGTCAAGTGGGCTAGGGCAGTCCTGCATGCAAGGCCTGCCACACCACCATCAACTCCACATGTGGCCCCCGGGTAAGAATGCTACCGAGTCCTCAAAATACTGGATGGGTCAGTCCCTCAGCTAGGATTTGGGCTCTACACACATGGGCTCGCACACACACTAATGTGGATGACATGGTACATGCTCACACATACATGTGTGTATATGAACACACGTGTGGCCATCCACTGAACACTGTCCTGCCCCCAGGGCAGGGACCACCCTGCACTCCTGACTCTCACAGCCTCCCACCACCTTGAAGCAAGAGCCACAAACTCCCTCACCACCAGGCTGCCCACAGACGCCAGGGGCCGGGCCGCAGGCTCCTACCTCCACTCCGGTCGCTCCTGGTGCCGCCAGCCTCAAGGACAGAGGCTGCCTCAGCCACCAGTTCCTGCCTTTACCTTCCCGAGAGAACAGGCGTCATGGGACGGTTGGACATCAAAGCTGAAGGTATGGAAAGGGGATGAGAGACAGTTAAGCTTGTCCTTTTGCTGCCTCTAATTTGAAAATGAAAGAAAGAAAAGAGCTGGATAGGTCTGAGAGGTAGGAAAAGGTCTCTCCTTTAGCAAGGCTCCACTCCCCTCAGGACAGCCCCGCCACTCTTCCCAAGCCTGCCCTCTGCTGGGCTGACCATCATCCACCACCCTGGTTTCTCCCTTCCCAGGAGGCCTCTGTGAATGGAGGGCTGCTGCCCCTCCCTCAGCACAGTATCCAGGAACCTGAAAGGCCAAAACTCATTTCTTACCACTGCTGGGAGACTCCGTCATCCTCCTGCAGGCTCTGTTCATGAAGCAACACCAACTTCATTCTTCCACGAATGTGACAGCATTGACTGTCTGCTCCCTGCCCTGGCATACAGTAGGCACAGATATATTGGGGGTATTTTCTTCCTACCCCTGTCCAGTGTCCACTCAGAGATTGGCATCAAAACTTCCTCAGTCACGTGGCTGGAGTGCTCTGCTCTCATGTGAGTGCTCCCCAAGGCCCCTCTCTTAGCTGGGGCCGGCAAGGGCCCTAGTTGTCCCCACATCCAGATCCAGAGGTTCAGAAAGGCGGCCCAGGGTGGCCGTGGGACTCCTAAAGTTCTTCTAGGGAAATGCTGCCAGGTGGGTGGGCCGGTTCGTCTTTGATTATCAGGCAAATGGGGCCTTGGCTTGGGGTGGGAGTCTGGCCCTTCCTATCTCCCCAGAGCCTTCTCTCCTGACCTCCATGGCCTCCTCTGTCCCCTCAGAGGGGACAAGGAACACAAGACCATTCATCTTCTCTTAAACACTACACTGGTCCCCGAGGCCATGCTTCCTGCTGGGAGAGGCCAGAGTGGGCAGCTCTGGGTCACCTGGATCCCTCCTTCCCCTCAAGGGGCTTGTGGCCTGGAGTTGGTGGGAGGGGGAGAGTGCTGATTCTTGGGGGGCTCTGGACCCCCTGAATCTTGGAGAGGAGAGGTCTGCATGCCTCTCCAGCTCAGATGTGTGCCCTGGGCTGAGGGCAGTGGCATGGGCAGCACCTGCTGGGGGACATTGGAGACCCCCGTGGAGGAAGGGTGTGCACAGGTGGCACTGCACATCTCTCTGATGGATTAGGGCTGGGGGCTGATGGAGAAAGGGGTTTCTTGGGAACCAGTGGAGGCCATACTGAGGGTTGAGCCAGAGCACATGTTTCTAATTGGGGGTGAGGGACAAGGGGTGGCCAGGGCTCCCCCGTCCCTCACTCTCCCCTCCTTGAGCTCTCACCACTCTGGAATGTACAGGGATGTGGCAGGGAGGGGTGAGGTATGAGGGTGGTGCAGAGGGTGTGAGCTTTCCTCACCAGGGAGAGGCACAGATGCAAAGACACACCCGGGAGCCCAGGTGGGGGCTCCAGTCACTGACTCACTCCGCCTCTCAGCAGCCTGGCCCAGGAACACCATTGCCCTCTCGTGCACCTGTCTGTCCAGCCAGGGCCCAGAGATGCTCAACACCAACAGGACTCACTCCTCAGGCCTCCCTTACCTATTGGCTGCCCTCGGTGCCTTTGCCTTCAGCCAGTAGGAACCGTGGCCATGGGCTCTTCCACTAGGGAGTGAGGGCAAAGTTCATGCAAGATGGCGGTGCCCAGGAGAGCTGAGGCGTCAAGCAGAGAATGGCACTGGCAGCCCTGGCATTTTGCTGACGGGGATTTCCACCCCTGCGCAGATGGCTGAGCTTGCCAGATGCAGGTCTCCTTGTCAGCCCAGCAGAATGAAGAACAGCCTCAGATCACTGATGGTCCAGCTCAGGGCTGCCCCAGGTGTCCTGCATCAAGCACAGAGCAGAAGGGAGCAGGGACCTCCCGAACCACCATCCAGATGAGAAATCTCAGGGAAAACCTTGGCCCTGAGTCCCAGAACTTCCTGGTCCCATGAATGGCCCAGAGTAGAGTTCACAGAACTGTGGGGAGGACAGGATAGGGGCTCAAGGTGGGCGCTGGTATTTTAGATGAGTGAGAAGGCATGAATTTTACATTTTATCCTTAGGTGAGTTGGAGGAGCAGGTGCAGTCGTGTCTCCATATATGCCCTCCCTGTGTTGATTCTACTCACCTTGACAACTACCGCTGCACTGCCTGCTCCATGTGCACTGATCTCATTCAACGGCACAGAATACCCACCCTGAGAGCAGCATTGTCCCCATGTCATATGGGGAATTGAAGGTGCAAAAAGTGTCACCAATGCCCTCCTTCAGCTAGCAAATACAACTGGTGTGGAACTGAGGGTCAGGAAAAGTGTTCCTGGAGTTTCTACCTGCTGAGCTTGGCCAAGTTCTCACTCTGCCCTGGGCGTCACGGTGTCTCCCGGGTTTTGGGAAATGTGTGGAGGCTTTTTGGGCTGTGCCAGCGAACGGGGGACACCACTGTCATTTAAGGGGGCAGAACATGCCACAGACTGAAGAATTGTCGCCACTCCAACCCACACCCAGGGTTCCGAGGTGAGAACCCCTGGGAAGACAGGGGAAGGACATTCTAGCTCTGGCCTCGCTAGGTCACTGGGGATAAAGGAGGTGCTCCTAATCAGCACAGGTGGCTGGTCCCTGAGGGTATGGGCACTCTGCACTTGGAGCATATTAATAAAGACTTTGAAACACTTAGAGCCCCAGAGTGCTCTGGTCCTTTCACATTCTCTAAGAAAGGATCCCCTTGGCCTTGGAGCTGGGTTGAAGGCCACAGGGTCAGGGGCCTTGTGTGACCTTGAGGGAGACTCTTGTCACTGTCAGCCCTGGGCAGCTTCCCTGAGCCCCAATGACCCCCCTGTGCTCCTCAGCACTCTCAGACATAGCCGTGCCCCTTGGCCAACCCTTGGTTCCTTTGCTGGGACTCCCTCCCACATCCCTGCACTCCTTTGCTCTAGCCCCTATCGAGCCTCTCACCACCCCTCTCCAACTGAGCTACCAACCTTCCTCTGTCCTGCCCACTTGTGACCAAGATCACAAAGCAGGTCCTGCTGGTCACTCAGAGGCCACCACTCATCTAGGCTTCACCCTGATGGGGGCCACCTGCAGCAGGAGCTCCGCAGCCACACTGGTGGGGCCTGGTGGACACCTGAAAGGCTCTGGGGAAGGAGACCCTGGGACAAGCAGGGTCAGGGCTGCCTGCACTGCCCACTGTTCTCCCTGCAGCCCTCCTGGGGCCAGGAGGGATAGGGGTGCACACTCTCATCTCTCCACCTTTTGTTGTGACTCACAATTGCTTCTGGTTTTCTCCTGGTGAAGTGAATGTGCTTCTAAAAAATGTGAGAAAGTGAGAAAGGTGTAAAGAAGAAATTAATAATCACTGCTAATCCCTGCCCGTGTAATCGAGCAAAGGCTCCTTCTGCTTGCTGCAACCTTGAAGCCAATCAATCACATGATGAGTCGGTGGTCAGGAAAGGGATTTACTCGATTAGCTAGCAAAATTGGAAGATGATGGACTCATGTCCCAGAGACCATCTTAAACAAGTACATAATCTGTGGCAGTTCTATAGGGACTAGTGGGCTGTGAGGGGGCTCAGGAACATTGACCATCTGGCATCAGAGACTGGAGACATCACACCAGGTCTTTCAGTTGTCATCGATGATGGATGCCGGCATAGATGTTCTTCCTGAGGAGGTCGTCATGTTCCTAAGAAACTCAAAAGAATAAAGTTATCATCTATCACTCTTGGGTGGTATGTGTGTCAGCCAGGATTATTTCCGAGAGCTGTTTATCTCCTAGGCTATGTGCAAGGTAAAACACACAGAGCTTGAGTGAGCTAGTCAGAGGTTACTCTAAGTTGCAACACGGCTTCCCTCGAGTCAACTTGCTCTAGGCCAGTATCACCCATGGGTAACATTTGGCAAATTTTCTCCTAGGCCCTGCTGCATTTGTGCTTTCACTTCTTGTTTTCCTCATTCACATTAATTCGTAAGCATTTTCTGAAGTCAGCACAAACATTTTTCCAGCTGTATTGAGGTATGATTAACAAAGAAAAGTTGTATATATTGAAGGTGTACAATGTGATGATTTGATGTATGTAGACATTGTGAAATGAATACCACAATCAAGCTAACAAACAGTTCCGTCACCTCCTGTAATAACTCCCCCTCTTTTTAATGCTAAGAACTCTTAAGATCAATTCTTTTGAGTATAAAATGCATTATTATTAACTCTGTTCACCTCGTTCTGTATTAGATCTTGAGAACATCCTCATGTTATAATGAAAGTTTGTACCTTTTGACCAACATCTCCCATTCCCCTCTCAACCACCAACCTCCATCCCTGGTAGCCACATTCCACTCTCTGTTTCCATGAGTTTGACGTTTTCAGATTCCACATGTAAATGAGATCATGCAGTGATTGTCTTTCTATGTCTGACTTATTTCGCTTAGCATAATATCCTCCAAGATCAACCGTGTTGTCAAAAAAGACAGGATATCTCTCATATTTAAAGCTGGATAATATTTAATTGTAGATACATGTAATGTTTCTTAATCCATTGATCCATCAGCAGACACTTAGGTTGTGTCCATATCTTGGCTATTGTTGTCACCAACTAACTGCCCCGAGTAATTCAAAGGCAGTTTCGAAAGCAGTTCACTGTTTCTTTTTTGTTGTTTTGGTGAGGAAGTTTAGCCCTGACCTAGCATCTGTTGCCAATCTTCCTCTTTATGCTGAGGAAGATTGGCCCAGAGCTAACATCTGTGCCCATCTTCCTCCGTTTGATATGTGGGACGCCTGCCACGGCATGGCTTGATGAGTGGTGCATAGGTCGGCGCCAGGGATCCGAACCTGTGAACCCCAGGCTGTTGAAGCGGTGCGCCCAAACCCAACCACTATGCCACCAGGCCGGCCCCTCAACTCTTTCTCAAAGTTGTTTCTCAGTTACATTAAGAGACGCAATCACCAACCACCCTGAACCAGTCCAAAACCCACTGCAAAAGCAACGCCTGCACAGATGGGCCAAGAAGTGTCCAAAGTTACTTTTGCTTCATTTTAATGTTAAGATCTCCACACCAGGAGGAGCTTAAGCCTTATTAGCATAACATGAAAGGTAGGGGAATGCATGTTTTCAAACTACTCCTGGGATAGCTTGTACCCACCTCTATACGTGATGACGAAACTTTCCTTTTGAATAATTATTCCCTACCAAAAATAAAAGACACTTGTTTTCCCTTGCTGAGAGGGCCACAGCTTTGGAAGTGATTCCCTATGGTCCCCTTATTTGCTGCAAATCTGTTGTACTTTGTGTGAGAACTACTTCTAGTAAATGCTTTGATTTCAACTCACCAAATAGGGAACTCATTTTGGTTCGGTAACATTGTGACAAATGCTGCAGTGAACATGGGAGGACAGATATCACTTGAAGATACTGATTTCATTTCCTTCGGAACTATACCCTGTAGTGGGATTGCTTCATCACATGCGAGTTCCATTGGTAATCTTCTGAGAAACTCTGATCTTTAATCTTTGAGAAACACTGTTTTCCATACCGGCTGTACCAACAAAAATCAATTCCAGGTGAATTTGAAATCTACACGGGGGTTTTTACAATAACTTCTCTAGTAGATACCTTAGGAAAACAGTCTCAACATCTTGGGGCACGCAAAGATTTCGCAGAACACAAAGAATAGTAAACATAAGGAACAAAAAGATAAACAGGAAATTATTAAAAATGAGAACTGTCAGTGAAAAGAAACTTTTAAGATAGGAAAAAGGGCAGGTACAAAAGGGATAAACACTTGCCATGTATTTATCTGACACAAACTCTCATATAGGATATTTAACTAACTCGCCTAAATTTATAAAAATATTACAGACAATCCACCAGAAAAAAAGGGCCGATTTTACAAGGCACTTCAAAAAAAACGATAACCAAATGGGAACAATGAAATGGAAAAGGGCTCCACGTTATTACTCAGGAGGAAAATGCAAATTAAAACCACAATGAGCTACCACTACACATACACCACCATGGTTAAAATCAAACCTCTGACGGCACCAAGCGTTGGTGGAGATGTGGAGCAACTGGAACTTTTATACACAGCTGGGAGTGCAAACTGTTTAATCCACTTTGAATCTCTTAGATAGTATCTCCTAAAGGTGGACGTACACATACTCTATAACCCAACAATTCCACGCTTAGGTATATATCCAACACAGATATGTTCATATGTTTACCAAAAGATGTACAAGTTGTCCAGAGCAGCATTTTTTGGCATATCATCAAATTGTAGACAACTCATCCCGCATGAGTAGTGGAATGGATAAATAAAATGGGTTATATGTTTTATAGTGGAATACTATACAGAAATAAAAACTAACTACAGCCACATTCAAGAATATGGGCCGGCCCCGTGGCTTGGTGGTTAAGTGCTCGCGCTCCGATGTTGGTGGCCCGGGTTCGGATCCCGGGCGCGCAACGAGGCACCGCTTCTCCGTCCATCCTGAGGCAGAGCCCCACATACAGCAACTAGAAGGATGTGCAGCTGTGACATACAACTATCTACTGGGGCTTTGGGGGGAAAAATAAATAAATAAAAATCTTTAAAAAAAAAAAAGAATATTGATGAATCTTACAAACAAAATGAAAGAAGCCAGACACCAAAGAAGACACTCTGTATGATTCCATTTAAATAAAGTTCAAAGACAAGAAAAACAAATTCAGAAGTAAGAATATTGGTTCCTCTTGGGGGACAGAGATCAGTGACCTGGGAGGGGCACATAAGAGGGCCGTTGGAGGGCTAGTCATGTTCTGTTTTTTTTTGGGTACTGGTTAGCGGTTGTGTTCCCTTTGGATAATTCACGGATCGATGCAAGTATGATTTCTGTACTTGCTGGTATGTATGCTATGCTCCAACTTGCAAATTCAAACTCATGATTATAAACTTTTTTACTGATTAGTCCCAAAGCCTACGTGTTATTGCGAGACTCCAGACTTATGGGTCTACATTCATATCCTGGATGTAACCTCTTCCTACCTCAGAGACCCTGGCCAAGAGATTAACTCTCTGGGCTTCAGTTTCTTCATTTGTAAAACGGGTTACTTTTGGAACCTCTCTCTTACTCGGTGAGATAATTAACTCCTTGTTGGCAGAGCGCAAGAATTCCATAAATAATGGCTCTTGTAGTTGTTCTTGCCATCCTTAAGTCTTTGGGCTGGGGAGCTGGTGGACAATGGCTTGTGGCGGAGGGAGGAGCAGGATGGGGATCCAGTCAAGACACATTCTCCAGGTGAGGGTGAGGGGACAGAGCAGAGCTGATGCTGAGGTGCAGGAGGAAGGGTCAAAGGCCTGGGGCTCTTCCTTCCTTCCCCATCTCGGTTCCTGCCCCTCTATAAATACAGGAGGTTAACTAACCAGGTGATCTCTAGCTGGTTAGTCCTTCCAGCGAGGACATTGGAGAGTCGGAAGGGTGATGGAAATGCCATGAAAAGCCAAAAACGAATTTCCCAGTTTGATCCACACTCAAACCCAAAGGACCAGTCCTGGCAGTTAGGGGAGGTGGATATAGTGGTGGGATTATGGGTCCTGTCTATTTTCTTCATTGTACTTTTTTCTATTTGGGACAGGAGCCACCTGAAAGAAGGAGCCACCTGAGTGGCTGAGGCCCCTGGGGTGGTCCCCTTATCTGAAGACTCCACAGGAAAGGGGGCCCCTTGGCTGACGAGAGCAGAGACTTGCCCTCTGTGGATGGGATGGTGTGGAACTCAATGGGCTCAGGGGTGCTCTGTCCACCCTGCTAAAGCCCCTCCATGAGGGACATCCCTGCATTTGATGGTTTGCAGGGGTACCACACCAAGAGGAGGAGGCTCAAGCTGTCAGTGTCCGGCCTCCAGGAGCCAGTGACCTTACACTCTCTTCCCCCTCAGCTGAATCAGCCACCAGCCCCTCCTGAGTGGAGTCCCATCTTCCCAGCCTGGACCATTAGAACCTGAAGCGCCCTGAGATGTTCATCCTGGAGAGGGGACGTCCCTTGGTGTGGCCCTTGTCCCTTCCAGGGTGCCTGCCCCTCCCTGCCGCCTGGGCCTGACCTCTCCCTGGGGGAGTCTGAGTCCCAGAAGCTGCACCTCAGCCCTCTCCCAGTGGCAACATGTGTGTACATCATGCCCACAACCTGCCCCACCGAGCCACGCACACTGCAGTGTGCACAATCCATGCACTGAGCCTTGTTTGCAGTAAAGGTTTGTCCTGCACAGGGAAGCAGGGGTGGATGGTGAGGAGAGAAGGGACATGTGAAATGCACTTAGAGCGGGGCGGAGTGAGGTGACCCAGGGACACTGGGAGGGGTGTGGGCAGCACCGAGGGGACTTATGGTCTGCCGTCATGATGTGACGGTGGGACCAGCCCTCGCTCTGCACCAGCACTGCCCCTCTCACAGCTGGAGCAGGTGCAGAGAAGGTGCAGAGCTGGGTCCCAAGGTGGATTTCACCTGGCCAGGACAGTGGAAGGAACAAGACATAGCTGCAGGACAGGAGCGTGGGGCTGTCCTGGAGCTCAGTGTGTGCAGAGGAAGGAAGGACGTGACGTAGGGGAAGGAAAGTGAACGTGGAGCAAGGTTGGCAGACGGAGACCCAGTGGCCTGAGGATTCATCAGGGGAGGGAACCCCCAGTGGGTGGGCTGGAGAGACACTGGTGGGTACTGGCTAGAGTGGGCTGGCCATAAATGGGGGTGTCAGTCATGGTGGAGATGGTTAAATGCGCAGAGTGATGCCAGGGCAGTGGGTGGTGGGAGTTGAGTGAAGGTGGGCGGAGGACAGGGCCTGAGGTTCCAGGATGTCAGAAAGATCATCTGGGTGGATGCATGGTGACCAAAAGGGGTTTATTCACAGTGGTGGTGGAGAGACAGACAGTGCGGCCTTACACCCACACCTCGAAGTGCACACACAGGTGAACACACAGACACACACTCCTCCATCAGTGCACAGGGTGCAGTTTGGCCCACAGGCTCAGTGCAGTTGCTAGATGTGCTGGCCCAGGTAGGCAGCCCACTCTGTGTGGCCACACCACTGCCTCTAAGGCCCCTCCTGCCCTGTGGAGACCCCCACTGATGAGCTTCATCATCTGTATGTCCTGGTTATTCATCTTGTCTTGGAAGTAAGCAATGCCATGGTCCCTCTCCAGGATGAACCAGGTGTTGATGCTGGGTCTCCACCCTGGAAGCCACATGGGTTAGGGCCATGTTGGACTTGTTGGGGTTCATGCAGTTGGGGAGGGTCTTAATGCCTGAAGGAGGGAGAACAGAGTCGGGGAGGCCCCAGTGCAGGGAGCTGCGAGGTCAGGAGGGATGCAAGCTCAGATCCCCAGCAGTACAGAGTAGACGTGTCTGGTGGCTGGCAGGGATGCTGTCCACCCCAGGTCTCTCTGTTGGCCTAAGATCACTGCCATCAGCCAAGGCTCCCTGAGGCTTGTTTGGACAAGTACTCCCATATGCTGCAGGGAGCTTAGAAACAGCTGACCTGAACCCCAAATTTCTTTACTGGGTCTCTGGATGGAATAAGAGAAGATGATGGAACTGTATCAGCATGGTGTCGTGTCCCCTGAGGGTGATGACCCTGTGAGGTAGGGGAAGCACAGGTGTCCTGTCCCTGGGAATGGGGCCAGTTTCAGTGAGAAAGGCTCACAGGTGGAGGGGTGCTCAGCAGAGTGTGTCTGGGCTCTGGGAAACTGGAGAAAGTCGGTTCGTGGATATGGTGTGGAAAGAACACAAGCTGTGTGTGGGGACCAGCCGGGATGACTGATGGCTCTGAGCAGTAGAGGGAAAACTGTCTCCCTAGGCGATGATCTGAGGTTTTCAAGGGACAGGCGAGGGGGCCTCTATCACATGAGTCCTCATCCAAATTCACAGTCTAGCTGGTCACCTGGCACATTCCTGCAGAAATGCTGCCCCCTGGAAGCCCAGGCCCTCCATGCAGCTGAGCCAGTGGCCACTTACAGGTTTTGAATTTCGAGGTGATGATTCCACAAAGTGCACTTTAAATACTTTGCATCCGCTGTGCTTCCTGGACAACAGAAGCCACCTTGGAGCCCTGTTCTGGTGATGGAATCATCCCAAGGTCTCCAGGGGGTGAGCCCCGACTGTTGAAACCAAAAGGCACCCTCCTCATTCTTCACTCAATGCCCATCTCGCCTCCCCCAACCCAGGGAAGCGCCACTGGCCTATCCATTTTGCCCAGCCCCTGCCTGGCCTGGGGTTCTGCACCATCTTTACTCAAACAAAATTAAACGATAGGGTCAATCCTGTAGCCCCTTCCATCACCTCTCATCAGCCTCCACTGCCATGATCTTCTGAGATCACGGGCCCCCATGACCTCCCCCACCAATGTCCCCAGGAAGTACCAATGTGGCCCCATAGAATGAACGGTCAGGAGATTGTCCAATGAATCTTGCAAACACCTCCTCCCCCAATCTCAGCCAGGAACACACTCCTTGGTGAAGTCCTCCCATCTCAAGCATGATGAGGCTGCGGGCTGCAGGTGGCAGGACTGTCATCCCTCTTGGGACAAGCTTGTCCATCTGCTGCTCAAGGAGACGGTGAAGGTTAGGCTGAAGACTCCATCTGATTTCTCTTTGTGTCTTCAGAGACCAGGATGTTATAAAACAACACCCAGCAAGTGTGGTGGGCGGACAGAATGATCAATCGAACATTCAACCTCCTGACTAACTCCTCTTGCCCCGGAAGAATGAGAATTTTGGCCTCTCATTAACAGACTTTCAGAATTGCCCCCTCAGGCCTATTCTAAGATCTCATAAAGCTCATCTTGCTGACAGCGCCCGACAGGATCCTGAAGAGGCTGTCAGCCTACTGTGGGGAATATCCTGACCATCGCCCCCGCCCATCCCACTTACAGTGCTGAGCCGACAGGTAAGCCTACCTGGGCCCCACCGGCTACAGCAGGATGACAGTGGTACTGTCTGCCCCTTTCCCATTTGCCCACCTGTCCTGGAGACAAGAGACCTCTGTTGCTTGTCTCAACAGAAGCCAGTCCAAAGCTTATATTTCAGGCTCAGAGATCACCAATACCTATCAATCTATCGAATTTCTAGCTCACATGAGAAGTACAAAGACTCCCTCAAGCACCCGCAGCACAGGGCTTTTGCAAGATGTGAATGAGGTAAGGTGGGTAAAGTATTTTTCAGAGAACCACCCCAGAATTAGTTCTCGGTACACGATGGTGACTCACCGTTACGTTCGTTACCATGACCACCATCTTTGTTGTGTTGAGTCTGCTAGAAGAACCAGCACATTAATAATGTAGAGGATGTTGGATCAACTTGGCAGGCTGCGACCTGGCTCCAGAGCACAGGTGGGGGGTGAGGCCTGTTTCCAGGACCCCAGGCTCAGGATTGGGGAGCTTGGAAGTGGGAGGGGAGGGAAGAACACACGCATGATGAGCATCTTGAAAACCAAATGACCTTGAAGTTCATTGTGAAGCTGAATGGCAGCACGGCTGATGCCACTTTTCCTCGAGGTTACTGGTCTAGCCCAGGGCTTTCTATACCATTTTCCTCAAAGCTGGAATAAAGAGATGTCTGTAATAAGGGCTTTAGGGAGAAAAATGTAAAAGACTGAAAGAACTGAGCCCAGATGTCTCTAAAATGACTAACATCGGAGCAGATGTGCATAGCTCAAGGAATATGGACTGTGACGTTGGATGAAATAGGGAAAGAGAGATCAAATGGTTGAGGGAGCTGTGGGAGGCAAACAGCCATGTGTTCCCACACTTGGGTTCACCCTCCCATCTGATCAGCAGAGGAAGCTGACACTGATAGGAAACGTCCTGTAAGATTTCCATAGGAGCTGCCATGGCCCTAAGATCCTGAAGGGGAGGGGCAGGTAATGGGCCCTTTGAGAGGAGAACTCCAAAAGGAATTGGATCCCTCTCAGAACTGGACATGCCCCCAATCCAGATCAAGGAAGGTGTGAGCAAGCAAGAGGAGAGGATGGAGCAAATGTGCATGGAGCTCACAGTGATGGTCAAGTGGATCTAGACCCCATTACCTTAGAGGTGTCCATGTGTGCTTTATTAATCCTGGCCTCATAGGTATCCATCGATCCATCTATCCATCCATCCATCATGTATCCACCCACGATCCATCCATCCACCATTCATCCATCCATTCATCTATCCCTCATCCATCCACCCAACTGTAAACCACACATCCACCCACCCATCCATCCATCCATTCACTCATCCACTCACTATCCTTGCATCAACTACCCTTTCATCCATCCATTCATCATCCAGCCAGCCAGCATCCATCCGACCATTCATTTAATTCAGGAACATGGGATGAAAATTATAATGATTATATGTCCAGACTTTCCTTTGTCCTGACACTGTTGAAGGCCTCAGGTCCTCTAACCATTACTATTGCCAAACCGTTTCCCCTGAAATAAAGTACAGTTTCATTCTGATGATGAGCACACATGCATGATATTCCCCAGGTTTTGGGTGTGACCAACCACCAGGATCTGGTTTCCCAGCACCAGCTCCCACCTCACTCCTGGGTCTTCTGGGGCTCACTTTCCTTGAGAGGCTGAGGGCAACTCTCAGGACTGAATGAGACCAGTCTTTTCAGGGGTAGGGGAGAGGGAGGACCTAGACTCTGGTATTTAAGAAGGAAAAGGCAAAGAGACGGGAACTTGGGTCCTCAGGCCCGGGTGGACAAGACTGAGGCCGGCATGTTGACCAGCTCCGAGAGAGGGACAGTGGGCATAGGGAGGCAAGTGGGCAGACAGGGGGCAGGAACCTTGTACTGTACAGTTGGGGATGCCTAGAGCCCAGGCCTGAGTGTCAGGGATGTCCAGGTCACATAAGTACCAACAAGAGGCACAGAGGGGTCCCAAGGAGGTGAGGATGTGATGGTCCCTGTGGGAGGGTAGTGACTAGGGACTGGGTGGCACCTAGATATTTGCAGACCTCAAATATGGTTCCAACAGCACCATGGATTTTTGAAGTTGATAACACGTTTTGTAACAATGTGTTTGATTTATAATGGCAACCCCAGCACAGTAGTCTAGTAAAATATAAACACATAATAGGGACAACAGTCCTCACATTTATAGATGGGCTTATAATACGCAAAGTTTCTTCCAAAACATGACTTTGGCCTCTGAGGAAACTATGTCTTAGAAAGGCTACCTGACTTGGCTCTAACTTCACCAGGAGTAAGGGGTTAGCAGGGACCCATTGTGGATGGAAATCTGCCCAAGGCCTCACTGAGTTCCCCTCTCCCCTGCTGGGCAGGAAGATGTCCCGCTCTGCCTAGGAGACACCATCAAAGACAGAAGAGAGCAAATTCTGGCCCAAGTCCACCTGGGGTTCTGAACAACAGGACTGAGACCCTAACCCAGTGCAGGTGGCTGACCTGGGACACACACATGCCCACTGCCCAGCCCTCCCAGAAACTCTCAAATGACCTCCACAGTGTGGGTAGGAATAAACTGGGTCCCTCAGCTCACAGCACGAAGAGCAGACTCAGTCCAGCAGTCACAAGGGACAGCTGCAGGGCTGGGTGGGGGACCCTACACCTGCTCCCTGCTCACCTGTCTCGCCCTTGGCAGACCTGGAGACAGGATCCTGCCCCTCCCTCATCTTCATAAAGGCCCCTCATTTTGCCATGTAGGTGGTGATTAAATCATTTTGGGGGGGGATCCTGTGAATTTATGTTCTTAATTTTGCATAATTAGCCATCATTACTCTTGGGTTTGATTTCTTCTGAGAAAGCTTATCTGGAAGGGAGAATGTTATCAGAATGGGAAGCAGTACACCTCTGCATTAAGAGCTAGCAAGATAAAGCAATGGCTTCCTTGTATGTACCTCCCTACTCCCATGGTCCTTGCTGCCCCAGCCCCAGGGATTGTGGACCAGCCCCCGTCACTCCATGCTCCCCTGAGAGAGCTGGTCCTAGTCCAGGCTCCAGCTCCAGCCTTGGAGCTGATGTCGCCACCCCGTCCTTTCCTACCAGACCTCTTGAACTACAAGCAAAGTGTCCATCCAGCCTGCTCTAAATGCCCCCACCAGGATGCCCATGGCTTCCATTGCAGCCCCCTCACCCCTTGCAGGCTGAATTGATCTCCTTTCCCTCAAATGTACCCTGGCTCCTGTGTTCTGTATTCCCATCAGTGCCCCCAGTGATCCTGGGAGACCACATTGACCTTCATGTCTGCTACCCATACCACCAGGTCTGCTGACCCCACACACGCCCCTAATCCACCTCCTCCCTCTAATACTGCTGCCCTTCCCTCGTTCCAGATTTGTGAGTACTTGGGTGACTGCACTGACTGACACACCCTGAGTGGTCTCTGCTTTCCCTGCCCCTCGTTCCTCCTCCATTCTGCTCCCAGAACTTTCTACCAAATGCAAATGGCATCATCTTGCTCCTGTGCATGTGTGGGTGCATCTGTGTGTTTGTGTGCATGTGGGTATGCCTGTCTACACATGTCTCTCTGTGCATGTGTCTTTCTATTTGTATGCATGTGTACACGTGCATATATGTCTTTTGTGCCCACACATATCCGTGTGTATGTGCGTAGATGCATGTGTGCATGTGTGTCTTCTGAGTGTGTGCATGTGCAGAGTTGTGTATGTGTCTCTGTGTGTGCATATTGTGCTGTATATGTGTCTGTGCATGAGTGCATATGTATGTGTGTGTGCCAGTGCCTGGCAGGGGGAAGGCTCCAGAACATTCCCACTGCTACCAAGTTCTTGCTCCAAGGGGTGGGTAAATCCACCTTCACCAGGCCCCATAACGTTCTGTGAATCCTCCAGCCCCAACCATGCTGTTCCCCTGCTGGGGTGCATCACGCATATGGTAACCACAAAGCTCAGGGCTCTCTTTTTTAAGATGTCTTCCAGCTGCTCCTGAGGAGGGTCAGCCATCCTGTTGTGTCCCCCTTTCATGGCTCCTCACACACCAATGACTCCGTCCACGACTGCTGTGGGCAGGAAGGAATTTTGCATTCTGTGTGCACTGCCCCACCCAGAGGCCCTTGGAATTGTTCATGTCAGAGAGACGGATCCTCACTGATTCTCTAACAACACTGCATGCAATGCACTTCCCGTCCAGTCAAGGGCCAGAACCTGTGAATATGTTAGGTTTCAAGGCAAAGAGACATGAATGTCCACATGGATTAAGGGGCTGGTCAGCTCACCTTGAGATGGGAGACATCCTCGATTGTCCAGGTGGGCCCAGAGTAATCATATTTCTTACAAGTGGAAGAGGGAGGCAGGAGGGTCAGAGGAGAGAAGACGTGAGGACGGAGGCAGAGTCAGAGTGATGTGATGTGAGGAGGACTCTGCTGGACACTGCTGGCCTTGAAGTTGAAGGAGGAGCCCAGGAGCTAAGGGATGCAGTGACCCCTAGAGGCTGGAAAAGGTGAGAAAATGGATCCTCCCCAGAGCCTCCAGAGGGAACCTGCGTGAATTAGAAAAACAACAGTGGTCTGTTGAAATTGGTGATTTGAGCAGCACCACTTCAGCTGAGTCAAGAAGGCGTCCCGTTGTCCAGCAGACAAGGAGGCAGGGCTGGTCTGCACAGAAAAGGTACAGGAGGTGTGTCTATGTGAAGATACCTGGCCCAGCCCCTGCAGGACCATGGGCAGGAGTTGTTCTCCAGTCTTCAAGTGGGCGTTTCAGTGGGTTGTGATTCAGCCTGATGTGGAGAGCACTGCCCCTGGGCATGAGATTAGCCTGTGTGAGTGTGTGTGTGTGTGTGTGTGTGTGTGTGTGTGTGTAAGTTTCATAGGACTGTTGTAACAAATCACCACAATGTTGGTGGTTTAAAATAACAGAAACATTCTCTCACGGTTCTGAGGCCAGGTGTCTGAAACAAGGTGTTGTCAGGGAGCTGTGTTAACACAGAGCAGATCCCAATGAATGATACCTGTGGCCTCAGCCCCATGTCTGAAGGCCCAGGGTGGCCTACTTACTGGGCTCTTCCTAGAGTAGAGCTGGGGTGTCCCACGTCCCCCTGCTTCCAGCACATTCTCCAGGGCGATTGTCCAGATATTTGTGAATTCTGTGAACTACAGGATCATCTCCTTGCAGTTTATTTCTGCTTAAATTAGCTAGAGTTTCCTCTGGTATTTGTAGTCAATTACCCTCATTGGTCCAGATGCTCATAAAGAAAAAATTCACCCCTGTGACCCTTGCACTTTGAGATCAATGGCAAAACTAGCTTTCCAGTGTCCTTGGACTGGGTCTGCCAGACAGTAGGACAATGAAATGTACAGCTTGTGAAGGGAAATAGAAAACTCCTGGAAGGTGCGTTGAGAGCCTACAAAACTTGTGTAATCCAAAGAATTGCGGCAGGGACTCAGACAAGTCCATGAATGAACATGTTCATTGCAGCATTATTCACAATAGCCAAAAGGTGGGAACAACCCAACTGTCTACCAACGGAAGGATGGATAACCAAAGGTGGTCTCTCCATGCAATGGAATATCATTCAGCCATAAAGAGGAATGAAGTTCTGACACACACTTATAACATGGATGAACCTTCACAACATCATGCTAGGTATTTTCATATTGTAGGATTCCGTTTATAAGAAATGTCCCGAGTCAGCAAATCCATAGAGATAGGGAGTAGATTAGTGTTTGTCAGGGGGTGGGGAAGGGAGGGAGGAGTGAGAAGTGACCGCTAATAAGCATGAGGAAGCTTTATAGGATGATGAAAGCATTCTGGATTAAGACAGTGGATGGAGGAGGTGTTGCCAGGGGCTGCGCCTCTCAGAAGGGGAGGTGGAGGAGTTGAGTGCAGTTTCTGAACTTGATGTGGAGCAAAAGTTCAATGATCAGTGACCTTAGCTGGTCTAGTGGCCTTTGCAAACCCCACCTATGGCTGGGACCCCTCAAGGCTGACCCCAGCAAGGTTAGGGTTGAGGTCAGTGAGCCCCCACAGGGCCAGCTTCTTGGCTGTGGGTCATTTCCTTCTGCTGAGTTGGATGGCAGGGCCTTTGAAGTGCTGGGCAGACTCAAACTGAGTTCCTCTGGGAGGAGACCAGTGTGACTCTTGCTCCAGATGGTTCTTCCCAACACTTTCGTAACTAGACTTCAGTGGGCAGGCAGCTCATATGTGCAGACCAGTTGCTCCTAGGAATAGTGACCATGAGTGGACATGCACCGCCCTCTTGACCAGCGTGTGAGCAGGAGGAAGTCTGGCATCACCCACCTGGAGAACGACTGAAATGAGGGGGTCTCAGGGTGAGTAACATTGAGAAGGGACAGCTGAGAGGAGGCAGTGACAGTCAGACTGGCCCCAGGACCAGCTGCAGCAGGTCTGGGCTGTGGTTTGACCACTGACCTCCCTCTTCTGAGTGTCCCCTCAGGAGGGACATTTCCTGGACCCGGAGAATCTGCTCCCCAACGGTGAGCAGGGGCATTTACCTGCACACATGACACGGCAGATGGGCTGTGTTGTCCTCACAGAGCACCGCTCAGAGCCTCTTCACAAGAGAGCTCGCCACTGAGCTGCAAGACCAGCAGCTGGCTGAAGGCCACCAGTGGCAGTGCCCCAGGAGGGAGCACATGGGGAGATTTGGGGAGAAGGGCGCTGGGCTGGCCTTTCCACTCTGTAGGCTCCTCCAGGGGCAGCCATGGCTCCCACCTCCCTGCTGGGCCAGTGAGGCTCCTGGGAGGGTCTCCTGCCTCTTTGGGCTTCCTTCTCCTTCATATCAGGCATCAGCCCCCACACCCCTCTCGCTCTCCTACACAGCTCAGCAACCACTTCCCAAAGGACTCAACTGAGTAAGAAACCCAAAAAAGGCGCCAGGAGTAGAAAGGGAGAAATAGAAATGTTGTGTCTGCAGGAAAGATGAACTCTACATGGTCAAACCCATTGGGGTCCCAGTCTCCATGATGAGCTCTCTGGATGTCATGTGTGTTCCTGGAAAAAAGGCTTTGCTGTATTGCATGTGTAGGGAGTAGCTTGTTCTTGCAGACATAGCGTGAATGTTCCAGTGTGGGAATGAAGAGTGCGGCCAAATGGGGCGGCCACAGAGCCTTCGGCCCCAGCATTTCAAAAGGCAAGCATATGCTTTGGTTCATACTTTTTGAAGCTGAGGGCCAAGTTGTCACTGCTAGAAAAAGTCCCACCCCAAAACTAGAGAGTATGGGCGTTGACACCAAGTAGGTCAAGAAAGGATCGGATGCCCATAGACAGCCCGTGCTAGCAGTGTGTCCTGTCCAGGCAGCAGGCTCAGAGCCCCACATCTTGGCATCTGGGTCCTCAGCCACTGGCAGCAAGTCTGGTATTTCTCAGGCCCGGCACTCGATCAAGGCCCTGCAAAGATGAGACCCTCAGATATGGAAACCCGTGAACACAATTCCTATAGGGTTATTTTGTCATGTTGTTTTAATTATGCGGCACGTTAGCACCAAAAGTCTATCTTATTTAAGGACATTTGGGGACAAATATTCTAAAGACTCAATCCATTCCTGAGAACTCCACTCTCTACTTTCCCACGCCTCCTGAGTGGTGCCTGCAATGGGTCTAAAGTATTCCTTAGCATCCTTTTCATCATTGCCTCTCTGGCACCTGCCACAGGCAGACACTCCATAGATGCAGGTGCACTGAATCCAGCCCAGCGTCTCGTCTGGGGTGGGGAACGACAACAGCAATCAGAAGAATAATAATAAGTGGGCATCGGCACATACTATGTCTCCCTGAGTCCCCCTATCCAGGAGGCACTTGGCCCATGGTCACATAGCTGGTCGGGCCCGTCTGACTCCTAAGGCCCCAGCCTTGGCCCCTGCTCCCTGGGACTTCAGAGAGCCCAGAGCTGAATGGGAGTGAATGGGGTCACAGGAAGGGTGCTCTGGTGTTGCTCACACCGGCTAACCCAGCAATAGCTGTCATGCATCTCCAACATCCCCTCTCCTCTCAGGACTCCTTCACCATCCATTTGGTCTCAGTTGTAAAGACGAACTGTGTCTAGTCAGGAGCAATGAATGACAGATGGAACATGTTATTTTGTCCCCCAAAACATCCTCTGCTCTTTTGGAATCCCTGCAGTGCAACTTGGACCAGCAGGTTTGGGGAGCAGGTAAGCACCCCACTGGTTGCTGGTCTCCTCTTCCATCAGGCCGAGTGGAGGTGTTGGGGATGGGCTGGACAACACCTGGTGTGGGCCAGGGACTCTGACACCCACTGGGGCCTAGGAGCACCCTCCTTCACCGTGCATCCACACAGACCAAGGCAAGGAACTGCCCTTGAGGATGGTGTCCAAGTCTTCATGGCTGGTTTCTCCTAAATTTTAAATGGCTCCAGGGGCTCAAATCTTCCCCCGGTGGCCCTCCCATGCCAGGGTGCAAGGTTTTCCAGTCTGATGTCTACAGCGTGCAGGGCTGCGTTTGGGCTCTTGATGGTCACCTGGATGCCACAGCAGCAAGTAAATCCCAGAAGGAGGTGAGGAGCTGTGAGAACGAAGGCTATTTTTGTTCTGACATGTTAATTTTGTAAACGTGTATGAGCTGTGCATTAGACACCAACTTTTAGTCACTCTCATCTGATCTTTCCACGTTTTTCTCCCCTCCAGATAACTCTTGTGTTGTCAAGCTACCAGACCATAGTAGTGTGTTTCCTCCTTCCAGGAGAGGTTCCTCTGCTGTGGGGTCCCACCTTGCCTATGGGTTCAGAAGTCCAAAAGAGAGATTGTGTTTTGAGTGAGTTGTCAGTGTCTCTGCATTCTGCCTCTGTCTTCCCCGGGCGAGGTTGAGCTGAGGCATGTGGAGCATCCCTGGGGCTCAAAGTTCACAGAGACTGGTACCCGACACCTGTCCCAAGGCTCTAAAGGCAGAGACTGGCCAACTCCCAGGTCCTCAGGGCCACAGGGAGCTGTGTGAGGCTGTGCATGCTTCCCAAGCACCAGGCGTGAATGCTGGGAGGAGGCCCAGGCTGAGCTGTCTTCAGGGGGACTCTGCCTACGATGAGAGTGAACCTCAGAGGCCAGGCCTGAAGGACTGTCACAAGCTGTCAGCTCAGAGCACCATCACCTCTGTCCGGGGCTTGAGGACAGAGACCATCAGCTGGGGGGTGGTCTGAAGACCCACAAAAGCACTTCCTTAGAAATGGGGTAAGCATTTGGACCTCCACTGAGCCCAGTGGGCACCCAAAAGAAGAGTCAAGAAGGATTTTGCTTCTCTCTTGTCTTTCCTCTGTGGCCTGTGCTGGCCCCACAGGCTCATTTGGAAACCTGGTACGTGTGGGTGAGGGACAAGTACAGCAGCTGCAGCAGCACTGGTCTTTCCTTCTGTCCTGCTCCCTGCCCAGCTCCTGCCCCTCTGGTAACAGGACTAATGGGGACAGACTCTGTTCTTCTGCTCCCTGGTGTGGGCATCGGTCTGGAATCATGTTTTAAACCTGTTACTTTCCCAGTAAATGACCAGGTTAAGTATCTGAAGAGGTTGGAAGGGACTAACGGCCAGACATAGTTGGGTATGAGCTTGGACTTCTTCCTCTCTTCCTCCTGCAAAACTCACAGTGGTGGTCCCCAGGCTCACTGGCAGAGCCCAGGCAGGAGTCTCTGCAGGCTGGGGTGGGTGTCCACTCCTCGCTCAATGAGAAGGGTGGAAACCAGGTTGGCATCCAGGCAGGGTGAACCACCAGCCAGATAGCCACCATGGACAGGCTGCTTAGAGCTAATGCCCCAAAGTACGTGATCATAGAGCAGGGCGCCCTTGAAGACTCCAGGGAGGCAAGGCCAGTGTGCGCTTCAAGTTGAGCTTCAGGTGCTGAGAAAGACAGGTGGATGGCACCCACAGACGCAGATGTGGCAAGAAAAATGAAGAGTCGAGAGCCAGGCAGGGCAGGGCACAATCAGAACTGCAGGACAAATTCCCTTTGATGCTACTACATGCAAAACAACATGTATCAGTTTCTCTGAGACTAAAACAAGCGAAATCAGATGTTCTGTGCTGCTGCGGCTCCAAAGACTCTCTGAGGCACCACATGTGAAATGTGGCCTACAAAAGGCTGCTGCTGGCCTTTTGTAGGCCTCTCCAACCAAAAGTGAACTCGGGTCACCCATCATCATAGCTGCCATCCTGGGTGCTTGAGCCCACCTGGGGGACTGTGGGGAGAGGGAGGCACCCCAGAAGACAAGGAGGAAAGAAGGAAATAACTCCACCCTAAATCTTGCAGTTCTGCCCAGAAACCAGTGCTGAAGTGACATTTCCCATGACCGGCTTGCACGTGCAGCCTCCACACTCATGCCACACACACTCTGGGAAAAGAGGAGGTGTGCGATAGGAAGATCCCTGCTACTTGTTCTAAAACTGATCAAATGTCTTAAAGCACTTAGTGAAGACTAACTAACCGCTCTAAGATTTCTGATGGATTTTTCTTTATAGTTTCAATCTCTTTTGTGAAAAAATTCCTGATTTCATTGAATTGTCTGTTTTCTTATATTTCATTGAGCTTTTTTATGATAGCTATTTTGAATTCTCTGTCATTAAGGTTATACATTTCTGTGCTTTCAGGGTTGATTTCTGGGTGCTTGTCGTTTTCCTTTTGGTCTGGAGATTTAATATATTTCTTGAAAATCTTTTCATGTGAGTACATGTGGATCTACCTTATTGTTTCTAATTGCTTTATAATATTCCACAGCATAGAATTACTATAATAGTTTTAGTGTAAAACTCATAGAAATAGTGATATTTTTGAAATTTAATTTTTTTAATAATATTTTCTTTTTTTAATGACGTTTGAGTGTGGTTTTGTTTCCTTGAAGTTGGAATTTTCTTTTTCTTTCTGTGTTATGGTTGGTTTCAAGGAGGAACATGAAGCTTCTTTGGTCATTTCAGCCAGGTGTCTTCATTTATTTACTCGTATCTTTGCATAATCTAATTCCAAAGAAATTATGTTGTATTTGGCAGCATTTGGGAACTGTTTTATTGAAGAGATTATGAAATGTAGATTGATTTGTACTATTCTAAGCAGTCACTTGTATGACTGTTTTTGGAAGTTTGTTTTGTTTTGTTTTTTTGTGAGGATGATCAGCCGTGAGCTAACATCCATGCCAATCCTCCTCTTTTTGCTGAGGAAGACTGGCCCTGAGCTAACATCCATGCCCATCTTCCTCCACTTTGTGTGGGACGCTGCCACAGCACGGCCCCAGAAGTGGTGCCTCAGTGTGCATCCGGGATCCAAACCCAAGCCGCCAGCAGCGGAGCGCACGCACTTAACCACTATGCTGTGGTTCCGGCCCTGGGAGAGTCTTCACTGTACACATACTTGTGCATTGAGACTTTTGAACTTTAAAATTATACCACTTTTGATTGTTACAGTGTCTTTTTAAACAGAAACATCAATTTTAAGCGGTTTCTATGAGACAGGAAGCAGATACCATCCCTACTGGGACTAAGCACTGGTACGATTTAAGTTGCATGAGAAGTTGATGATTGTCTCTAAAGTACCATTGTTGCTACTAATATTATTACTACTACACTTACAACTCTGATAATGATACTAGTAGTATAGTAACAAAAATATTTATTAAGTATTTATGTGCCAAGCACTTAGCATAGTGGTATCTCATATATCTAAATAGGCATTTTTACAATATCATCATTTACTTTCTCATTATTGATATTACACAATAATAGTCACGAATAGTCAAACCATGGTATAAGCAAAAGGTTAGAAACAAGCATTTGATTTACAAAAAGGAAGCTTTCCCATTCCTTTGGAGCTTCCTTAAACCTTCTTGAAGGAAGACAAATGCATCCTCTTGTGGGTATCACCAGTACTGCTTCAACTGGTTGACATAATTAGCTGTGTGACTTTGGGATATTAATAAATGTCTTTCAGCCTGCTTTCTTACAGTAGAACGGAGACAATATTGCTTACCTTGTAGGAATGTTAGGGTGAAATGAGAAAATATACATAAAGTGCCTGAGAACTTTTAGGTATTTAAAGTGAGCAACTTGAATTTTACCCATGTATAGCAATATTATCAACTGGGTTGGAGGAGAAGACATGTTCTCCTATAGAAGCCTATCAGAATTTCTTTTATTTTTTATTTTTTTGGTGAGGAAGACCGGCCATGAGCTAACATCCTTTGCCAACCTTCCTCTCTTTTTTTTTGCTTGAGGAAAATTGGCCCTGAGCTAACATCTGTGCCCATCTTCCTCTATTTTGTATGTGGAATGCTGACACAGTATGGCTTGACGAGTGGTGTGTGGGTCTGTACCCGGGATCCGAACCTGCAAACCTGGGGCCACTGCAGCAGAGCATGCAAACCACTACACCACTAGTCATCAGAATTTCTGAGTGAGGCCTTTTTAAAATCATATATGATCTCCCCCAAATGGACATTCTTTTCTCCTCTTTTTCTTTCCTCCCCCTCTCAACTCTTGAACTATGGCTATGTCAAACAACTTTTCCTGATGAAAGATTTTTATGTTGGGATAGAGTGGAAGAAAGCTTGAGAACTTTTGATAAAAGTAGTAGTTTCCAACTTCCCTGTATCAGATCACTTGGGGATCTTGATCTAAGCAGATTCCCTGGCTGAACTGCCTAACAGAAGTTCTCAAACTCTAGTATGCATGCACAAGAAGTACAACTTCCTTTGGATTGCTGATAGTGAAAGGGAGAAGGGAGGGGGAGAGAGGAGAGAGATGAGTTTTGTGTTTAAGAATGAAGAATCCAGTTGACTTTCTGTACATTTTTAAGGGTCGCATTCTGCTTTACTATGTCTCCTTGTAACTAACTACTCGCATTTATGCATTGTGAAAGATTGGATCTGTGAAGAAAAAATCACAGGGACTGACGCCCTGTTAAGAGAAATGCTCCTGACTAATAATGCCAAAAACCACTCTCCTAAACAACTCCAAGAAGGTATAGTAGATTGATACTCCTTTTTCCCCTTTAGTAGTGCAAAGAGATGTTAGGCTCATTGAAATCTTAAAATCATGCAGAATTTCCCTGGGGGTATAATAATGTTTTCGTGAATATAATTTTAATAATTCTCTTTGAGTTTAAGGAGTTTTAACCATTTATTTCTGATATGCTTGTATCTGTTACCTCATAGGTCCTATGTTATATCACTGAACAGGTTGTGTGAAAGGTCGATAGAAAGAAGTCAGAAATAAGGGCCATGGAATAGAGCAACGGACTTGTGGTTACTGGATAGTGTTCTAGATCACCACTGTCAAATAGAAATAAGACGCAAGACACACATATAATTTTAACATATAATTTGAAACGTTCTATAGCCACATTCATGTAAAAAGAAAGGCAAAATTAATTTTAATAATTATTTCTTTTAACCCAATATATCTAATATATTATTACATCAGGTGCTCAATATAAAAAATGATTACTATTTTACCGTTGTTCCATACTAACTCTTAGGAATCCAGTATATATTTTATACTTACTGCACATCTCATTTTGGACTAGCTACATTTCAAGTGCTCAACAGCCAGATGTGGTTAGCGTCTGTTCTATTGAAGAGCACAGTATTGATATTATTGAATAACAGAAATCTGCTGAGTGGTTATAACCTATAAACGGGGCCACCCTTATAGGTATCAACAAATTCCAATCTTTCAAATGAATGTGACTACCAAAGGCAATACTTGGGTATATTTTCATATTTCAATCCATTTTTAAAATTTTTCTGAATCACCAAGGAAATGAACCTTGTCTTTGGGTCACTAATGCGATTTCTTAAATGAGATATGTTTTGTTCTTTGTGAAATAACTACACCTAAATGAATTTTTCTTAAGGTCCTTATTTTAAGTATGGCCAAAACTATGGCTAGGATTGAAAGTTTTACGTTTAGAGCAACACTGTTTTCTTGATTTGTTTGGCCTGTAGTCTGATAGAGCAATGTTACTTCTTATTTGGTAAGCTGTATAGAATTTAGATTATGACTGCTAAGTTTCCCCTTTAGCATTTTCAGCTGTCCCAGTAAGACATATGGAAACGATACAGATTCTAGAACGCTTGACTCTACTCTCTGCCAGTGAACTTATAACATATGCAGAAGTATTAACATCCAATATGAACCAGCTATTGAATTCAGGGGTTCTGTGGAGAATGCTTCAAACAGTCAATAAACTATGGATGGTTCTTAATACTGTGATGCCTAGAAGGTAATTTCAGTGTATTGTTACACGTAATAGATAAGTGTATAGCAGTGATTATATACAATAACCTAAACTTAATGGTTGAAAAAAGTTGCTGAGTGTTTAACAATATAAATCCCCTCTGAAGACTACTAATTAAAGAGTCATTATAACTTTCAGAAAAAGCATAAATTTGATCTTAAGAAACAGAGAGAAACTATAAAGTATTTCCAACTTGAGAAACTTCTTTAAAGTGAGTTTTCCTCTATAGGCATCTGTCATTTGTGGTTAATTGTGATTTAGATCACTGTGGTGTCTTGCATCATTGTGGTGGCTCCAAATTTTGCTGCACATTAAAATCACCTGGAGAGCTGTTAAAACTCTTGATCCCCAATTGTAACCCATGCCAATTAAATCAGAATGTCTGCGGTTGGGAGTCAGGCATTAGTATATTTTTTTAAGATTCCCCAGTTGATTCCATTATGCAGCAATGTCTAGAGAACACTTGATTAATTATTTCTTCTTTAGTCAAATGGGTCTCTGCTGGTCCATAGATTGCATCAGAAACACCTGGTCAGCTCTGAAAAACAGGATACTGGGCTGGCCTTCCCTGAGATATCAGATGCTTAATGTTCAATCAAGTAATTTCGATGTGAAAAATAAAAGCATACACAAAAAATACTGTAAGAATTTTCATATTTTTAAACAAGGCAGTTTTGTAGTCTTCTAAGGTTAAATACAGCGGTCCTGTGTTGTTTTGTTTTGTTTTATTTTAAACTGAGGCTTTGGAATATTTTATGTGAGTAGGAAACCTCTAGGAGTTCAGAAAAGGTTGAAATAAATGGTTTCTAACTAAATGCAGCACACATTCTTGGATCAGTTTTCAAAGACTGGTCAAAACCTGCTGTGTTTAAATAATAACATGCTGTTTTTCATCACATTCTTTGATGATGTAAACAAAATCTGTAACTATATTAGTAAATGTTAATATTCATGTATTTTAAGTTAAGTTTACAAAATTTGTCACAATGTGATTTTTTTATTCAAGTGAAAACAGATGTGTGCAGCTATTTTGAATATCGGTTTATAAACATTCATATTCTTTATCAAATGAACTTGTAGTATTTTGTGTTTTCTTTCACTACTGTTCACCTGAAAGGAACAGTTCAAGGGACTGGAATCCAGGACTGTCTGGATCCAGAGCCTACGTGTATCCATTTCTGTTAACGCCCCACACGTCAAATGGCCATACAAGGCTAGAGTCGGTTGAGAGCCTTAGGAATTGAGCGGAGGAAAATCGTAGTAGTTTCCCTGGAGCAGTTACTTAAACGATTTGATATTTAAAAAAATTATAAAAGCAGAATAAAAATTTGAAGATATTTTTAAGTATTGATAAATTATCCTTCATTCCACTGTTTTAACAGTAAGTTACATTTTTTATACTTTCTCTCTATCTTTGCTTATGCATATATATTTTCACAGAATGGAATTCATAATACCCAGTAGGGGGTCTGCTTTCTTTCATTTAACTTTATATGAATTTTTTTTGGCAAGTTGTTTAGTTTTGATAATTATTTTATTAGCTTCATAATGATCAAACTGATATATCATAACCGTATAAGGTGCTATTACTAGACAGGGAGGTTGATGACTTTTTTCAGGATTGCAGTAGGCACTGTTATCAACTGAGGTATTTTTACTTTTTCTTTCTTTTGATTACTCTTTGAGGATAAATTTTTGTTCCTGAGATTACTAAATTAAAAGGTAGAATTTATCTTTAGCACTCTACATTTTGCAATTGGGGAAGATGCAGTAAAACTGAAAGGGAGGCAAACAAATCCACTCTCCTCCCGCTGCTCCCCTTGCAGCAAACCTCTTCCCAAACTAGTTGCTCAAACTTGAGAAACTGTCTCAGGTTTTGCTTTTTTGAGACACTAGAACTGGAGCCAAGCTTAAGCTATTCAGAAATTGACAAAATCACAATTTGGAGAGATCATGATTAACTCCCTACCTTCGAGGAAGCTGAAGTGTACTTCGTGGCAAAGAAGAACAATGAGGTTTTAGGAGGGACAGAAGGCAGATGAGCCTTGATGGAGCAGAAGTGACCGGGGCGGGAGCGCTCTAGAGCGTTGCTCTGGTTGAAGTCGCTATCCGGGGAAGCCTGGAACATCCTGAGATTCTGAGGCCAGTCGTCAACCAGCCTTCTCGCCTGGCAGGGCTCAGGCATCTGGCAGTTCCCGCCTCCGTCTGTGCCACACCCGGGCCGCCTTGAAGTTCGGAAACATGAGCTGAGCGGCACTGACAGACGCTCTGGGAAGAGCCCGGCAAGGCTTCAAAGGGTTTCCTTTCGGTTGGTCTACACACCTGAAGAATGAGACTGCGAGTTTCCAAGGAAACGGATGCACGGGTTAAGTCGCCAGTTTCAAAATCTCAAAACGGAGAAGATTTTCCTTTAAATCCTGCGGTCTGCTCGCGTCCTTCGCTCTTGAAGCGTTCGCCTCCGGGCCACCAAATACTTTGCGTCAGTTTTTATTGGGGAAGCTTCCCTCGGGGGCCAGGGTTCTCGCCCCTTAACCTCGTGCCAGGATTGGTTGCTTGGTTTCTGCTCTGGCGGGTGATTGGGTGCTGGGAGTCGAGGGGGCGGGAGGCGGGAATTCGTCCACAAGAGCGCTGGCGCGAGGCCTGGAGAGAGCGGAGGAGGGAGCGGGTGAGGCGCCGGAGTCAGCGCTGGGCCAGGGAGTGGCAGCCCGGTGAGGAGGCGAGAGGTTTGGGGCCTCTCCTCTCTGCCAGGCTCCGCAGTGTGTGCTCGCAGATACCATTTCCTTTTCTCCCGGGACTCGGAGCCCTGGCAGCGCTGCCTCAGTTTTCCTCAGAACAGGCCAGCCTGTCTCTCGTGGGGCGGCGCGCAGCCTGCCCGAAGGGAGCCTTCTGCTCTCGCCTGGCCGCCATGCGGGCCGTCGGCGTGACCGCGTCCCCGGGCCTTGGGGGTCTGAGCACGCGGAGGCCGGAGGGAGCTTGTCCCCGACCCCCAGGGAGAGGCCCGGGCCCCCTCGGCCCCCCGCTGTCTCATGACAGCAGCTTGTCCTTTATCCCCTGGGGGATTGTGGCGATTGCAGACGGGATGGATTTCTAGTCTGTATCTGAGGAACTAGCCAGCATTGCGTTATTGGCTGGGGTGAAGGGGTTAGAGTCCACCAAATCTCTTCTCAAGAGTTGCACAGATAGAATCACAGAATATTAGAACTGGGAAATACCTTAGAATAGTGGTTCTTAGCTTGTTTTGGAACACATAGGCTAGGGGTCAGGGTATAATTGGCTTCATAAGCTGTTGAATTGCTCTTTTAACCATCCCTCCATCCCCAGGTCGAATTTGCCATTTTTTCACTATTGCAAGGAAGTCCTCAGTTGATAACAGTGCATATCAGTCTCCCCTCTGTTTTCAGTTATTTTATTAGGATATAGTTCTGGGAATGAGAAATCCACGGACTTTCTGTTCAGAGAAACGCAGTCATGTACCAAGATTTCTGCACGCAATAGCAAGAGATCACAGTCTCCGACTTCCGTCTCTGGATCCTAGATTAAGCATAGGTGGTTTAGAAGAGGTGGGGATTAAAGTAGATCACCTCCTCTGTGTCAAATACTGGAGTTTAGGCACGTTCTATCCATTAACTTACTTAATTCTTAACTCAATGCCTGGTTAATTGTCGTCAAAACTCGATCAGGTGGATAATCTTATCTCCATTGCACAGATGAAGAAACAGACTGAGGTTCAGTGATTCACACAGTGGGACTCACACTTAAGCTTGCTTTACTCCAAAGCCCATCTTCTTTTCATTATACCCTACTGACCTTTAAATCAGAATTATCAAGCACCTACTGTGTGCCAAGGCATTTTCTCCCTTACAACAGTTTTTCAATTAGGGATTATTACAGATAAGGATCTTAGTCTAGAGAAGTGAAGACATCATCAAGGAAACACATCTGAGTTGTGGGAACCTGATCTAGAACTCGGACTTCTACCTCCTGGTCCACAGCTTTGGCAGAGTAGGGATACAAATCCGGATTTGTCAGATTCCGAGACATGTTCTCAACCACTGTGATGCTTAAGACTAGGAAATTCTTTTACTTGCACTTGTTTTGTTTATACATTTAGGAATCTCCTTTTTATTTCTAGACTTCTGTCCTACTCTAGTTGGGTATCTGGTTTTCTTTGAATGGCATTGTTTCAGTCTTGATTTTCATTTCTGCTGCAGTTAGGAATCTAAGTAAACAGGAAAGCATGACTCTTTAGTGTGGTCTGAATGTACAGTTGGTGGGGTGAAGATGAACTTTCCTTGTAAAGCTTGTCCATCATAGCTTGCTATAATGAATTCTGCAAGTATCTTTCAGCAGTTAAGTCTTCATTAAGATAAAGATGCTGATAATTCATAACGTATACTGAATCTGTGACTACATTCATTTTCTCAGATAGTAAATGGATTGAAAATATTTGCTGGGTTCATGGAAGAACATGTAACCTTTCGAAAAATAATCCTGATCGTTATAATCAGTATATGGTCAGGAGGCAAAGGAGAATATTCTGAAAACTATTCTCAGCTCATTTGGCACTTCTATTTACTTTACGGAATTACTACCTTCTACAAAGTATTTACTGTCTTTTACACAGAATACTATATTTTTCACCATACTTTTTGAGATGTTTCAATCATATAGAAAATTAATAGACAAATGAGTAAGCCAACATTCCAGAGTTGTTCAATCTTAATATTTTGCCATATTTATTTTATATCTTGTTTGCAAGTAACATTACTAGTATGCTGAATTTATTCTTTTTCTTTCCTGGACGTGTTGTTATACTTTTGTTACATATGTATGTATCCATAAACAATATAGAGCATTACTTTACCTGTTTTTAAACTTTGTACAATGATATGATACTGTACCTATATTTGTTCAGAAGTGTTTGGAGTTGCTTAACATTATTTTTAAGAAGTAGCCTTATTGATTGTTAATCTATTTTAATTGCTGTGTAGTATTCCATTGTATGAATATACCAGAATAATTTTTATCCATTTTCCTTTTGACAGACATTTAAGTTGTTTACATTCTTTTGCAATTCTAAACAATCCTGCTATGAACTTTCTTATGCATGTTTCCTTATGTTCCTGTGAGAAAGGTTTTGGATATATACATAGGACTGGACTTCCTGGTGTTGGGTATCTTCAACTTTGCTAGAAATTGTTAATTTCTGTCCAAAGTGGTTGTAGCGATTTACACTCCCCCTAGCAGAATCCTCCATTAAGTTTTCATCCAAGATATTAGTGTACTCTAGTTTTACAGAAATGACGGTGCTTGCATCATTAAGGCATAAATTGCTTTGTTCATTTGTTTTATGCCTATATGCTTTTAAGTCCAACATAATTTTAGAGAGAAAGATAAAGGAATAAGGTCTAGATTGAAATAAATACTAATTCTCCCTTTTGCTATTGCTATGTTCCCTCAAGTACAACCTTACTTCTTGTTGTGTTTGTACTTGTGATGGAGACAGACCCTAATGAAGTAAATTGTTTACTGATTTTTTTTTTATTGTTTTTGTGTCAATAGATTGCCCGAGGATTAAAAAGTAAGCAGCATTGTTTGTTGGAGAGCCCTACAGAAGGTGGGAAAAGCTTAGTCTTACTTTGTGCTGCTTTAGCGTGGCAACAGTCTCTTCTTCGTGGTAAGTATTTGGTTGATATATTCAGGTTGATTATTGGGACTTGAAAAAAATATAATAAAGTACTTTTTATCCAGAATGATTCATTTAAAGAAATAGCAGTAACTAAGAATATACTTTTGGTCTTTCTTTTAATCCTCCCTGCTTGATATTTTAATAAGTCTCAATATAAACGAATACTCAAGTGGTTGTGCCTTTGTTACATTATTAATCTTTGACTATTATCTTTTTGTAAGTTATGCAAATTGATGATAACTTCTCTATAAATGTCTCTGACATCATAAGTGTTTCTCTCCTGTCCTAATTTGATGCTACAGATAGAGTGACCAACTGGTCCAGATTTGCCAGGTACTTTCCCAGGTTTAGCACTGAAAATCTTACAGCCTGGGAAACCTCCCAATCCTGGGCAAATTCTAGTGGTTGCTCACTGTAGCTGCAGAGGATGATTAATGTTTTTTTGAATTAGAAATATTATAAATAGAGGTTCTTTCACTGTTAGGGAAGCTAGCGGATGAAAGCTTAAGCAAAAAAGCTGAAGTACCGTTGTCATGTCGTTGTACGTGCCACTCAAAGAATTTTACAAACGATGGCGAGGACCGAGGAACTTCACGTCACTTCAACAGTCCAAGTACACCACGTTCTGAAAGAAATGGCACTTCATCAACTTGTCAAGGTAGGTTATATTTTTGCCTGGGTCTGTTGGTATGTGTAATAGGAACCTTCATTACTGTTGTTATGAGACCTAATTTGATAAATTTGATGAGCATAATTGATTAGGTACCTCCAGCTAATTTCTCTGGAATTAATTTTAGATAACACAAGAGTGGTCAGAAATCCTTGGACTACTTTATTCTTGGCTTGGCTTTTAATTGATTTGCACATTTTGCTAGCTTAAATCATTTTTTGAAGCAGGCATGGCAAAATAAATGACATTCAGAAATTGATGTTATTTGTAGGCAGGATTGTTAATTATAGGTTAGAATTTTAGAAAACATTGATTTGTATTGTTAGACAAAATCTAGTTAGCCTCATTCATTCTGGATAACTTTGCATGAACTTCTGAAGCCAGTATCCTGCATGAGGATGAGATATGTTTTAGGCATGATCCTTGACTAGTTCTAATTAGGTTTATTTAGGAGAAATATATTAAGAATAACGTAAGACTATTCATTTTTAAAAAATATTTCTCTGGCTTTGACTATATGGAAAAGATTGATCGTTATTTGTCTAAGCCAGAAACCTAGGAGACATCCTGTACACATTGCTCTACCTTATTTCTCCGTGCAAATCTCTATCTCCATTGACAACTCCCTGGTCCAAACTACCATCTCTTGTTTAGAGCATGCAATAACTTCTTTTCCTGCTTTCACTCATGCCATTCTTTAACTAATCACTGGCAGGGAGAAAAGAGGTGGCCATGACTGACTTAAGTCTCAACAGTATCCACTTCCTAAAATCAAGAATGGAGTCATCTTCCTCTAAAGCACATGACTATGTGTGGAGGAGGGTGGCTGCAGGAACCCAAGTGTGATTCTCTTAGGAGTGAGGAAGAGGAGATGGAATAGTTACTGGAGAGGTGACCAATAGTGTTGTCCACACTGTTTTGACCCTTAGGCCTTTTGACTTTCTTTCCATTCCTTCAAAGGAACATGCTTTCTTCTGCCTCAGAGCCTTTGCTTATGTTAGTGTCTCTTCTGAGGAAAGTTACATCTTCAACTTGTTATCCTCCTCTTCCATTAGGTGTTGCTTAAATGTCGCTTCCTTGAGGGAGCCATACTGACCTTTCCGTTAGATCAGATTTGGTTTCCCTGTTATTGTGTGTCATCTCACTGTGTTTGTCTCCTTGACAGCACTTGTCTGTGAAGTTTTTATTATCCATGTGTCTGTGTGCATCTTTTATTAATCTCTACTTCCCCTAGCAGACTGTGTTCTCCATGAGGTCAGGAAACATGTCAGTTTGCTCAGCATTGTAACCGTGGAACCTAGCAGAGTGCTTGGCATATAGTAGGTGCTAGATAAATATTTGTTGTGTGAATGAATGGAGTTGATTTTGAGCTAATTATAAGAACTCTGGTTTACAATATTTATATGCAACCTGTATTATTTTTAGAAAAGGTTTATTGAAATATACTTGAGAAAACAAACTGCATTTATTTAAATGGTATGCTTTGATAAGTTATGACCTCCACCATAAGGTGTACCTCCATGAAACTTTCAGTCAGTGTCAAGATAGTGAACATATCCATTACCTTCAAAAGTTTTCTCATACACCTTTGTTATCCCTCCTTCCCACCCCTCTGTGACTTACTCTCCCCAAACAACCACTGATTTGCTTTCTATCACTATAGATTAGTTTGCATTTTTGAGAGTTTATATAAATGGAATCAGACAATTTGTACACTGATTTTGTCTAGCTTCTGTCACTTAACATAATTCTTTTGAAATTCACCCATATTGTGTGTATCAATAGTTTGTTCCTTTGTGTTGCGGAGTAATGTTCTGTTCTGTGGATATACTACAAATTGTTTATCCAGTCAGGTGTTGATGTATATGTGAGTTGTTTCTAGTTTTGGGCTATTACAAATAAAGCTGCTATGAACATTTGTATGTAAGTCTTTGTTATGGACATGTGCTTTCCTTTTTATGGGCAAATACCTAAGAGTGGAGTGAGTGGATCACTTATGTTGAACTCTTTAAGAAACTTCCAAACTGTTTCCCAAAGTGTTTATACATTATACCATTTTACATTCCCACCAGCAGTGTCCAAGAGTTCCCATTTCTCTACATCTTTGCTTACACTTGGTATGGTCAGTCTTGTCAGCCATTCTAATATGCATGTAGTGTTGTATCTCATTGTGGTTTTAATCAGCATTTCCCTGATAACTTATGATGTTGATCATCTTCTCCTGTGCTTATTAGCCATCTGTATATATTCTCTGATAAAATGTCTATTCGAATCTTTTGCCTGTTTTTTTTCTTATTGTTAAGTTTTGAGAGTTCTTTATATATTTTGAATACAAGTGTTTTTCTGTCAAGTATAGTTTTAGGTTTTACCGTTAAGTCTAAAATCCATTTCGAGTTATTTTTGGTATATGGTGTGAGGTATGGATCCAAGTTCATTTATTTTGCCTATGGATATCTCATTGTTCAGCACCATTTATTGAAACGGCTATGCTTTATCCACTGCATTGTCTTTGTGCCTTGGTAAAAAATCAGTTGTCAATATATACACAACTTGCATTTTAACATGTTTAGAATAATCTCTTGAAGCATCAGATGTGGTAAATCAGGATTGTATTCTTTATATTTTTAAGCAAATTCTTTAATAAGATATAAGCTAAATACAGAAAAGCATACAAATCCTAAGTGTATAGCTTGATGAGTTTTCACAAAGTAAACACACTCGTGTATCTACCACCTAGATAAAAATAGGACATTCCCAACACCCTACAGCCCCTTCTCATGCTCTTTTCTAGTCACTGTCCTTTCTCTGCACAGATATTTGCTCTCCTCCTTTCTGTCACCATTGATGAGTTTTGCCTCTTTATAGAAATGGAGTGATATCTGTACTCTTGATTCTGCGTACTTCTGCTTAACATTGTATTTTGGGGATTCATTTGTGTTGTTGCATATAGTAGTAGTTCTTGTTGTGGTATATTATTTCCTTCTATGAACATATCACAGTTTATTAATCCGTTCTGCAGTTATTAGGCATTTGGATGGTTTCTCCATTAGGCTTTTAATGCTTTTATGAATATTCTTGTTCATTCTTTTGCAAATAGGTAAGTATTTTCTGTTGGATATATCCCTAGGAATGGCATTGCTTGTCATAGTGTATGGATATGTTCAGCTATAGTAGAGACTGCCAACATTTTCCAAAGTGGTTGAACCAGTTTATACAACCCCTTCACTACATCCAGTAGTATGTGGGAATTACGTTGTTCAGCATTCTTGTTAACACTTGATATGTCCAGTCTTCTAAAATTTTAGGCATTCTGGTGCATGGATGGTGTTCTCGTGAGTTTGAATTGGTATTTCTCTGGTGACTAATGAGGTTGAGAATTTTTATATATGTTTATTCGTCATTTGAATATTCCTTTTAGTGAATTGTCTATTCAGATTGCCCGTATTTCTATTGGGTTGTTTCTTACTGATTTCTATGAGTTTTTTTTTTTTTAATATCTTCTGGCTATGTCTTGTTTCTTTATAACTTTGTATTTTAAAGACTTAACCCCTCCAATAAGCTTCCTGCAAATGTCCCTGCTATAGAGAACAGGAAGATAAGCCTTTTGGTATATGCAAATAATATGTTTTTTTTAATGAATTGGGGTAAATCTCATTTGGCACATGGCAGTTCAGTTTTTCTAAAACTAAACTATTGTTTTTGGTAGACGTTCCCTGGCTTTTAATGGGCCCATGCAAATTTGCCCCTTGATTTATTTGGGACAGGGTTTCTCAAAAGTGGCACTATTAAAATTTGAATGGGATAATTCTTTGTTGTGGCAGCTGTCCTGTGCACTGTGGGATGCTTAGCAGCATCTCCCAGGCCTCAACCCACTAGTGGCCAGTAGTGCCTACCCCCCACTTTGTGACAACCAAAAATGTTTCCAGAAGTTGCTGAATGTCCCTGGGGTGGGAGGTGGGGGTGTTAAAATTGCCCCGGTCGAGAACCACAGATCTAGATTGGTTTTGTGGGTATTTTACCAGTTTGCCAGGAAATTACAGAGCTCAAAATTACGTGTGTTTTCTAAAATACATATGGAAATACAAAAGACTAAGAATAGCCGAGATATTTTTTAAGGAGCAGGTCAAGGTGAAAAGACTTGATCTATGAGATATCCTGATTTATTATATATAAAGCTATAGTAACTAAAGCACTTTGCTATTAGCACAGTGTTAGACTAGTGGTAAACAGTAGAGAACCTAAATCCAGTTCCACGTGTATCCAGAAACTTGATTCCTTTCAGTAGAAGTGCTCTTACAGAGCAGAGGGCAAAGGAGGAGCGTATCTTTAAGTGGTCCTGGGACTATTAGATATCAGTATGGAAAAAATTCAAATTGAAACCCTACTTTACTCCATACACAAAAATCCATTCCAGGTAGATTAAAGACCTAGGAATGAAAGGCAAAACTATTAAGATGTTAGAATATAGTGGTTTTCAAACGATGTTCTTAAGAGTCTTAGAAAAAACATGGCTTGTAGTGGGAATGGGACAGTGGATCAGGGAAGTTCTAGGTCTTGCGCGCTCTTTTGGAAATTTGAAACGCTATTTCTTAAAAAACTGTAGTCC
Organism: Diceros bicornis minor; assembly: GCF_020826845.1. NCBI lineage: Eukaryota > Metazoa > Chordata > Mammalia > Perissodactyla > Rhinocerotidae > Diceros > Diceros bicornis. The sequence goes on from NW_026690890.1 coordinate 162,028, forward strand.
TCCTCAGAAAAGGCTTGAAAACCTGTGCTGTGTGGCATAGATAGTCTTCTGTGTTTGTGCAGACTCAAACTTGTTTTTTTTTTTTGAAAATAGTATTGGACTTGCTTATAGGGCTTTCTCCCCTAATAGTCTGTAAATCCTTCAAGGCCAGGGACTGGTTTTTTTTTTCATTGTTTTTCCATGGGGTCTGGAATTGTATGGACTCAATAATATAAATGCTTGTTAAATGAATTCAAGCACTGGGAGTGTAGGGAATGTATAGAGAAGAGCAGAGAGGAAGGAAGGTACTTTGAAGAACACTCTCAGTTACAGAAAGGGAGAAACCACTGTATTGGAATAGTTAAGAACCGTGTTACAGACATTAAGGAAAAAGCAAATGCATTTATTCTGTTGCAAGAATACAGAGTGTTATGTTTGGCTGTATACCTAGAGGTTATGCTTATAGATTTTAGAATCAGACAGCAGGAGTCAGTCATATCTAGGCTCTGCCTCTTACTAGCTAAACAATATTGGGCATGAACTTGACTTCTTTAAAACCTAGTATTCGCACTTATAAAATGGGAATGATATTATTCGGTGATTTAAGATGTCATTGATGACCTTAGATAGAGCTTTCCGGATTGTGGGATTAAAAGCTAGATTATAGGAGCTTGATTCTACTATATTGTTAAGCCTAAAGAACATTGAGAAGCTCGGTAGGAAACAAACATTGAGACGCTGTAAAGAACGATTTTTATAGAAATGAAATACATTTTCTTGAGAGAATCTTACAGTTATATTTTTTAAGCCACGTTATTGGGAGTGATCTACAAAAGCATAAAGATACAATTGGACTTTCCTGTTGAAAGTATATTTCTCAAAATGTTTGCTATATCTTTGTTAAGGTAAACTGAGTAGTAAAGTGCTTTTAAACATGTTGAGCATTTCATGTTTTAAAGTATGTTATGAAATTTTTAGAAATAAATCATACATCTCGATTACAATTTTTTTCCAGAAAAATTTCCTGGAGCAAACCCTGATGGCCTAGCAGTTAAAGTTTGGCACGCTCCGCTTCAGCGTCCCAGGTTCAGTTCCCAGGCACGAGCCACACCAATTGTCTCTCATTGACTATGCTGTGGCGGTGGCTCATGTAGAAGAACTAAAAGGACTTACATGTAGAATATAGAACTATGTACTGGGGCTTTGGGAAGAAAGAAAAAAGAGAGGCAGATGGGCAACAGATGTTAGCTCAGGGCAAATCTTTCCAAGCAGGGAAAAAAAAAAGAAAATAAAAATTGCAGAATTGTAAGTTATTTATACTCATTTTTTATGACTTCTTGTATAAGACTCTCCTGAAAAAAACTATACTGGCTGCAAAGCTATCTGCCGATAAACAGGTATCCATATGGAGAGATGAAAATGGTGATTTTCAAGAAGAGAAGAATTCAACCCTTATAAACTACACAGCAGGTAAACAGAATTTGTTGGCAGTGAAATATTCCCGTTAGTTCTAGTAGAACAAGGTAGCCAAGCATCAATCAAGATTTCAGTGGTGCTTGTAGAGAGTAGTTGGGTCATGTCACAGACGTAAATTGTAAATTATTGTAACTTCATTTTATATAGTTACTCATTACAAAGGAGTTTATTATTATACTAGATTATTGAGGCTAACATCATTAAAATGAAACTGCATGGTGCTTTCTTATATAAGAGGAATTTGACAGTAAACTATTTACTTAAGGCATATACTGATAGTATAGCTACTTTGTACTTTTCATTCTTCTGTTGTTTTGATCTAATAATGGCATTTTGGGGGGTCAAAATACCTTTTTTTAGAAACCTTGATACAAGCATATGCTGTCTTCAAAATCTTACTTCAAATAAAGCAATAGAGGCAAGTTGGAAGTAAAAGCATGGAATACATAAACAAAATAATAAGGGAATTATGGTGCCAGTTATCAATGGATTGCCCCTGTGTAACAACATCAGAGTGTTGGCCTCTATTGTCTGTTCTGCAATAATGGAGCTGCACCCAGTAGACATTTCTCTTTTGCACCTGGCAGGGGTTAAGCTTTGTCAGAGAAGGTTTAGGACAAAGAGCCTTCCATCCTAATTCCATGGTGCTTCCATTCTTTTCTTTTTCTTTCTCCTGCAGTACAACCAGCAGTGGCATAATTCAGGGGTGTCTACAGGGACTCACCCACAGTGGGTCATCCACAGTGGATTCAGTGCATCCCCTTGGATGGTTTAATAAGGAGAATGAGTGTCACCACTGCAAGTGGAATCCCAGTGAATCCAGTAGGCATCCCAGCCTCAGCCTACCTGCCCCTGGGAGGGGACAGGGCTTTCCTTTTTGCCAGTCTCAGCCTGCTGTTCCCTACCTGCTGAGCTCATCCCTGACCAGGGACTGGTACTGGTCTTGGGAATCACGACAATCTTCTCCACCATCCCTCTGCTGCAATCATTCCTTCTCCAACAAGGCCTGAAGGCAGCCTTGGCGAGGGGGTCCTCTCCCAAAATTGTTTCTTTCTTAACTACTCTACTGTAATTCTGGGCTATTCTCTATAGTTCCCTTTAAAGGTTAATGGTTAATTGTTCATTATATAAACTGTCCCTGCTCAATCTATTGGTTGGTTTCCGTGTCCTGATTGAACACTGATTCTTATCATTATTGATTATTTTATAGGGTTTTAGTGCTAAGGGGAAAAATGAAAGGGGAACAAGTTGGATAGGGAGTGTCAGGACAAGAGGATAGTTTATATTTTAAATGACATGGTCAATACAGCCTCACCAAGATGACATTTGAACACAGAATTAAAGATGGTGAAGAAGATGAGGCATGAAATCATCATGTGGAAGAGGATTCCAAGTGGAAGGAACATAGGGTGCAAGTCTACAGGTGGGAGAGTGCCTGGCATGTACCAGGAGCATAATGGAGGGCAGAGGGACTGGAGCAAATGGTACAGGGGATAACTGGCCAAAGATGATGTCAGAGAGAGCGTGGGACCAACTGTATTGGGCTTGAGGTCCATCATAAGGACATGAACTTTCCCCCTGAGAGAAATGGAGAGCCCCTTGAGAGATTTCACAATGTCAGGGTGTGACATCTGGTTTTAAAGAGTCACTCCAATTGGTGCATTGAGGATAGATTGCGGGTCAAATATAGAGGCAGAGAAACCAGTTAGAAGGATACAGTGATAATCCAGGCCAGAACAATGGTGCAATGTGGTCCACCCAGCCATCAGGGAGTAACAGGGTGTGGACTTACATACCCACCGCAAGCAAAGAAAAAACTAGTCCAAATACCTGATATGATTATTTCACTAATGATCAGTCTACATATGCAGTGGGTGAAAGTCCACAAGGCCAGAGAAAAGCAACCTTCATATAAAGAAAAATTCTAAGGAACTGTAAGTCACACCACCTGGTACAACCACAGATTCTAGAATTATTTGAGATGCCAAGACAATGAGGAGGGAATAATCTTTTCAAAAAGTAGTGCTGGGACAGGTGGATATCCACATGTGAAAGCATAAAGGTGGACCCCTACCTCACACCATATACAAAAATGTAACATCTTCTTACCATCAAAGATGTAAATGTAAGACCTAAAACTATAAAACTCTTGGAAGAAAACATGGTCCTGGATTAGGCAATGTTTTTGTAATTATGACACCCAACACATAAGCAACCAAAGGGAAAACAGATCAATTCAACTTCATCAAAAGTAGAACTTGAGTGCGTTGAAAGACACGATCAAGAAAGTGAAAAGATGACTCACAGAAGGTGAGAATATGTTTACAGATCTTTACATGTCTGATAAGGGTCTACTGTTGAGAATATATAATACAGTCTCCCCTCTCAACAATAAAATACAAATAGCACAATGAAAAATGGGCAATGCATTTGGATAGGCATTTCTCCACAAGAAATATATGCCTGCCTGGTGCTGTGCTGTCCCTGCCTGAGGCTGCAGTTCCTGTGCTGGCCATCAGGTGGCAGCCTCCTGTGTCAGTGGTGCCCACTGAGCTTTGCTGGAGCAATTGGGGAAAGGAGGATTCATGCAGAAGTCATGCTGACCCTCCGCCTGCCTCAGGACCCACTTGCACTTCCTATGAGTAGTGTTCCTCTTCACCTACTGAGTGGAGCAAAAGCAGGAAGGAGGGATCCAAGATGTCCCTATTTGTTCATTCGACAGCTATGTGCCAAGCCATCACCCTGGGCCGGGAGCCCTGGTGGGCCCAAGGGTGGTGCTGAAATCTACCCAGTGGTCCCTGCCCACCAGGAGCTCAGTCTGGAGGCAGATGGACAAAAGCACAAAATCAGAGACACGTGAAAGAGAAGAGCATGAACTGAATGAAAATAAATAGTGTCCTGCAGGGAGGGCTGGGGTCTCACTGGGTAGGAGGGTCTGAAAGGCCTGACTGAGGTGACATTTGCTGTGACCAGAATGACATGAGGACCCAGCGCTGCACTGACCTGTGATCAGCGTGCCAGGGAGAAGACACTGCTGGTGTGGAGCCACCCATGCAGAAGTGAGTTTGGCCAGAGGAGGTTACAGAGGTGGGCACTGTGGCTGCAGAGAGCCTGGAGGGGTGAGGAGGGAGAAGGGCAGGCCAGACCCGGGAACTGGCAGATGGTGTGAGGTGTCTCCTCCTCTCTCACAACACTGCTCCCCACCCTGCATCTTTAAACCGCAAATATTCACTCTCTCTCCATCTCTGTGGACCAGGAATGCTGCACAACTGAGCTGGAGCCTCTGCTCATGACGACTTCCAGGTTGGGGCTGTGGCCTCCACTGAGGCTGGACCAGGGTGAGATGTGCTGTCAAGCTTACTCCTGTGGGCTCGGTCAGGATCAGCTTCACTGAGATCCGGGCTCCTTTCTGTCTGTTGGCCAGGGCACTCCCTTGGTTTTCTTCTGCGTGGGCCTCTGCATAGGGGAGCTCAGGACGTCCATGTATGTCCCCATGTCCAGGGGTTAGACAGACTGAGAGAGGGGAACAAGGGGAGAGGGAAGAGGGAACACAAGAGAGCGAGTGAGAGAGAATGACAGCCTCAGTGATGGAATCTGGGAAGGGTCATCCTGTCACTTGTGCTGGGTCTGCTGGTCAGAAGCCAGTCCCTAAGCAGTCAGTGGTCCAAGGGACATGTAGAACAGGCAGGGAGATCATCCCTGCAGGGGCACGCTGACCTTGACTCGAGTGTCTTGGTGGCGAAAGTCTCCCTTCCTACCTGGGCTCATCCTGCGTTGATCTCAGATCCTCCTCCTTGGGAATGTTGCTCATCGCGGCCCGGGTGTACTCTCCTGGGTTCCCTGGGCTCCTGTCCCCTCCAGGAGGGAGATGTACACTGAAGGGGCTGAGGCCAGAGCAAGCAGGGATCACTCCACCCTCCCAGCTCATTTGCTTCCTTCCCCAGGAGGGCCAACTCCTCAGGAGCCTCTCCTCACTGCTCACCATCTTCTCTTCTCTGAGAGCACCTCGTTTCAGCCTCTGAAGAAGACCTGGGGAGAAGTTTCCAGGTGGGAAGGCCTCTCTCCATGGGAGCCCCAGAGTGGATAGGGACCTTCCACAGGGCTGGGCATTGTCCCCTCAGTCAACTTGGACTTCCTGGGAGGCAGCAACACCTGGGGGCAGGGCCTAGGCTGGTGGCAGGTCTCTAAGCATCCCCACAATGCCCACCTTCCTGGTCTCACCTGATTGGGCACAGGCCTGCACAAGCACACAACCTTTCAGAACCCCTGGGGTTATGTGCAGCCCATCAAGGCCGCAGTGTCTGTCTCATTGTGTGGTTGTCCGTCTCACCTTCCTGGTTGATTCGCTGCTCTGTTCTAGATCCAACCTCAGGCGGCTACAAAGTTGACCTTCCACGTCAGCTTGCCACTGAGATGGCTACTGTTTCCAGAAATGTTTAGGGGCCGGGCTTTGCCCACTCATGGCGACATCAAGCGGGCAACCTCAGACAGTGAAGCCATGCCCATTCAGGCTTGCTCCCCTCACAGGGCCGTCACACTGAAGGGGTGGGGACGGGACCTGCCCTGGGCAAAAACACCACGACTCTCACTGTTCTTCCCTCAACTTCAAATGCTCCTCAGTTGGTTGTATGTCTTTGGTCTCTTCCCAGAGTTTGTTTTCTGACAGCGCGTCTGGTGTGATCATGGCTTTCCAGGAAGAGGATTGGCTAAATTCCTCACTCAACCATTTGGTGTGTCCTGCTGCCCCACCCCCATCACTTTCTAAAGGCGCATCCTTTCAGCAATCTGAGGATCCAAGATTGTGAGTCTGTGTCCTGGAGGGATTTTGAGAAGAGCTGGTGGGATGGCAGTATTGCAAAGCATAAAGTTTTGCTTCCAGAAAACTCTCTGGGGTCCTCATCATCTTGCTGTTTTGGAACCAAAGCCCTGAGATCTTTAAAAAGCCAGCAATGTTAGAACATGGACAGGACAAACAAAAGTCTCTGGGCTCCAACACCAACTAAAATATTCTGAATTTCTAGTAACCTGAGACAAGTGGAAGGGAATTGGGAGTGTGGAGTGGAGGGGCGGTTTGGGCCAACTACGCATCTGTGAGGAGAAATGTCATGCAGAGCAGCCTTTCTGTGGGCATAAGTGTGGGACATGTGTGCAGACCCGCGCTGCAGACATTGCTGCTGCTGCCCTTCAGTTCCCTCAGCCCACTTGAGTCCCTGCAGTCCCTGGGAGCCAGTCCCCAGAAGGCCCACAGTGTGCCCCTGGAGCACCTGCATCCACTCTCTGCCTGAGGGATCTCTCTTGCACCGGGAGCTTCCTCTCCTGCAAGCCTGTGCCAGCCTGTAGCACAGAAGCATTCATGACCCAGGGTAAACCCTCCACACACGAGGACAGAGCCAGTCCGGGTGGGATCTCGTCTCCCAACAGGACTAGGATGGATACTCACCTCAGTGTTCCCTCGTTAGGCCCCGCACTGGCTCTCCTCTTCCAGGATCCCTTCCCCATGGCCTCCCTCGGGCCTCCTCCATCACCTGCAAACAAACCACTTGCCCTACATCCTTGTCTGCTTTGGGGTCCCAAACCCTGCCAAGGCTCCACGCTGGCTGTGACTTTGAGCAGGTCGTCCAGCTTTCTGGACTAGAGCTTCCTCACCTGTAAGATGGGGACAAAAGGCCTGCCTCCTGGAGTCGTCAGAGGAGACACAGCATGGGAAGATGCAAACAAGTATACCAGGTGATCACCCAGTGAAAACACCAACCTTGCCAAAGAAACAGGAGCTCGTGAGGCTGAGAGAGGAACGCGGGCAGCCTGTCCAAACAACGTGGAGAGTCACTGACGAGTGTGGCCGTGCATGGTAGGCCCCCGAACAGTGGAAGAGCCATTCAACAAGAAGGATGACAGGACAGAGGTTTCCAAGGAGAAAGATTTAAGTGTTGGAGGATCACAGAGGCCTTAGGAAAATCTTGAGGCCCTGGAACATGTTTACTGAAATGCTATTATTGGCGGGAAGAATGTGTTACAAATACCCAGTCCACTCTGGATTACTTCTCATTGGTTGTAGGAATGAGTGCACACTTATGATTAGAACCCACATTTTGTTAAATATAGAATATCTTTATTTTTCTTAACTTTTAATTATTTTTTTTGTCGATGAAGTGCCAAGCATGGGTTTTCTCCGTTCTTCTCTTTGCATGGGTGGCCTCTACTTTCAGAAGTGGATTCCTGGTGCTCATCACCCCTGCTAACCCGAGGGACAGCCCTCTTTCAGGTCACACAGTGGATGTGAGCTCCAGGTGGGCAGGGACAACGTCGGGTCATACTCACTGGTGAAGTTACAGTGCTCGGCCCATGGCAGGGACCAGAACGTATTGGGTGAATGAGTGAGTGAAACAATGAACGAATGCATGAATGAGTACATGAGTGCAGGAGTGAGTGAGTGAGGGAATGAGTGAAGGAATGACTGGGTGAATGAAGCAATAAGTGAGTAAATCACAGAAGCTGGATCCACACAGGAGGAACATTTATCTGTGGCGGGCTCACAGAGGGTCACAACACAAGCCCTGGACGGTGGCATGGCACATGTCCAGCTGTCCTTCCAGCGTTGAGCCTCCGTCACCTGCAACACAGTGTGGTCCTGGATCTTCTTCAGCTCCTCCTCAACAATGCTGAATGTTCCTGGGAGCAGGGCAGCACAAAGGGAACCTGAGGAGGGACTTCTCAGACCATGCGCCCTGGGGGACCACTGTGACTTCCTGGCAGGGGGCTCTTAACACGCTCCGGGCACCAGGCTAGAGATGCTCAAGCAATTCCTCATGGAAGTCTCCCAACAGCCCATCAGGAAGCCAAGTTATTTCCTCATTGTACAGATGGGGACACTCAGGCTGAGACCCTCACCTGCATCATCAGCTAAAAAGAGGCTGAGCAGGGACTAGGACCCCTGTTTCTCTGACTTTGGATCATTCCAAATCACTGTCTTGCACTGCGGCCTCCTCGGGTTCAGGGGTCCTGGCCTCCCTGGGGCCTGCACCCTTCTGGCCTCCAGCCATCACTGAACTAAAAGGACAGGGCCACTCCGTCTGCCTGGGGCTGGGTATGGTGGCCGGGGAATGGCCAGCCGTGGGCGCTATGGGTTGTCCCAGTACCAAGGACCAACCTATCCCCCCGCAGAGTGAGGTCTCTCTGGGCATCAGGACCAAAAGTTCTCAGAACTGTAGAGAAAAGAGGTCCCTCCCTCAGCATGCGGGAGCCCTTCTCAGGCAGGCCCCACGGGGTCTAAATGGCACTGGGTTCAAATCCCGGCTCTGCCACTCTGCAGGGCACAGAGGGGGCAAGTCTCTTTGAGCCTCAGTTTCCTCATCAGTGAAATGAAGACAATAATTGCGCCTGCCCCAAGGAGTTGTGGGGAGGATACAAGGAGATAGCTCAAGAGGAGAACAGAGGCCCTGGTAAGTGCTCATCACCGTGAGCTGTTCCTGCTGATGTCACCCCACTGAGAGCCCCCTGGGGCCCTTCACCTCTGCCCACTCTGATCTCCCACCAGGCATGCCCTACTCGCTCTGACTCCGCTATTCCTCTGGAATGCCTTTCTCCACCCCATCTCGTCCCACGGCAGTCAGCCAGCCAGGTGGGGATCGAGGACCCAGCCCCATCTCTCCTCCCGTGATTCCTCTTCATTAGAGCTAGTAGCTGTCGAGCTCTGAGATGGTGCAGGGCACTCCAGGTGCAACCTCAGCGAACTTGTCTGACACCACCATGAAAGGTCAGCTGCCACCCCACTTCACAGGTGAGGAAACTGAGGATCCAATGGCAGTGCCTCTCCGAGGTCACCAGGGCTCTCTCCCTCATCCCCACTGAACAGGGCCCCTCCATCACAGAGGCGGAATGTGCTGGATATGTGGGCTGGGGGCTGGCACAGTGTCTGAGGCAGCCATCACTCCTGGAAGACCCTGAGGTGTGCTTTGTGCACAATGACCTTCTCCAAAGCCTCCAGCCCCATGCTCTGACCTTCTGGCACCTTCTATGACACCTCCACTGTGTCTTGTCAAAGTCACTTCTGTTCACACGAGCTCAAGTGGGTCCTGCTGTTGCAACTGAGAACTCCCCCTGGAGGGAGCATGTTCAAGGAGGTCCCTGTGACTCACTGCACTGCCCTAGATGTCCTTTCCTTACTGAGGATGGGGCTCTCTGCTTGGAGGGAGAGGGAGCAGGCAGGAGTGTCCAGACTCGCATCATCATCTGTCCTGGATGGCAGGCCAGGCTGCTCAGCTCAGGTGAGTTAGGGAGCAGGAGGGGCAGGAGCAAGGCCAAAGCGGAGTCAGGTGTGGTAGGGGCGGGGCCAGGAGTGAGGGGAGTGGTAGGGCCAGAAGGAACAGGAGCGGGGCCTTCCAGCTGGGCAGGTCACCCCAGGTACCTTCATCCCCTGCATCCTAGCTGTTCCTCCTTCTCCCTCCCTCCCTCAGGTCTCTGCTTCAGGGTTTCTGGACTCCCCGTTCCCAAACAAGATCACAGGGCAGAAGGAGACCTTGGGTGTCAGAGACTGTGACCAACACCTTAACATCACGTTTACATTATGAACCAGAATCTCCACCTCTAGGGATCGGTCCTAAAGAAGTAGAGATTTATGGATGCAGGTGTTCCTTTCAGCACGATGACGGGAGTGATAAACCAGAAATGATCCGTGTTGCCCAGCAGAGGCTCTTAGGAAATTCTGAGGCCGACGCAGAGGAGAAAGAGGATTGACTGGTCAGGGTCCAGCCCTGGGGAAATCAGGTTCCAGAAGAACACACTCCCTGCAGTCCTTCCCACACGATAGCTGCAAGTGCACACCCACACACGCTTGCACATAGACATACCCATGTGCATACAGATGCACACAGCTGAATGGGCACATGCACACACGTGCACACACACGTGCATACAAAGGCAAAGGACTGAAACGGTGAACACTGTCTGTTAAGGGCACTCCTCATTTTCCACTTAATTCCCCTAGAATTCATTCTTTTACTGTAATTAACGTACACTGTCTTTGTAATGAAAACCTTTACAAAGATAAACTAAATAATGTACTTCAGTCCAAAGATGAGTGACAAATGGATAACATTAACGATGTGATTTTAATCTTGTTAGAATTATAAGAGGAATAGAGGCACATTCTATCAAGTTGAAAATTCACGCAGGCCCCTAAAGGAGAAGAGAAGCGAGTGTCAATTCCCATCCCCAGAGGTGAACCCCATGGACAATTTGGTACGTATCTCTCTGGCTCTGTCTCTCTCTTTCTGTCTGTCTATCTCTGTCTCTCTCTCACACACAGATTCATTTTCGTAGATACGTGTCTCACGGCTGATATGACATATACGTGGTCTTACAGATGGGACGGATGGATCCCATCGCCTCGCCATGGACAGTAGCGTTCCTTCCAATTGCTTGCTATTGCAACGAGTGCTGTGATGAATAGTCTGGATAATACATCTTTGAAAAGTTGGGCAGGAATTTCTGTGGGATGAAGTCCTGGGATCAGCACCGCCAGCACAGGCGTGCCCCTGGGGACTGCGATGGTTCCTGCAGGCTGGTCCCCAGAGAGGAGTGTCCTTTCACACTTGTCTCTAGGAGTCTACTGGGGCCTCTGCTTCCTCACATTGTCACCAGGGCTTGTCGTCACCACACTGGAACCCTGCCCATCTGATGGGGCCCAGTGCCCTCTCCACAGTGTCTCCATGTGCGCCTCTCCTCCTCGGGGAGCTCGAGCATCTCTGACACATGCTGCCCCTGTGTAGTGCCTCTCGTTGGCATTGAAATTTTTTGCTCTTTATCTCTTTTTAAAACTCTGACTTTCGAGCGTTTTTTTGGACCACAAAGAGGCGTAACCTTTCCCTGGCCTTGTGTTATGAGGATACATTCCGGTTTATGGTTTGTCTTTCCAGCTTTCAACCCTTTTCTTGTTTTTGTTTTGGCGGCACGAAGAGCAACGCGTTTCGTGTGTGGCTTCTGGCTCTGATGTCCCACTTAGAACAGCAGTCTGTACCCCAAGATTATGCACATATGTACCAAAAGGACTTTCTTTGATACATCAAGTCTAGACTCCATCTGGGATTTTCCTATCAATTTAGAGAAATTCTATTTCAAATAAAAACAGAAAAGGAAAATCTATCAGGCCGTGTGAAAATGAGTGGGCAGACACAATGGCCACCTACGGCATGATTTCACTTACAGGAAACATCCAGAACAGATTAGGGTTAGGGTTAGGGTTAGGGTTAGGGTTAGTGACAGAAAACTGATTAGAGGTTGCCAGGGCCTGAGCGAGAAAAGGGGAGTGACTGCTTTTAGAACAGGGTTTCCTTTTGGAGAATGAAATATTCTGAACCCAGACAACGGTGATGGATGCACAGCATTGTGAATGTACTTGATGCTCATGAAGTGTACAATTTAAAATGAAAAACAATAAATTGTTAAAAGATGAAAGTTAAATTTATTTTAAATATTCAAGATATAAACAATAAAAACAGAGCAATGAAAGGAACCAAGAAAGAAACAAATACAATAAGCAGGGTGGGGAAGGAAATGTGTGGTAACGGAGCAGGTGGAACAGGTGGGATTGGAGGTGCTAATGAGGGAGGTGCGTAAGCCAGATCTCCCAGGCCGCAGAATTTGGCCTCAGCTGCCTCCCTGTCTCCTGCAGGAGCCTGTGCAGGGGATGGCTCTCCCTGCACAGAGGCTGGGGCCTCAGCTGCCTCTCGTTCTCCTGCAGGAGGCTGTGCAGGAGATGTCTGTCCCTGCACGGAGGCTTGGGCCACAGCTGCCTCCCTGTCTCCTGCAGGAGCCTGTGCAGGGGATGGTGCTCCCTGCACGGAGGCAGGGATCTCAGCTGCCTCCTCGTCTCCTGCAATAGGCTGTGCAGGGGATGGCTCTCCCTTCACAGAGGTTTGGGCCTCTTCTGCCTCCTGGTATCCTACAGGAGCCTGTGCAGGGGATGGCGCACCCTTCTTAGAGGCTGGGCACTCAGCTGCCTCCTGGTCTGCTGCAGGACATGGTGGATATGATTGTTCTCCCGGGTTCGAAGCTGGGTCCTCTGGTGGCTCTGAGGGTTTTATCACTGCCACTGCAGACCCTCTCCCGGTAGCTGCTGATCCAGTCCTGTGGGACACCGGCGCCTCCATCAGGGAGATGGATGGAATATCCCCTTCCACCAGCTCCACGCTGATCTCCTGTCTGGAGCTCTGCAAAGACAGTGACTGGCTCCGTCCCAGAGACATCAGAGCCCTGCCCAGCTGTCCTTGCTGCTGCTTCTGCCCTCTGGAACTAATTCTCCCAGATCAGGCACACACCTGTGTCTGCACAGTATTCCACCCCTGAGGAAAGACATACACCTCAGGGGCTTGGGATAAACCTCAAGCAGAAGGGCGCCACCCCCGCACTCCACGTCCCACCCAGCCGGCCTTGACCTTGGCTTTGAACCTGACCGACCCCCCCCCAGGCTTCTAACACCTCACCGACTGCTCCTGCTCACTGTGGTCCACCCACATGAACCCGCCCTTCCAGAACACATGGGGAGTGGATGTAGGGCTGCCCTGATGGGACCACAGTGGTAGCCTGGTTTGGAATGGCCTTCCCTGGGCCTCCCAATGTTACCTTTCCATCCCTCCGGGTAAATGGCCAGACCCGTCGGCCGTGAGAAGGGCACCAGCATCTGCATCGGTCTTTGGGGGCTTTCCTGGGGCTCCGGCCCCTGGTCATAGGGAAGCAGCAACTAAACATGTTGCTCCTTCTAGACAAGTGCTAGACAAGTGAGCTCACTTGGGGGCTGTGTTTAGGATGTGGGTGCCTAGTTACCAGGGTTCCAAGTTCTGTTGGGCTCTGTGAGGTCACTTCCTGGGATCCCCTTACCTAAGCTTCCTCCTCACACAAGACCTTCCTAAGGGCCCCCCTGGCTGCTGACTGCTCACTCTCTATCTCCATACCCTGTCCAGACACAGTCACACCAACACAGTCCACCCCACAGCCTCTGGGGAGGTCTGGACGCAACTGGGGCCCCAGCTTTGAGGACACAGAGTTGAATTCAGTCCCGCTCCTGCTTCTTGCCAGTGATGTCACCCTGGACAACCCTGCGTCTCTCAGGGCCTCCCCTCTCAGGGTCTCTCCTGTGTTCATGTCCCTCTCTGTGTAGTGGGGGTCATTCTAGCATCTACTTCCTAGGGATGTCATCAGGTGTATAGACCTAGAGATCCCTTCAGAGCCTGTGAAAACGTGGGCTGCTCCCACACGTAGCTCCTGCACAGACTTTGCAGTGCAAGGATGACAGAAATGGCTGGCTGTGGCAGAGAATACAACGCAAAGAGGCTGGGGTCTGCTGGGCGCCTGGGAGAGGCACTTCCCCTCTTGCCTGTTTCCCAGTGTCCCTAGGGAGGGTCGAAATGAAATGACGTTCAAACATCATCTCCTTCTGGTTCGCAACCCTCCAGGGCCTCCTGTTATGTTTAGACTCAGGTCCAAGTGCCTGAGTGGCGGTCATCTCAGCCTATGTGGTGGGCAGCCCCCACAATGGCTCCCAGCGTTCCCACTTCCTAGGCACACATCCTATGTAATCCCCCGCTCCTCAGTGAGAATGGACTTTGCGGCTGGCTTCTAACTAACAGAATAGGGCCGAGTGATCAGATGTCACTTCTACGGTTGGTTTAATGAAAAGTCTGTGACTTCTGCCTGCTTCTGTCTTTCCTGTGTTCATTCTATCTCTCTGTCTCTATCTCTCTCCCTATCTTTGTCTCTCTCTGTCTCTGTGTCTCTGGCTGTCTGTATCTCTCTTGGTCTCTCCCTGTCCCTCTGTCTCTCTCTTTGTCTCTCCTCTCTATCTCATTGTCTCTGTTTGTATCTCCTCTCTTCGTCTCTCCTCCCCATCTTTCTATCTCTGTGTGTCTCTGTCTCTCTTTCTCGCTCTCTTTCTCTCTCTCTGATCCACTATTCAGGAGAAGCCAGATCAGATATTATGAGCTTCCGTCCCTATGACACCCCCAAGTGCAAAGAACTGGCAGAGGGTCCCGGCCCACAGACAGAAAAGGCCTGAAACCTCCCATCCAAACTGAATCCTACCACTGCTCCGATACTTGTGAATGATCTCCGAGATGGCTCTTGCCTCTATCGAGCTTCAGTTGAGAACACAGCCTCAGCCTCCTTCTAGACCTTGACGGGGAGCCTCCCAGCTGACCTGAGCCTGGACTGTGGTAGAGACACTGTCAGATGCTCAATGATAGGTATTGTAAGTGCTAAGTGAGGCTAATGCTGTCACCCAGCATAGACAGCTAGTACCTCCTTCCAGGCCTGGGTCTGGCCCTGCCATCCTCTCTCCCTCACTTCTCTCCTCCCCAGCTCACTCTAGCCACACTGGCTCTTTTCTCACCTCCTCTCTCGTCAAAGTCTCTTCTGCCTCCAAGTCTCTGTGCCTTTGAGCTTGCCCTCAGCATGCTGTTTACAGACAGATGCAGGGCTGGTTCCTCTTGTCCTTCTGCTCAGGGCACAAATGTCCCCAGGGGGGCCCTTTACACCCACCTAGGGGCTCCAGGCCCTCCCTCCTCCAGCACCCTGCTTCATTGCCCTGTAGCACCTGCTCTTCTTTTTCACATGGATTTGTTCATGATTTTGTCCCTTCCACCTCCAGGCTGTGAGCTCCTGGAGGACAGGGACCATGTGGGTGCTTTCAGCACTGCCCTCAGGACTAACATGGGCCTTGCTCAGAGTGAGTGCTGGTGCCACAGTAGCTGACAGAATCATGAGAGGATCTCAGAACCCTCCCGCCTCTGAGAAGCTCCCATTGTGGACGTGAATACCAGTAATCAAAGGTTGCTTTGGACAGGGGAACACCCAGAACGAGCCCTGGGCGACCCTTCCCTGCTCCATTTGCTCCATTGAGCACGAGTGGACACAGGACACCTCTGGTGGTCAGCCCTAGCCTTGCAGCCCCAGGCAGGAAAGCAGAAAGCAAAACAGACACCTTTCTTTGTTTGGGGTCCTCAAGGCAGTGGTTCCACCAGGGCCGAAGGCGCAAAGGAGCAGGACCTGCGGGCTCCAGGAGGGACATGAGGGACCTCAGAAGCCTCTCTTGCTCCCTGCTTTCCTTACACTGGCCCTGGCGTGTCCCATTGACTCACAAGGCCTCCTCACCCCAGCCAGGGCAATGACTCCACCTCACTTCCAAAGGAGGAGCCCGAGGCTCCAACAAGGATGGCCTTGTCCCTGGTGCCCAGACAAGTCAACCAGTGCTCTGCCATGTTCTGCACTGCCCGCGGCCCCAGTCCCCAAGCTCTCAGGCTGCCCTCTGCTCAGCAAGGCCTCGAGGGAATGGAATGCATTTTACAAGGACTCAGAGAACAGTGGGTCATGGATGGAGAACGAAGGTCAATAGACTCTTCTACAAGCCTGTGGGACCCTGAGAGTCACCCCATCTATGCACCCCAGAGGCCTAAGATCAGGCCTTCTCTCCTGTAGCCCCTCCCCCCTAGGTTGTCACATCCTAGTTCCCGGTGCCCAGAGTGGTGGACACAGGACGCCAGACCTGGTTCTCTGCAGGCTGCTCTAGGGATGGCCCCAACTCCTGCATCCCCTTGTGCACCTTGGGGACCCCCTGCCCACCAGTCTGGCACCTCTCCCCTTCATGCTATGGGCCTGCGCATGTTGCTAGGGGACCGGATGCCCCTGCCCCATGGCAGAGCTGCCTCCAACCTCTTTCTTCCTTCCTCCTGCCACCTCCCCAGTGTGCACCTACCTTCTGACACAGGGTTGGACAGTCAGAGTGTGTGTATGCTTGTGTGTGTGAGTGTGTCCACGTGGGGATGCGTAGAGGAAAGAGCCCTACATGGGGGACGTTGGCAGGGGTCCCTCAGGACCTTAGGAGCTCTCATTCCCAAAGCTAACCCCTTGGAAGTGTTGAGGCTGGCCTAAGAGCTTGGAATGCTCTCTTCTTCTCTGGACTCTGTCCAACTTGTGGGCCCAGGGCCTGGCTCTGCTCCACCTGGCCTCAGTTTCTCAACTGTCCTGTGAGGGTTGGACATGGAGCAACATCAGCTCCAATGAGCATGGACATGGCCCGGGATCTCTGCCTGCTTGAGTGTGGCAGGGATACCCTCACTGTCTCATAGGCCTCTCTCCTGTGGGGAAACCAGGCCTCCTGTCCATGGTCAGACACACAGAGTGGCCCTGCAGACAGCACTTCTGGGTGACACAGCCCGCAGCACACACGTGTAACACAACGGTCCCCTGGCATGGCTGCTTTCGTCTGTCCCCTCCCCAGCCAACTGCTCGGTGACCCTCACATCCCCTATGTACCAGGAACACGCCACACAAGCCAGGTGGGCCACACGGTGCACAGTTGAGTAGGTTGGACATCTGGGAACGTGAGAGCCACTGAATATACACCGACCTCACTGTCCTGGTCCACACACTGCATCCCAGGGTCCGGCTCCGTACATGGCTGGTCCTGCGGACACGAAGACAGGGGTGGACACAGACCCTGGGCAGGGAGATGTCAGGCCACCCTTTTCCCTCCTCCTCTACACCCCCTCCTGACCACATGAGGTCCAGCCAGTCCCTGCCTGCAGACCTGGCAGGTGTAGGAGGAGCTGAAGGGAGCCCAGCAGGGCAACTATTGGAGGGAATTCCTGTTATTAGGGAGCCCCCTGGGTGCTGAGTGATTGCACCCCATTTTACAGATGAGCAGTGGTCCCAGCGTTCAAGGTCACTCTGCTCTAAGTTACCAAGTCCAGACGTGAACAGGGGACTAGAAATCTTTGCTTTTCACCACCATTGAGCTCAGCATTGACCATCGAGGCCTTGTCTTGCGTTGGGGCTCCCCAAGCCAGGCGACCTCCTGAGCCCAAGCACTTTGGGCACCTTCTTCTCCCTGCTTGAATCCCAACACACCCTCCTGAGGTCAGAGTCACTGACCCCATTTTTCATGGAGGAAACCGAGGCTCCGAGAAGACACCACATGACCTTGCCTGTCACAGAGCTGTGAGGTGACCCAGCTGTGGGTTTGACCCCAGGTCAATCTGACCCAAAAGGCTCTGCTAGCACAGGAGCCTGAGGAGTTTGCCTGTGAGCCCAGCACAGAGGTGAGTCCATCCTGGATGGGGGCTCGGGGGAGGGGCACTGTAGGCTAGGAGCTCTGAAGGGGGTAGGGGCTAGGCAGGGTCCTTGGGGAGGAAGGTTTTTTGGAGGGTGGGGTGCGGTGAGAGGTGCACTCTGGGGACGGTGTCTGGAGCAGATCACACAGGGCCGTGACTCAGGCAAGGAGTTGGGACTCACTACAGGTTGGGTGGACTTGAACGAGCAGTCTCATCAGAGCCTCAGGCAGTTAGAACCTAGATTTGGAGGGAGCTTGGTGGGCACCTTATCCATCTCCACTCAAGCCCAGATCCCCAAGAACCAACAGGATGAGAAGGCTGCCTCCATTTCCTCCCATGTACAGTGGGCACTGTGGCGGTCGCCTACCTCCTGCCCGGGCTGGGGATGTTGCCTGGAGGGCCCAGAGAGGGCTTCTTGTCAAAGTAGCCATTCAAGACATATCTGCTCAGAGAGCTCTGAGTGATGGGACCAAGGGCATGTCCCACCAGTGGGCTAAAGAAGACGCTCCTGTCCATGTTGCTGTTGTTTATTCCAGGTGGACAGGGATGATGCAGCATCATCCACTGGCTGGATGCAGAGGGCCAACGAGAAGCTATGGTTGAAGAGCCTGAGACACAACGCTTGTGTATGACCAAAGCTGCCACGGGTGTGGTGGAGGCTGAGGAGGAAGAGATGCTGCTGGAGGCCAAGATGAAACCAGAGACCATCTGGGACAAGGGGGCGGTTGATTTCCATAACTGTGGGGGATGGCATGATCAGCAGAGTCTCTGGACTCGGCAGGACACCCTAGGCCGGCATCCAGCTGTTGGGCTTCTTGGCCGCTTTGTAGGTGTCGATGGGTAACACTGGTCCTGGGCAAGAAGGGACTGGGAATGGGCTGTCAGGGAGAATGGGTAGGGCAGCCACCTTCTTTTCCTTGCCATCAGGGGACTCTGGGTCAAAACTCATGCTGCTCTCCTCCACCTTGGAGCTGGAGGAACCAGCCAAGTGCTCGCTGAGCATTGGACAATGTCCCTTCCACTGAGGTCCTGGCCCCACCTGAGGTGTCCCAGCACTTAGATTGGGAGCTGTCCCTGGTCCTGAAGCCTGTGTTGGGGCCTGGAGGCTTGGAGGCTGGATGGAAGGGCTACATTTGCAGAGGTCACGCCCACTGGGTGAGTGGGGACTCTGGGACACCTGAAGTCACAGATGCAAGTGACCCACACCTGGGAAGGTGTGAGGGAGGTTCACAGAGTGCAGTGCCTCAGTGGCATGCAGGGCTTCATGCCCATGGGCAGCACTCCTTGGTAAAAGTCAGCTAGTCCTTTGGACCCTAGAGGGCAGAAGGCACCTAAGGCTGCCAGTGGTCCACGGGAGACCAGGACAGCCTGCTGACTGGCGGGCATCAGGCCTGCAGCACGAGAGTTTCAGGGTGAAACTGCTCCTGTGTAGCCTGGGCCAGCGGGTTGGACAGAAAAGATGGCCACTTGGTTTTTGTCACTCTAGTCTGTACATGCTCATCTCCCCAGCTAGCCAGACCCTGGGAAGGGTGGCCCTGTGACTGAACAGCACTAGGGACTGAGGAGAAGGTGCCCTTGGCAATATCGAGTCCCTCTTCTTCATGTGAAGCAGGGTTGAGCTGGCTCCATGCCTGACCTCACCCCCTTGGTGACGGTGGGCTTCTCCAGGTCAAAGTCATACTAGGCATTGGGTTCATGGAACTGAACACATTGGCATCCTCAGGGGTCTTCAGCATGGGGGGGAGGGGCCAAAGGAGGGTTGGCTGTGCTCAGGACAGCCACACCAGTGACAGGGAAATGCACAGAGACAGGAAGCAGATCAGTGCTTGTCAGGGGGTGGGGGAGTGGATATGGGGGCATGGCTGCTTCATGGGTACAGGGGTTCTGGTGTGGTGATGCAATGATCTGGAACTAGATAACAGTGACGGTACACAACATAGAGGATGTAGTTAATGGCCGGCCCTGAATTGTACAACTTTAAGTGATGAAAACACTAAACTTTATTGAATCTAAATTGGAACACATAAAACATAAGAAATCATAAAACATAGAAAAGAGAAAAGACATCCTGCCCTCACAGGCAAGGTGAAGGACAGCTCTGGGGTGGGGCTGGAGCCGGCCGGGCCTTAGTTGCTGGCGATGAGGGTGGTGCTGCAGCTGCCCTAGTGCTGGAGCCACTGCTGTGGCTGATGCTGGAGATACCACCAGCTCTGGCTGTGCAACTGTCCCAGGAGCTGGACTTGATCTGGGGCTGGAGCTGAGTCTGTCTCAGGCGATGGTGCTAGACCTGCCTCTAGAATTGGCTCCAGTGCTGAGACCGACTCTAGCTCTGCATTCTTGACAGATTTGGTGCAGGAGCCAGTGATGGAAATGGCTGCTGCTCTGGAGCTGGTCAATTGTGGGAGCTGGAGGGAGCTCTAGTTCTGGAGCTGGCCGCAACTGAGCTCTAGAGCTGGTGCCAGAGCTGTCACTAGTCCACAGCTGGAGTAGGATCTGGTGCTATGTGGCTCTAACTTTGTAGGTTGAGGTAACTCTGGCTCTGCTGCTGGTGACCGAGACTTCTCTAGCTCCACAGCTGGTAAACAGCATTTCGTGACCTTTGGATGGGGTCAGTGACATCACCAACCAATCATGAGCTGTCCATCAAATGGTGGGAGCACTCTAGCAAATAACATATATTACATTAGTGTTATTTCATCTCAGTTCTAGTTACATATTTATTTTAAATATACTTAGAAGGAGAATAGAATAATAGAAACCATTTATTCTTTGCTCAGATTTAACAGAGCACACCTTATTGATGTTGTTTTTTAAGAAATATTACATAAACAGTAGAAGGCACCATTCTTCTTCCTCTCTCTTTCCTCCCCAAAGGTAACTACTGTCTTGAAGTTAATAGATGTGTTCTATACTCATTTTCTTTTGCAAAAAGACAGTTGTCCCCAATTTGCTGAGATTTTTTTATGTGTCTATCAAAGATATGCTTCTGAGCAGATGCTGTTAAAAACTCTGTCCTTTCAAAGTAAAGATGACAAGTCAACCATTAGTTGAGAAAGTACCTGCTTTTTAGACATCATTTTTAAAAGAGAAGTTTCAAAATATCTCCGTCATGTTACCATTGATCCTCCCTATTTGGAAGAGTTACATTCTATCAATTTTTAGCAAACACTGCATGAGCCAGACTGAACCAGTGCTCCTAGGGGAAGGACAAGGTTTGGTTTCTGCAGTCTTTGGTTGTGACATGTTTGGGAACCTATCAACGCATAGCCTTGTTTTATGTTTGTCTCTTTTGAAAAGACCATATTTAGTACAGACTGTAGACACATTATTTGAACTCCCAGCCAATATCACTATCCATAACCCATGCCTGAAGGAAGCTCATCTAACACAAGTGTTTTCTACATATGGCCCATCACAGGCTTCTTGTGCATAGAGACACTACACAACACTTCAGCACTATGTTTGCGGATCATTACAAAGAGGAAAAACAGCAGCAAGAAGCAAAAAAGGTGAAAAAGGTACCATTTAATAGACTAGGAAAAGGACACTTGTTGACCTGAGAGCTGAAACAAGAGTGTCACCTTGTTCTACCTCAGCTGGGAATGTGCGCCTCAGGCAACTCCAACTTTCTGCCACTTTGCACCCGTCCAGGAATTACCAGGGAAAACACAGTGTGTGTTGGGTTTGGATTCACCTGTAAATTTTAGTGACTAGGTGAATTCACGAATATCAAATTACTGAATAAGGAGGATTGACTCTGTTCTGTTGCCAAAAACAATGAGTGTATGAAACTCATACTTCAGAACTTAAACATGGAAAGCTTTCTAATCTGCTTTAAAATCTACATAAGAGTTTCATTGTTTTGAGCCATTTGTTAAAAATGTCAAAAACATCTTCTGATTGGTTTAAAAGAACAACTGATTGACCTCAGGAATGGCTGTGTGTACTCACCATCTCTGATTTCTCTCATTCTCTCTTGACCCCATTCCAATGAACCCCCACCACTCCACTACAACTCTTTTTTCCAAGGTCACAAGTGACCACCACATTGCTAAATCCTACAGTTATTTGTCAGTCTGTGATTTACTTGATCTACCAGCACTTGACATAACTATTCACTATGTATGTTAATAAAGTCTGGTAATAGCCAATAAATTATTTTGGGACAATCACATATTCATTTGACAAAATATTAATAAATATTCTATTTGGTCTCATACCACTCCTTAAAAATCAACTCCAAATCTGAATATAATAAACAATAAAAGTGTAATGAATATTAAAAGTATTAGATTGTTTTTAAAAGATTATAGAACATCTTTATATCTTGGATAATAGACAGTCTTGCTAAACGAGACTCAGAAAGCAGAACTCTAGTCGATAAGATTCATAAAACTAACTACAGCAAAATACAACTTTGTAAGACCAAAGGCACCGTAAATTAAGTAAAAAAACAGAAGAAAACACTCCAACATGTAATCAAGGGTTTCTCTGCAGACTATATGAAGAACACCTGTAAACTAATGAGAGACAAACCATCTAGTGGAAGTGTGGCAAAGGATACGAACAGCCAAACAATTCTCAGTGGAGGAAATATGAAATGCCAGTAACCAAGAAGTGTTCAACCTTCCCAGAGATGACAGAAATACAAAATAAATCAACAAAGAGACATGCCTTAGATATCAGATTGACAAACATTTACAAAGTTTGTTTCAGGTGTTGGTTACGTGGAAAAATGAATCCACTCATACAGTACTGAAGAACTGAAGAACTTTTGGAGAACAAATTGAAAATACCTGTTGAATTTTTCAAATGAGCATTTTCTATGACTCAGCAGTTCTGTTTATTAGTATCTGCCCAGGAGATACCTTCACACAGATGCAAAAAGAAATTATTATGAAGAAAATATTATGAAGAAAATATTATGAATATTATGAAGAATATTCTTCATAATATTGTAATAGCAAAAAATGGGGACAACCCAAACGTGCACAAAAAGAAGAATGGTTCAACAAGATGTAGTTTATTCATAGTAACGTGTCAGAGTGACAAAGAATGGAGTAGATCCAAGCAAATTGTTACAGAAGTATCTCCCATATAGTTTTGGGTGAAAAGAGGAGGCTGCAGAATGAGGTGCATATTATACCATTTTCTTTAAACACACAAAACAAAAAGAAAAGAATATTTTTTCTACAGCAACAGATATATGGGGGGCTGTGGTTAAAGGAGCCTTTAGCTTGATCCATATATAACTTTTAATTAATTAATGTTTTACAAAGGTACTGCTTCATATATTATTTGTATAATGAAAAATTAAAATACATAAGACTAATTAAGTTCATTCTTTCCTACTAGAGAATTTCAGCTACCCCAAAGTAACTAAGAAATCAGAATGTCCACAGGAAAATGTCAGCATAGGTGGGGGACAACTGAGCTTGGCTAACATGAGCAGACATTTTTCACACATTAGGGGAGCTGATATTTTGCTGTAGGACCATCTTTGCCATGCAAACCTTGGGACAAAAGTGCAAGTATTTGCCAGGATACAGCCAAGATATAAAACCAACCAGGTCTTGAAAATAAAACGGAAAATCCAAGTTGTCACTCTAAATCTACCTCTTCATTGGCCAAAACCAGCTTTGAAGCTGTTTTAGCCTGTTTCTCCACGAACAAGAGCCACAAAATTGACGGGCCAGCATCACCACCTCGTGGCTCTGCTTCCCATCGCAGGGTTCATCACCATACCCTTTGGCCCCCAAATCTCAAACCAAGAGTTCTGTCTTTTGGATATCCCTTCAAAGTTAAATGTTTTAGAAATACAAGAGACCCAAGTAGGGTTATGGATTTTTTAATTCTGACAAGTCAAGATTTTCTAAGAGACTACTATCTATCATCATTGCCAGTTTGTAAAAGAACAGTATTTAAAACCAAGAAATCAGAAAGGTCATAAACTCATATCAGAAGACAGTCCTGCTTATCAAAGAACAGTTGAAAGTGGTATACACATTTCATAAATACGTAAATATCCCATAACTATATTAATAATTATGATCATTAGTTAGGCTGTTAAATAGGTCAACTTGACCAGGCCATGAGGTGCCCAGATCACTGGCTAAACGTTATTTCCGAGGGTGTCTGTAAAAGTGTTTCTGGAAGACATTAGCAGTTGAATTGGTGGGCTAAGTAAAGCAGATTGCCCTCTCTGTTGTGTGTGGGCCTCATCCAACCTACTGAGGGCCTGAATAGAACAAAAATGCCGAGGAAAGTTGAATTCTCTTTCTCTCTGCCTCTCTCTCTCTCTCTCTCTCTGCCTGAAGGTTTGAGCTGGGACATCAGTCTTCTCCCGCCCTTGAACTGGAACTTATACCATTGTTGTTCCTGATTCTCAGGCCTGTGGACTCAGACTGGAACTACACCTCCAGCCTTCCTGAGTCTCCAGCTTGCAGAAGGAAGGTCATGGCACTCCTATGTCTCCTAGTGGTTCTGTTTCTCTGGAGAATGCCGATTAACACAATCATATTTACATATTCCTCCTTTATCAGTCTGTGTGTCAGCTTTATCAATAAAGGAAGAGCTGGAGACAAGGTCTTGTACATAGATACTTAATTTGGGAGGTACCAGGAGTGAGAGAGCAGGGAGGGGTCATGAGTAATACTGTCCTTCTCATGGAGAGGCAGCCTTCCTTTGATCCTCATTGATCAGACTGGCCAGACGGCTCTGTCAGGTTCCAGGCACCCTCAGGAAACCACTGCTTGTCTGTCCTCACTCCTCCTTGTACATGGCCTGAAAATTGGCTCAGAGAACTTATGCAATTCACCAGAGATGTACTCAAGTCGGTCTGGCAGAAGAGGCATTGAAAAACAGGCTGACACATGTTCTGGTTCCTTTTACATCAGATTTTATTCTTCCCTTTACTCACTTATTCTTTCAATAAAAAATGTATCAATATCTACCATGTCTTAATAATGATAGCAACATTTATTGAGCGCTTACTATATGCCTGGTACTGTTACTGTTTTATAGGTATTATTTCATTTAATCCTCACAACAGTGTTATGAGGTAAGTGCTTTTAGTATCCCCCATTTTACAGATAAAGAACAAAACACAGAGAAGTTAAATTATGTGCTTGAGGCCACACAGTCAAGAAATGGTGAAGCTCAAATATGACTCGGGGGTTTTGGGCTCCTTCCTAACTGCCAGATGTCAACTGTGTTTCAGCTGCTCTGCTTCCAGGTTTCAGGCTCGTGATGGGGCATAGAGAGGAAGAGAATGCACACCGGGAGACAGGTGGGTGCCATCCCAACCCAACACAGTAAGTCAGATGGAAGTGGGCACCCAGGTGCCATCGGAGCATGGAGGGGTACTCTCACCCCAGAAGTTGGGGCCACTGAGCTGACTCTTGAATGACAGAAAGTGGAGAAGGGGTGATGTAAGTTGGGGAGGAGTCCAGATAGCAGAAATAACAGAAGAATACCACTGGGAACACCACAGAAGTATAATGGTTTCAAATTTCAGTGCACACGCTCAGGTGGCAAACCATGCCATTGTCTTTTTTCTTTGGGACCTTAAAGTCTATTAGGATCCCCCATTCTCTAGGTGTCAGAAATAATCTCCTTCAATTCAGAGGCTGAGTCCACCCTGGCCTGGGACCATGTCCTCAACTGGGGTCTTCTGTGGAGCCATGGTATGTATCTGCATGGAGGACAAAGGTGGAGAAACCATCATTACTCATCATCAGTCCACATGTTTCTGCTGACACTGCCCACAAGGGGTCCTTGACACAGAATACCGACTTGCTTAGTAAGCCTGTCTTATCTCCTGCTTCCTTGACCTTCTGGCCTCCTTCAGTGATGGCTCTCTCTCTGCTCTCCTTCACTGACAAGCTTCTCCAAAGACTCTCATCACCATGTCTCCACTTCTTCCCCTCCCAGTCTTCATTCACTATTCAACACACAGTGATGTGTATTCTGTTCCTACAACACACCCAAAAGATTCTGCTAAGATCGCCACTGGGACCCACGTTGTTAAATCCAATAGATGCTCTTCTCTTCATCTTAGCTGATTTCCCGGCTATATTCAACTTTCATGACCCGACACTTTCCTACTTTTCTTTCTACAACGTTGACCACCTCCAAAAGTCATCCCTGATTTTTCTCTCATCTCCTTGATTTTACCTCTCCCCAAACATTTAATCTATCAACAAGTTCTATCAATTGTATTGTCAAAAATTACACATCAAGTCTATCAAATTCTCTGCAGTTCCGCTGCTAACACAGTGGCATATGCTACAATTCTCTCTCCTCTGGATGAGTGAAACAGCCTCTTCACTCATCTCTCTGCTTCCACACTTGCCTCCAACAATCCAGTCTCTGCACAGTAGACGTGGCATCCTCAGTTCTGTGCAACATCTCATGTCTGGCTCCAGGAAAATTCAGTTCTGTTTTTCTTATGAAAATCTTTGGTTTTGTAAGATATCCTTGATGTTTCCTGGCATATAGTTTTATTTATCTTCATTTTTACTGTCAAAAGACACATATAATCACACACACACACACACAGAAACTCTCATTAAGGGCCTATTACTTGTAAATCACTAGCTTGATATAGTGAGACATAAAAAGTAACCTCATTCTTTTAAAAAGTAACTTGATAACAGGGACTCTGGCTTAAGGAGCTCATGAATTGGTTGGAGAAAAAAATAAAACAATGAAAATGTAAGCAAAGAGAAAAAGGTGTAAACAACAGTCCACCATAAAATATCATCACAAGATGGCACAAGATTAGTTGCCAAATTAAATATGAACAAATTATTTGCTACAGAAATTCACAGGAAGGAAAATACTGGAAGCTGGACTGGAAAGAAAAAACTTCAGGGAAGACAGAAAATAAATTTGAATTGGCCCCTGAAGAATGAGTAGGATTTATAAAAGCGCAAAGAATTAAAAAGTCATAAAAGCTCAAGTAAACTAGTTTTGCTAAAGAAGAAAGTATGGTTTACTGAGTCATCAGAAAGAAGGCTCACAACAGAATGAGGTCAGCTCAGCGAGGACCATGAATGCCAGGGTGAGAAGTCTGACTGATTTTATAGGCAATGAGAGCCACTTAAGCATTCGATGTAGGGCTTCCCATGATCAATGTGGTACTTTAGGAAGATTATTCTGGCATGGTGTGAGACTGAAGGATGAGAGGAAGCTGTCACTAATCCAGTCAGCCTCCCTATAGGGAGCTCTCATTTTTTTTTTACATAAGCTTTGTGAACAGTTATCCTCCAACAACAGTTTCTGGATGAGCATCTCCAGGATGGTCATGGCTGCACGTTACCTTGTTTAATTGGAAGAGACCACAGATAACTAAATCACAGGCTGACACATTTATGATGAGACTGAAGAAGACAAGTCTTTACTCAGCCTGTGTCCACTGGGAAAGCAGGAGGTGCCCTCCACTCTGCTCCCTCCTCCCCTACATCCAGACAAAACACCAGCATCTCCAGGCCACCTCCCTTTGTTCTAGTCAGGTTCATCTGATGCTGTTCCTTACCTTCTCCTTATATCTGACGTCACTGCTCATGCTATTAGGTCCTAAGACTTTGGGACTTCAGCTCCTTTGGCTTTGCCTTTCTTTGGCTGTGACAGCAATGGTCATCTCTTTACAGCTGAGACAAAGACCAGTTATTTGCATCCTTGGCCTCTCTTTTAGGGCTTCATCCTCTGGGGCAGATGTTACAGAAAGAAGAATGCCGAAATGCTTTTGCTATGTGATGACAATAAGTTATTTCTACTCTTCAAAGCCCTGTAGATCTATGGGCAGGTCTGTGCATTCCGTAGAACAATATCTTGAGAATGAAGCTCAAAATGCACTCACTCCCATTCTGTGCCAGGCATAAAATATACCCACCAGCAGAAAATTAGGGGATTGCAACTCCAACACTTCAGTCTCAGACTTACCTTTAGTTTATTAAACACTTTAAAGGATATAACAGTTAATCATGTATCTTCCTCCTCAAATATTATCAATATCTCCTAATATTTCCAAATAAAATCCTTTGGGAGGAAAGAAACTAATACTTTGGGGGATGTCTTAGGTACCAGGCCCTCTTCTAAGCAGTTTTCATACATTATTTATTTCATCTTCTAAACAACACTTTTAGGTGGGTACTATCCCTGTTTTACTGATGAGGAAACTAATGTTGAAGAAGGTTAAGTAACTTGGCCAAGGTAACACAGAATGTAAAGAGTGGATTCAACCTAGCCCCATCTTCACTGTACCACCCGGCCCACTCTGCCTTCACATGACATTCAGGCTCCGAAGAGTGTGGCCCCAAACTGCCTCTCCAATCTAGTACACATTTTCCCATCTTTTATTTTGTTATATATAAATCACAGTTTTTTGTCCAATCTAATTTCATGATTTCAAAAACCTAACATCATAGAAAACCAACCAGCAGCAGTTGCTAAGCTGAAATACACATACTTTACAACCTAGCAATTCTACTCCTAGGTAAATACCAAGAGAAACATGCACATATGTTCATCAAAGACAGGTACAGTACTTAGAGCAGCACTACTCACACGAGTCAAAAACAAAAACATGGGCATAACCCAAATATCTATCTACAACAGAAGGGACAAGTATTTCTACAAGGAAAATATAAATTGCAATGAGAATAAACTGTAGCCATACACACGTATGAATCTCACAAACATAATGCTGTGTGAAAGAAGCCGGGCACGAAAAAGTATATGCTCTATGATTCCATTTATATGAAGTTCAGAAAGAGGCAAAACTTATCTGTCCCACTGGAAGCTGGGACAGAGGTCATCTGCCCCCAGGTGGAGGGGAGCAGATATGACTGAAGAGAGATGACGCCTCAGCACAAATCAAGGTGGTGGCACCAAACTATATTAGAGTCATCATAGTCTTCACAGGCATGACCTCACGCTGGAAAAAAAAAAGCCAGTTTTACTAAAGAACATTATTTTTTTTGTGTGAGGAAGATCAGCCCTGGGCTAACATCCGTGACCATCTTCCTCTACTTTATATGGGATGTTGCCACAGCATGGCTCGACAAGCAGTGCATTGGTGCATGCCAGGATCCAAACTGGCGAACCCCGAGCCGCCACAGCGGAGCGCACGCACTTAACTGCTTGAGGCTGGGGCCGGCCCCTAAAGAACGTTCTTGATGGAGCAGTAAATATTATTTTTTTTAATTTTATTTATTTATTTATTTTTTCCCCAAAGCCCCAGTAGATAGTTGTATGTCATAGTTGCACATCCTTCTAGTTGCTGTATGTGGGACATGGCCTCAGCATGGCTGGAGAAGTGGTGCCTCAGTGCGCGCCCAGGATCCGAACCCAGGCCGCCTGCAGTGGAGCATGCGCACTTAACCGCTATGCCACGGGGCCGGCCCATATGTTATTAACTTTATTAAATCTTGACCTTGAATATACCTCTTTTTAATATTTTGATATAATACATAGTATGTGATGAAATGGGAAGTAGGCGGGAAGCACTTGTGTTACACACTGAAGGACAATGGCTGTCTTGAGGAGAAGCATTTGTGTGACAATCTGAGCTGACCTAGCCACTCTTGATAGAATGACATTTTTACTTAAAAGAACGACTGACAAACTGAGGTTATGCAGTTTTGGGTATTTGGCACACATTTTCTCAAAAATTACCTCCAAGAGCCTATCACTTCAAGGAAAACAACTGACGGTATTTGTTGACAATGACAAAATTCAAGCTCTCAGTCAAAATTATGGAAAACTTACACTTGATACAAAGAGCTTGACAGCTTTCGACTATGTAAGACTTTTCTGATAGGTCGGGGGTAGTGTTAAGCACTGTATGGTATTTTGTTTTGTTTTGTTTTGTTTTCGTATAATGAAACGTGTCAACACTTGGAAGATCTGCAGAACTCAATGAGTAGAGGTCTAGAATAGTAAATCCTTAGAGAAGGAACAGTGCTTGCTTGGGGCTGGGTCAAGTGATGGAGCAGGAATGGGGAGAGATGCTAATGTGCTCGGGGTTTCATTTTGCGGTGTTGAAAATGTTCTAAAATAAGACTGTAGTGATGGTTGTAAAACTGTAAATATACTAAAAATTACTGCACTGTGTACTTTAAGTGGGTGAATCGTATGGTATGTGACATATATCTCAAAAAAGTTATAAAATAAAAACTCTACCACCGTAATAATATTGTAACATCTGGAGTTTATTTAAAAGAAAAACAGGTTGTCAACACAAAGGACATGGTTTGCTGACCCCTGTTTTATTGTACAATGTACCATCATCTTTGAGTTTACCATTCCAGAACATCTCTGGTGTCTAGTATTTCAAAGTCTATCTTTAATCTACTATTTTTTTATTCTCCCAACATGCCCTCCTTTTATCTGTGCATCAAAAAAATGTTCTTTAAAGTGAGAATAGCCTCTATTAGTAAAACGAGCTTACTTCTAACCAACACTCCAAAATCAACACACACAACAACAACAATAAAAGATATCAGCTGAGGCTACAGTCATCTGAAGACTTGATTGAGGCTGAAGGATCTGCTTCTAAAATCACTCATGTGGCTGTTGGCACGAGGCCTCGGTTCTTCACCTCAAGGATTTCTCCATCTGTTGCCTGAGTTTCCTCATGACATGTCAGTTGACTTCCTCCTGAGCAAGAAATCCAAGAGAGAGCAAGGAAGACACCTCAGTGCCTTTTCTGACCCAGTTTCTGAAATGTACAACATCACTTTCACTTTCTTCTATTTGTTAGGAGTGAGTAGTCAAGGTTTGCCCACACTCAAGGAGAGGAGAATTAGCCTCCACCTTTTGAAGGGAAGAATATCAAAGAATTTGTGGACATATCTTAAAACCACCATAGCCACCTTGGCAGTATACAAACAGGCTCTCCTCTGTGGGAAGGCATAGAAACTGGGGACCAGGCCCAAGACTTAATGGTCAGAACAGCCAAACTCCAAAGATGGATAAATTCCCAACAAATGCAGGTCTGTTGTACCAAGGTCAGGGCCCGGTTGGGGAAAAGATGGATGGAGTTATCTAGATTGATGTCCCTGAAGATCCTGAATCCCCAGATTCCCCTGAACCCTCTGAGCCTCCAGAGGTAGCCCATTCCTTTCCATTATGCACTAACCTCCTGTCTCCCACTTGCTTGGAGATGATGCAGAGGCTGCTTCCCCACAAGACAATGTTCACCCACCCACCTCCATCTCAGTGGGGTGTGGATATTCAGGATCTGCCCTTCCTGGCCACCAGGACTTTAATCCCTACAACTGTGATTTAATCTCAAAATTAGGATTAAGTCACAACATAACCCAGATGCTGACACATTGAGACTCACAAGGGAGCAAACGGACTGTGCCCCAAGGACCTACAAAACCTACCCAGCATGGACCAGCATAAGTCAGGATAGCGTGTGTGAGACTGGAGTCTAGGGTGCTTGATCAAGAGGACTGGAAGATAAGTTGAATAAGGGAGAATTGATCCATTTGCAAGCTCTTTCCTAGGATCCAGGATTCAACCCTTACTCATCAAGAAAATGAATAGGCAAGCTACAGATTGGGGAAAATATTCTCAACACATGTATCTGACAAAAGACTTGTGTCAAGAATATATAAAGAACTTCTACAACTCAATAATAAACAGACAATCCAACTTTTTTAAAAGGACAAAAAACTTGAGTAGACAGTGAACAAAGAAGAAATGGCCAATGAGCACATGAAAAAGTTCTCAACATCATAAGTCATCAATAAAATGCAAATTAACCCCATAAGATACTTCCACACACCCATTAGGATGGTTAAAATGAAAAAGACTGACAACACCAAGTGTTGATGAAGATCAGAAACAACTGGAACTCTCATATTTTGGTGTGTAAAATGGTACAATCACTTTAAAAAACTGTTAAGCAGTTTCTTAACTGAAACCCAGCAATTCCTCTCCTAGGTATACATCCAAGAGCAACAAAAATTTACATCCACAAAAAGCCTTGTACAAGAATGTTTGTAGGAGTTTCATTCACAATAGTACCAAAATTGAAAACAGCTCAGGCGTCCATCAATAGAAGAGATAAACTGTGGTATGGTCATATAACAGAAAACTACTTTGCAATAAAATGGATTGAATTATTAATACACACAACAATATAGATTAATCTCAGCAGTATTACGCTGAATGAGGAAAGCCCGACACAGACTAGTACACGCTGCCATTAGTACATACTTCCATTCAGAAATTCTAACAGACAAAAGTAATCTATAGGGATAGAAATCAGAGTAATGGTTGCTTTTGGAGGGGGAACTGACTGGGAACGGGTACAGAGGAACTTTCTGGGGCTGATGGACATGCTCTATATTTTGATAGGACTGTGAGTTACAAGGGTATATGCATTTGCCAAAATTGATTGAATTGTACACTTAAGATCCATGCATTTCACTATATGCAAATTATACTCTGATTAGGATAAGGAATAAAACTCATCATTTTTCCTTCCAAACCTCTTCCTCTTACCATTTATCTTAGTTAACACATCACCACCTATTTAGTATTCTTCAAGCCCAATTCATCCTAGACTTCTTTCTCCCTCTTCCTGCCACTGTCTCTCCCTCTATCGCCAAACCCTTTGGAATCCTTCTCCTAGAGAACTCTCAAATCTGTCACCTCATTTCCATTACTAATGACCTGGGCTTAGTTCACACCCCTGGACTAATGAAATAGACTTATAGCTGGACTTACCCTTTCCTAATTGACTCCCTACAATGTCAATAAAGAGATCTTCTTAAAATTCCTAATTTATTATGTCATTCTGTCACTAAAAACTTCTTCAATAGATTTACACTACCTGTGAAAGACTATCTAAACTCCTGGCAGAACAACACGGCAACAGCTACCTAGTCTAGTCTGTGAGCATGCCCAACGGATTTCTTGTCCGAAGTAGTCTGGTCCCCAAGTAGAGGCCTGGCAGTCTCATCTTCTGTCTGATGAACTGTGCTTTTATGTGTCAGCTTCAAGAATATAGCCTGGATTTCATAATCATCTCAGTTCAGTGACAAATGTTCATCCTCCTCCTTTAATGCCTCAGTGAAAGGAGTCCAACTCTAGCCACCAAGACTCAAACCCTGGAGGCACCAGTTCTCCCCACCCCTCATCAGCCACACCAGATGAGACACAAAAGTCTTTCCCATTTAGCCTCAACAACATCCATCGAGCTGACTGGCTGCCTTGTTCTAACGTCAGGACTGTAGCACCCCTCTTTAATTACGGCCGTTGCCTCTCAACTGGTTTTCTCCACTTTAAATGCAACTTAGAGGACTTATGCCCGACACATTAACATCCTGCATGGTTCAGATTTCAGCATCCCAGAGATTCCCACTTTCCCTGGGTAGCACTATAACTGTTGCTTTACTTGGAGTTTTGTATTACAAATTTCAAAAAGATTAGCTTAAAAATGAGGACTCCCAGTGATCAAATCAACTCTCCATTTTTATGACTCACTTTATCTCAAAGTTAACGTCAGAGGCTGGTCTAACATCCCAGCAAAGGCTTACTTTCATGTCATTGAAAATGTCTCAGCAAAAATTGAACTGCCTTTGTTGGGGCTGCTATTTATAAAATAAATGTCCAGAGCATGGCAGGTGAGAAGATATTACCTCTGAGATGCCTTCTAACACAAATGTTTTTCTAATATTCAAGGTGGCAGATTAAAGATGACCATAAATTGACACTCCTCCCATTAGAGGTGGGGTCTATGTCGCCTCCCATTAAATTTGGGCAGGTTCTATAACTGCTTTGACCAACAGAATACTTCAAGCGTGATGCTGTGCCAGCTTCCAGGCCCAGCCCTTAAGAGACAAGCAGCTTCCATTTCTTGTGTCTTGAAACAGTTGCTCTTGGATCCCTCAGCCGCCATGTAAAAATTCCAACTGTCCTAAGGCCGCCGTGCTGGAGACACAGGTAGGGAGGTCCTGAGACCACACGATAGAGAGAGATGCCCAGCCTGCCCCAGCTGAGGTCTCAGACATCACGGAGCATAAATGAATCTTCCTCACTGTCTTCTGTCTGAATTCCTGTCCTACAAAACTGCAAGGAATATTTATTTATCCAATGAATATTTACTGGATATCTACTATGTGTCAGGTTCCACTCTGCATGCTAGAGTTACACTGGTGAACAAAACTAACAGTTCCTGTCCTCTGGGAGCTGACAATGAATGATAAAATATAAAAAGAGAAAAGCCAATAAGCCACAGTTGGGCTCAAGAATTAACAAATGGTCTCAGTGCACCAGGTACATATGTACGCAGTGGTGGCAGGAGGGCAGCCCCACGCCTACTGGGACCTAGGCATGGAGCCCAGCACTGGCAGCCATAACTCAATTCCTATGGGGTAAAGGAGTCTTACTCTCTGCAAGACAATAGTCTCAAGCCAAACTTGAGGCTCGAGGCCCTTCTTCTTAAAAAGAAGCTGAAAAAGACAGCTGCCAACTGGGGCTAGGTGCCCTGACCTCACAGGAAGCCATGGGCTTGGGGAGGCGAAGAACACAGAATCTGAACTAAACTGGGTCTGAGATTCCCAAATATGATCACAGAACAGAGCATCAAAATATCATAAGATCTGGTTCTGGGCTGGAGGCGGAGGACAACACGTGATGGCAACTATCAAACCATAAAACCGCTAGACAAGAGGGAAAGAGACAACTCATCCATAAAACTGTGCATCTGTTCCTGACAACATGTGAAACACACCCCTCTGAAATTAAACACAGAGAGAACCTCTCAAGTCCACCTAAAAGTCTTTGCCTACACAGAAGAAAAGCTGTAGTACTATTTTGTAAGCAAAGTTTGTGTTTTAGTGTGTAATCTATAGAGAGTTTTTATTCTTGTTCCTATAGTGTTTGATATTGCTATGGTGGGGAAATAAAATTCAGCAACCTGCCAAGCATCAAGAGAGTCTGACAGTCACGGCCACTTATGAGTCTACTTAGCTGGCTGGCAGCCACCATGCAGCCCTGGAGATGACTGTGGGCCAGCTCTCAGTGAAGATGGGTCTCCTCTTTAAGGGAGCCACTGTAATTCTAAGGAATGGACAAAAGCTACTATAAAACTGCAAGTATTCTCACACACAGATTTGACTACCTTAAGACAAAAATGAAATAGATGAGTGTTTTCAATAGTAAGTAAGTTTTTCATAACGTGATCGCAAGTAAAATAATTTCCTAACATATGTCTTTTAAATTCAGGTATGAATGGAACACATCAGGTGACCCTGGGTGACTTTTGCCTCATCTATTAGTGAGGCAAATTAGTATCCAGGATCCAGCCATTTTATTCTTTATGAAAAAAAAAAAGTAATTGAAGTAAATAAATGTCTAACCACAGTTTGACAAGAACGTAGCCTGGAGGCAATATTGAACAGGCAAGAAGCGCAGAGTTCTGAAGCCGGAATGTTGAGTTTCCGACCTTGAATCTGCCCGTAATAGGTGTGAAATCTTTGGGAGGCGACTTTGCTTCTCTGTGCCTGTTCCCTCATGTGCTCACACACTATATTGGCATTCATATATTACATTTTACAGGGGTCTTCAGAAATGAAACTGAGTAGTAGAACAATACTTTGATAAGAATGTATTTTATTTTGTTTTGCTTCAAGAAAAAATACAATAACATACCTTTACTGTGGCATTCTAATGGAGGTGCCCCTAAGATGTCATCTCTAGATGGGACTGGGGACTTTGTTTTAACTTTAAAATAGGTAATCTTTCACAAGCTCGGGAAGCAAGAACTATATTTAAACGGAAAACTCTCCACCCGGGAAGAAGCAAACCACCCAGGGGCTGCATTGGTTTTGCAAGTATCCCTGACGCCGGCGCAAGGATGCAGGAAACACCTCCTGAGTCGTTGTCCCACTCCCGACGGGACTTGGGCGCTCGGTCCTAAGTGAGCGGAGAGACCCCGTCCCACTCAGCACCAGCAACGCCCCGCTTTCGCTTCCTGCAAACAAGCCGGTGCAAATAACCTGGGGCCCCTGCGACCGCCTCCCCGCACTCACCTGCCGCTGCACAGTAGCTCGCAGCCCTGCCGCTTCGCCTCCCCCGGGCGGCCCCGACCAGGAGGCGGGGAGAGGGGCGTGGCTTAGGGAGGGGCGGGGCTAGGGGCCGGGGCTCTTCCCCCCCCCGCCCACCTCACTGCGCCTGCGCCCAAGGGCGCAGGGCAGGGTGGGAGGTGGTGCCCCCGTGGT
This sequence comes from Diceros bicornis minor, assembly GCF_020826845.1. Taxonomy (NCBI): domain Eukaryota; kingdom Metazoa; phylum Chordata; class Mammalia; order Perissodactyla; family Rhinocerotidae; genus Diceros; species Diceros bicornis. The sequence continues at coordinate 197,825 of NW_026690890.1, forward strand.
GGTCGGTGCTGACGTGGGTCGACCGGGTGTTTGCCGCCCCTCCTGTTCCGATCCTCTGAGCTTTCCAGCCATCACGGCGCCCAACTCTGGTCACTCCTGCCGCCCCTCCGCCCGCCTGCGTCCGGTGCCAGCAACCAGCCGGAGTCTCCCCCGCGCGGTCAGCCTACCTCCACCTGCTCCTTCAGAGAACTCCGTGACGCCTCCTCGCCTGTGTCCCTGGCTCCTGGCTGGTTAGGTGTATCGTGTCGTTTAATCACCTCTGCAGCTAAGACAGTGAAACCAAGAAGTGAAGGAACTTGCTTCAAGTCACAGACCCAAAATGCACTCCAGCTTGAAGTTGATTGCAGGCTGCCTGCCTCCGCCCTTCCACCTCGAGTGGCGCGCCCAAGTTGAGTACCTAGCCAAGTGCCGTGGGCTTTACCTGAGTTTTCGCTGTTTCTTAAGCCCTGCGAGGGCGGTATTATCTCTACAAAGGAGTCTAAGTGATTTCTCAGTCCAGCTTTGTCTCATGGCAAAACCTGGGCCATTTAAAACACCGTATGTGGCCTCTGTGTTCCTCCATACCTTTTGTCTTAAATGGCTTTATTGAGGTGACTTACAAAAAGCCTGTACATATTTAAAGTGTACAACTTGATTTTTATGTATGTATGTATATGCCCCTGAAATCGTCACCACAATCAAGAGTGAACGTAGCCACCACCCCCAAAAGTTTCCTTCTGCCCATTTGCAATTCCTCCTCCCAGTCACAGACTGCCATGACCACTCCTCAGATAACCATAGATCTTCTTTCTGTCACTTAAGATTAGTTTGCATTTTATAGAATTGTATTATGAATGTTTACTGTGTGCTTTTTTGGGAGGAGGAGAGTCAGGCTTAATTATTTTGAGATTCAGCAGTGTTGCTGAGTGTATCAATAGTTCATTTCCTTTTTATCACTGAGTAGTAGTACGTTACATGGATATACCACAGTTTGTTTATCCATTCACACATTGTTGGACTTTTAGGTTGTTTCCAGTTTCTGGTTTTTTTTTTTTTTTACAAACAAAGCTATCAACATGGTTCTTCATTTTCTTACTATTCAGTTTTGAAAGTTCTTTACATTATCGGGATATGTCTTTCCAGTTATGTGACTCAATATTTTCTTCCAGTGTGTGGATTAAAAGCATGTTTCAGAAGCAGACTTTTTAAATACTTCAAAAGCAAACTTTTTAAATTTTGATAAAGTTTAATTTATTAATTTTTATTTATAGATTGTGCTATTGGTTCCATATCTAAGAAATTTTTTCCTAACCCAAGGCCCCAAAGATTCTGTCCACTTTTTCTCAAGAAGTTTTATAGTTCTAAATTTTAAATTTATGTCTGCGATCTATGCTGTATTAATTTTCATATATAGTGTGAGATATGGGTAGAAGTTAATTTCTTTGCATGTAGATACCCAGTTGTTTCAACCATTTGTTGAAAAGACTAGTTTTTCTCTACCAAATTGCCTTTGCCACGTTTTTGAAAATCAATTGATCATATAAATGTGAGTTTATTTATGGAATCTCTATTCTGTTCATTGATTTATTTATCTGTATTAGCATTGATATCACATGGTCTTGATTACCATAGCTTTATAATAAGTCTTGAAATCAGGTCATTTAAATCTTTCAATTTTGTTCTTTTTTCTCGAAGTTGGCTTGGCTATCCTATACCCTTTGCATTTCAAAATGAATTTTAGAATCAGTTTGCCAGTTTTAACAAAAAAAATTGCACAGATTTTGATTGAGATTGCAATGAATCTATAGATAAACATAGGGAAAATTGACACCTTAAAAATATTGAGTCTTCTGATCTGTGAAAATGGTATGTATCTGCATTTACTTATGTATTATGTAATTTCTCTCAGAAGTGTTTTGTAGTTTTCAGTGTACAGGCCTTGCACATCTTTTGTCAGATTTAACTCTAATTATTTCATACTTTTTATGCTATTGCAAATAGTATTACTTATAAATTTTTAATGGTTTATTGCTAATATATAGAAATACAATTGATTTTTGTATATTGATCTTATATCCTGAAAACTTGCTAAACTCGCTCATTAGTTTGAGTAGCTTTTTATACAATCTATAGGATTTTATTTGTAGACAATCATGTCATCAGTGAATAAAGACCATTTTCTTCTTCCTTTTCGATCTGGACATTTTATTTCTTTTTCTTACCTTAATTGTACTAGCTAGAACCTCCAGTACAATTCAGTGGGGGAATGGATGGTCTTTCCAATAAATGAGGCTGGGTCAATTGGATAGTCATACGAGAAAGCATGAACCTTGACCCCTGTCTCACACAATACACAAAAATTAATTTCAGAACCTTCATGGACCTGAATGTGGAAAATGAGACAATAATACTATTAAAGAAAACATAAGACAATGTTAATTGTAAGGGCAGGCAAAGATTTCTTAAATGAGACACAAATAACAGTAGCTATAAAAGGTTAACAAATTAATTCAATTTAATTTATAAATTAAATAAGATTAACTTATACATTAATTAAATTAGTAGAACTTGTATTCATCAAGACACCGTTAAGAAAGTAAAAGGTAAATGACAGGCCAGGAGAAGATATTTGCGAAATGTATCTGACAAAGGACTCCTATAAATTGATAAGAAAACATCTGAATCAATTTTTTAGAGGAGAGGAGGGGCAGAAGGCTTGCAGTGACCTTTACAAAAGAGGATAGCCAAAGGGCAAGGCATGATGAGAAGTCATTCAGTATCATTAGTCATCAAGGACATGCAAAGTAAAACCAAAATTGAGATACCACTACAAACCAAGACTCTCAACCCCCACTGTGGTGCAACCACTTTAGAAAACTGGCCGTATTTGCTACAGCTATACTTACATGTTCATCCTATGACCTAGCAGTGCCATTTCTAGGTATATACCCAATGTAAATGAGTGCTTATGTCCACCAAAAGACATGAATGAGAATGTTCATAGCAGTTTTATTCATAATGATCAAAAACTGGAAACAACTCAAATGTCCATCAGCATTAGAATGGATAACTATATTATGTTATATTCATATAATAGAATACTATTGTATGGAATGGAATACTACAACAAGGAAAAAGAACAACTACTGCTGCATGCACGCACTTGGATGAATATCACAAATACAGTGTTGATCAAAATAAGCCAACCACAAAAGGTTACATCTGTATGATTCTATTTGTATAAAGTTCATAAACAGGCAAAACCAACCCATGGTTACTTTTGATGGGGGGAGTGATAATGACTGGGAGGGAGCACAAGCAAACTTATTGGGATACCAGAAATGATCTATACCTTGATCTGTGTGGTGGCTAAGCAGATGTATACACATGTAAAAATTCACTGCTCTGCACCTAAGATTTATGTGTTTTATGTATAGATGTTATGTCAACATAAAAGAAAACTGAAGTGTTTTTTTCTGAACATAATTATTCAGCTCTGCTGATATGTACACATATTTCTAAGCCAAAGCTGCACTTTTGATCACTATAACTTTCTAGTAGGTTTGATATCTACAAAATAAGTTCAAGTCTTTTCTTCCAAAATTTTCTTGCACCTGTATGCTTCCAAGCTAAACTTTAGGATCAGTTTTTCAAATTCTTTAGAAAAAATCTACTGGGATTTTTATTGAGATTATGCGATATTTGTAGTTTATTTGAAGAGCACTTACATCTCTCCAGTATTGACTCTTTCCATCCAATCAACATGGTTCATTTATTCAGGAATTTTCAATCAAGTTTTAAATTATTCTTTATGTAGGGCTAGAACACGTTTTGGTATATTATGTATATGATGTATGTTAAGTCATTATGGTTTCTGTTCCTATTATAGGAGAAATATTTGTCCCATTACTTCTCTAATCATTGCTGGTATATAAAAAGGCTCTTTTCCCCCCATCTGGCCACCTTGCTGAACTCCTTCATTCATTTTAGGAGTTTTCCATTCGATTCTTTTAATTTCTAGGTTGTGAGTAATGTATTAAAATCTTTTCTTCTTTATATGAGAATCTGACTTCTGATTAGTTTCCTAACTATGTTTTCCTGAAAACAGAAAGATGGTACGTGTAGATTATGTGACTAGGCAACTTTGCTTATAATAAAAATGATTCCTGGTTTGTAACTTTTGTCTGGACTGGGAGTCACCATGGCCTTAGGTTCCTTTTCTAACCCGCAAGTCCCTTGTGGGGACCCTGGAAACCATGCCTATGGAGTTGTCACCAAAGATATTTTCGCGAGGGTTGGGGGCATGAGGTTTTTAAATCAGAGTGACTGCCTGGTGTAGCTCTTGTCTTCCTGCACCTGAGCCGTCTGCTGAGTGGACTGCAGTAAAGATTCCCACTGCTAGGAATATCTACACTGCCTTGCTAGCATGTGTGGTTCCTGCCCTATGGCCTTGAATAGGCCAGGATGGTATGTGGCCCGCAGTGGTCTTGTGAATCTGAATTAGTTGAATCTAAGAAGACCCACCCCCATGGGCATTGCAGAGTGGTGGAGCAGTGGGCTAGACTTTCGGACCCTCGATGCAGTTTGACCAATGTACTGTGAGATAGAGGGGTGGGGAAGGAAAGCTGACAAGGCATTAAATGTCTGAGAGGGGGAGTCCATCTGCCTGTTCTCTGAAGTTGAAAACTCTGTGGCATATGACAAGAGATTAGGGCAGAAGCGGGCTGGAGTAAAACCAGATTCATACCAAGAGGAGACACTGCTCACTGTTTATGAAGGGGACCTGGGCCGAAACCCACTGCAGCTGAGCTACCGGGATAGGTTAATGTCTCGCTCGGAGGGTTGGAGGGGGGCTGCGAAGACAAAAGAATGAACCTGAAGACCCCATGCTTGTGATGGGCTGCCACCTGATAAAGCAGGTGGAACTGCCAAGTTGACTGCAATTCCACTCAAACTTGAATCTACATGGAGAGAGGTTTGAGAGCACCCAAGCAGACAAAGGGCTGTGCGGTGGCCAGCAGCTCCAGGCAGAGCTACAATGACAGCAGTTTAATATGGTTTGGGGTCACCAATACAAGGTTAAAGAAAGCTCTCCATGTGTGGCAAAGGGTAACCCCAGGCCACCTAAACAGCATCCTGGAGTCTGACAACAACTTTGGACCGAGAATGTTTGAGTCAATTTAAGGCTGCACTGGAGCCTGAGCAGTGTCCTCTGCTGCCATCGAGTGAAAATTTATGGGAATGCAAACATTTTCAAAAGCGACGCAGATTTTTAAAGCAATCATCGGTTATTGTAAAGGCCTAAGCTGTACTATTAGACTGGATAAAACTCTTGATTTGCACTTAGTGTATAGGGAAAAACTGCACTTTTTCTAAAAAGGTTAAATAAATTTCATTGTAGTATATTTGATTTGCTGAAAACTATGGTGTAATATCATTTGATATAAAATGCCTAGAATTCCCAGAATAAAGGGGGTATTTTAGGCATTATAAAGACAGATGGCCAAAGGTTATTCCAGTTGCATAGGACGTGGAGGGGACATCCTTACCCCACTGGTTAATACAAATCCTCGTGATCACAAAATGTGCTAACTTGTCCTTTTCTATGTTGAAAATGTCGGCCAAAGTCGTGGAGGTGGACTATGGGCAAAGGGTTAACAAACACTTCCGCATGAGACTCTAACCTTAGGTTATCTCCCTGAAAGTATGTGTCAACTATTTAGCTAGGCAACATTGCTTACAGTAAAAATGATCATTAGTAAATTGCATCTGGACTGGCGAACCTCTAACTACCTGATGGGGAAATGATTGTTTTGAGCTTCCTGCGTGTGAAACTCTTGTAACTAGGCACGACCCGTGCACAGACCCTGGAAGCTACGCCTGTGGAACTGTGAGATCGTCTCTGTGAGGCATGGGGCTTTACATCAAAGCACCTCTCGTAAAGGCCCCAGCGTGGATCTCGACTCCTTGCACCTACTCAATGAAGTGCAGCAAGGACCTCGCGGCAAAGAACACCTGAGGCTGCTCTGTGATTGCTGCGGCTCCTGCCCTGTAGCCTTCTAGCTGCGCCGAGGAGGCCTGGGTCGTCTTGTGAGTCAGCAAAGCCTAAGAAGACCACTGCGGGCCTTGCAGAGGTCATTACATCCACTGCCGAAAATGACTTTTTTTTCTTTTTCCTTTCCATAGCTATACTCATGTCCTTTTCATTTGTTATTTGTTATAGTTTGTTGAATGATAGTGAGCACAATGGTGGGAGGAGGGGTGCAGTGGGTGAGGAGGGGAGACAGAATGCCTTGTCCCTATATTTTATTTTTCCACTTTTTACTTGGAAATAATTTTGAACTTATAGAAAAGTTGCAAGAATACAAAGACCTCCTAGAAAGACTTCACAGAGATTCACTGTTAACATTTTTCCACATTTGCTTTATTTTTATTTTCTCTCTCTACATGTATGCATTTTTATTATCATTATTTGAGAGTAAGTTGCAGCCATCATATCCCTTTATCCTTATTATTTTATTGTGTATTTCCTAAAAAACAAGACATCTACTTACATTATCACAGCATAATTCTCAAATTGGGAATTAAAATGAATACAGTGCTATTACCTAGTTAACAGACCTGTGAAAATTTTTCCAGTTGTCCCAATATTGTTTTTTTTATAGCATATTTTTTCCCTGCCCCCGGATCCAGTCTTGTAGTCATCTCACTGCTTTTAGTTGTCATGTCTCTTTACTCTTCCTTAATCGAGAATAGTTCCTTAACCCTTTTTTATCTTTCATGACATGGGCATTTTGAAGAGCACAGGCCTATTGTTTTAGCAGAATTTTCTTCAGTTTGGATTTGTGTGATGTTTCCTTAAGGTCAGATTCAGGTTGAGGTCTCCACCCTTTAGGGAACTCCACTCTGGCCTTCCTCTAGCCACATCTCTCAAGCCTGGAGCCAAGGAGGCAAGCCCATTGGAACCTGCCCACTCCCACTTGGTCCAGAGAGTAAATATTTTAGGCTTTCCAGGCTATATGATCTCTGTCACAACTACTCAGCTCTGCTACTGTAACAAGAAAGCTGCCATAGATAATGTGTATATGAATGATCATGGCTATATTCAAATAAAATTTTATTTATAAAAACAGGTGGAGGGTGCATATTTGGCCCATGAGTCAGTTTGCTTGACCCCTCTTCTAATCCATGCCCCAGCTACCAAGAAGTCCAGAATTCCACGCCCAAACAGCCTCAGCCCCGTTCCCAGAGTAGGCCTGTGAGGGCCTCTCTTCCCCGGGTCTGCCATCGTGAGGCGTGGCATCTTGCCACTAAGGAGTGCGTTTCTCTAGGCTTGCGTGTGCCCAGGAGATGGCAGTTTTGAGGAATGTGGACAGATTTGAACGCAGAGGTGGGGCCTTCACAGTGTCAGAAAGAGCTGAGAGTGAGAAGAGAAGGGGCAAAGAGCTAGCCGGGTCGGCTCCCCTCCTCTCCTGGTGCAAGACTCCAAGGAGCCTAAGAATTACATTTGCATCTGGCCTTCCTGGTCAGTGTGAAGGGTTAGTTTATCCAGAGAAAAAGGAGTGACATTTGTTATTCAACCATTCGTTGCTTGATTTATATGTATATATATATTTGAACATTTAGCTATATGGTACGTGGTCTCTATTTGCACTTTGCCCCAGCCCCATAGTGCAAGGGCAGCCTGTGTGACAGCATGAACACTTCTCAGAACAGCCTCAGCGGGGCTGACTGGTCCCCACAGGTGTTCACCTGTGAAGGGAATCTGCAAACTGGCTCCTGGCTCCACTCTGCCCCGGGAGAATCAGGGGCGATCTGTGGCAAGGCCTCCCAGCCTTCCTTGCCTGCAGCCACTTGGGTTGGCAAAAGACCCCAGGTTCAGTGCTCAGCTTCTAAGCAACAGAACAAGGAAGATACTACCGGGCCAATTCCTCATTCTTCCCACTTTCTACTTCTAGACTGTCTTTTCTTTCTGGTTTATCTAACTGATTTCTTTGGACCTCTTGATATTTGAACAAACAAGTCCCCTGACAGACTTCAGACCCCTGGAGGTTTCTGCATCTCCCTCTCTGATTCATGTAACACACCCCCACCACGACTGCCACCACCCTTGCCATTGCCACACTGCCATCGCTGCCTCTGGTCAGCATGAGGCCTTAAGGCACCTGTCCCTTACCCAGAACACTCCAGAGCCAGGAGATGTTGTAGGGGTGCCATCTTACCAACACTAGTGCACACTCATGTTCAGACACTTTGGAATTCCAACCAAGTAAATAACACCAATATGGTACCCGGATCTCGTAAGTAGTGAGGTGTATCTGGAAAGATAAGCAATTCTTTAAAATGTTACCCCATGAAGTACCTTCAACTTTAAACTCTAAAAGATATTTATCTTTTAGAGGAAAGTAATGTATGTAAAGTATTAATCTAAATATCACTTCCAATAACATAATACTTTTGGTAAGGCATCCGATAACATCGAAATTTAAGAATTACTGCTATGCAATTTGCATAATTCCTATAATATGGTAGCATATAATTTACTGTTATGTAATTTACTATTATTTTGTTGATTTTTTTAACTTTTGTCCTAAAATTGTTTTCTATAAATATAAACTCTAAAAGTTGTTCCATTGTAATTTGTTTCTTTTTATAATGCTTTGAATCTCCAGAAAAAGGCTTTTTTTATGACAGTCTTTTGCAATAATATATTGATTAGTTACTCTATCATTTTTAAAAAAATTTTTATTGAGGTCATAATGGTTTATAACATTGTGAGATTCCAGTTGTACATTATTATTTGTCGGTCACCATATAAATGTGCCCCTTCACCCCTTGTACCCACCCCCCAACTCCCTTCCCCCTGGTAACCACCAAACTGTTCTCTCTGTCCATGTATTAGTTGATATTCCACATATGAGTGAAGTCATACAGTGTTTGTCTTTCTCTGTCTGGCTTATTTCACTTAACATAATACCCTCCAGGCCCATCCATGTTGTTGCAAATGGGACGATTTTGTCTTTTTTTATGGCTGAGTAGTATTCCATTGTATATATATATACCACATCTTCTTTATCCAGTCATCTGTCGACGGACACTTGGGTTGCTTCCACTTCTTAGCTATAGTGAATAATGCTGCGATGAACATAGGGGTGCATAAGCCTCTTTGGATTGTTGATTTGAGGTTTGTTGGGTAGATACTCAATAGTGGGATAGCTGGATCATAAGGTATTCCTGTTTTTAATTTTTTTTGTGTGTGAGGAAGATCAGCCCTGAGCTTACCTCCATGCCTATCTTTCTCCACTTTATGTGGGACGCCACCACAGCATGGCCTGACAAACAGTGTGTCAGTGCACGCCCGGGATCCAGACCTGGGCCGCCAGTGGCCGAGTGAGCACACTTAACTGCTACACCACGGGGCCAGCCCTGTTTATAATTTTTTGAGGAATCTCCATACTGTTTTCCATAGAGGCTGCACCAGTTTGCATTCCCACCAGCAGTGGATTAGGGTTCCCATTTCTCCACAGCCCCTTCAACATTTGTTGCTTTTTGTCTTGGTGATTATAGCCATTCTAACAGGTATAAGATGATACCTTGGTGTGGTTTTAATTTGCATTTCCCTGATGATTAGTGATGTTGAGCATCCTTTCATGTGCCTGTTGGTCATCTGTATATCTTCTTTGGTGAAGTGTCTGTTCATTTCCTGTGCCCATTTTTTGATTGGGTTGTTTGTTTTTTTGTTATTCAGTTGTGTGAGTTCTATATATTTTATGGAGATTAATCCCTTGTCAGATTTATGGTTTGCAAGTATTTTTTCCCAGCTGGTGGGTTCCCTATTCATTTTGATCCTGGTTTCATTTGCCTTGTAGAAGCTCTTTAATCTGATGAAGTCCCACTTTTCTATTTTTTCTTTTGTTTCTTTTGTCTGAGTAGTCATGAAATTCATAAAGATCCCTTTATGGCTGATGACGAGTAGTGTACTACCTATATTTTCCTCCATGAGTTTTATAGTTTCAGGTCTCACCTTCAGGTCTTTGATCCATTTTGAGTTAATTTTTGTGTATGGCAAAAGAAGATAGTCTACTTTCATTCTTTTGCATGTGGCTGTCCAGTTTTCCCAACACCATTTATTGAAGAGAATTTCCTTTCTCCACTGTATATCCTTAGCTCCTTTGTCAAAGATTAGCTGCCTGTAGATATGAGGTTTTTATTTCGGGACTTTCAATTCTGTTCCATTGATCTGTGTGTCTGTTTTTGTACCAGTACCATGCTGTTTTAATTACTATCACTTTGTAGTATGTTTTGAAGTCAAGGATTGTGATGCCTCCAACCTTGTTCTTCTTTTTCAGGATTGCTTTAGCTATACAGGGTCTTTTTTGCCCCATATGAATGCTAGTATTCTTTGTTCTATTTCTGTGAAGAATGTCCTTGGGATTCTGATTGAGATTGCATTGAATATGTAGATGACTTTAGGTAGTATGGACATTTAACAATGTTTATTCTTCCAATCCAAGTGCATGGAATCTTTTTCCATTTCTTTATGTCATCATTGATTTCACTCAGTAATGTCTTATAGTTTTCCTTGTATAGGTCTTTCACTTCCTTGGTTAAATTTACTCGTAGATATTTTATTCTTTTTGTTGCAATTGTAAATGGGATTGTCTTCTTGAGTTCTCTTTCTGTTAGTTCGTTGTTGGTATATAGAAATGCAACCGAGTTCTGTAAGTTGATTTTATACCCTGCCACTTGGCTGTAGTTGTTCATTATTTCTAATAGTTTTCCAATGGATTCTTCAGGGTTTTCTATATATAAGATCGCATCATCTGCAAACAGTGAGAGTTTCACTTCTTCATTGTCTACTTGGATTCCTTTTATTCCTTTTTCTTGTCTAATTGCTCTGGCCAGAACCTCCAGTACTGTGTTGAATAAGAGTGGTGATAGTGGGCACCCTTGTCTTGTCCCTGTTCTCAAAAGGATGGGTTTCATTTTTTCCCCATTGAGTATGATGTTGGCTGTGGGTTTGTCATATATGGCCTTTATTATGTTAAGGTACTTTCCTTCTATACCCATTTTGTTGAGAGTTTTTATCATAAGTCCATGTTGGATCTTGTCAAAAGCCTTCTCTGCATCTATTGAAATGATCATATAGTTTTTATTCCTCATTTTGTTAATGTGGTGTATCACATTGATTGATTTGTGGATGTTGAACCATCCCTGTGTCCCTGGTATAAATCCCACTTGATCACGGTGTATGATCTTTTTAATGTATTGCTGGATTCGGTTTGCCAATGTTTTGTTGAGGATTTTTGCATCTGTGTTCATCAGCGATGTTGGCCTGTAATTTTCCTTCTTTGTATTGTCCTTGCCTGGCTTTGGTATCAGGGTGATGTTGGCCTCGTAGAATGTGTTGGGAAGTATTCCATCTTCCTCTATTTTTTGGAATAGTTTGAGAAGGATAAGTATCGAGTCTTCCTTGAATGTTTGGTAAAATTCTCTAGAGAAGCCATCTGGTCCTGGACTTTTATTTTTTGGGAGGTTTTTGATTACTGTTTCAATCTCTTTACTTGTGATTGGTCTATTCAGGTTCTCTATTTCTTCTTGATTCAGTTTTGGAAGGTTGTATGAGTCTAGGAATTTATCCATTTCTTCTAGATTGTCCAATTTGTTGGCATATAGTTTTTCATAGTATTCTGTTATAATCTTTTGTATTTCTGTGGTATCTGTTGTAATTTCTCCTTTTTCATTTCTAATTTTATTTATTTGAGCCTTCTTTCTTTATTTCTTGGTGAGTCTGGCTAAGGGTTTGTCAATTTTGTTTATCTTCTCAAAGAACCAGCTCTTTGTTTCATTGATCCTTTCTACTGTTTTTTAAATTTCATTTTCATTTATTTATGTTCTGATTTTTAATATTTCCCTCCTTTTGCTGACTTTAGGCTTTGTTTCTTCTTATTTTTCTAATTCTGTTAGGCATAGTTTGAGGTTGCTTATTTGGGCTTTTCCTTGTTTGTTAATGTGGGCCTGTATTGCTTTGAGTTTCCCTCTCAGGACTGCTTTTGCTGCATCCCATATGAGTTGGTACGGTGTATTTTCATTTTCATTTGTCTCCAGCTATGCTTTGATTTCTCCTTTAATTTCATCAATGATCCATTGGTGGTTTAGTAGCATGTTGTTGAGTCTCCACAGCTTTGTCACTTTCCCAGTTTTTTCCTTGTAGTTGATTTCTAACTTCATGGCATTATGGTCTGAAAAGATGCTTGTTATGATTTCAATCTTCTTAAATTTATATAAGCATGCCTTGTTTCCCAACATATAGTCTATTCATGAGAATGTTCCATGTGTGCTTGAGAAGAATGTGTAATCTGCTGTGTTTGGATGGAGTGCTCTGTATATGTCTATTAAGTCCATCTCATTTAGCTTTTGTTTAGGTCCATTATTTCCTTATTTATTTTCTGTCTGGGTTATCTGTCCATTGATGAGAGTGGGGTGTTAAGATCCCCTGCTACTATTGTGTTGTTGTTAATATCTCCTTTTAGGTTTGTCAATAGTTGCTTTATGTACCTTGGTGTTCCTGTATTGGGTGCATATATATTTAAAAGTGATACGTCTTCTTGGTGGAGTGTCCCTTTTATCATTATATATTGCCCCTCTTTGTCTCTCATTACCTGTTTTATCATGAAGTCAACTTCATCTGATATGAGTATGGCATCATCTGCTTTCTTTTGTTTGCCATTAGCTTGGAGTATTGTCTTCCATCCTTTCACTCTGAGCCTATGTTTGTCTTTAGAGCTGAGATGTGTTTCCTGGAGGCAGCATATTATTAGGTCTTGTTTTTTAATCCATCCCACCACTCTGTGTCTATTGATTGGAGAGTTCAGTCCATTTACATTTAGGGTACTTATTGATAAATGGGGGCTTGTTGTTATTTTATCGCTCTTTTTCTGGTTCTTTTGCATTTCTTTTGTTTCTTGTCCCATGTGTTTCAGACTACCAATTTAGTTTGGTAGTTCTGTATGGGAGTTCCCTTAGTTTTCTCTTTCTTTATCATGTGTGATTCTGTTCTGATTATTTGATCAGTAGTTACCATAGGTTCGTATAAAAAATATCTTGTATGTGATAGTCCATTTTTTGATGGACTCTTATTCCCTTAGACTAAGTTGATTCGATCCCTTTCCTCTTCCCCTTCTAAGTTATTGCTGTCATATCTTATTCCTTCTTGTGTTGTGAGTTTGTGTTTAACATGATGAGGTTATATTTATGCTTGGTGCTTGATCTTTTTTGTGTGTGTGTGAGGAAGATAGGCCCTGAGCTAGCATCTGTCAATCTTCCTCTTTTTTTTTTCTTTTTTTGTTGAGGAAGACTGGCCCTGGGCTAACATCTATGCCCATCTTCCTCCACTTTACATGGGACGCCTGCCACAGGCCACATGGCCTGACAAGCGGTATGTGGGTGTGTGCCCGGGATCCGAACTGGCAAGCCCCGAGTCACTGCAGTGGAGCACGTGCATTTAACCACTTGCGCCACTGGGCCAGCCCCTGATCTTTGGTTTTATATTGAAGTGTTTGCTAATATATTTTGATAGAGGACTGCAATTTTTCTGGTTTTATTGACCTATTTTCCTCCTTGTTCAAAACTTTGAATCCCCTTTCTCTTTTTTTCCTCAGGTATGCGGGCCTTCTTGAACACTTCTTGTAGTGGGGGTCTTGTGGCAATGAACTCCCTTAGCTTTTGTTTATCTGGGATAGTTATTATTTCTCCATCATATCTGAAGGATATTTTTGATGGATAGAGTATTCTTGGCTGAAAGTTCTTGTCCTTCAGAATTTTGAATATATCGTTCCACTCTCTCCTAGTCTGTAAAGTTTCTGTCAAGAAATCAGCTGAGATCCTGATAGGAAATCCTTTGTATGTTATTTATTTATTTATTTATTTTGGTCAGGCTGCCCTTAATATTTTTTCTTTGTCATTGACTTTTGCCACCTTTACTGCTATATGCCTTGGAGAGGGTATTTTTCTGTTGATATATTTAGGAGATCTATTGATTTCATTCACTGGTATTTCCAGCTCCTTCCCCAGGTTTGGGAAGTTCTCAGATATTATTTCTTTGAACAAGCTCTCTGCTCCTTTTTCCCTCTCTTCTCCCTTGGAATACCTATAATCCTTATGTTGGATTTCCTAGAGTTGGATATTTCTCGGAGAGTTTCTTCATTTCTTTTTAGTCTTAAATCTCTTTCCTCCTCCATCTGGAGCATTTCTGCATTGCTGTCCTCAATATTGCTAATTCTTTCCTCTATATTGTCGGCTCTGATGCTTAAGGTTTCCAAATGTGTCTTTATCTCCTCTATTGTATTTTTCATCTCTAAGATTTCTGATTGGATTTTTTTTTATGGTTTCAATCTCCTTTGTGAAGAAACTCCTGATTTCATTGAATTGTCTGTGTTTTCTTGTATTTCATTAAGCTTTTTTATGATGGCTATTTTGAATTCTCTGCCATTAAGATTATACATTTCTAGGGCCGACCCCGTGGCTTGGCGGTTAAGTGCATGCGCTCTGCTGCTGGCTGCCCGGGTTCGGATCCCAGGCATGCACCGACGCACCACTTCTCTGGCCATGCTGAGGCTGGGTCCCACATACAGCAACTAGAAGGATGTGCAGCTATAACATACAACTATCTACTGGGGCTTTGGGGGAAAATAAATAAATAAAATTATAAAAAAAAGATGATACGTTTCTGTGCTTTCTGGGTTGACTTCTGGGTGCTTGTCATTTTCCTTTTGGTCTGGAGATTTATTATATTTTTGCATGGTGCCTGTCAGTGTTGGCTTACTTTTCCTCATAGTGAAAATATATGGTCGCAGTTTCCTCTTGCTGCTGCTGGTTGGGAGTCAGGGGCCATGTATTCTGGCCTGCCTCAATCTGCAGGCACTCTCGTCACCCCTGGCTGATCTGAGGCATGGCTGAGTGGAGGCTGCTGGGGGGGTAAGTGTGGGAACAGCTGGAGCTGGAGTGTGGGAACAGCTGAGACTGGAGTGCAGCTAGGCTGAAGCAGCTGGGGCTTGGGTGCAAGTGGGTTGAAGCAGCTGCAGCTGAAGTGCCGCTCGGCCAAAGAAGCAGGGGCTGGAGTGCCACTGGGCCGAAGAAGCTGGACCTGGAGTGCACTGAGCTGAAGAAGGAGAAGCTGGGGTGCCACTGGGCCAAAGAAGCTGGAACTGGAGTGCTGTGGGCTGAAGTTGCTGGTGCCAAGTCAGCTGGAGCCTGCGCACAGGCCAAGCCAAAGCCACTGGAGCCAGGGAATGGGGGGCGGTCCAGCTGAAGGAGCTGGGGCCGTGACATGAGGAAGCCAGGAAAGCTGGGGCTGTGGCTTGGTCCAGCCAGAGCAGCTGGGGCTGTGGCCTGGTGGGGCCTGAGCTGCCACTGCCTCTGGTGCGGGGGCACAGGCTCGCCTTGCTGGTGGTTGGGCCCGGGCACCTGGGGACCACTGCCTGTGGAGGTGGGGCATGGTCACACTGCCCCTGCTGGTGGGGCCTGGGCTCCTGGGGGCTGCTGATTCTGGGGATGGGGCTGAGCTGAAGCACCACTGTGCTGAAGCGCCAGTCAGGTGGGCCAGGTGGGGGAGGGGCACTTACTTTCTCCTCCCCTATCTCAGAGGTTTCTCACCTCGCTGTCACTCTCTGCTCTCCTGAGGGGCTAGCTGGTTGAAACTACTCTCACAACAGTCCAGCTCCCTCCGTAGGGGGATCCCCTCAGGCCATGAGGGGTCTTGGAGAGCTCCGGGTTTTCACGCAGTGAGCCGCCCCTGCCCCTCCTCTGAGAGCTGTGTGGTCTCAGTCTCTGGGACGCAGTCCTTGGGGAAGGAAAGGAGCTCCTCTAACCTCCTTCCAATTCCTCTGGGGATTCCAGCACCTCTGTCCTCGGGTGTATGGTTGCCTGAATGCCTCAGATGTCGCCTGTGTTGTGTGAATAGCTTCTGTTGGAATATGAATGCCCTTTTTGTTGTGTCTTAGAGGGGGAGAGTTCAATGGGGGAAGATCACTCCACCATGATGCTGACATCACTCAGTTGTCTTTTCATTTTTATCCTCATTTCCTTTGTCTTGCAGAAGCCCTTTAGTCTAATGAAGTCCCACTTGTTTATTTTTTCTTTTGTTTCCCTTGTCTGAGTAGACATGGAATTTGAAAAGATCCCTCCAAAACCTATCTCAAAGAGTGTTCTGCCTATATTTTCTTCTAGGAGTTTTATAGTTTCAGGTCTTACTTTTAAGTGTTTGATCCATTTTGAGTTAATTTTTGTGTATGGCAAAAGATAATGGTCTACTTTCATTCTTTTGCATGTGGCTGTCCAATTTTCCCAGCACCATTTGTTGCAGAGACTTTCCTTTCTCCATTCTATGTTCTTAGCTCCTTTGTTGAAGATTAGCTGTCCATATATGTGTGGGTTTTTTTCTGGACATTCAATTCTGTTCCATTAATCTGTACGTCTGTTTTTGTACCAGTACAATGCTGTTTTGATTATTATACCTTTGCTGTATATTTTGAAGTTAGGGATTGTGATGCCTCCTGCTTTGTTCTTTTTTCTCAGGATTGCTTTAGCTATTTGGGGTTTTTGTTGCCCCAATGAATTTTAGTATTCTTTGTTCTATTTCTGTGAAGAATGTCATTGGAATTCTGATTGGAATTACATTGAATCTGTAGATGGCTTTAGCTAGTATGGACATTTTAACCATGTTTATTCTTCCAATCCATGTGTATGGGATATCTTTCCATTTCTTTATGTCATCATTGATTTCTTTCAACAATGTCTTATAGTTTTCATTGTATAGGTCTTTCACCTCCTTGGTTAATTTTATTCCTAGATATTTTATTCTTTTTGTTGCGATTGTAAATGAGATTGTATTCCTGAGTTCTCTTTCTGTCAGTTCATTATTAGAGTATAGAAATGCAACTGATTTTTGTAAGCTGATTTTGTACCCTGCAACTTTGCTGTCATTGTTGATTATTTCTAATAGTTTTCTGATGGATTCTTTAGGGTTTTCTATATATAAAATCATGTCATCTGCAAACAGCGAGAGTTTCACTTCTTCATTATCTATTTGGATTCCTTTTATTCCTTTTTCTTGTCTAATTGCTCTGGCCAGAACCTCCAGTACTGTGTTGAATAAGAGTGGTGATAGTGGGCACCCTTGTCTTGTCCCTGTTCTCAGAAGGATGGCTTTCATTTTTTCCTCATTGAGTATGATGTTGGCTGTGGGTTTGTCATATATGGCCTTTATTATGTTGGGATTCTTTCCTCCTATACCCATTTTGTTGAGACTTTTTATCATAAAGGATGTTGGATCTTGTCAAAAGCCTTCTCTGCATCTATTGAGATGATCATATAGTTTTTATTCCTCATTTTGTTAACGTGGTGTATCACGTTGATTGATTTGCGGATGTTGAACCATCCCTGTGCCCCTGGTATAAATCCCACTTAATCATGGTGTATGATCTTTTTAATGTATTGCTGGATTCTGTTTGCCAATGTTTTGTTGAGGATTTTTGCATCTGTGTTCCTCAATGATATTGGCCTGTAATTTTCCTTCTTTGTATTGTCCTTGCCTGGCTTTGGTATCAGAGTGATGTTGGCCTCATAGAATGAGTTAGGAAGTATTCCATCTTCCTCTATTTTTTGGAATAGTTTGAGAAGGATAGGTTTTAAATCTTCCTTGAATGTTTGGTAAAATTCTCCAGAGAAGCCATCTGGTCCTGGACTTTTATTTTTTGGGAGGTTTTTGATTACTGTTTCAATCTCTTCACATGTGATTGGTTTGTTCAGATTCTCTATTGTTTCTTGATTCAGTTTTAGATGGTTGTATGAGTCTAAGAATTTATCCATTTGTTCTAGATGTCCAATTTGTTGGCATATGGTTTTTCATAGTATTCTTATAATCCTTTGTAATTTTGTGGTGTCCATTGTAATTTCTCCTCTTTCATTTCTAATTTTATTTATTTGAGCCTTGTCTCCTTTTTCCTTAGTAAGTCTGGCTAAAGGTTTGTCAATTTTGTTTATCTTCTTAAAGAACCAGCTCTTTGTTTCATTGATCTTTTCTACTGTTTTTTAATGGTGACAAAGGGGCCATACTAATGTAAGGTGCTAATCACAGGAAAAATTGGGTGTGAAGTACATGGGAACTCTGTATTATCATCACAATTTTCTGTAAATCTAAAACTATTCTAACATTAAAATTTTATTTAACAATTTTTTAAAAATAAAGACAGGGCTCCCTGATATCAACAAGCCTCGTGAAAATGCATTCATTAATAATCAGTGGAAGCACCCCCCACATGCTTGTGCATGCACACACACACACACACACACACACACACACACACACACAACTCAGGCACAAGGAGGGAGCCCAGGATCTGACTCTGACATCACAATGAACAGAATCCAAAAAGCAATTACACTGCCAAGTATTATGCTAAAACAATTATTGAAATTGCTAGTCGAAAACAGTTAATGGAATAATTAAGACAGATTGACCTAAAAGCTGATTTAAAATTAACCTGACGCGTGCATGCTATCTAAATAATGACTCTCTCTTATGAGCTAGCCTCTCATTAAAATCAAATTCCACTGGGAGAAATTACACACTTGCACCGTGATTGGGAAGAACAGGCCGCGTTCACTCAACCACTGATGGAACTGGAGGGTCATCAGACGAGGTAAATGGAAATGAGTGTCCTGTCCTTCCAGGTGCGCTGCTATCTGTCTCAGTAACAAGCCACCTCCCTCCCATTTTTCCCTTTGGAAATGATGGAAACTCATTAAAATTGCGTCAGCTCATGACCCCAAACCACTAGGTGCCTGAGTGGGCACATCTGAAGCTTCCAAAGGGAAAGATCGGAAGGGAGTGACCGTGGGCTTGGGTCCCGTGGACGCACTGAGGGCAGGGAAGGGAGCTGAGCAGCTCTGAAAATGAGGCCCCTCAAGCACTCTAGGAAACTCGATGGCTTCCACCCCTCGTTTCTCTAAAGGTGAGACAACCCACGCTTGTTGGAGACCAAACTCCAGGCGGGTGGCAGAGGCAGGAGCTCTTTTCAGCGCAATGCTTTTCCCCGCCCAGCACCTTCTCCTTTCCACTGCCGTATCCAGATGGAAAGAACTCATGGTGAGGTTTGTGGGTCTACAGGCCTGGATCACACCTTGCTCCTGAGTTTAGCCCAGGGGTGTCCCAGTCTGAGTGAGCAGTTTTCGCTTGTCCCCATATCCCTAGCCGGCTGCCTGCCACTGGCCAACCTAGGATCCTGTGGTGTGTGCGCCTATGTGGGGGGACGCACCTGAAAAGGCCCGCCCTGCTGGAGGAGGGTCATGGCCACCCCTCCCTCCAAGGGCCCTGGCTCCTGGCAAGAATGTCTCAGCTGATGTCTGGAACACAAGGGTGCAGGCTCCTTGTTCCTTGTAAACCCCTGGAGTTACCTTGATAACGTTTTTTTAAATGGATCCCCTGCTCAGCATTTTTATGAGATAACAATTTCCCCCATTAAAATTATTCAAGTTTAGTAATAACATATTATTGGGACAAGCAGGAAAACACAGGATGCTCCAAAACGATCCATTACTTGGAAGATTTTAAAATTCTAATGAGAGAAACCACTCTCTCTCATTGTTCATCCTCTTGGCCATCAGCAGGATTAGTCTGGGAGAAGGACAAGGCAGGAATTGGCTGCATTCCTTATTTATCCCTCTGATTTCTCCAGAGATTTTCTTTTCTTCAAAGAGACATCTCTCGGCTCTGCAGGGCTTGTCAGTGGTGAAGTCAGGCGACTCTGAGACTGTGCAGAGCAGGAGGATGAGAACAGGGGAGGGAGAGGAGGAAGAGCTGGGACCATCACTTCCCATCACAGGCTGAGGCTGAGTTAATCTCCACCTAGGTCAGGATCCCAGGAATCGGATGTCATCAGCCTTGTCACACCGTGGGGGTTGAGAACAGAGAACAGCCAAGGCGCCACGGACACTTTCAGAGAAATAAACAAAGTGAGAGGACACCACTGGGAGCCAGTTTGAAAATGGTCACTAATGTGAAATAATAAGACACACTTTTCAGAAAAGTGAAGACAATTCTTTTGGTTCTCAGACTCGCACACACCGTGTGTTCTTCAGGAGCAGACTGAAGCCGTTGACTTCTAGGGTGATTGTGAAAGGAATCTTGGCTCCATCACTGTTTCTGAATAAGTCAGAACAGTCCAGCACTCACTCCTTGACAATGCAGAAGATGACCAGCGTCCAGGTGCTGTGGGGTCGAGACCTCTATCACTCAGGGCATCGTGCCAGGCAGAGGGAGCTAGCCTGGTGGCCAATAGACCTTTATCACATGTGGGATTTGCAAATATTTTCTTCCATTTTGGATTGTGGATTATCTTTTTTTTCTTCTTAATATTCTCCTTTTATGCACAAAAGCTTTTCATTTTGAAGAAGTCCAATTTGTCTAATTTTTCTTTTGTTGCTTGTGCTTTTGGTGTTATATCTAAGAAATCATTGCCAAATTCAAGTCACAAAGATTTACTCCTATGTTTTCTTCTATGAGTTTTATAATATTGGCTCTTTTATGTAGGCCTTGGATCCATTTTGAACTCATTTTGTGGATGGTGTGAGGTAAGGGTCCAGCTTCACGCTTTTACATGTGGGTGTCCAGTTGTTCCAGCACCTGTACTAACTGTTTGTGGGTTTCTTCGGATTTTTCCTCATGTGTGATTTTATCTGCATAAAGAGGCATAAAGAGGCAACTCTACTGCATTTCCAATTGTTGTGATTTTTATTTTTATTTCATTTCATACTGTCTGTGCCTTTATATTTAAAGTGCAATTTTTGTAGGTAGTATACATTTGGGTCTTATTTTTATATCCATCCCAAGAATCTCGGCCTTTAACTGAACTTTTCAGTCCACTAATGTGTAAAATGATGAGCAAACAAGATGGTGGGATAGGAGTTTCCAGCACAGGTTGTTCAGCAACAGCCTTGAACAAAAAGAACAAAGTTGGAAGCATCACACTTCCTGACTTCAAAATATACTACAAAGCTATGGGGGCTGGCCCGGTAGCATAGTGGTTAAGTTCGCCTGCTCCACTTCGGAGGCCCAGGGTACACAGGTTCAGATCCTGGGCGCAGACCTACACACTGCTCATCAAGCCATGCTGTGGTGGTGAACCACATACCAAAAATAGAGGAATATGGGAACAGATGTTAGCTTAGGGCTAATCTTCCTCATCAAAATATATATATATATATATATATACTATATATATATATATATATTTATATATGTAGTATATATATATATATATACTACAAAGCCATAGTAATCAAAACAGCATGGCACTGGCATTAAAACAGACACATAGATCAATGGAACAGAAGAGAGAACCCAGAAATAACTCCATGCATTTATGGTAAATTGATCTTTGACAAAGTTGTCAAGAATACACAATGGGGAAAGGATAGTCTCTTTAACAAATAGTGTTGGGAAAACTGGTTTTCCACACATGGAAGAACTGAACCCTTACCTCACTCCGTAGGTAAAAATTAACTCAAAATGGATTAAAGACTTAAATTTAAGACCTGAGACCATAAAACTATTAGAAGAAAATATAGGAGAAAAACTTGAGTTGGTCTGGGCAATGTTTTTTTTGGACATGACCCCAAAAGCAGTGGCAAAAAAAGTAAAAGTAGACTAATGGGATGCATTCAAACTAAAAAGCTTCTGCACAGCAAAGGAAATCATCAACAGAGTGAAGAGACAACCTACAGAATGGGAGAAAATATTTGCAAACTGTAATCTGATGAGGGATTAATATCCAAAATATATAAAGAACTCATACAACTCAATAGCAAGAAACAAGTAACTCAGCTGAAAAATGAGCAAAGGATATGAATAAACATTTCTCAAAAGAAGACATACGAATGGCCAACAGATACATGAAAAGGTGCTCAACATCACTAGTCATCAGGGAAATGCAAATCAAAACCACAATCAGATGTCACCTCACACCTCTTAGAATGGCCATGATCAAAAAAAACAAAAAATAACATGTCTTGTTGAGGATGTGGAGAAAAGGGAACCCTTGTGCACCATTGGTGGAAATGTAAATTGGTGTGGCCACTGTGGAAACCAGCATGCAGGTTCCTCAAAAAATTAGCAATAGTATCAATAGAACACCTTGGTATGATTGATAGAACCAATCATTGTACATAAAACAGATCTGCACATATATGATAAATAAAAGAACGTAAGGGAAAAAATTAACAGTAGAACTACCACGTGATCCAACAATCCCACCCCTGGGATATATCCAAAGGAAATGCAATCAGTATTTCAAAGAGATATCTGCACCCCCATGTTCACTGCAGCATTAATCACAGTAGCCGAGATACGGAAACAACCCAAGTGTCCGTTGACAGATGAATGGATAAAGAAGATGTGGTACATATACACAACAGAATATTATTCAATCATGAGAAAGAAGGAAATCCTGCCATTTGTGACAACATGGACGAGCCTGGAGGACATTATGCTAAACGAAACAAGCCAGACAGAGAAAGACAAATATGATATAATCTCACTTATACGTGGAATCTAAAAAAACAAAAAGACACATGGAACTCATAGAAGCAGAGATTAGAACGGTTACCAGGGGCTGGGGTTGGGGGGGGAGATGGTGGTCAGGGGTACAAAGATGCAGTGACATGGGTTGAATAAGTCCAGAGATCTAACGTACAGCACGATGACCACAGTTAATACTACTGTGCTGAATACTTGAGATCCGCTAAAAGAGTAGCTGGGTGCTCTCATCACAAAAAAATGGTAACTGTGTAAGGAGATGAAGTGTCAATTAGCTTGACTGCAGTAATTATTTCACTAAGTATATGTACATCAAGTCAGCATTAGATACTTTAAAATATATAATTTTTATTAAAAATATATAAAATTAAAAATAAATAGCTATTGACATAGTTTTGGGTCTGTAATTTTATTTCTTTTTTCTATTCGTTTCCTCCAGTGTTTTCCCCTTTATTTGTCTTTTTAAAACTTTCCTACTGGTTTTTTCAAAGGAAGTAATGGAGGCATGATTCACATGCCATAAAAGTCAAGTTTTTTTATTTTACAGTACTATTTGTTATGAACACATACATTCATAAACCACCACAGAAATCAAGACAGAAAACAGCTCTGCTGCTCCCAAAATTCCCCGTCTGCCCCTTGTGACAGCCCCTCCTCCCCACTAGCCAACACTGATCTGCTCCCTATCAGTAGTTCTGCTTCTTCCTGAATCTCACAGGGGTGGGATCACACACTGTGTAACAACTTCTTGAGATTTACCTTCTTTACTTAGCAGATTGTATTTGATATTCATCCATTTCGTCTCACATATAAAATGCTTATTCCTTTTCATTACTGAATAATATTCCATTGGATGGATGTGCCACTTATTTACTAGCTGAAGACCGTTTATATCTACAGATTGTCTGTTTGGGTTGTTTCCAGTTTTTGGAAATTGTGAATAAGTCTGCTATAAACATCAACATACAGATTTTTGTGGGAACGTAACTTTTTGATTCTCTTTGACATATATGCAAGAATAAGATTACTGGATCAGAAAGATTACATGGTCAACATTTCTTTAACTTTACAAGCAACTCTCAAAAGGTTTTCCAATATGGCTGAAACATTCTGCTTTCCCAGCAGGAGTGTACGAGCATTCTGGTTGCTCTGCATCCTTGCCAGTACTTGATATTGTTGCTAATTTTTTAAGCCATTCTGAAAGGTGCACACATGTATCTCATTATGATTTTAACTTGAATTTCTCTGATGACTGATGATGTTGAGCATTTTTTCCTGTACTTTCATTCCATTTGTGTATCATTTTTGCTGAAGTGCCTCTTCAAATCTTTTGCCAATTTTTTACGAGGTTGTTTGTTTTGTTATTCAGATTTAAGAGTTCTTCATATGCACTGAATAAAAAGCCTTCACAGATATGTGTTGCAGAAATGGTTTCTCCCAGTTTTTGACTTGTTTTCCTTCTCTCAACAGTGTCTTTTGAAGAGAAGAAGTTCTTAGTTTTGATAAAGTTTAACTAAACAAAATTTGTTATGGGTGTGCTTTTGGTTTCACACCTGAGAAATCTTTGCCTAATCCAAGGTTATGAATATTTTCTCCTAGAAGATTTATAGTTTTAGATTTTACACTTACTGCTATGATTCACTTTGAGTTAATTTTTGTATGTGGCATGAGACATGGGTCCAAGGATTTTGGGGTTTTGTTTTGTTTTGTGTTATATGTTATGGTGGATATTTTTGCATATGAATATTCAATTTTTCCAGTGCTACTTTTTGAAAATACCATTCTTTCTCCATTAAGTTATTTTTGCAACTTTGTTAAATATCAATTGTTCATACACGTGTGGTTCTGTTTCTGGATTCTCTCTTCTGTTCCACTGATCTGTGTGTTTATTCGTTCACCAGCACACTATTGATTATCGTAATGTTATAATATGCCTGGAAAGCAGGTAGTTTAAGGCCTCCAACTTTGTTCTTCTTTTTCAAAATTGTTTTGGCTATTCTAATTACTTTGCCTACTCAAATAAAGTGTAGAATCAACTTCATAGTTTCTACCAAAAATACGCTGGAATTGTAATTGGTATAGATCAACTTAAGGCGAATTAATATTTAAAATACCGAGTCTTCCAATCCACAAACACAGTATATTTCTGCTGGGGTCTGAATGCTTATGTCCTCCCAAAATTCACATTTTGAAATCCTAACCCCCAAGGTTGAGAGTGTTAGAAGGTGGGGCCTCTGGGAGGTGCTTGTGTCATGTGGGTCGAGCCCTCATGAACAAGATTAGTGCCTTTATAACAAAAGAGGCTCCAGAGAGAGCCCTTGTCCCCTCCACCGTGTGAGGACACAGCAAAATGGCACCGGCTATGAACCAGGAAGTGGGCTGTCACCAGAATGTGACCATGCTGGCTCCTTGATCTTGGACTCACAGCCTCCAGAACTGTGGGAAATACATGTCTGTTGTTTATAAGCTATCCAGTCTGTGGGTTTTGTTATAGCAGCCCGAATAGACTAAGATCATTTCCCTGCTTATTGAAGTTTTCTTTTACTTCTTCCATCAGTGTTTTGTAGTTTTCAGCATAGAGATTCTACAGACATATTATAGGATTTATTCCTAAATATGTTATGATTTTTGTTGCTATTGTAAGTTGCACTTTAAAAATGTCAATTTCTGGGGTCCGGCCTGGTGGCGCGTTGTTAAGTTCGCATACTTCACTTCCACTGCCCTGGGTTCTCGGGTTCGGATCCTGGGCATGGATCCACACACTGCTCATCGAGCCATGCTGTGGCAGCATCCCATACAAAGTAGAAGAAGATTGGCACAGGTGTGAGCTCAGGGACCATCTTCCTCAAGCAAAAGAAAAAACATGTCAATTTCCAATCATTTATTGCCACCGTATAGAAATACAAATGATTT
Organism: Diceros bicornis minor; assembly: GCF_020826845.1. NCBI lineage: Eukaryota > Metazoa > Chordata > Mammalia > Perissodactyla > Rhinocerotidae > Diceros > Diceros bicornis. The sequence goes on from NW_026690890.1 coordinate 223,311, forward strand.
TCGTATGTTGACTTTGTATCCTATGACCTTGTTACACTCATTTATGAATTCCAGTAGCCTTTTTTTTTGTTATATTCTTAAGGATTTTTTACGCAGACAGTCATGTCATCTGTGAAAAAAGACAGTTTTACTTCTTCCTTTCCAATCTGTATGCCTTTTATTTGATTGTCTTGCTATTTCACACCAACTAAGAATCCAGTGTTGTGTTGACTGGAGACAATGAGAGTGGATGTCTCTGCCTTGATCCTGACTTACAGGGGAAGCCTTTAGTCTTACTGTCTGTGATAACTGCAGGTTCTCATGGATGCCTTGTATCAAGTTAGAGAAGTTCCCTTTACTTCTACTTTCCTGGACTTTTATAAATGGATGTAGAATTTCTTCAAATGCATTTTCTGCATGTCGCATGATTTTCTTCTTTAATCTGGTGATGTGGTAGATTACATTGTTTTATTTTTTGCCCTATTGGCTATTTTTTTTTCAGTCATTTATCCAGGGTTCACAATCTCCATCTCTAACTTTTCCTGTTCCGCTTACAATGAACGTTTTAGTCCTTCAGGTAAAATATGGAAATATTGCAACCATATTGGGCCACCCCGCCCATCCTTTATGCTGTAGTAACTGTATGTACTGCATCTACATATCTTATGAACCTCAGAAGAAAATATTATCATATTTTAAAGACTTTATTTTTTTAGAGCAGTTTTTGTTTCACAACAAAATTGAGTGTTTGGTACATATATGCCCTGCTCCCATATGCACAGCCCCCCTAGTATCAACATTGCCCATCGGATGGTGTATTTGTTACAGATGACCAACCTGCACTGACATGTCATCATCACCCAAAGTCCACAGTTTACACCAGGTTCACTCTCGCTGTTGTGCATTCTGTGGGTTTGGACAGATGTCTAATGACATGTATCCACCATTATTGTGTCATACAGAATAGTTTCACTGCCCTAAAATCCCTCTATGCTCACCTATTCATCCTTCTACCCTCCCCATAATATTACAGTTTTTACTTTAAGTTGTGTGTATTATACAAAAGTTAGAAGGAGAAAGCAGAAAAAATGAGTAGCCTTTGACATTTACCTAGATAATTACCATTTCTGAAGCTACTTATTCCATTCTGAGGATCTGAGATTCCTTTTCTGGTATAATTTCCCTTCTCCTAAAGAATTTCCTTTAACATCTTCCATTGTAGAGATTTGCTGGTAATAATTTCTTTTAGTTTTTCTAAATCTGAAAATGTTGTCTTTCAACAGTGATTTTCGAAGGATATCTTTGCTGGATATACGATTCTGGATTGACAGGTCTTTTTTTCTCTCTCTCAACACTTTAAATCTCTTTTCTCATTCTCTTCTGGTCCCCATAGTTTCTGATGAGAAGTCAGCTATTAATCAAATCATTACTCCCCTCTGTGTGAAGTGTCATTTTTCTCTGTTGCTTCCAACATTTGCTTTTCAGCCTTGGTATCCAGCTGCTTGATCTGATGTGTGTCTATGTGGGACTGTCTTCATTCTGCTTGGTGTTAGTTGAGCATCATATTTGCAAATGTCTATCTTCCATCACTTGGATAATTCCAGCCACTATTTCTTCAAGTATTTTTGTCTGCACTTTCTCTCTCCCCATTCCTTCTTTGAAGCCAACCACATGTATGTTAAAGTTTGATCTTCCCTAAGAGTGACTGAGGCTTTGTTATTTTTCCACCCTTTTTTCATTCTATTTTCCATGTTAATTTCTATTGCTCTACTTAAATTCCATGTAAAGAATTTGTTATTTCTAATATTGTATTTTCCAATTCTAAAATTTTCTTTTTAAAATTTTTCTGCTGAGATTTCCTACTCTTTCATTTGCTGCAAGCATATTTGTTTACCTTCACGGAGGATAGTTATGACAATCACTTTAAAATCTTTGTTTAATACTTATGCTTTCAGCCAAGGTGAAATAACAGGGAACAAATTTACCCTTCTTCCCACAACAACTGAAAATCTTGGGGAACATATATCAAACAGTAGTTTTCACACAGTGGGTCTCAGGCAGCAGAGTTCAGTGATCCCTGAGAGACCTGGAACTGACAAGGTGGGCCCTGTGATGGTCCTGCTGCCTGGAGAGAGAATTCCAGGCTCCAGCACAGGGAAGGAGAACCCAGGTGGACCCCTGAGCTCTCCCTGAGTTGAAGAGATGGCACTGGGTGTCCTGGGAGGCTGAGGTGACTAGAGCACATACAGAAGACCACCCAAGAAGAGAGAACTGCAGCAAGAGAGAACGTCACAGATTCTCAGTGGGCCCACTGCATCTTCCACTGAGTACTGACCAGTGCACCCATGTGAGGAAACTACCCAACACTACAGAATCAAACACCAAAAAATTAGAAGAAATAATTCTTGGAGCTCACACAGACAGGAAGGGTTTGGGTTCAACAAGTCCACACATGGCTTAGGAAAGCCCCATAACTCACAGGAGATTGTGTCCAGTATTCAGAGTGGCCTCAGTGGTGGAACACAGTCAGCCTTGGACTAAAGTTTACTCAGATCCCACCTAACAAAGCTTAGAATCAGCCTGAATGTTTCAAATTGTTTCAAAGTAACACAACTCTGTCCCAGGAAACAGCTCAAGAATATTTTTAGGAGTACAAACTATCCAGGTTCCAACAAGGAAAAATACTCAACGTCTACCAGCCAACCAAAAATTACCTGGTATGCAAAAAAGCAGGAAAACACATCATGTAATGAGGAGACAAATCTGTCAATTGATACTGATCACAAATAGCACAGATGACGTAATTCATAGACAAAGATGAGATGCTATTACTGTCATCATATTCCACATGTTCAAGAAGTTAGAGACAAGACTGACAATGTAGGGGGTCGGGAGTGGGTGAAATAGGTGAGGGGATAAGAGGTACAAACTTCCAGTCATAAAATGAATAAGTCATGGGGATGGAATTACATGATGGGGAACATAGTCAACAATATTGTCATAACTTTGTATGGTGACAGATGGAACTAGATTTATCATGGTGATCACTTTATAATGTATATAAATGTCAAATCACTATGTTGTGCACCTGAAACTATCATAATATTGTATGTCAATACTTCAGTAAAAAAAAAGAAAAGGCTGATGATGTTAAGTAGAAATATGGAAGATATGAAAAAGACCCAAAAACTTTTAGAGATGACATGTCTGTAACTAAACATCTGTAATGAAAAACTTACTAGATCAGATTAAGAGCAAATTAGTCAAAAGATTAATGAACTTGAAGACATATAATAGAAACCATTCAAAATAAAATACAGAGAGAAAATAGACCAAAGAAAATGAGCAGAAAGTTAACTGCAGGACAACTTCAAATGACCTAAAATATGTGTAATCAGAAAGAGAAAGAGAAGAAAACAGAAAAATCAATTTGAGGAAATAATGACTGAAAATTTTCCATATTTTATTTTAAAAAAAACTATAAACCCACATATCCAAGACACTTAATGAACCCCAAGTCTAAGAAGTATGAAGACGGCACATCATAATTAAATTGCTTAAATAGTGTGATAACAAGATAATCATGAAATCAGACAGGAGATAAAAAGACCTGCTGAGTGCAGAGGAACAAAGGTTAAGATGAAGGCAGATCTCTTACTGGAACTGAGGCCAGAGCAGAGTGGAGCAAGGTCTTCAGAGTATTGAGAGAAAAAGCTGCTAATTTATGATTCTATGCCTGGCAGCAAAGAGTACAAATAAGATAAAATATCAACTTTCTCAGACACACAAGAGCTGAGATAATTCACGGTCACCAGCGGATCAGCGTTGAGAGATGCTGAAGGAAAATGACACAATATGGAAACCTTATGTGAAGAAAGGGATAGAGAGCACTTTCTGTGGGGTATGTAACACGTCGAATAAAACGTGTGACAACATGGACACGGAGGCTGCAGCGGGGGTGGGAAAGCAAGGTTTTGATGTCGTTCAGTCGTCATGAAGTGGTCTGATATTATTTGACGATAAACTGTGATAAGTTAAAGATGTGTATTGTAAACCCTAAGGCATGCACACACACGCACACACACAGCAAAGACTTATCCAGAATAAGCCAAAAAAGATGATTAAATGGAATCATAAAAAATACTTAAATTATCCAAAAAAAAGCAGTCTAAGAGGAAAAAGGAAACAAAAAACAGATTGATCAAATAAGAAACAAATTGCAGGATAGATTCAAATCTAACTATTATCAGCAGTAACATTAGATGACAGTGGTCTAAAAACTCCATTTAAAAGGCATAATTTGTCAGATTGAATAAGAAAGCAAACTCAACTATATGCTGCCTACCCCAAACCCACTTTAAATATAAAAACACAAATAAATTAAAAATAAAGAGATTGAAAAAACATGCCATGCTAACACTAGTTGAAAGAAAGCTGGAGAAGCTATACTAATACTAGATAAAGCAGATTTCAGGCGCAGTGAATATGACCAGGAATAAAGGAGGTCGTTGTGAAATCCAAAAGGGTCCATTATCAAGAAGACATAATACAGATTGTTTATGCACCTAATAACCGAGCTTCATGGCACATGAAGAAAAATCCTTATCTGCCAGTTCCAACACCTGGGTCATCTTGGGATCTATCTCAGTTGATACTCTTTTCTCTTAATAATGTGTCCCATTTATTTGACTTTTGGATGTTGGGTGATTTTGCACTGTGTCCTGGACATTATGATTGTGGTGTGGTGGAAATCTTGGATTCTGTTATTTTCCACCAATGACTGTGTCTCTTGGTTCAGCAGGTAGTGATCTCAGCTGGTCTTGAACCGCAAACTGGCTCCTAGCTACAGCTCCAGCCTCAGTTCAGATCTTCTGTTGTTAGCGGGTGGCTTGCGCATGTGTGGTTCAGTCCGTCAGAAAGGTGGGGGCAGAGTCTGAAGTTTCCCCTGCACATTTCTTCCCCTCCTGCAATCCCCCTCCCTCTTCAGTGACCATGTCTGGGACTAGGTGCCTGGAGAAACTCAAAGGTGGGTTTGGAAGCAACTAACTGTTTTTCCAAGCTGTTTCTTTTCCTTTTGTAGGTTAAGGAGATGTAACCACCAGCCATCTTGAAACTGACCAAGCCACACCACAAGAGCTATGCCCATGACCTTTGCTTTATTTTTAATGCAAAGATCTCTCCAGGAGGAGCTTAGGCCTCATTATGTGGAAGCATGTTCTCGAACTGAGCCTGTGGAAGTGAATACCCACCACTCCCTTTTGAATATTATTCCTCAACTGAAATAAAAGTTCCTGCTTCCCTTAGTTCTGGGACGCCATGACTTTGGAAATGATTCTTCATAGCCTCTTATTTGCTGCAAATACAGTTTACTTTGTGAGACAACTTCCACTAGTATAGTCTTATTTAACTCACCAGGAGGTGAGCCTACTTGGTTTGGTAACAAGCCCACTTGGTTCGGTAACAACCACAGCCCCCCAGTTTCATTGTTCTCGTTTTTGGGCTGTGAAGACTGTGCTTTTCCCAGAGCCACTGCCTCCCATGCCCTGCTCTGACTGCACATGGCCCCAGACTGGAAGCCACAGGAATTCACTTCAAACTACTCCCCCGGAATCTGTCTGCTACTGTTCACTCCCCAATGCCGTCAAGCAGCTCCTGGTTGCATTATGTACAGATTTTCTAGTTGTTCTCTGTGGGGGAGGCAGTGTGGCGTGATCTTACAAAATCATTACAGGAAGCAGAACCAGCAATTACCCGTCCACTTTTAGAACTGCCTTTGCACGAACTTCACATCTTTTGAGCCCCAGTTGGAAAAAACGTACGTTTCATCTGTTTCAAAGGTTGAGATAGCTTCACTGCAGGGGACTTGAGGAACAGATTACCATCTTCCAGAGGACATGAGTGCAGCATAGTGAACGGAACCCCTGAATAGCCACGGGTGCACTAGACGAGGGTTGGGGCCGGCTACCACAGGAGGGAAGAGGAGAGGACAGCTGAAGCCTATTCTGTTTTCAGAGTCCCCATCTCAGCACAGCTGTCTGTTCCTGCCCAGAAGCCAACTCCCCTCCTTCTTTCTATGTCCTTAGGCAAAAATAAAGCCAACCTCCTTTTCTCCCCCCTCATCCCCACCAACCCGCCAGTCATTCAGTGTCAGCCTGACACCATGCCCACTGGTCAGAGTGGGCCCAGGATCCAAGGACATACCACTGAGCAGTCTTGTCTTTGCCTCACAGCTCAGCAGAGATAGTCGTGCTAACAGACGCCAGGTGAGAGGGAGATGGGTGAGGGTCAAGACAGAGGAGGTTACACCTGAGGGAAGTTGGGGGGCCCCCTTGTGCCACGGAAGGAGGGTGGTCCTCACTCTGCAGGCAGCAGGAGCTGGGGCACCGAGGAGTGTTGTGCCAGGAGCGTTGTGATCCAACTGCATTTCACTCAGCATTAACAAGCTCCCATCCAGCCTCGGCCCCTGGCACGCCCAGTGCGTCTCCAGAGAGGGGCAGACGCGAGCCAGAATGATCCTGGCAGCAGTATTTCCCCACCGAGTGCCGGGGGAAGGGCTGTGGTCTTGGGTTTGGAGCTGAGAGGAGGTGGAGAGCTCCAGCATGGGAGGGCGGGGGTAAGCAGGGAATTGACGGGGAGCCCAGCCAGGGACATTGCCAGGACAGGAAAGCGGGTGCAGGTCATGGTCCTGGGGGGCTCGGTGTTCAGGTGATGGTCTAAGGACTGGAGATCTCACCTGCACACTCAGTTCCTGTGGATGGGGTGGCAGGGCCCCAGAACCCAGACACACTGTTGTTAAGACAGTAAATCTTGTACCAGCAGCCACCGTGCATTGAGCGCATGCTCCTGCCATGCTTCACCTGCACCACCTCTCCTTCTGACCACCTCCCGGAAGTGGGGATTCCTCTCCGTTTTTGGTGCGGGGCAGCCATCAGGGTCCAGCTTGAGATGAACACATGGGGCCCACGGGAAGCTTAGATGCAGAGCCACCTCCGCCATCCCCGACCTCAGAGGGTCAGCTTCCCCATCTCCAACAAAGGGTTGACAGTACTGTGACCCTGTAGACCCCATGGGGTTGTCTGATGGTCCTGGTGAGCTGACAGGGTGACACGGTGGGAGGAGATGAGGGGGATGCTGCTGGCTCTGCTGGCCATGCCACAGTCGGGACTCAGGACCAGGACACGAGCTTCGTGGGGGTGCTTGCCCCCCATACAGATGCGATGCCGTGACTGGAGCCACTCAAGAACTTGGTCCAGCCATGTGGCTCCTGAGTGGGGAGCAGCCAGACTGGTCACACTCGGGCGCTCCCGGAACATGCGTGCAGAGCCTCTGCTCCAACTGTCTGCATCCTGGTCCCCTCGAGAGCAGCTATGGGACCCAAGTGCTCTCTCCTTCTTGAAGGTTGACTGCACTTGTCTGAAGCTGGCGGACACAGTCAAGGCGGTGGGAAACGCTGGGCATCGTGAGGGGGACTGGGCCCACCCTCAGAATGAGCACGTGTGTGTGTTGTGTGCCACTGCTGGCTTAGGCATGCTTATAAGTGACATACATGTGCGCACATGCACACACACACATGCACGCACACTCACAGCTCCCTTTCACCAGAAGTGTTCCCCAGGGAACGCCAGCCCAGCCCCGGCCTGTGTCCAGATCTCTGTCACCCAGGACATGCAGCTGGAGGGCGTGAGCTGAGACAAGGAGAGAGAAGAGGACAGAACCAGGAGAGGAGAAACTGCCTGTTCCAGGAGGTGTCAAGGAGAACAGCGCCCCATCTCTGAGGCAGAAGCTGGGGCCCTCTTAGGTCCCCTGAGTGCTTGGCCAAGTCACTTTCTAACAGAGGACTTGGGGTCCCCACAGCCTGTCCAAGGCCCTCTCCCTGGCTCTACTGAGAAGATACAGACCAATCTGGATGGCACCCACGAGGACCACGGTGAGACATATCTGCAGGGCAGCGACCTGGAGCAGGCCCTGTTCAGAGGGGCCGGGAGACGTCACCAGGCTGTTAGGGTGGTGGTCTGGGAGGCTCAGAGCAGGATGTCAGAGGCGGTCCATGCCTCAGCTCCCCGAGGTAGAGGGGGAGAGAGAGAGAGAGAGACAGAGAGAGACAGAGACAGAGACAGAGATAGAGAGAGACAGAGAGAGAGAGAAGGAGAGAGAGACAGCGATCCCTGACCTCTGAGTCGCTGCCTCCACCGCTGGCTGGTGCCAACTCACATGCCATCCCACTTCCACCCCCCACCCCCACGCCCACCCCAGGTCCAGCCACACCACAGAGAGGCCGGTTCCTGGTAACCTCCGTGCCTTCCCTTCCGGACCTGACCCCAGTGCTGGGGAAACGGTTCAGAAAAGCTTTTACATGTCCCTCTGCATGACAATAGACTTCCTCCCCTCTCCCATTCCACAGGCCCACCCACGACATCCACCTTTGTCATTAGCTCAGGAGAGGATGCAAGATGAAAATCTCTGCTATTGTGTGGGGAGACTCAATTTCCCGGGTTTCCCCCATGGACACATGTTCTTCAGCTGGGTCTGATTTTCTCCAGACAACCTGTCTTGTTAAGGATTTGGCCAGCCATCAGAACCTGAAGGGAAAGGGTGGGGGGGGATTCTCTCTCTGCCCCTGTCAGCTCCGAGATGGGTGGGTCCCTGAGACCTGGCCAGGGGCAGCCCATCCCCCGGCATCCTCTCCCGGGGCATGCAAGGGCAGGCTCGGCACCAGCCCCACCCCACTAACTACTGCCGCGACCATCGTCCTCCTTCGGGAGGCCTGGGCAGGACAGGGACCCAGGTGTGGGAGGCCTCCAGATCTCAAGTCTGCCACACCACTTGCCAGCCTGCTTCCTCTTCTGACGGGGGCCCAGCACACGCCCCAGGAGACTTGGCAGCCGTCCCCAGGGCTATATCCTCCAGAACTCGTCTCCTTGGAAGGGGCCTGCCCCAGGTGCCAGGTTCGGCTGGTGGGCCAGCCTCCTTTGGAGAAAGCAGGCAAGCCTAGCCAGGCTTGCAGTGCCCCTGGCGAGACACCTGCGACCTCAGGCAGAGGGCCTCCTGCGTGCCCTCCACGGCGGATTTCTCCCCGGAGCCATGGCCTGGCTTCCATTAGGAAGACCAGGCCTTCCTGACTCCAGGGAGGAGGCTGGAACCTGTGGCCGGAAGGACTTTCCCAGTTAGGCCCTGGCCCCCATGCCCTGCAGGGCCATCTGCCTGTCTCAGCACTTCTGACTCCACAGGGCCTTTCCTACACCTGGCCTGGCTGCAGACGCAAAGTGCAAGTGTGGGTTGAGGCCATGGCTTTGTCTTTCCAGGAAGAAATGAGCCCCTGGACGTAGCAGCTGGCCCAGGCAGAGCCTTGAGCTTGAAGCCCAGTACGCCTGTGGCAATCAGGGCCAAAGCAATGCTTCCAAGGCAGAGAAGTGGCCTTCAAGCTGAGTGGGAGTGGGGGAGGGGAGGAAGACAACAGCTGAAACCAAGTCAAGAAGGGCGGTAATGGAACAGCTGCAGCTGGGTGGCGCCAGCCAGTCAGGCCTGGAGGGAGGGCGGGGCCTTCACTGAGGACCCCCGAGGCCAGCCCTAGGCCCTGGCGGTCGCGCATGCGCACTAGGCTTGTGCAGGGGTATGGGGGGTTGAACCCAAGCCCGCAGGGCTCCCGGAGTGACCAGAGAAACAATGGCCCATGGGAGAGGTAGGCGAGGTGGGCAGGTGGTGTCACCTTACTCTCCTCAGGTCCCTGAGGGAGGGAGAGAGAGAGAGAGATCGCTGACCTCTAAGTCTCTGCCTCCACCGCTGGCTGGTGCCAACTCACAAGCCATCCCACTTCCAGCCATCAGCCCCACGCCCGCCCTGGGGCCAGCCCCACCACAGAGATGTCGGTTCCTGGTCACCTCCATGCCTTCCCTTCCAGACCTGACTCCAGTGCAGGGGAAACGGGTTGGACAAACCTTTATCTGTGTCTCTGCATAACAATCATCTTCATCCCCCCTCCCATGCCACAGGCCCACCCACGACATCCACCTTTGTCATTAGCTCAGGAGAGGATGCAAGATGAGAATCTCTGCTATTGTGTGGATTGACTCAGTTTCCCGGGTATCTCCCATGGACACATGTTCTTCAGCTGTGTCTGATTTTCTCCAGCCAACCTGTCTTGTTCATGATTTGGCCAGCCCTAAGAACCTGCAGGGAAAGGGTGGAGGGGGATTCTCTCTCACCCTTTCCTCCCCCTCTCTTTCCCCCTCCCTTGCTCAGATATTTTCTCACAGAGCAGACCTTTTTCTTATCTTCTTCCTTTCTCTCTCCTCACTCTCTAGGGCTCCTTGCTAATCCTTCATTTATTTATTTATTTATTTTTAATTTTTGTTTATTGCAGTAACATTGGTTTACAATATTGTATAAATTTTAAGTGTATATCATTATGCTTCTATTTCTGCATAGATTACATCGTGTTCACCACTCAAATAACAATTACAAACCATCACCACTCCTTTCTAATCATTGGTTTGATTTCCTGCTTGATCAGTTATTCATGAGAGTCTTTACTGGCTTATAAATTGTCTGATTTGTTTAAGATATGTTGGCAGTTAATGAACATTTTTGCGTGCAAGTTGGTTAAGGAACTGGATTTCAAATCTGTCCGTTCCTCTGATGAGCTAGTGAGTCAGAATTTCTGTGCTTGGCCATCAATCTCTCTTCTGGAGGCTTCAGGAATTGATTGCTATGTCGAAATTGCTTGCTGGACAAGGATAAGACCTGATTTTATAATAATATACTTTCTTTGCTTTGGAGTAGGAAGTTTGATATTTATATGTGGGCACGTGTGTGTGTATGCTCCAAACATATTTAATGATAAATCAAGATTAACAATATATATGATTCCTATATTGACTTTTTTTGGACAAATACTGAGAAGTTAATTGAATACTCTTACTTTGGTTGTAGTTAGGTTCACTTTACTTCATATTTTTAAAATCTTTTTTTAAATATATGATACTATAATTGAACATATACATTTTGCCTGCTAACCACCTTTTAGTCCCTAAATATTTTGCCTTCAGATATGTGTACCATTATACACATTCATGTATAAAAGTTTCATATTAGTTGTGGCTTTACTTTTGTGAGCACGTGTATGGAATATCACTGACAATCTCCTTTCTTTCAGCATCTATGTTCAGTGTTAGTTTCCTATGTCTTCGTGGAATGTAGAGTAAAATACAATATTGAAAAAGTGATTTAATTAACTTCAGTATAGTATAACTGCTATATGTAGCATTATCTCTGTGGTTCTATTTTAAAATTTTGTACTTTGTTTTTTTTCTTTTTTCCTTGTTTTGCTCCATTTAAAGTAATTTTCCTTAGTAAACTTTTCTCCACGAAGTTGGATATATACATCTTTTTCAAATTCTATTTTAGATTTTTTTTTCTGCTGAGGAAAATTGGCCCTGGGCTAACATCCATGACCATCCTCCTCTACTTTATATGGGACACCACCACAACACGGCTTGATGAGTGGTGCAGAGGTCCGCACCCGGGATCCGAAGCCACGAACCCTAGACCACCAAAGCAGAGCGTGCAAACTTAACCACTATGCCACCAGCCTGGCCCTTATTTTACAATATTTTTAATATGAGAAATAAGAAGAACCCAGAATCTGAAGTCTTGCCTCACTGCCTCCTCAATGTTAGATGAAAAATTAATTAGTATTTTACTTCTTTTCTTCTTCTCCAAATCCAGTGTCTCTTTTCTCCTAATCCAGTATAGATTAAGCTCTTGGTTGAAGATGGTTTTAAATTTTATGCACATTCTTTAAAGTAGTTTGTGTTCTGCATTTTTTAAAAATCACAATAACACAAAGTGCTGAGACAACTGTTTTAATTTTTCAGTGTTCACTTCTTTAGTACAGCGCTTTTTTTTGAAACCCATCAACCTCAAACTTGATTATGGATCTGAATTATCTAGAAGGCTTGTTAAAACACAGAAGGTTTGCTGTACCCCACCCCAAACATTCTGATTCAGTAGGTCTTGGGTGGAGACTAGCATCTCCACATTGTGATTCAAAGCTCCTCTGCCTAACATTCCTTATTTTTTTCATTTCAGAGGCAGTAAAATCCGTATCTGAGTGTGCAGGCTGTCCCTACCCAATCCTTTGATTTTTCACAGGTGTTATGCCACAATAATCTTCTTGTACTCCTAAATCCACCTCAGCATTTGGAGGCCCCAACTGACACAAAAACGTTCTTCATTTTGCTTCTGAAAGGAGTGCTTTATTTTGAGAAATGTGACACAATCTGCAATAAGTTTAATGTGGATGCTGTTCTCTGCTCTTTAGACATTGCAATTTACTGATACAACACCTGCAATTTACTTATACAACACCTGCACCATTCTTCCTTGTTCTCAGTATTTAATGCTCTAACATTGGAAACACATGGGGCTTCTGGACATTCTGGACACTCTCCCTTCTTCAAGTTTAATTGATCATATCACACCTGAACTAAGTTGAACTAAAGTTGGCCATATCATGGCTTGTCACATGGTGATCAGGTATATGTGTACTATGTGTGCACCTCACAGAAACAGAATGTTCCTGGAGTGTGCATCTCAATGATTCTTCCCCTAAAATTTGATTAAATATGTTCTAAATAGAGGTTCTTAGTTTCAGTTAAATGTACCTAATCCATACATACATTACTGTAAAGTTTTCTATATCTTAAACTTATTTTGTTGAATAGCGTGTAAATTATTTCTATACCCCCAAACTCACACGTTTGAGTTTAAAATTTATTTTCTTTTCAAGTTAAAGAAATAATTTTTATTAAAAGAAAGAAATGCAAAGAAGTATCCAAAAGAATGAAATACTAGGAGTATGGAGGACTAGATACCTCAAAGGGGTTTCCCTCCACATAACACTATCTTCCATAAAATATAATGTTATTGCATTCTTGAGTTCACATGATGTAAGCCAAGTCTCAAAGGACAGAAGAAGGAAATTGTAAGCACTAGACAAATTTGGATTCACCCAGTGGTCAAAGGCCAGTATGATCCTCTAATGAAAGGATTTGTCTTTGAGTCACCAGTGACTTGAGGGAATGAATCTGGGACTCACAGATTAGTTGTGAGTCACACAAAAAAGGCATTTAGCGTGGTGTCAACTCACATGACTGTGAGCAGAAACCAGTGACATTCTTCTCTGGAGGAAAGAATCTGAACTAAAGCCTTACATTCTGTACACATTAAAATCAGACAAATATGAGCTCATAATCAAAGTTCTCCAAACAAATAAGGAATACATGCCATTGTCGATAAGAGTCATAAGACATAAGAAAATTAAAAAAAAACAATAGATTTAAACACTAAAACCTTCACTATTAGACTTACCAACTTCAAGATATAAAATAACTGTGTATAAAAAATGGAACAACAAAAATGGAACAACAAAATCAAACAGGAGACTCTAGAAATGATATGACATATTTGGCAGAGGTCCTTATAGAACATTAAGAGATTAAAAATACATAACTGTTGAGTTTTAAAACTTCATAGATGGGTTCTACAACAGAAGAGAGAATAGAAAACCAAATTTGAATTCTGAAGGAAATAGAATGCAGCATAGAAAGACAAGGAACTAAAAAACATGAAAGATAATTTAGATATGGAGATGATGAGAGAGAGTAAAGAAAAAGGAGAAATAAAGTACTGTACAACAAAAACAAGTGAGTCATGAGGGTAAAACTGAAAGTTAAATGGTCTATAAATTTCTCAGGAGATGAGAAACTATATCCACTTCAGGCAATGTGGGCTGGTGGTACAATAGAAGTAGAGAATATAACTCTCACCCAAATAGAGGATATACAATAGAATATGGAAAACAAGTATAAATCAATAAATTTTAAAGGGAAATAACATAATAAAACTTGTGGAAAAAATAGAAGGAAAACATATAGATAGTGGGAGCAAAAGAAGTATATAAATAATCACAACAAATGTAAATGGAATAAATTCTCGAGTTAAATACAGATTGTTAAATTTGATGCGACAATGATAAATTTAGCTGTATCTTGTTTACAAGACTTGTGAAAACTAAAAAACATGGAAAACTAGAAATTCAAAACAGAATAGAAGATATAAAGATATGCTAGGAAAATATCAATCAAAAATCAACCCAGGGTAGCTATAATAATATGAGATAAAACAGATGAGGAAAAAAGCATCATTAGGAATTAAGTGGTTAATCCCCAATGGTATATAAGTTCAACTTATCATGAAGATATAGTCGTTATACTACACACGATGTCATGTGAAGATAATATAGCCTCAACTAGGAAAGGAAGGAGGAGAAGGAAGAGAAGAAGGAGAAGATAGGAAGAAAAAGTCGGAGGAGGAGGAGGAAGTACAGGAGAAGGAGGCAGAGGAAGAGGAGAGTTAGACATAATATATCATCATAGTGAAGAATTTCAACTTTCCTCTGAGACAAAGAATAACATATATCTAATAATAGAGTGTTTGAAAAACAAATTAGCAAGTTGGATTTAATGGATACACATCGAACCCTATACCCAACAAGTGAAGAACACCTATTCTTCACAGGGACACGGGGAGCATTAACAAGCAGTGAGCATGAACTAGGGTACTAATCAATCCTCAAATAATAGAACACTTGAAATAAGTACAAGTGAATGCTCTATTTTATTCTTGATGCTATTACAAATCCCAGGCAATAGAAATGCAGAGAATTTTCTTTGGCTTAGGTGTTATTTGTGTTTAGAAATTTTGTAGAAAAGATGAAGACAATATGGGCTATCAGGAATAGGTACCGTTAAAGATGTTAATGATTAATTTTAATTTTATATTTTTAAAATAAGAAATGGATGAGAAGCTTTTTAAACTTTACAATGCTCTCTCTCTTAGATTCCTAAGTGTTGCTAGTCCTTTCAGTCCTTCTTGATTCTTTCAATTGTTCCTGCCTGTTGATGATTCCTCCTTCATTGGATCTCTGAAGTTCACCTTAGTTTCCTGGTTTTGATGGTGGCAGACGCACAGGTTTGAGGGGACAGAGGTTAGGCAATTTGATTGACAGCCTTCTGTTGCACCATTCTCATCATGCACGTCATGCGTCTATGCTTGTCATGTATCTTTCAGTTGCAATTATTCTTCCTCTCCAGGGCTTTCTCCAATATCATGCTGATATTGTTGCTCTTCTAGAAAGGATTTAATGGTGTGCTCATATAAACAAGCATTTTGGATCCTGAACCAAAGAGCCATTTACAAGTCTACTCTGAATGTGATCTGTTTTTCCATTCATTGTACTTTCTTCTGTGTATTTAACCCGTTTCTTTCATGAATGTGGAATTCAGTAAGGATGTTCCACAGCTGGAGTCATGTTATTTTCTTTAGTTATAAATTCTAAGGCTTCAGGAGTGCCATCTGTTGCCACAGACATTCGAGTCAATAGCAAATTCATTTTAATAAAGTCATTGTATTGTGTTTGAAGGAAATCATTTTGAGTATTTTCCCTAAGGATCCTTATCCTTCTATGCAGGTTTCAGTACAAGAACTACCAGTATGTTCTGTCCTTGGTTTTTGCCATTGAGGAAATCAACAGGAACCCTATATCTTGCCCAACATGTCTCTGGGATTTGATCTCTATAATGCCCTGCCCAGTGAAAGGAAGACATTGGAGAGTTCCCTGATTTGGCTCTCAGAGTTGGGCAAGGACATCCCTAATTACGACTGCAGGAGAGAGAGTAAGTCTCTAGCGGTCCTTACAGGAACCACCTGGGCAATTTCTGCCCAGATTGGAACACTGCTGGAACTGTACAAATTTCCACAGGTAAGACTGGGTGGGATGGGGAGAAATGAAACCACGTCTCCTTTGGTGCCATTCTCAGGGGCTTAAAAAGGAAGAGAGGAGGAGACTGGGTTTGTGCATCTCTCAAAGGATATGATCTCAAAGGGTCCGTGTACAGGACCTTGATGAAGTATGACATTTCCTTTATTTGGAGTAGAGAGAAGGTTGAGGGAGAAGGAGACAAAGCAGTTTCCTGGAAGTCTGACTGATCTTATTTTATAGAAAGCTTTCAGGGAGTGGAAAATGATTAGAAAATGAAATGAGCAATTGTCCCCTTCTACCACTCCAGGTGTTGCTGAACAGCCTTCAGGACTGAGAGTGTGATTTTTGCCAATCCCCTTCCTCATATTGCTTCCAATTGTCTTTTCCTTTTAGCTTACCTATGGTCCTTTTGATCTTACCATGAATGATGATGAGCAGTTTCCATCTCTCTATTAGATGGCCCCCAGGGACACATCTCTAGCCATTGGCATGGACTCTTTGCTGCTTCATTTCAGTTGGATCTGGGTGGGGCTGGTCATCAGGGAAGACAAGAAAGGTGTTGAGTTTCTTTCAGACTTGAGAGGAGAGATGGACCGGAATGGAATCTGTGCAACCTTTGTGGAAATGATTCCTGTGACTGAAAGGTCATATTACTCAAGGACATGGCCATAGGATTTGCAAGTAGAGGAAACAGAAGGGAATGTGGTTATCATTTATGGTGATGCCAACTCTCTCATAAGCTTGAGCTTTTATACTTGGGAGTATTTAGTGATATGGAAAGTCTGGGTCACGACATCAGAGTGGGATTTTATCCACAGTGAGAGAGATTTCATCCTTGACTCATTGCATGAGACTCTCATTTTTTCACACCATCGTAGTGAGGTCCCTGGCTTTGAAAATTTTATCCAGACAGTTAACACTTCCAAATATCCAGAAGACATTTACCTCACTATGTTGTGGTTTCCCTTTATTCCTTGCACAATTTCTGAGTCTTACTGTAAAACACTGGAGAATTGTCCACCTAATGCCTCCTTAGGATGGCTGCCTTGGCAGATTTTTGACACAAGCATGACTGAATGGAGTTACAGTATGTAAAATGCTGTGTATGCTGTGGCCTGGAACCTTCACAAGATGCTTCTTCAACATGCAGAAATGCAGCCAATGCGAAGTGTGGAAGGTCTGGTGTTTTGTCCCTGGCAGGTAAAGTCTCTTTGACTTAACAGAATGTACACTCGTAAAAGTGACTTTCTTATGTTTCCACAGGTGCTCAAACCAAGCAGTTAGGATTCTTTCTCCAAGAAAAGCACAAGAGTTTCTATACTTGTTTCACTCTCTAGGAGGTATATCTAGTCCTGGGTAGTAAGTCATTTACAAGAAGGTTCTAGTGGCAACGAGGAAGTGAGCTATGAGTCAATATCAATGCTTTGTGTTACAAAGGATCCCAACATCTTGCCTGCCTAATGTTTCAATAGGGAATATCCTGTCTTCTCCCATGAAGCTCCTCAATGACAAGAAGAAGAGAACTTGTCCTTTATGTGCCTATCTGGTGCTGAACATCATAGTGAATACTTTACATAAATGATCTCATTTAATTCTGAAACAACTTTAGGTATTGCTAACATCATTTTGCAGATTGATGGTCTGGGAAAATTCAGAGAGTGTATGAGCGTGGCTAGATTGGACTTTGTACTCGAGATTTGTCTGAATCCTATCACCACTGATCATCTTGATATTCTTGTCTTTAGGCATTTTCTCTTGAAACTAACTGATATTTTAGAAACATTATGATATTGTAGTTCTCCATATGATTTCATTTGCTTTACTTCATTGGATACTTGTAATAAAGGTACATTATGAAGCAAGGATTACAGACAATGAAAGGCTGTCCTCAATTCAGGGTTTTTCTCTTTAACACCTGGGCCCACTTCACCACAGGATGATGTGTCTCTTTTAGCTGCACCCCTTTCTGAGGAACATAGAATTTAACAATCCTGCTGGTGACTCAGTGAATTTGGCTGATGAAGGAAAATCAGATTCAGAGTAAACCATTCTCAACTTTTGGAATTTTCCAGAAGGTCTAGGACTTCAGGTGAAAGTAGGAGAATATTCCCAACATGCTCCACGTGGTCAAGAATTGTCTTTGTCTGAGGAGGTGATTGAGTGGGACACGGGAATTACTGAGGTGGCTTGAACCCAATCACAATTACTTACACCACACATGAATAACCAAAATCTTGTTGGAGTTTTGTGTCCCCTCAGAGCTTCATAAAGGGCCACATATGGGAATTTAACAATTCACTTCCAACTGAAGTAATTTTTTCATTTACCAACAATCCAAGATGGAAGCAAGACCTTCATAAGCAAAAGATTGCAAGTTGTTGAAGGTTCAGAAAGTGGTTAGTAATTTTAAGGAATAATTTTTTTAAAAAAATTAAGTTATGTACATGTTTTCTAGAGATAATGTTATTGCACACTTAGTACACTACAGTATAGTGTAAACATAACTTCTTTATGCACTAGGAAATCAAAAAATTGGTGTGACTCACTTTATTGCAATATTTGATTTATTGCGGTGCTCTGGAAACAAACCCTCAGTATTTCTGAGGTGTACCAGTGTTTTATATCATACAATAAGCATGGCGTCCAACCAATGAATTGGATTTAGATATTTCAAGATTAAGTTTGTTAAGGCCCAATACTCTAAAACACTCTAGTTACTTGAAAATTAGGTAAAAGTCACAGCTGTTACCAAGTGTTATCTGATTTTCTCCAGACTCCACACTCTGCACGCAGTGAGAGTTGCAGTCCGGGACTCAGGAAGAGCCCTCAAGAGAGCAATGCTGCCTGTTGTTTTGCTTGCATTCCCAGCCCAGAGAATGTGACTTCCAATGAGATAGGTGAGTATATGCCTTGCAGCGACATTCTCCACTTCTATTTTTTTTTTGAAGGGAAACATTTGTCCTGAGCTAACTAACATCTGTTGCCAATCTTGCTTTTTTATTATTGTCCTCAAAACTGTAGTACATAGCTGTATATCCTAGTTATAAATCATTCTAGTCCTTCTATGTGAGCCACCACCACAGCATGGCAATTCACAGAGAGATGGTGTGGTTCCATGACCAGGAAACCAACATACGCCACCGAAGTGGTGAGCACTGAACTTTCACCACTAGGCTATCAGGGCTGGCTCTCCACCTCTCTTTTGTATGCACGGTTCTCCCAAAGAAACGGAAAAGCTCTGATGAGGACTGCAGTGTCAAAATGTTGCCTTCCTCCATTTAGTAATGTAACTTTTATAGCCAATAATATTTCCTCCCAAAATGATACTCTCTCTCTCTACCTTGAACTAGCTTGCTTGTCTCATTTTAGCATCATTACAGGCATTATGATCTCAAGGAAACCCTTTACGACCACTCCACAGTAACTAACTTAAATCTCTCTCATGGAATCTAACACATGGTATTCTAAGTCCTTAATTTTCATCTTCTTTAAAGCTACATTTAGATCACATTGAACAAATCTTTATTTTTCCAGTGTCTGGTGCTGTTCTTGGCACAGAGCAGGAGTTCAGAAAGGTTGTGTTTGATTTAAGAAGTAAGTATTTACATGGTGTACAATGAGCTTATGGTACAGCTTGTTTTCTGATCTCCTCCAGTTCACAGGTGAGTAGGGGAGACAACATGCAGTGATGTGAATTCAAGGTGGTGACATAGGGCTGCAATATAGGTATGCAGAGACCCATGGGATGAAATAAGTGATAGTATATATGTTTGTGGGGAGGGAAGTGTCATGGACTTCTTCATAGAGGCAGTAGCATTAGTATTATATCAGACTAATGAAGGCGAATTAAATTCTTGGTGGAATTCTTAGAAATGGCAGAAACTGACAAATTAGCCCTGCATTTAATATTCTAGGGAGCTGAGAAAAGGTTCAACATGTGTAGAACACAGACAATGTGGGTTTGGGAGTTGGGTCATGAAGTAGAAGAGGGACGGAAAACCAACCCTGAAGATTTTTCATACAATAATTAACATCTTGGAATTACTCAGATTTATGATATTAAATGGTGCAATACTGGAATCCCCTCAATGGTGGCATTATCTAATTTTATTTTTGTGATTGATGTGAAGCTTAATTTCACAACATCTTTTGTATAATTTCAATTTTTTTGAAATGTACTGAGATTGATGATATAGTCTGGCATATCGTCAATTTGGATAAAGCTTCCACGTGCACATTTGGCGTGTGGTAAGTTTGGGTATATGTTCCATATGCACATCTAAAGAACACTACATCCACTAACCTCAATTCCTACATGCTTGGAGATTAATAAATACACTTGTAAACAACCGATGATTAATGAGTATACTATGATGGAAATTAGAATGTATTTCCAATTAAAAATACTATTCATCAAATCTTATGTGGTGGAGTTAAATCTATCCTTAAAGAGAAATGTATAATCCTAGATTATATATATTTATATATTATTGTGTATATTTAAATAAAGAAAGGTTGAATTTCTAAGTTCTAAGCATTCATCACAAACTATAAAAAGAGCAGAAAAGTAAACACAAGGAAAAGAGAAAGCACAAAATGATAAATATCAGAGGAAGTGTTAACAAAATAAAAGACAAACATCAAAAGGATAAATAAAACTAAATTAGATTCTAATAAATGACAAATATGCTCAATAAAATCCTAGTACTAGTGCTCAAAAAAAGAGAAAAATTGCAACAAAATAATACCAAGGCTGAAAAGGGAGTAATCTGTTCAGATCATATGGAAAAATTTTAACATGAAGAAAACATAAATAACATCATGTTGATACAATGAAAATTTAGAGGAAATTCACAAATTTCTAGGCAAATAAAAGTTACCAAACTGCCTCAAGAAAAAATGAAAAATCTGAATATTGCCATACCTATTACAGAAATTGAGACCATCCTTTAAAACATTTCTACAAACTTTTATTGTAAGCTATTTATTTGGTACAAAGCTGATGAATCTGCCCAAATATTCAAGAAAAAAATAATATACATCTACTCAAACTCTTCCAGAGAATAGGAAAAACTGAAAACTTTTTGACTCACTTTGAGAGACGAGATTAACATTGCTACCAAAATCTAACAAAATCATTGCAAGAAAGGAAATTACAGGCCACTCTCTTTCTTGGATTAAATTCATTTATACTAAAAAAAAATCAAATCAAATCAAGGTTCCAAATCTAGCCATATTTTATAAGAAGGACATATCATGACCAAATTCGGTTCACGCAATGTAATTCAGTACACTAATCTCTGAAAAAAGAGAAATAATAATCTCAATAACTGTAAGAAAAACTAGTAAAATTAAACACCTATTCATATTTTAAAACAAACAACAACTACAGAAACAACACTTACCAAATCAGGAACAGAAGGAAACTCTCTTACTCCCATACACAGTATTCACAGAATGGAACTTCATGGTGCACTGTTGAAAGCAAGGATAAGAGAAAAATGTTCAACATCATTGCCTCTATAAGCCGTTAGACTGGAGGTCTTGTCTGATACAATATTGGCAGGAAAAGAAATAAAAGGAATAATTTACTTCAAAGGAAGAAGTAAAATTGATGTTATCTTCACATGATATTATAGTATAAATGTAAAAACCATATAAATTAAGGTATTAACTGAGTTTATTGGTGGCTGAGTACAAGGTTAATATAGAAAGTTTTGCTTCCATCTACCCGTCATAAGCATTCAAAATTTAAATTTTAAAAAATGACATTTACAACATCTTAAAGTATGAAGTACCTAGAAATAACTTTAATGAGACTTTCCAAAGATTTTTGTCCATAAATTTATAGAACAGCATTTAGAAAAATGGAGGAAGGCTGAAAGAAGTGGAGGGATAAATCAAATTCGTGACTGAACAGACTCAAAATTCTACAGATATCAAAACTGTCCAAATTAATCTACAGCTTCCACAAAATTGCAGCTAAAATGCTGACCCGTTCTGTGGAAATTACAATTGATACAATTCTTATGGAAATGATAAAGGAAAAACTTAGCTAAGAAAATCTTGAAGACAAAGAATAGAGTGGGAGGACTTACTGTACCTGACATCAAGTATTACAGCATCACAGTAGAGGAGGTTCATCAAGAGGATAAACAAGTAAATCAACGGAACCAAATGGTAAGTTCAGATACAAGCTGCTCATATAGGGACTCGCGTATAGACGTCTGATTTACAAGGAAACACTGAGGAGGAATGGGAAAATGAAAGACTTTTCAATAAACCATGTTGGGTAAATTGGCTGTCTTCATGGAGAAGACAATGACTCGCCAACCCTAACTCACACCATCCACAGAAAACGTTATCAGGCAGATTGTAGTTCTAAAAGTGAAAAGTGAGGGAATTTAAAGGGACATAAAGAGGAAGGAGCAATGCCCCTGTAGAAGGAAAAAGCATGTATTGATACCTGCAGGGATGAGTGGGCACGGAACAGTTTCAGAACCACATGAAGATTTGGGAATCTTAAAAATCAGAGCAGAGGTAGTAGAGGTAGGCAAGACCAAGGTTATACAGTCTTTTTAGTCTTCCTAAGAGTTTGTTGGATTTTTTAATGGAGGATAAACATGATCCCACTTACATGTAAAAGTGTCACTTGTGATGCAGGACAAGGGCAGGGAACCAGAGTAAAAAGATCTTGTGGTAACATAGGAGAGAAGTGACTAAAATCTTAACAGAAGTGGTGGAAGTGAAATCAAGATGAAATGTTTTGGAGATCATTTTAGATGGTAGAAATGGTCTCATTTTGAAACTCCCGAGGAATGAGGTCTATGACTTGGTCATCTCTGTTTCCCTAGAATGTAGCATATTATCTGGCTCATGGAGGTTTTCCAATAACTGCTTGCTCATTGAATGAGTAAACCTAGGCCATAGCTTACAGGGGTATAGCTCAGAGAGACAGGGAGGACATTTGGTTTTCTGCTGAGAAAAAAGTGCTTTCATGAATATGCAAGATAAATACTGAGAAGGATAATAGCTTTGCTTACTTAATCATAAATAAGATGGGCAGTATTAACTGGGAATGGTTCTCTGTAGAGCATTCTGTTATTTGATGCCTGGAGCAACAAAGGAAGATAATTGGCTAAACTTACACAATGCCTTCTTTGGGGGCATGCAAATGAGAGAGAATGACTGAACCTGGACTCAGGACACTTTGCATCTCTCCCCAGACATGGATCAGTGTGTGAAGTGTCCAGATCATCAGTATGTCAACAGAGGGTGAGATTGCTGCCTCAAAAAAGCTGTGACCTTTCTGGCTTATGAGGACCCCTTGGGCATGGCCCTGGCCTGCACAGCTCTGTGCTTCTCTGTCCTCACAGCTGTGGTCCTGGGGGTCTTTGTGAAGCACCAAGACACTCCCATAGTCAAGGCCAATAATCGGACTCTCAGCTACATCCTGCTCATCTCCCTCACCCTCTGATTCCTCTGCTCCTTACTCTTCATTGGTCGTCCCAAGACAGCCACCTGCATTCTTCAACAAATCACATTTGGAGTTGTATTTACTGTGGCTGTTTCCAGTGTCTTGGCCAAAACTATGACTGTGGCTGTGGCCTTCAAGGTCACTGCACCAGGGAGAAGGATGAGGCAGTGGTTGGTGTCAGAGGAACCTAACTTCATCATTCCCATCTGCTCCTTTATCCAGCTGAGTCTCTGTGGAATCTGGCTGGGAACCTCTCCTCCCTTCATTGACACAGATGCACACTCTGAACACCGCCACATCTTCATCGTGTGCAACAAGGGCTCGGTCACTGGTTTCTACTGTGTCCTGGGATACCTGGGTTCCTTGGCCCTGGGCAGCTTCACTGTGGCTTTCCTGGCCCGGAACCTGCCTGACACCTTTAATGAAGCCAAGTTCCTGACGTTCAGCATGCTGGTGTTCTGCAGTGTCTGGGTCACCTTCCTCCCCGTCTACCACAGCACCAAGGGCAAGGTCATGGTGGCTGTAGATGTCTGCTCCATCTTGGCCTCCAGTGTGGGGCTATTAGGCTGCATCTTTGCTCCCAAGTGCTACGTTGTTTTCCTAAGGCCAGAGAGAAACACATCAAATGTATTAACGAATAAAACACATTCAGCGAGAAAATAATCGAAATGTAAGTTATTTTCATAGGTCACAAGAACTTGCCTACACTTGAAAAATAAACTACCACATTTTTGCAGATCCACTTTAAGTACCAACTAAACTTACCTTATATCTCCACTTAATTTTTTGCTTTACATTTCTTTTGGCTTTGTACAATTTTCCTCGGGCATTCAAATGAACAAATACAAAAACATTCATACTAATTCTCCTCTAAAATTATGTGTGAAAGATTGCGAAAATGGCCACACATTAGTCTTCTCCCACTGTCTCTTTGGTCGTAGCATCCCACGTGGACTCTGGGTAGACTTGGCCTTGTAACTTGCTTTGGCCAATGGGACATTAGCAAATGACATAAGCAAAGGCATGAAAAACACTTGCTCATTGTTGGTACTTGTCCTTCTCTGTCTGCCCTTGGGAAGCCTGAGGCCATCAATATGTGAATGAGTCTAGATAGACTGCACATCTCCATTACTCCAGGTGACTTCAAGTCAACAATCAGATATGTGAGTAAGGCCGTCCTAGACCAGCCAATCCCAGCTGAGCCACCAATAGGTCCAGATCAAAATAACTGCCCAGTTAGCCCACAGAATCTTGAGAAAAAATAAACTATTTTTATTTGAAGCCACCAAATTTTAGGTTGGTTTGTTATACAGCAGAAGCTAACTGATACATAATTCTACCATTTATATATGTCCTCTCATTATTTGTGTAATTATCACAGATTTCTATTTCTTTATCCAATATCATAGACTGGAATATTTTTCTCTAGATTAAGTCTCTGAAAGAAAATCAGAGACCATATCATGTTCCATCTTACTCTTTCTCCTTCCTCTTTTCAACCAAACATCTTTAAGCATATATATTAAGAATAGCTTCACTAATTTTAAGATTATGGATATTCTTCTATATTGTCATCCACCACTGTTATACGCAGGGGATTTTTACTTTTAATTTTAGCCCTTATAATCCATTTGGAATGATTTACTTGTGAATAATGTTAGTTGATGGTCCAATGTTTTATTTTACAAATAGATATCTTTTAGTCTATAAAACAAACACTACATCATTTTAAAAGTTGATTTGAAGCATATGGAATCTGAATAATGTTTGGAAAATTGATATCTTTGAAACACTGTTTTCAATCACAAGTATAGTATATCTCTCCATTTAATCAGAGCTTTTACACACTTTGTATCTCTTTATAATCTTCTTCATATAACTAATGTGTAGTTCCAATTATTTTAACTACTCTTCTTAAATCATTCATTGCTCTTATGAATGGAATAATTATTTACATGTTTAAACTAATTCTTGCTCATGTAACAGTATTTTTGATGGTTCATATAGGAATCTAGCTTCCTTATACATTACTGCACTTATTTACCAGTTCTAAACTTTATAAGTTATGTCCCACTAAAATAATAGATTTTCTCTTCTTCTCTAATATTATTTACCTCTTATTCTGTTGATTCTCATTTTTTCATGACTGTGCTCTCCAGTGCCACACTGAATCACAAGTGTTTGCCAGGAGCATTTTCCTCTTCTTAAGTGTAGTGTAAACATCAGATAAATTCCTTGTCAGGGCAGAGCAGACATCTAAGGGAGAAAAAGTAAAAACATGAAGGGGAATCATTTCTGCCTGGAAATCAACAGACTTGCTTCTCTTGGCTGTTTGGAGCTGGAGATCTTATGACAATGTGGCCAGCTGAGAATCAGAGGATCTTTCTCTAGTCCCAGGAATTAGTCTTGGTCAAATCTCTCAACCTCTTTAGACCTCAGTTTCTTCACCAGTAACATGAAGAGTTGGACGAGTCTTTTTGAGTTCTGAAATCCAGTGACAACAAGATACCCTTCACCCAGATGCACTTGACAAAGACCAGAGAGAATTTTCACTTGTCTTCTTCTGCATCAACATTATTATCCATATCACCCCTTAAAGACATATCAAATGTCTACTTTCGCATGACACTGATAAAACAGGTTCCATACCAAATCGCTGTTCATTGGGATAACAAATCTATAGTTAATTGTTTAGAGGTAAGTATAGAGATGGGCCCTGCTGGAAACAGCAATCAATGGGCCAAAAAGTCTTGCTTTATTTTACAGCAAGGCTGTAGAAACACTCCCTAATACACCAGAATGCTTAAGTACTTAGAAAGTATGAAATAAATGGGAGCCTTGTATCCATGGTTACAAGCTAATAAGGATATGATTTTTAAAATTTTGTTAATGATGCCATTTGCCTGCTATGAGGCTGTTCTCTGGTGAGTAAACAGCAGATGTATTCAAGACCACTTTCACTCCTTTAATAAATATTTACTCAGCGCCTACCACTTGCTGCACGATAGCAGTGATCTACCCTAAGAGCATTTATATTCTAGTAGGGTGACACAGACCATAAACAAAAAGAGAATCTTGAGGTGATCAATAAAGTTACATATACGTCAAACTTTTTTCATTCTGGACTATTATTCACCCTTTCCCTTCTTTGACTGTTTACCAGAAGTCTAATCATGGACTTGAAAACCCAGAAAGCGTGGGTCCCAACTTTCTTCTCGCAACACCCCTGTTTCAAAGACATAGTGTTTATCATCTGAGAGTATATCTCTTTAAGAATAAGTTCTTATGAATCAGCATTATTTCATCACTTTCTTGAGAGGACCGATGATATTATGAAGGGAAAAAAATATCATATGGGATTTATACTTGAAATGATGTTTCCACTCTAATTGTGTTATTTAATGTGGTGTGATTTGGGGAAAGTCAGTTACTCCTTCAGAGACAGTGGTAATAATACCCTGAAAAGCATTCTATAGAGATTAAATGAAACAAAGTATGAGAAACTGCTTTGTAAATTGCAAAGCAATCTATTTCAGCTTATTTTTTCTAATAATATTTTCATTTATCCAATCCTTTTTGACTCTAACAAACCTGCCTAGACTTTTGTCATTTATTCAACAATAATAATGGGTCAAAATGGTTGAATATTAGAAATTTCATATGGTTCAACTTAATTAATAGGCCATCACAATATTTAATTTGGTTATAATTACAGTTAAATTTTTCATGATGCCTTATCATGTGCCAGGCACTTTCTAGGCATCTGACATGTATTCACTCATTTAATCCTCACAACAATGCCATGGAGACAATACTATTAACCTCTATTGTATGGATGAGGAATATTAGAGGTTATATAATTGACCAAAGTCACACAGCTGGTACACAGGCAGTCCACCTCCAAAATCTCTTTTCGGGATCCATTAGAGGTTGTGGCACTTACATTGTAAAAGGATCACCTTGGTTCCTGGTTGGCGAATGGATCAGAGGGTACTAAGGAAGAAAGCACATGGCTACTGAAATGATCCAAGCAAGCAATTCTGAATACAGGATTTCCTTCCTTTTTAAGGCTGAATAATATTCCATTGTATAGATGCCCCAGATTTTCTTCATCCTTTCACCCACAGGTGCACAATTAGGTAGTTTCCATCTCTTGGTTATTGTGAATAATATTGCAGTGCATTTTGTCAAATGATTTCCTGGCACTTAGTGAGTTTGAAAAAATTCTTCTTATACACATTAGTTACTGTAATGAACTACCTTTCTAAATGTCTAAAGTTTAAATATTTTTCATTCTACAGAAATACCTTGCCTAATCATGATTTGTGTTGTTATCAGTTCATGAATGATCTAAGATTTTTGTACAAAAATTTGTTATAATGGCTTTTTTGCATGTATTCAGGAACCTTGCATAATATGGGTATTGCCTGATTCTTGATTTTTAGTAGAGTTTTCTAGTAAGCCTTTGGGATAGGAACCATCTTTGTAGATGTGAGGCAGACAGCAGAAAAATAATAAAGTGATTGCTATATTTAATTATACCAAAAGAAAACTTTCGTTTTGCTAAATTGTTTTTACACAGTCTTTGCTTATTTGTAAGAGTGACACATATCATTTTATTAATGAAAAGAAAATTCAATAAACAATTTTAACATAAAACAATATCTATTGAGAACTTATATGAAAATTTTAGCAATATGCTGTCGCCAATTTCCTCATCTGCAAAATGGAGATAGATAATACCATCTTCCTTATGGGTTGCTGTGAGAATACTCAAGAGTAATGTATGTAAAATGCTTATCAACATGTGGATTGGAAAGTGATGCCCCATTCATTTTTCCACAGGGATGATGACAGCTTTTTTAATGCTTGAAGTCTGTAGTTTTCAAAATACGTTCTACTCTTGTAAAGTGAATCCTTTTTACAAATTCTTTGTAGAGTTTGATGATCCCTTTGGAATACAAATTCAGGCTCCCGTGTGTGTGCGTCTGTGTGTATGTATACGCACATCTCTCAAATAATACTCCAAGCCTTATAATGAAAAGCTACCTTCCCCACTCTTGACTCTGGTTCCAAAAACAATTTCTTTAATTTTCTGGTTGAAAATCTATATTTCTAAATTAGCTACCCATACAGCTTTTTCATTTTTCAGCTTTTGACTATTTATAGTTTATTTCTTCTCTGAAAAAATCAGCACGAAGAGCTCTTACATATGTTAAAAACATAATTCCCCTTGCCCAATATAACTATTTAATGAATTAGGATAAATCAAAATTCAATGTCTACTGTTTTATGATATAAGTGTTTACTATTTTATAGCATATGAATCTTATCCAGAGATGTGCGACGTCAGATAGTATGAATACATTTTCTTTCTCACTTTTTCCTTTGACCTTTTAAATGGTAAAATTCTCTTGTTTCTTTGTTGTCTTCCTATGGATTCATCACTGGTTCATCTCCTTCCACCAGAAATTTAAATCTCTTCTCATTAACTTCTGATGCATGAGACAATTCGTGGGCTTCAGGTTTTGCTTGGGGACATCCCTTTTGGGCTTGAACATATACACAGTCCCACATATACACAGTATGTCTGGAAGGATAGAGGAGGAAAGGATGTTTATCTCTGTGCAAAAGTCCCGGGAGACAGTGGTAGAGTGAGAATATTTTATTGACTTTGCACCACTCTTTGAAGGTTTCCTATACGTGCATCTACAATGTAGGCCTCCCTCCCCCCAGATTTTTAAAATTAAAATAGCATTATATCCTTATCTACTGGCTTGGAACAGCAAGTTGTAGAGAAATGTGAATATATGATCCAATTTTTTAACGAAATTAAGAACAGGAAACACACAAAAAATTTAGAATTCTGAATATGGGCACATCATTCTATGAGGCTGTGTAAAGGTGGGGAAAGGAATGAAGAACAGCTGTTCAACATCCAGCTACCTGTACAGTCTAGGGGTCCACGGAAAGCCTCGCCTCCAGCCACGACCCTGGAGCTGATTTCCTCCCCCTGTGAAGTCTGCCTGAATTATTCCAGCCACACCCCCGCCTCTTCCCGCCCCTGGAACTGGTCTCTGCCCACAACGTTTGGGCCTGCCTCCGCCCACAGCCTGGTCCCGGCTCATTGCCCTGCCTGCACCCTTGTTCCCGCCCATAAAACTGCCTCCCCGGCCTGCTGTCACTCACAGCCTTGTCCCGCCCACAGCCCGCCCCTAGAACTGGTTCCTGCACACAGCCCCGCCCCTAGATTTTGTCCCTGTCCCTGGTGGTGACCCAGCCCGCTTTCCAGCTTCTCACTCACTCTAGAAACTAGACACCTCCTGTGAGGCTGGGGTGCACGGCCTCGCCCCGCCCGCCACCTCAACCCGCAGCCCCCAAACGTTCGTCCTCCCCGAACGCCCACCCGAGACCGGAACCGGAAGCGCGGGCGGCGGCATGGATGGAGCGGGCGTTCTGTGCGGTGTGTTCCGTCTTCTCGGCGCGGACCGCATTCCCGTGGATGTTCGCCCTCAGGGGCGGGGCTCGGTGAGCGGCGGGCGGTCCCGGCTCCAGTCGCGGTCCAGGGAGGGGCCTGGGCCGCGGGCAGCCCTGTCAGGGCCCGGCGTCCCTCCGTCCCCCCGGAGCCCCGTTTCCCCGGGCTGTTCGCTCAGGGCCCCCGAGGCTGCTCTTCCTCCTGGCTCCGGGCGCCACCGTCCCCTCCTCAGAGTCCCCGTCACCGTCCTCCGTGTGATTTTGTCCCCAGGGGGCTTTAGCCGCTTCTGGAGGCAATGTTTGGGTTGTTACTAATGGGGGCGCTCCTGGCATCTAGAGGGAGAGGCAGGAATGCTGCTCAGCGTCCTCCAGGGCCCAGGACGGCTTAACAGAGAATTATCCGGACCCAAATGTCAGTTGTGCCGAGGTTGGGAAACCTGCTCCAGGGCCTGAAAATCTCCCGAGCCCTGAATGAAGTGTGGAAATTGTTGACAAGTCAGCGAGTCCCTTACAGGGTCCCTAAATGACAAGCTTGTTTAAAGGGTCCAGAGTCACCAAAAAGTCTCTGTCCAGCCAAGTGAGTTGAGTGACTCAAGTGCACACAGCACGAAGCTGCTTTCTCCCATCTCGGGGAGCAGCAGACGGCTGGATAGGAATCGGGAAAATCCAGCCACAGCCAACACTTACAGTTAAATCAGTAAATACAAAAAAAGAAAAGTGAATGGGGTTGGCCTTTCCATCCAACACCCTATAAAAGGCCTCAAAAGCTTGTTTGCACTTTTTTTCCCCCCTCAGACACGAAAAGCATCCGTGGACCTCAAGTTTGAGGTGAAACCAGGCTCAGGGGCCACCTGTCCTCGCTGATCCATGGATTTCTGTGTGACCAGGTGAGTACCCTGTGGACCTGGTACCAACAGGTTCCGGCAGCCTCCGCTGTGCAGAAGACCTGCTAGTGAGCTTTCCTGGGCTCGGGTTGTCACCACCTGGAGTCACTGAGAGTGAAGGTATCTTGAGAAAAATTATTGATGTTTGATGGATGGAAAGATGGTAAACTGTGTGTGGTTCTGTGTGGTAAATATTTCAGTAAGTACAGTTATATGCAAATAAAAACATATGAAACAAACCTAAATAACTGCAAATGTGTATTATAGTAGAAAATATAGATTTACTTGCATTGCATAATACTCAAAAGTCAGGATTTATATATAATATAACTACAGAAATGTTTTGCGTGTGTATGTAGTATTAGAAGACATCCCATGAAATATTAGCAGCGATACTCAGCAACATTCCTTAGACCCATTCAATTTGATTTCTAAAGTCCTATAAATCCTCCACATAAATTTGAAATAAAGGAGCATTCAGGGAAAAAAATGATTGGAACTTCTTTGTATTAATAACAAATTTAAAATTGAATTTGCCAGTAACCAGATTCATTTTGAGCATTTTTTTCTTTATGACATTCCAAATCATTTGGAGGAATACTAAGCAACACTGTAGATTGAAGGGAAGGGCGCTAGTCTCCAAAAAGACTGTCCTCTCCACCTTGCCTTGTAAAGGGAATTAACTTTGTTTCTTGAAACTTTTCTGAAATAACGGTCTGGTGATTCATGTTGCAGAGAATCTTGTTAAGTAATTTTGTATTTAGTTGTTGACCTCTTCTAATTGTGTGTGTATGTGTGTGTGCCTTTTTCATTCTAGCTTTCCTGTGATGTTCTTGAGGGGAATGTGTGCTTCTCATGCAATAGATAGTCTCTGAGTGTATAATTAATTGTGACCAACCATCCTCGTTTATTCAGGACAGTGGGGTTTTCCAAGACACAGGACGTTTAGTGTTCAAACCAGGACAGTCCTAGACAAACCGGGATGGTTCCTCATCTCATGAGCCAGGCCCTGGGCCACATGCATGGGGACCTGGAGAACCAGAGAGACCTTGTCCCACCTCCATGGAATTTATATTGTATTTGGGAATTTGGATTTTGAAAAGTTAATGATGAGAGTGATGTGGGAGTTTGGCACAAGGGGAATCAACCTGAGGGGGCAGAGAAGCCCTCTTGAGAAGGGCTGATATTTAGCTTGAGAGCTGGAGTTGGGACTGGATTTAGCTGGTCGGAGGGTTAGACTGGAGTGAGGGTGTGGGAGTGTGTTCAAGAAAACGTTTCAGGCAGAGGGACCCGCATGAGGACACCCCTGAAGCAGAGAGCCTGGTGTGTCCATGAACTGAGAAGAAGGATGGCTGAGCCGAGTCAACACAGGGGTAGGGGTGTGAGCCACACCGGCGAGGGGGGACAGGCAGGACCAGATCAAGGGTGACTGGGACTCTGTTCTAAGACCAGTGGGAACCCTCTGGAGAGATGCGAGTAGAAGGATGATGTGATTATCGTTTGGTCTAAGCATGTGGGTTAAAATGGACTTCATGGTTAAGAATGAAGACTTAATAGGCAAGATGGGAGGTGCTGGCAATAAGATTAAGAATAAGATGATTGTTCCCTAGGCCTGGGTGATGGCTGTGGAGTAGGAAAGAAGTAGAAAGAAAAGACCTTGGAGTGTAGAACCGAGAGAACATAACGGTACTTTCTTGCCTGCATGTGTCAGATGGCACAGGGCACTGACTGTTCTCACTGTTGTCCGTGCAGACCTGCAGGCGCCCCCTCACCCAGGTCTGTGTGTTCACCCCTCTTTGCCACTCACAGGCCCCTCCTCCACATCCTAAAAGAAGTCAGGCCTTACTTGTGAGGGGGTTGTCTCACAAGGGAGACACCTAGGAGAGCCCCTCCAGGCATCAGAGCAGCCCCTTCAGCATCTCCATTACCCTCCTCCCTTCCCCTCTCTCGCTTTCCACACCCAGAACGACCCTGCTCAGTATTCCACATCCCCATGATCTTCCTCCCCCAGGCTTGAGAAGGGTGGGGCAGCCACTGGGGTGGACATCATGTGCACCGTCCACTCTGACCCCAGCATGTCCCGGGCTGGACAGAGAGTGACTCTACTGGGAGCTGAGCCATGAGACTCAGCGCGTCACCCACCTGGGCTCCTTCACCCTGGACTGGGACAGCCTCTACGTCAGTGGTGAGGGGCTGTGCTACAGCCACACTGTCTCTCCCAGTCAGAGTTCTGTGTTCCCTCCGTTGCTCTAAAGTGAGCTATGATCCATCTCTCTATCCTCCTGGTCTGGGTTCAGTCTTCTCATCACTGTGTGATCACTGGGTCCAGCCACCTTCCATCTCATTGCCTTCCCCTTGAACACCCCTCCACTCGTCCCCGCTGCTTTCCCCTCTGCTTTTCCCACAAAGGTCCCTACATCCTTCCTCTCCCTTAATTCTTTATGTTCACTCCAACTCTTGCTCAGCTCCTCTCGCCTTCTCTCCACAGGTTACACCTATGGAGCCGTGGCCCCGACTACCAACAGTGAGTATTCCTGGCCCTGATCTCCTGGGTCCCGTCTGCATTTGGAGTTTGGGAGCACTTGTTCTCCTTCACCTGCTGTCCTTGGTGAGGGAAGGACCTGGAAGGGCCCTAATTCATCCCTTCTCTCCCTCCCGGGTTCTGGTGGAGAGTCCCAGCCCAGTGTGAGAAAGCCTTAGACACAGACATGTTCTCCACCACATTCTGACCCCACGTGGTTTTCACTTTAATTCTGCTAAAGCGCCGCCCTTGGTCCTCCTTTTCCAGGTATCCCATCCATCTGCCCATTTTTCTGCCTATCTGTCTCTCCTCCGAGTTCAGTCACTCTTGTTCACCTATCTCTCTCTCGGGCTCCTCTCATCCACAGGCTTGCTCATCCCTCTACTCACACAGTCACCCCTCCCCTCACTCTCATTTATGCTTCACCTGTGAATGGTGGTCCTGGCACAGCCACTGCTGGAGCCCGTGTGAGCCTCGGGGCTCCTCCCACTCTGTCCCTCCCTGATGACAGCCCTCTCCACAGCTCCCGAGCTGGCCACCACGTCCCTGCATACTTGATCATCACCTGTGCCACCAGAAGCCACCACAGGTATCTGGGGGCCCCTTTTCCTTACCAAGAGAAGCTCTCTGGCCCCACTCCCCATGAGCCAGTTGTGATCCAGGAGCTGGGAATCCAGGGTGTGAAATTCTGGTTTTAGGGCAATCATGCTGATCACAAAGATTATACCAACGATTTAGTCTAAGGCCAGCCCTCAGAGAGCCCCTAGTCTTGTGAAATTAACACACCATTATAATACAATGTGGAATATTTCGGGGAGAGGCACCTGGCATAATTTGGAGGGGAGGAGCTTGCTAGAGAAAGTTTCACCAGAATGAAGTCTTTAAGAATGAGTAGGAGGGACCCTGGCAAATAGAGGACGAAGGGTTTTCCTGGCACAGAGGATTCCATGAGCAAAGGCTCCGGCCCGAAACAACATGCCGTATGGGGAGAATTAAAACGAATTTGGGTTGCATGAAACATAATGTTTAACCCGCAGTAGATGGATAAAATGAGACTGAAAGGTGAGCAGGAGCCAGATTGAGTAGAGCCTTGAGTGCCAGGTCAAGAAGGTTGAACTAAACACTGAAGGCCATAGGGAGCCATGGGTGGTACTAGAGCAGTGGTGGCCCTAGTGAGGTATTCATTTCAGAAAGATTCTTCTAGTAGTCCATGTAGAACATCCTTTAGACAGAGCATCCAGTGAGCCTGCTGGGGTGTTGGTCCGGGTGAAGGAAGTTAAGACCTGAGCTAGGACAGGAATGGAGAGAGAGAGTGTATGTGAGGACAAGTGTGCAAGGTGAATGGGTGTTACTGGGAGGGAGGAGGATCTGAGCAGATATGCTGGTTCTGACTTGGGTGACCACACGGGTGGGTGATGGTGCCACTGGGACAGAAGACGACAGATTACAATGAGTGCAGGACTCTGGTCTAGTCTCAGGCCAGCTTTTAGAGATGGCCATCACTCTCCCTCTCGTCTTGCGGCTTTGGGGCACAACCTGAAGACCCTCACAGTCAACGTCACCATCTCCACCCTCCGGTATTCATCAGACATGAGCAACAATTAGGCCACGTTCAACTTCACTGAGAGGGTCCTGCAGAGCCTGGTGAGACCCTGGTCCCAGCAGCTCCTGGTGGGTTAAATCCCACCCAGCCCCTCCTCCAACCCCTGTCCCTCCTGCTCCTCCTCCTCCTACTTCCTCCCCAGCTGGATCATTGTTCAAGAAGAGCAGCCTGGGTCCCTTCTACTCAAGTTGCTGACTGGTCTCCCTCAAGTGAGACCCTCCCCTGAGCATTTGCCCCTAATGACCACTTTTGTGACCACCCCTCTCTGTCTCCACACTGTCCTCCCATTTCCTCCTTCCTGTTCTGGCCCCCAACCCCAGAGGTTTCAGGACCTCTCTCTAGAGTCCCCACATCCCTCTCTCCCCAGGCCTGAGAAGGATGGGGCAGCCACCTGTGTGGACGCTGTCTGCACCCACCACCCTGACCCCGTGGGCCACCATGCCTCTGTGCTGGGAGCTGAGTGTCTCCACCTGTCTGCTCTTCCTCTCGGTGGCTCCAGGCTCTGCAGCCCAGAGTTTATCCATCAAGAGAGAGCACCAGCTACATTTCCGCATCATCAGCTGGAACCTCAGCAACTCGGAGCTCACATCCTCGGAGTACACCGCCCTGCTGAGAGACACCCAGGACCAGGTGGGGTCTCCCTCTCCCGTCTCTCCTTGCCCTGAGGGCACCGTCATTCCTCCATCTGACTTACATCTGTTATGTGATTGTTTCAACCCTTCACTTTCCCTGCATGTCTGGGTTCTCTCAGTGTCCAGAGGTGATGTCCTAGCTGCCTTCCCCATTTCTCACAGGGGTAAACTGAAGCTCAGAAAGGGGAGTATTGTGCCTAAGGTCACACAGTGAGCTAGGGGCAGAGCCAGGATTTGAAGTCAGGTCTCCCTTGCCCCAAGGTCTGTGATCTTTCACTGGCTCCAGTGGCCCCCTGTGTCCCCAGGAGACCTTCATCTCACCCACTCTCCCTCGTGTTTGTTCTAGGTCACCAAGCTCTACAGAGGCAGCCAGCTTTGAGACATATTCCACTCCTGCCTGGTCACCTACTTGATGTAGGTTGACTAGATTGGAAGCATTGGCTGAGATGGTGGCTGATGACTCTGAGCTCCCGTGACATATCATTGATCTGGAAGTCACTTAAATCGTGTCCATTCTGCCCCACATCCTTGTCAGCTAATCCTAACATCTCCTTCCATAGGTTTTTGGGGGATGAGAAAAGCATTAACATTTGGTGCCACCAACCTCCAGCACCCTGCTCCTCCTCCTCTTCTGGAGACTTTCAACAAATATCAGCAGTCTAACTGTGCTCTCCAATAGTGGAGCCGCTAACCACATGGGGCAATTTAAATTTTTTATACACCTATTGCGATACGGTTCACATATTGTGTGTGGGGAGGAGTGTATTTTTTAGGTTTTTCTATATACAATATCTTCTCATCTGCAAAACAAATAGTTTTACCTCTTCCCTTCCAATCTGGGTTTCTTTTATTGCTTTTTCTTGCCTAATTGCCCTCATTAGAACCTCTAGTACCTGTGATTAACATACGAGATAAGGGAAGACATCATTGTCTTGTCCCTGGTCTTAGGGGGAAATTTTCAGTCTTTCACCATTGAATATGGTGTTAGCCGTGGGTTTTTCATCGATGCTGTTTGTAGGTTGGGAAAGTTTTTTTCTATTCCTAATTTGTTGAGTGTTTACTTTTTTTGACATGAAGGGCGTTGTATTTTGTGAAATTCTTTTCTGTATATGTGGTTGAGATTTCGTGGTATTGGCCCTTATTCTATTAATATGGTGTATTACATAATCAAGTTTTCAGATATTAAGCCAACCCTTCAACTAGAGGTGAGAGATTAAGATGTTCTCAAGTCTTTCTTGGGCGTGCCACAGCCCTGAGCCCTTGTGGCCTTCTAGATGCCCGCAAATACACTGGAGCTTTTCAAAGGCCCCTGTGGACATCTCATTCTCCCAATTTTTCTTCTAAGATTTTGGCTCACCTCTTGCCTGCCTCAGCTGGTATCACTCCCTCAGGCAACTACAATAGAAAACAATTAGCCCTGATTGTTTTTAGCAAGTGCCCTGGGGATGGACTTTCCTCCCTGGGCAAGCTCTGAGTCAAGTAACGACAAGCCCTGAACATGGGGCTTTTTCAGGGAGATGCCAGGCAGGTCAGCTAGTGACAGTTCGGTGGGGATGGGTCTTTTCAGAGCTCCAAACCCATTATGGCTGCTGGGCTGCTGGATGTCTCAGCCACTATAGTTCTGAGAATGACGGTTTTCAAAGTTATGGAGGATATTGTGAGAGCAGGATGGGACAGTGCAAGTTATAGTGCCACAAGTTGGCTCCCTTTATCAAGATTCCACCATGTTTCTGCACTAAACCCTCCTCAGATTCTTACAAGCCATTGATTAATTTCTAGACTTCTGAAAAGTTGATTTTGACCATTTTTACCAATGTTCTCATTGTTTTTATGCATTTCCAGAAGTCCTTACTCCAAAGTTTCAAAAATGTTCTCCCTGTAGTTATTTATTTATAAATTAATTACTTTAAATGAAATTATGTGAGAAACTCAGTTCCTCACTCACATACACTAGCCACATTTTAAGTGCTTGATAACAACATGGGGCTAATAATGAGTGTATATGGTAGTGCAGACAAATGTTTACATTATTGCAGAAAGTTCTCTTGGACAGGACCCTGACGCAGGGAATCTAGAATCAGGGTAGAATTCTAGACACCCTTATTCATCCCTTGTGCCCTTCGAGGTCTGACACCCACAGTAACCACACTGGGGCAGACTCCCTGTGTACCTTGCCACCTTGACACAGAGACTGGACAGAGTTGCCATCTATGAGGAATTCCTGCGCCTGACCCAGAATGGACCCAACTGCAGAACTTGACCCTGGACAGGAAGAGTATCCTTGGGGATGATAAGGCTCCCTGGTCATTGGGAAAGAAAGTGAGGCCTTTCCGGGGACTCTGGATGCCTGGGGCTTAGAGAGCATTGAACTTTCTCAGGCTGGCAGGAGGTGGCGTAGTCCCCTAGTCTTTACCCACCATTGAGAGAGAAAAGGAAACCAGTGTAATATAGGAGGCACTCACCTTCTCCTAGACAGCTCTGTGACCTAAAGCTAGTCACCTCCCCTCTCTGGACTTTTGTTTCCTTATCTCTGCACTGACAGCAACTGGATCAGATGGTCAGTGAGGGCCTCCAGCTGTGTGTGAAGCAGACTCACAGGTTTGGGGGTGGATGTAGTTTCTGATCCACAGGCTATAGTTTGCCAAGTCCCACTCTAGATGATCACCAATGCGCTAGAACTTTCTGCAGTGGTGGAATGTTCTATATCTGTGCTCTCCAGTGCACAGCCGCATGTGGCTGTTGAGTACTCGAAGGATGGTATTGTGACTGGTCTTTATTGTTACTGATTTTTAATGTTACTGAGGTACTAGAATTTTTATTTTATTTAACTAAAATTAATTTTAATTCAAAAAGAGACTTGTTGCTGCTCCATATCAGACAGCACACCTCTAAGATGTTGTCTAGGTAGAGGTACAAGTAGGGGGACCTTCACCCCTCCCCCCTGCCCACTGGGTGCTGTGTGTCCTACCCTCCTGGAGTTTATGTTGTAGCTGGGAATAACAAGAATAGAGAATTGAAGCTTATCAATTATTTGATGTGAACAAACTCATACTTGCAGGTGGAAATCAGAGAAGACTTCCTGCAGGAAATTACATTGTAGGTTAATCCTAGAAAATGAATATTAAGCAAATAGATAAAGGAGAAGGGGATGATGTGTTTCTAGGCACGGAAGAACACTTTTGAGTTGGATTTTACAAATTTAGAGAGATCCCATAGGCTTGCCAACTGTGATGACCCATTCTGCCCCCGGCTGTCATAAGAAAGTCCAGCCCAAATTCAGTCTTCTGTGCCCAGAGGTAGGAATTTGTTTTAGTTTATTACATTTTTGTTCTGTGATAATGGTCTGGTATTTGTAGCAAAGTATGCTCACTTTTTAGAGATGGAAACTAAAATGGGGTGAAACATCATGATGTCTACTTGACTTTAATATTTCATTGAAAACATGGGATGAATCAAGGGTGGCAAATGTTAATAATTTATACATTGATGCAATATTGTTTTAATTAGATGGAATATACATTGTTAAATCTAGATGATGGATGTTTATGAGACTGTTCCCTTTATTTTTCTGTGTCTAAAAAGTTTTATTAAAAAGAGTGAAACACACTCACATGCACTCTCCATTTCATTCACTTCCAGAATATTCTCCCAACAGAGATGATGCCTTGACTGAGAAGCCTGGTAAACCTGCAGGAAGCCCCAGCCCATGGTAGGGGGCGAGTATCTTCATGCTGTGCCTCATCGAAGAGAACCATGCGCACAGGGTCTTGGATGATGAGGAAAGTTGGCCAAACCTTGTCAAGGAGGGTTGAGGCACAGTGGGGTCACCAGGAGCCCTGGGGTGATGACAGGATGTGGCTTACCCCACCACATGTCTCCCCAGACCTCCTCTTCTGGGCCCTCATCCTCATCTGCTTGGCGGGACTCCTGGTGCTCATCACAGGCCTGATCTGCTCTGTCTTGGTAAGACATGACGTGTTGCTTGTCTTCTTACTATTGGGTTGTAAGAGCTCTTTATATATTATAAATACCCGTCCTTTTCTAGGGATATGTTTTGCAGATGTTTTCTCCCAGTCTGTGCCTGGCTTGCCTTCTCCTTCACCACATGAGTCATTGGAGAAATGTAAGTGACAGTCATCATGAGATTCCACCACACTTAAGAGTGGCTAAAATTAAAAAGACTGACTATAGCAAGTGTTGTTGAAGATGTCAAGTCACTGAAACTCTCATCGAGTGCTGGTGAAAAATAGCTTGGATGCGTCTTTAAAAATTACATACGTCTACCCAGCCATTCCTCTCCTAGGAATCCATCCAAGGGAAATAAACACATATGTCTATACACAGACTTGTACACACATGTTGATAACAACCTATTTATAGTAGATAAAAATGGAAAACAACCCAAATGTCCATCTACTGGTGAACGGATACACAAAGTGTGGTATATCCCCACAGTGGGATACTATGCAACCATAAAGAGGAATGAATTATTTTTTTTCTATTTTAATTATTCTATTGAAATTATAAAGGGTTTTAACATTGTGTAATTTCGGGTGTTCATTATTATTTGTGAATTTCTGTATAGACTGCATCGTGCTTGCCAGCGGTAGTCTAACTTTTATCCATCACCATGCATATGTGCCCCTTTAACTCTTTCACTCAACACCCAGCCCCCTTCCCCTCTGGTAACCACTAATCTGTTCTCTTTATCCCTGGATATGTTTATCTTCTACATATGAGTGAAATAATGCTATTTGTCTTTGTCTGGCTTATTTCGTTTATCATTATACCCTCAAGGTCCATCCAGGTTGTTGCAAACAGGACGATCTTGTCTTTTTTTTTCTGGCTGAGTAGTATTCCATTGTATATAATACATACCACATCTTCTTTATCTGTTCGTCTGTAGCAGGGCACTTGGATTGCTTCCATGTCTTGGCTATTGTGAATAATGCCACAGTGAACACAGGGGTGCATAAATCTCTTTGAATTGTTGATTTCAGTTTCTTTGGATAAATATCCAGTAGTGGGATAGCTGGAAGGTATGATATTTCTATTTTTAATTTTTTGAGAAATCTCCATACTGTTTTCCCTGGTGGCTGCACCAGTTTGCATTCCCACCAGCAGTGTGTGAGGGTGCCCTTTTCTCCTTATCCTCTCCAACATTTGTTATTTTTTGTCTTGGAAGTTATAGCCATTCTGACAGGTGTAAGGTGATCTCTCATTGTAGTTTTGATTTGAATATTCCTAATAGTTAGTGATGTTATACATCTTTTCATGTGTCTGTTGGCCTTCTGTATATCTTCTTTTGAAAAATGCCTGTTCATATCCTCTGCCCATTTTTAGACTGGATTATCTGTTTTTTTGTTGTTGGGTTGTATGAGTTGTTTATATATTTTGGAGATTAACCCCTTGTCAGATATATGATTTGCAAATATTTTCTCCCAGTTGGTGGGTTGTCTTTTCGTTTTTTGTGTGTGTGTGTGTGTGAGGAAGATCAGCCCTGAGCTAACATCTGTGCTAATCTTTCTCTTTTTTTCTGAGGAAGACCGGCTCTAAGCTAACATCTATTGCCAATCCTCCTCCTTTTTTTTCCCCCCAAAGTCCCAGTTTATAGTTGTATGTCGTAGTTGCACATCCTTCTAGTTGCTGTATGTGGGACACGGCCTCAGCATGGCTGGACAAGCGGTACGTCTGTGCGCGTCCGGGATCCGAACCTGGGCCGCCAGTAGATGTTCGCGTGCACTTAACCACTAAGCCACGGGGCCGGCCCTGTCTTTTAGTTTATTTCATCATTTCCTTTGCCTTGCAGAAGCCTTTTAGTCTCATGTAGTCCCATTTGTATATTTTTTCTTTTCTTTCCCTTGCCTGAGTAGACATCGTATTGGAAAAGATGCTGCTAAGACCGATGTCAAAGACTGTACTGCATATATTTTCTTCTAGGAGTTTTATGGTTTCAAGTGTTAGAGTCAAGTCTTTTATCCATTTTGAGTTAATTTTTGTGTATGGTGGAAGATAATTATCTACTTTCATTCTTTTGCATGTGGCTGTCCAGTTTTCCCAACAGCATTTATTGAAGAGACGTTCCTTTCTCCATTG
Organism: Diceros bicornis minor; assembly: GCF_020826845.1. Lineage (NCBI taxonomy): Eukaryota > Metazoa > Chordata > Mammalia > Perissodactyla > Rhinocerotidae > Diceros > Diceros bicornis. The sequence continues at coordinate 264,797 of NW_026690890.1, forward strand.
TATGATCTTGGCTCCTTTGTCAGAGATTAACTGACCACAGATGTGTGGTTTTCTTTCTGGGCTTTCAGTTCTGTTCCATTGATCTATGAGTCTGCTTTTGTGCCAGCACCATGCCATTTTGATTAGTATAGCTGTGTAATATATTTTCAAGTTAGGATTGTGATGCCTCCTGCTTTGTTCTTTCTTCTCAGGATTGCTTTGCCTGTTCAAGGTCTTTTGTTATTCCATATACATTTTAGGATTCTGTGTTCTATTTCTATGAAGAATGTCATTGGGATTCTGATTGGGATTGCATTGAATCTGTAGATTACTTTAGGTAATATGGACATTTTAACTGTGTTTATTTTTCCAATCCATGTGCATGGAATATCTTCCCATTACTTCAGGTCATCACTGATTTCTTTCAATAATGTCTTATAGTTTTCATTGTATAGGTCTTTAACCTCTTTGGTTAAATTTATCCCTAGACACTTTTTTCTTTTTGTTGCAATTGTAAATGGGATTGTATTCTTGAGTTCTCTTTCTGTTAGTTGTTAGTTCATTATTAGAGTATAGAAATGCAACTGATTTTTGTAAGTTGATTTTGTACGCTGCAACTTTGCTGTAGTTGTTGATTATTTCTAATAGTTTTCTGATGGATTGTTTAGGGTTTTCTATATTTACAATCATGTCATCTGCAAACAGCAAGAATTTCATTTCTTCCTTTCCAATTTGGATTCCTTTTATTTCTTTTTCCAGCCTAATTGCTCTGGCCAAAACCTCCAGTACTGTTGAATGGGAGTGGCGAGAGTGGGCACATTTGTCTTCTTCCTGTTCTCAGAGGAATGGCTTTAAGTTTTTCACCATTAAGTATGATGTTGACTGTGGGTTTGTGATATAGGGCCTTTATTGTGTTGAGGTACGTTCCTTCTATACCCATTTTATTGAGAGTTTTTATCATAAATGGATGTTGGATCTTGTCAAATCCTTTCTCTGCATCTGTGGAGAGGATCATGTGATTTTGATTCCTCATTTTGTTAATGTGGTGTATCACATTGATTCATTTGTGGATGTTGAAACATCCCTGCATCCCTGGTATAAATTCCACTTGATCATGGTATATGATCCTTTTAATATATTGCTGTGTTCAATTTGCTGATATTTAGTTGAGGATTTTTGCATCTGTGTTCATCAGCGATATTGGCCTGTAATATTCCTTCTTTGTGCTATCCTTGCCTGCTTTTGCTGTCATGGTGATGTTGGCCTCATAGAATGAATTAGGAAGTGTTCCATCTTCTTCAACTGTTTGGAATAGTTTGAGAAACATGGGTATTATATTTTGTTTGAATATTTGGTAGAATTCTCCAGAGAAGACATCTGGTCCTGGACTTTTGTTATTTGGGAGGTTTTTGATAACTATTTCGTTCTCTTTACATGTGATTTGTCTGTTCATTTTCTCTATTTCTTCTTGATTCAGTTTTGGGAGGTTGTGTGAATCTAAGAATTTATCTATTTCTTTTAGGTTATCCAATTTGGTGGCATATAAGTTGTTCAGTGTATTCTCTTATTGTCCTTTGGATTTCTATGGTATCTGTTGTAATTTCTCCTCTTTCATTTCTAATTTTATGTCTTTGAGCCTTCTCTCTTTTTTTCTTAGTGAGTCTGGCTAAGGGTCTGTCAATTTTGTTTCAGTCTTCTCAAAGAACCATCTCTTTGTTTCATTGATCCTTTCTACTGTTTTTTTAGTCTCTATTTCATTTATTTCTGCTCTAATTTTTATTATTTCCCTCATTCTGCTGACTTTGGGCTTCATTTGTTCTTCATTTTCTGGTTCTATTAGGTGTAGTTTAAGGTTACTTATTTGATATTTTTCTTGTTTGTTGAGGTATGCTTGTATTGCTATGAATTTCCTTCTTAGAACTGCTTTTGCTGCATCCCATAAGAGTTGTTTTGTTGTCTTTTCATTTTCATTTGTCTTCAGGTATTTTTTTATTTCTCCTTTGATTTGTTCGTTGATCCAATGGTTCTTCAGTCGTGTGTTCTTTAGTCTCCACATATTTGTGACTCCCCCATCTTTTTTCTTGTAGTTGATTTCAAGTGTCATAGCATTGTGGTCAGAAAAGAAGCTTGATATGATTTCAATCTTAAATTTATTCAGGCTTGCCTTGTTTAACAACATATGGTCTATCTTTGAGAATGTTCCATGTGCACTTAAGAAGAATGTGTATTCTGCTGTTTTGGGAGGGTATGCTCTATGTATATCGATTAAGTTCATCTGATCATATGTTTCATTTAATTCCACTATTGACTTGTTGCCTTCCTCTGCATGATCTATCCCTGGATGTAAGTGGGGTGTTCAGGTCTCCTGCTATTATTGTGTTGCTGTTAATTTCTCCCTTTGGGTCTATTAAGGGTTGCTTTATATTCTTTTGTGCTGCTGTGTTAGGTGCATATATTTTTATAAGTGTTATGTCCTCTTGGTGGAAAGTCCCCTTTATCATTATATACTGCCCCTCTTTGTCTCTCATAGTCTTTTTTATCTAGAAGTCTGCTTTGTCTGATATAAGTATGGCAACACCTACTTTCTTTTATTTGCCATTTGATTGGAGTATTTTCTCCCATCTCTTCATTCTGAGCCTGTTTGTTTTTAGAGCTGAGATGTGTTTCCTGGAGGCAGCGTATTGTTGGGTCTTGTTTTCTAATCCACCCCACCACTCTGTGTCTGTTGATTGGAGAATTCAATCGATTTAGATTTAGAGTGATTATTGATACTTGAGGGCTTAATCCCACCTAATCTATATTTTCATTGTTTCTCTTCCTTTATGTTTCTGACTACCATTTCACTTTGGGGGTTTTCATGGAGGTTTTCTCTTTTTTTATGATCTATGGCTCTGCTCTGATTTTTTGTTTGCTGGTTACTGTGAGGTTTGTATGAAGATCTCATAGATGAGATAGTCCATCTTCTGATAGCCACTTATCTCCATTAGCCTAAGCAGGTTCCATCCCTTTCCTCTTCTCCTTCTGAGTTATTGTTGTCACAAGTTATTCATTTTTGTTTTGTGCGTTTGTGACTAAGTTGAAGTGTTTACAGTTACTTTTGATGCTTTCCTTCCCTTCTTCTTTTAAGTTATAATTAATTATTTGCTACCCTGTCATGAAACAGAGCTGTAGCTTTCTGATTTTGTCTGTCTATTTATCTCTTTGCTCAAAGCTTTGTAGACATTTGCCTTCTTTTTATTTCGGGTATGAGGACGTTCTTGATCATTGCTTGTATGGGAGATCTAGTGGCATTGAACTCCCTCAGCCTTTGTTTATCTGGAAAAACTTTTATTTCTCCATTGTATCATAAGGATCGTTTCACTGGATAGAGTATTCTTGGCTGAAAGTTTTTGTCTTTCAGTATTTTTAATATATCATTCCATTCTTTCCTTGCCTGTAAAGTTTCTGCCAAGAAATATGCTGAAAGCCTGATAGGTGTTCCTTTGTAGGTTATTTTCTTCTGTCTTGCTTCCCTTAATATTTTTTCTTTGTCATTGGCTTTTGCCAATTTTACTATTATATGCCTTGGAGAAGGTCTTTTAGCGTTGATGTTATTAGTTATTCTGTTGGCTTCATGTATTTGTAAGTCTAGTTCTTCCTCAGGTTTGGGAAGTTCTCAGTTATTATTTCTTTGAACAAGCTCTCTCCTCCTTTCTGCCTCTCTTATCCCTTTGGAATACGTATAATTCTTATGTTGCTTTTATAGTTGAGTCGTATATTTCTACAAGAATTCCTTCCTTTTTTAAAAATCAGAGTTCTCTCTCCTCATCCGCTGGAAGAATTTCTATATTTCTATCCTCTAAATCACTAATTCTTTCATCCATGATATCAGCTCTATTTTTTAAGGAGTCTAGATTCTTTTTTATCTTTTTAATTATGTTCTTCATATCCAGATTTTCAGCTTTTTTTTAATAGCTTCAGTCTCTTTGATGAAGTATTCCTTTTCCTCATTAATTTTATTCCTGAGTTCATCAAACTATCTGAACATTCTTGTAACTTTGTGAGTTTCTTTATGACAGTTATTTTGAACTGTGTCATTTAGATTGTAAATTTCTATGACTTCAAGTTTCGTTTCTGGAGATTTGTCATTTCCTTCTGCCCTGAATTGTTACTGTAGTTTCTTATGGTGTTTGATGAACTAATCTTTTGCCTGTGTATTTGTGGTAGTGTCAGGTCGTAGATTCCACCTGCTACTGTTGTGGGGGAAGCATGAGCTGTGTTTCTGATCCCACCCCATATGCTGGAAGTTGTGTGGGTACAGTGGGTGTTTCCACTCGCTGGGAAAGCATTCCCACTGGGCTCAGAGCTGCCACCACATGGAGGCACGTACACAGTTGTGAGACCGCAGCATTACTATGGGTATTTGTGCCACCTGGGAAAGCATTTGCATGTGCGTGTATATCTGCTGCTGCCTTTCCTTATGCTCATGCCAGCCTCTGTGCTTGGTGGCTGGGGCTTCTTCATGGGTTCTGAGCATTGGCCAATCATTGGGACTGCAGTGGCACAGTGTGCTTTCCAACCATCCAGGAAAGCATTCATGTGCGGGTCCAGGGCTCCCGCCAACCCCTCCCAGAGTTGCACCAAGGCACATTCCTACTTTTGGGGATGCAGCATTACTATTGGCTCTCACACCAACCTGGGAAGTGCTCGGGTGTGTGCACAGTGCTGCCAGGGAAGGGTTGGGGATAGGAATGAATTCATAGTACATGCAATAACAAGCATAAATGTCAAAATAATTATGCTGAGTGAAAGAAGCCAGTAAAAAATGAGTACATAGTATATGATCCCATTTATAAACATTTTAGGAAAATCTATAGAGATATATACCAGATCACTCATTGCCTGGGAATGAGAATGTGTTTGCAAATGGCAGGGAAGGAGGAATTAAAATGAGCATGAGGAAATTTGGGGAAGATATCGTTCCTTTTCTTGATTGTGGTGATGGTTCAATAAGTTATAATCAAAATGTATCAAATTGTTCACTTTGAATGTATGCAGTTTTCTGTATGTCTTTAATACCTCAATTAAGCTAGAACATGTGGGGGAAAGAGAGGGAGAGAGAGCCGAACGAGGGAAAAGGGAAGGAATAGAAAGACTGAGGGTGAAAATTAAGTGGAAAAAAGGAAGAGGGAGACACAGGAGGCATCGGGTCTCTGTGGCTTTGGCATCTCCTTCCCCTGGAGTCTCCCATACTGGGAAGCTGACTGGACCATTCTGATGTGCTCTCCTCACCTCACAAGTCACTGTCTGCCAGCAGAAGAAGGAGGGCGACTATGAGGTCCAGTGACGATGCCTGGGCTATTACCTGCCTCATGGCGACCTACAGAAGCTGTGATAACTAGATATGACTAGATCTGAGGTCCTTTTTTCCCAGCTGGGGTCCAGAGGAGCTTGACTGGAATAGAACGAAACCACATTGGACTGACACAGGCTCCGAGCCTTTCTAGACTTGGCCCCTGACTGGCTCACAGGGGACTAAGCTGAGAGGTTTCACATTCCTTAAGTCCTGAAAGTGACTGCAACTTCTGTCCTGTGGTGTCACACCAGTTCATCCCTCAGGGACACAAGAATTGGTGAAACCAGCACAGACGTTGCCATCATGTAAAATCGAATCCCCACTTCAGTGCAAGGTTTCCCTTCTTAGGAAAATTTGGAACATCCCTCCCCTTCACTCTGTGCAGCCATCACACCCCTCTCGGTTCCTCCATATTCCTCACCCACTGAAGGCCTGGCAGTCTCAGGTTCCCCTTTTCTGCTTCATTCTCTGAAGCTCAGATTCACCAGGACTTCCAGATCAATCTCCCTCAATGGCTCCTCTCCCCACTCATGGGTCCTCCATGACGGGAAACAGACCAAGATGGGAGGAATGGGTGAGACATGACTCTGCAGTCACCTTGGGCCTTGGGAGCTGAAATGACTAGGTGTCTGGGAAGTCTGAATCCCAGAGAAACACCAAGGCTCTGGGAAGAGAGTATCTGCTCTGGATGTAAAAGTGAATAATACTCGGTGGGAGAAATCTGAGGGAAAAGAAAGAGCCTTTTTCCATCTTTCTCTGTACAGAGTCCAACTAGCCTCACAGCAGAGGCTCCCCAAAAAGCAGCCCAGAGCATTCCAGGCATGAGGCAGGCTGCGTTGTTCTGCAGTGGGTCTGTGGGAACAGATTACATTATCTGTACACACTGTGCAGATGACCACAGCTGAAGATACCCAAGGGCTGAGAATTAAAGTCACAGTCATGGCACTCTCTCAGACTTTTTGTGTGTGAGCTTCACATTCTCAATCTGAAGCAGTGATTCTCCGAGAATGCACACTATGAAGATTCTAATGATTAATAATATTAATGTATTATTATTATACATCACATACATTATACATTATATACTGTACATTATAATTATAAATTAATGTATAATTATTATTATACATTAATATATTATTATATATTAATTATTATAATATCATTATAATGATTGATAATAGTTATCGTTATTGACCAATTTCTTCTAAGCAACATGACTGGAAAGCTCTGCATGTATTATCTCAGTTACAGTCACAATTTTAGAGATTTATTCCCATTTTAAGATAAAGATGTGGAGGCTCAGAAATATTAAATAACTTGACAAAGAAGGAAAAAAATTACTACAAAGCTAAATTAAACACCTATTCAAACTATGTGTCAAAGAAAGAAAGACGTTTTCTGACTTACAAACAGACTCAAAGTTGACCTCTCACAGGCCTGCAGTGAAAGAACCTGTAAAGAATGTACATCAGGAAGAAGAAATGTGAACCCAGGAAAACATAACAGGAGTCATGAGGAAAGGAAAAAAACGTCTGTCTAATTTAGTATTAGTTTTAAAACAAGAAATTAAAAACACATTCGAATGAAAATTCCAGATGATTACCACATGGAAGAATAGAGGAGAGAAGATTTAGCTAAAAGATAACTCATTTTTTAGGGAAGATATAAATACTAAGATACTCTATTATTGTTTAACACATTGCTCTCAGAAACTGATAAATCTGTGGGACAAAAGTAAGTAATGATAAAGAGGATTTGAAGAGTGCAACATACTCGATCAGGCAAATAGACAAATCCCAACACACTGGCTTATTGTGAGACTTGTGATGCTGAAAACAGTCGTTCTCCTGACAGCATCATACCACAATGGCATATCAATTTTCATGAATCAAATTTCCAACACATATAAATCTAAAAAAAGGGACAATCCAATATTTCATTATATGCAACTGTGATTCAACATGCAACAAATACCAGAAAAATAGAGACCCAGAAGTAGGTGTCTTTTTTGAGAAGACAGATATAACAGCTCTTTAGTGATATATTATGTTGGAATCTATTGCAATATTACACAAAAAGGACAATCCATTTGGACTAGGTATGTTTTCTCTGTGACTGTGAGGGCAAAACTCTAAGGAATCCCCTGATTGTGATAACTCTTGGTCTTAAAATACAAATAGATAACACTCAGTAAAGGAAAATGAGAGAACAAAATGAGAAGGAAAGATCTCCTTTCTCTCCTCACCTGAAACCCAATCTCTCACCTCCGAAGGATCACTGTCTGTATCTTCTCTGTCATGCAAAGGAATCAAAGAAAAGAAAATTATTGGTATATATTAAAGTTTCAAGAGCTCAAAGCAAGAAGACATCAGGACCCTTGCAGAGGCATTAAAGTAGTGTGAGCTCCATGTCATCTGCGCCGTCTTCTGTTTTCTTCATCGTGTTTGTCGGGATGTCCTTCTTGGCCCCTCACTCTCCCTGCCTGGCTAGCGAGTCTGTCTGCATCAGTGCTACCGCGAGTCTGTCTCTTGCCGTCTTCACTTTCCCTTCCTGTTTCCTGATATCTTCCTCAGTCACCAGAAGACGTTTGCAAAGGAGCTGTGGGATGTACAGACCAGCTCCTGGGATCATCTATGCCGAATCTGAAGACCAGGCAGGGGTGGGCATGGGACTGGAGTTCAGAACACCTGCAAGCTCACCTGACAGGGATACACCTGTGCTACTAGGTGCAAGGTTGGGCAGGGCTTTGGCAAGGTCCAAAGCACTTAACAGTTCTCCTGTACTCTGCAGGCCTGGAGACCTTGCAGTCTCTTCTGCCAGCAGAGTTGGGGCTGCTCCAAGGTTTCCTCCCTTTGCTGGCATCTGACATCATTGCCAGGATAGAATGTGATTCTAGTAACTGGCCTCTTGAATATGTAACTGGACATCCTCAAAGGGATGGAGATGCTCAAACCAGGCTTTGGTTTAGATTGCTTTCCACAATCATTTCACTTCCTCTGTGATGATTGGACCATCATACTTCTTTTCCTCTTACCCTATAAAAATAAATTGTGAAAGTGGATCAGAGTTGTAAATGAAGCCTGCCTTCCCAGGACAATTATGTCAGATGCCTTGTGCTTCTACTCTCCCTCTCTCCCTGTGGGGATTAATCTGACCTGTGTCCTGGGACATCATCAAAGAGATTTGGGTCAAGAAAAAAAACCACGAGGTCAAAACTCAGGACTACGGCAGGTCATTTCTTCCCCCCCATGTTGTTAGACACTTATGTGTATGACTTTATTCTCTTTTTGTCCTTGTCACTCTCAACAACAAAATCCTTGGAGCTCCCTGTCAGGACACACGGTCCCCAGTCTTTTTCTAAATCCCAAATCATACCATTCTTCTATACTATATGACTATTCATTTGATTAACCCATTGACCAGTTGGTGTTCATAGCTCCCTTAGAGCTTAAATCAGTAGTGAAATTATCATCCACCCCACTCCTAGTGACTCTTATTTGACAACTGTGAACATTAAATCTCAGTGCAGAGAATGTATGTCTGAAAAAACTCAACTTACAAATGGAGATTGTACTGTAAGTGGGAAGTACACACTAGATTTATGAAACTCAGGAAAAAAATGTAAACTCTCTCATTATTAAGTTTTGTATAGACTGCACCCACATTGATAATATCTTGGTTATAGTGGGTTAAAATATACTATTAAAATTAGTTTCACCTGTTTGTTTTCATTTTTTAAAATGTGGCTACTAAAAAATATTTAAATTCCATAATATAGAGTGTTTAATGTTACTATTGGACAGTGCTGGTGAAGCCATCAGTGAAAAGAAAGTCCAGAGAAAGTGATTAGGGAAATTTTTTCCCTAGAAAAGGAGTCTAAACTGGCCCACACTGCCAGATGCAGCAAAAAGTCTCATACACACACACACACACACACACACACACGCACACACGCACACTGATAGAATGAAACAAACCTCTTCCTAGAGTCCCACCACTTCTCACATGGTATGAGGTTGCACTCTTACTTAGTCCTATGTGGACTAATCTCAAGAAAGAAGACAGAAGTCTAGGTAAATTACCAGTTAGGAAGATCTAAAACCAGAGACTAAAGCTCAAAATAAGTGGTGAATTTCCTGTTGTGGCTTCTGTTATTAATTCAATATGTTAGGGAGACTTTTCCAAGAAGGGTTGTTTTAAAACTCACTTTTTCTTTACTATGTAAAAATAGACAGGCTATGTAAAGAATAATTACTCTAGCCAATCAATGAAAAGGAGATGATAGAACACGAATACCCTTATTATAAGTCACTACTGGATTAGAGAGTCAGGGAACAGCTGACATTGGGTTAATTTGGCCTTAATTAGGCTGATTCTGATTTCATGACCGTCATATTGATTGTATTATGCTAGAAGCTATGAAACTTCCCAGCCCCCCTACTATTTAACCACCAAGGCCCACCAACCAGACCAGTCCTTGCTGACACATCCCCTGCCTCCATCCCTTCTGACAACACCTGGAGGATTTTCTCCAAGTCCCACTCTGTCCCTGCGCTCTTCTACCTGCCCCAGGGCCAGGGAATCATTTTCTCTAAGGCTCAGGCTCTGCGTGTGCCCAGCTCTGGGGATGGCACTTCTCCCTCGAGTGAAGACAAGGATCAGAGCGCAGACCGTGTGAGCTGCAGCAATTGGACAAAGACTGGTGCTTGCTGACAGAAAAGAACCTTTAGTGGGCACGGTTCCCAGGGTCCAAGAAACTGCAGTCATTCCTCCAAGAACTGTGATGCAGGACAGAGCAGGAATGTCTGTGTGTGGTTCGGCTTGGGAATGCCTGTAGGGTGACATAGGTGACATTGGTAATGCATTCGCCAATGTTGTTCACTCATTTATTCATCGTATGTCATGGAGTGCATTCTACATACATCCAGGCAACAGTCTCACCCTCTGGGGCTCACAGGCAGTGTCAGAAGAATTTCTAAATTTTATTTCTAATATATAGGTACAGCACTGGTAATACACTAGGTGTTCCAAGCATTTTTCAAACATTAACTCCTTTAATACTCTCCATAAACCTACAAAATAGGTATGCTGATCATTATTGCCAACTGAGAGATGAAGAAACTGAGGCACCAATCAGGTAAATAACTCAGTCAATACAAATATCTAATAAGAGATTGAGATGGAATTTGGACGTGAGGTGTTAGCTCCATAGTCTGTGCTCTTAACCCTGACATTTACTCTCTAAAGACTTCACATCATGAAAAAATTTGATCAGTTATCCATTTTCTTGGTGCATTGAGTAGCCACGCTATTTTATCTGTCTGAAAAACAGAATACGTGCGTAGAAACTACTGCACATACACACTCAAATTACATCTACCTATGTCCCCAGTCCCTGAAAATTAATAAAGAGAACATTTCAGAATGTTTCTTGCCCAGGTTGGGAGGACTCTGAGGAAATCTCAGTGTTGCTATAAGAAGCTGAGGACAGGCTGGGAGTGGGTCTCAGGGGAAAGCTGTCCTCAGGAGTCACGATTGAATGACAACATTGATGGGAGGGTCTCAGCAGTGACTGAATTCAGGATCTGGTGGTGTTTTAACCTGGTGCTTATCTTCTGGCTGTGGGTTTATGGTGATGCAGCACAGGGAGAGGGGATGGTTCACTGTGTTCTTGGGGAAACCAGACCCATGAAAGAGAGGGAATGATGATTTCCTTAAACAATGGACTCGTGGTGGGAAAAATTTGGCCTGGAAGAGATAGTCGTGTGCCTGCTATAACCAGAGGGAGTTGCCTTTTCTTCAGCCAAAACAGACTGCCCTTCCTCATGCACTCATTTTATCTCAATGGGAGGAAGGAGGAGGAAATCATGTAATGCTCTTCTGGATGTGAGATCTGTGATGGTAGAGACTGTGCTAGGAGCTTCTGAAAGGCTGCCCTGAGGCATTTCAGACCTTTGCTGTGACCAGAATGACACGTGTAAGCACCCCTGCCTATGTCTGGGAATAGTTAGTGTGTCAAGGAGAAGGCTCCCTCGTGCAGAGACTCACAGGAAGAAGCGAGTTTGACCAGGGAAGGTCAGAAATGTGGCCAGTGTGGCTGGAGGGAGCCTGAGAAGAGAGAGGAGTGGAGAGAGGAGGGTGATCAGGCTGGATCCTGGGACATGGTAGACTGTTACTTTCTGTTCCTCTGTGACAACATTACTCCAAATCCTGCCACCTATAAAGTACAAATATTTAACATCTCACAATTTCTGTTAGCCAAGCATCAAGCATGGCTTAGCTGGGTGCCTCTGTCTCAAAGTCTCTGTGAAGAAGAGGCTGTGGTCTCAACAGGGCTCAAATGGGGGAGGATTCCCACCCAAGATCACTCACATGGGTTTTGTCAGGGTCCATTTGGACTGAGAGTCTGAGCTCCTGTCTGTCTGTTGCCTGGACACTCCCTCAGTTCTCTCCTATGGAGCCTCTACATAGTGCAACTGAAAACATCAGCACTTGCTCTCCCAGTTCTGGTGATTTGATAGAGAGTGAGAGCGAGAGTAAGAGCGAGTGAGAGAGAGAGAGAGAGAGAGAGAGAGAGAGAGAGAGAGATGGAAACAGAAGGAGGGAGGTAAGTAGGGAACCTAAGTAAGCCAGTAATAGGGAAGTGACAGAGGTTTTGTAATTAAAACTTGGAAGTGACATCCCATCACCTTGGCTGTGTTCTGTTGTTCAGAAGCCAGATACTGACCACTTAGTGGTGACACAAGGATGTGCACTCCAGGAGGCAGGGAGCATTGGGAACATTGTGGAGGCTCCCACCACATAGGCCAACATGAGCCTCTTGGGACTGATTCTGAGTAAAACAGGGGACCGTGGAAGGGTTAATGCCAGTGGATCACAATGTCTGAATATCCTCTAATTTCAACCCCTTCAGGATCCAGACCTGAAAATGAGGCCCAGAGCAGCAGTGACTTACCAAAGATCACACATCTGGGACTTAGAGAAGTTCTGACTGGTATTCTATGTGATGTCCTACTCCTTGTACTTCCTCCATCTCTAAGTGTGTGCATTAGACACATGTGACACCAGCCCACAGGTGTTGTACGTATTATTACATATACACCTGATGAGGTCCCTAGGAAGCTGTTTTTAGCCCAATCCTCATTGTGCAGCTTGGGAGACTGGGGAGATCTTGAGAGACACAGCAGCTTTTCCAGGACACATAACTGGTAGGAAAAAAGAGGTCTGACCTCAGCTCTGTCTCCTCAAAGCTGGGGCCTGGATCCACTCCCAAGGAGCTGTGGGGAGGGTGGTGATGGGTATTTGTGTACAGTGATGGAGATGACATGGGCAAGGAGGGAGAGCAGCCAACAGCCTAGCGGGGGCTTTGGGTGAGTCTCATTGAAGGAAGGGGCTAAGTAAAAAAACCTTGAAGAAGTGACCTCACTTCCTTGGTGACAGCACCCAACAGAACTTAGAACTCTGGTTACCAGGCACCCACATTGTAATCACAGCCTCCTGTCCAGTTCATTTGAGTGGAGACACTCGACACAGCAGGATGTTCTCGTGTTGTCCCGTGACTTTCGGAGGCTCTGGCCCCCTGAAAGCCAAGGAAGAGAGCGGCGTGTTAAGTCTCTTTAGACATTGGCTCAGCCCTCACCGCGAATGTGTGTGGCCTTTTGGCAGGAGGAACCATGAGGTAACAGTGTAGGCCAGGGCAGACCACTCTAGGTCATGCCAGAACTGTGATCCCACAAGAACAGCCCCACACCACTTGACCCTCATTGTGTGTGTTTGTGTGTGAGGCGGAGTTAGGGAAGCTGGGGATGAGGAGGACCCAGCCTGGGCAGGAGCAGGAAGCTAGATGGTGGGAGTCGTGCAGTGTGTCATGTTCATGCTCAAGATCTTGGCTGCAGGAGAGGAAGGTGAGTGCTGGGGACCAAGCTCCTCTATCTGCATGTGAATGCCGGGCTCTCAAGGTGTTCTCGCATTCCTTCCCTGGTGGAATCTATGCAGATTCCCCTCTGTGCCTGATCTGTGGTGGGGTTTCCCACTGTGGCAAAGTCCAGGCAGGCCCCTGATCCCTCCTGGCTTGACTGCTGGGCACTGTCGCTGCAGAGCTGCACCCAGGAGATGGTCGAGGAGCTGGTGGATGGTTTCCAGTTCGCCATCTCCCTGGAGTGGACACAGGTGCACCAGTCCATCAATGACCAGGGCTGCTCTGAGGTGAGTGTGGGTGCAGAGGGGTCTTCACACCCAGGACCCTGAGATGATCAAGGCAGTAGTAGAATCCAGACTCAAATATGAGATTCCCCTGGGACCCGCTGTCCCAGAATTTTCTCGCTACAGTGCCCCACAGTCCCACTCCCAAAGGAATCTGGACCTCCACTCCTCTCCAGAAGCTACACAGGAGGGTAGAGAGACACGTCATTCCTCCTGGTAGTTCACCATGATGTCACTGACTGTATGTTCCTCCTCCTCTCCCCCAGTGTGAGGATGAGTCCACTGTTAATTTAAATGAGGCCTGCAGGATGCGTGGCCTCCAGGCAGGCATGATGGAGAAGCTGACAGAGTCCATTGCACCAGCTTTCCTGAGTAGGAACATCTCCAGCTTCACCACCTTCATGGTCAACTACTCAGCCTCAGACACATCCCACCGGGTCCTGGACCAGCTGTTTACTAGGTGAGTAGCCACTCACCCCTCAGCACAGTGGTGACTCTGCCCACTGCCAGCTGTGTACCTTGGGCAAATCCCCACATCTCTCTGAGCCTCAGTTTGCTCTTCTGAAATGTTGGGGGGGAGGATAAATTTCATGGTGATCTTGTAGGGACTAATGGGATCAGCCATGGCAGGTGCTTGCCTGGTGCTTCGATCTGCAGAGAGGGCTGTGGACATGCTGTGGTTGGCCCCTGGCAGCCCCGAGCTGGGTCGGTCCCTCAGACGTGGCCAGGGGCAGTCCATCCCCCGGTGCCTCTCCCGGAGAATCAAAGGACAGGCTCGGCACCAGCCCCACCACACTCGCCACTGCCACGACCATCGTCCTCCCTCGGGAGGCCTGGGAAGGACAGGGACCCAGGTGTGGGAGGCTGCCAGATGTCAGGTCTGGCACACCGCTTGCCAGGCTGATTCTCCTCTGACAGGGGCCCAGCACACGCCCCAGGAGATTTGGCAGCCATCCCCAGGGCTATCTCCTCCGGAACTCGTCCCCTTGGAAGGGGCCTGGCCCAGGTGCCAGGTTCAGCTGGCTGGCCAGCCTCCTTGAGAGAAAGCAGGCAAGCCGAGCCAGACTTACAGTGCCCTGGGTGTGACACCTGCGACCTCAGGCAGAGGACCTCATACGTGCCCTCCATGGCAGATTTCTCCCCAGAGCCGTGGCCTGGACACCAAGAAGGCCAGGCCTTCCCGACTCCAGGGAGGAGGCTGGGACCTGTCGCCGGAAGGGCTTGCCCAGTTTGGCCCTGGCTCCCTAGCCCTGTGGTGCCATCTGCCTGTCTCGGCCCTTCTGACTCCACAGAACCTTTCCTACACCTGGCCTGGCTGCAGTCGCAAAGTTCAGGCATGGGGTGAGGCCATGGCTTTGTCTTTCCAGGAAGAAATGAGCCGCTGGATGAAGCAGCTGGCCCAGGCAGAGCCTTAAGCTTGAAGCCCAGCATGCCTGTGGCCATCAGGGCCAGAGCAATGCTTACAAGGAAGGGAAGCAGCCTTCAAGTTGAGTGGGAGTGGGGAAGGGGAGGGAGACAACAGCTGAAGCCAAGTCCAGAAGGGCGGCGATGGAACAGCTGCAGCAGGGTGGCGCCAGAGGTCTGCCCCTGCCGGTCCGAGCCTGGCAGGAGCCGGGGCCTTCATTGAGGACCCCCGCTGCCAGCCCTAGGCCCCGGCAGTCGTGCATGCACACTTGACCTGTGCGGGGGTGTGAGGGGTTGAACCCAAGCCCGCAGGGCTCCCAGAGCGGCCAAAGAAGGGCCCATGGGGGAGGTAGGCGAGGTGGGCAGGGCGCGCCACCTTCCTCTCCTCAGCTCCCCGAGGGGGAGAGAGAGAGAGATCCATGACCTCTGGGTCGCTGTCTCCTCTGCTGGCTGGTGCCAACTCACACACCATCCCACTTGCACCCACCACCCCCACGCCCGCCCCGGGGCCATCCCCACCACAGAGAGGCCGGTTCCTGGTCACCTCCATGCCTTCTCTTCCAGACCTGACCCTATTGCAGGGGAAACTGTTCAGACAAGCCTTTACATGTCCTTCTGCATGATAATCATCTCCCTCCCTTCTCTCATCCCACAGGTCCACCCACGACATCCACCTTTGTCATTAGCTCAGGAGAGGATGCAAGATGAGAGTCTCTGCCATTGTGTGGAGAGACTGTTTCCCGGGTTTCTCCCATGGACATATGTTCCTCAGCTGGGTCTGATTTGCGCCATTGAACCTGTCTTGTTAATGATTTGGCCAGCCAAGAGAACCTGAAGGGAAATGGCGGAGGGGGATTCTCTCTCTGCCCCCAACAACCCCTATCTGCGTGGGTCCCTCAGAACTGGCCAGGGGCAGCCCATCCCCCAGCGCCCTCTCCTGGGGCATCCAAGTGCAGGCTCAGCGCCCACCCCACCCCTCTTGCCGCTGCCAAGACCATCGTCCTCCCTTGGTATTCCTAGGGAGGACAGAGACCTTGGTGTGGGAGGCCGCCTGATCTCTGGTCTGGCACACCGCTTGCTGGGCTGCTTCCTCCTCTGACAGGGCCCAGCACACGCCCCAGGAGACTTGGCAGACGTCCCCAGGGCTATGTCCTCCGTAACTTGTCCCCTCGGAAGGGGCTTGGCCCAGGTGCCAGGTTCGGCTTTTTGGCCAGACTCCTTTTGATAAAGCTGGCAAGCAGAGCCAGGCTTGCAGTTGCCCTGGGCGTGACACCTGCGACCTCAGGCAGAGGGCCTCACGGGTGCCCTCCATCACAGATTTCTCCCCAGAACCATGGCCTGGGCCCTAGGAAGGCCAGGCTTTCCCGACGCCAGAGAGGAGGCTGGGAACTGACCCCGGAAGGGCTTGCCCAGTGTGGCATAGGCTCCCAAATGCCTACGGGTTGCTGGCACCGCACTTCCTGCTTTGCCATATGCCTGTCTCAGCTTTTTTGTCTCCATAAAGCCTTTCCTCCACCTGGCTGCAGTCGCCAAGTCTAGGCATGGGGTGAGGCCATGGCTTTGTCTTTCCAGAAAAAAATGAGCCCCAGGACAAAGCAACTGGCCTAGGAAGAACCTTGAGCTTGAACCCCAGTCTGACTGTGGCCACTCTGGGCAGACCCACCCTTCCAAGGAAGTGCTGAGGCCTGCGATCTGTGAGGAATTGTGGGAGGTGAGGGAGACAGAAGCTGAAGCCAAGTCAAGAAGGGTGGGGTTCCTTCAGCTGCAGCTGGTAGTCGCCGAGGGATGCCCCAGCCGGTCAGATCCTGGCGGGAGGATGGGGCCTTCACTGAGGACCCCCAAGGCCAGACCTAGTCCTGGGTGGCCGAGCATGCACCCTTGGCCTGAGGGGGTTGAACCCAAGCCCACATGGTTCCGAGAGCTGCCAGAGAAAGAAGGGACCATGGGATAGGTAGGCGAGGTGGGTAGGGCGCCCCACCTTTCTCTCCTCAGGTCTCCGAGGGAGAGAAGAGAGAGAGACACACAGAGAGAGTGAGAGAGATAGAAAGAGAGATCCCTGACCTCTGAATTGCTGCCTCCACCGCTGGTACCAACTCACACGCCATCCCACTTCCACCTACCACCCCCACGCCCGCCCCGTGGCCAGCCCCACCACAGAGAGGCGGGTTGCTGGTCACCTCCGTGCTGTCCCTTCTGGACCTGACCCCGGTGCAGGGGAAATGGTTCAGACAAGACATTACATGTCCCTCTGCATGACAATTGTCTTCTTCCAGTCTTGACTTCCACATGCCCACCCCCAACATCCTCCTTTCTCATAAGCTCAGGAGAGGATGCAAGATGAGAATCTCTGCCTTTGTGTGGAGAGACTTATTTTCCCAGGTTTCTGCCATGCACTCATATTCTTCAGTTGGGTATGATTTTCTCTTGCGAACCTGTCTTGTTAACGGTTTGGCAAGCCATAAGAAACTTAAGGGAAAGGGTGGAGTGGGATTCTCTCTCTGCCCCCGACTGCCTCGAGCTGGGTCGGTCCCTCAGACTTCTCCAGGGGCAGCCCATCCCCAGGCGCCCTCTCTCGGGACATCCCGGGGCAGGCTAGCCGGCAGCCCCACCCCACTCGCCACTGCCATGACCATCGTCCTCCCTCGTGAGGCCTGGGCAGGACAGGGACCCGGGTGTGGGAGGCCTTCTGATCTCACGTCTGGCACACCCGTTGCCAGGCTGCTTCCTCCTCTGACGGGGCCCAGCACACACCCCAGGAGACTTGGCAGCCATCCCCAGGGCTATGTCCTCTTGACCTTGTTCCTTCTGGAAGTGGCCTGGCCCAGGTAGGATGTTTGGCTGGTTGTCCAGCCTCCTTTGGAGAAAGCAAGTGAGCCGATCCAGCCATCCTGTCGCCCTCTGCCTGGCACCTCTGCACTCAAACAGAAGGCGTCACACGTGCCCTTCATCATGCTTTTCTCCCCAGAGCCATTTCCTGGGGTACTCTTAGTGTTACTTTAGTGTTGTGTTTGGTTTCCAGTTACTGTCAGTTTTAGGGTTTGGTTTAGTTTTCAGGTTTGTGTTAGGTTTATATTTAGGTATATGTTTCTGGTTAGGGTTAGGTTTATGGTTCTAGGGATATCATATCCCTATCTAGGGATAGGGTTATGATTCGCGTTAATGGTATGTTTGAGTTTAGGTTAGTCTTAGGGTTAGGGTTGAGGTTAGTGTTATGGTTGATTGCCAGGTTTGGGTTAGATTTCAGGTTAGGCTTAGGGTTCAGTTAGCATAGAGTTATCATCTGGTTAGTGTAAGTGTTAGGGTTTCTGTTACTTTTGGGGTTAGGGTATGGTTAGCATTAGGGTTATGGTTCTGGTTAGTGTTAGGGTTTGGGTTTGGTACAGATTTGTTTTACGTGTAGGGTTAGTTTTAGAGTTTAGGGTTAGGCTTAGGGTTAGGGTCAGTGGTCAGGTTCAGTTTAGCGTTGGGGTTAGTGTTAGAGTTCGAGTTAGATTTAGGGTTAGGGTTAGGTGTAGTGTTAGTGTTAGTTTTCAGATTAATGTCAGGGTCAGGGCTTGGTTTTGATATCAGTTTAGGCTTAGGGTTCTGGTTGGGTTAGGCTTCGGTTTAGTGTTAGGGTTCGGGTTTGGGTTCGGGTTCTTGTTAGGGTTAGGATTCAGGTTAGCGTTCGGGTTAGTGTTAGGATTTGGGTTATGCTGAGGTTAGGGTTAGTATTCGGATTAGAGTTATTATTAGGTTTCGGGTTCGAAAAATGCTGAGCTTTACCTTTAGGTTTCTTGTTAGGGTTAGGGTTAGGGCTAGGGTTAGGGTTAGGGTTAGGGTTGGGTTTGGGTTATGTTTAGGGTTAGGTTTACGTTTTGGTTTCTGATTAGGGTTATGGTTAGCGTTAGGGTTCGATTTAGGTCTAGGATTAGGGTTAGGTTTAGGGTTAGCGTTGGGTTTGTATTAGGGTTAGGGTTAACATTAGGGTTAGAAATATGTATAGAGTTCAGGTTATGGTTAGGCTTAGCAATAGGGTTCAGGTTAGGGTAATGTTTAGGGCTAGTGTTCGAGTCAGGGTTAGGCTTAGGGTTCAGGTTCATGTTCTGGTTAGGGTTAAGGTTAGAGTCGGGCTAAGATTAGGTTTTGGGTTAGGGTTACAGTTCAGGCTAGGATTGTTGATATGGTTAGGGTTAATTTTCATGTTAAGTTTAGGGTTAGGTTTAAGGTCAGGGTTATTTTTGGGTTAGGATTATGGCTAGGGTTCAAGTTTATTTTCTGGTTAGGGTTAGGGTTATGTTTTGCTTTGTTGGGACGGTTAGGATTAGGGTTACTGTTAGAGTTATGTTAAGGTTTAGGGTGAGGTTAGTGTTTGGATTAGGATTAGAGTTAAGGTTTGGGTTCTCGATGGTGTTAGTGTTAGGGTCGGATTAGGCTTTGTGTTTGTGATAGTTTTAGGGATAGGGTTAAAGTTCGGGTTAGAGTCTGGGTTAAGTTTGGGGTTCAGGTTATTGTTAGAGTTCGGGTTAGCTTTAGGCTTAGGGTTAGGGCTGGGGTTCGGGTTAGTTTTGGATAAGGGATAGGGCTGGGTTCAGGTTGGGTTTGGGTTCGAGTTAGGGTTAGGTTTAGGATTCAGATTCGGGTTACGGTTAGGGTTATTTTTCGTGTTAGACTTAACGTTATGGTTACGGTTAGGGTTTGGGTTAGGGTTATTGTTAGGGTTAGGGTTAGGTTTTGGCTTAGAGTTCAAGTTAGGGTTATGTTTTGGTTCGGGTTAGGGTTGGGGTTAGCGTTAGTTTTAGTGTTAGGGTTAGTGTTTGGTTTAGGGTTATGGTTGGTGTTTGGTGTCGGTATCAGGTTAGGTTTATTGTTAGGGTTCAGGTTAGCGTTTGAGTTAGTGTTAGGGTTTGGATTCAGGTTCGGGTTAGGGTTAGTGTTCACCTTAAGGTTAGGGTTAGTTTTAGGGGTAGGGTTGGGTTCTGGTTCGGTTTAGATCTAGGGTTCTGTTTAGGGTTAGGGTTCCGATTCGTGTTCATGTTAGGGTTAGAATTAGGGTTATTGTGAGGTTTAGGCTTAGCTTTATTTTGAGGTTTGCCTTCGGATTAGGGTAAGGTTTAGGTTTCGGGTCAGGATAAGATTAGGTTTATGTTTAGTGTCGGATTAGGTTTCGGGTTAGGGTTAAATTTGGGGCCCGGTTTAGGGTTTGGGTTAGGGTTCGGCTTATGCTTAGGGCTAGCTTTAAGGTTAGGGTTGGGTTGGGTTAGGTTTACTGTTAGTGTTCATGTTAGGGTTAGGGTTATGTTTAGTCTTAGAGTTAGTGTTCAGATTAGGGTTAGGGTTAGGGTTGGGTTTGGGTAGGGTTAGTGTTAGGCTTAGGGCTAGGGCTGGGTTATGTTTAGGGCTAGGGCTAGGATTAATGTTATGGTTATTCTTAGAGTTACATGAGGTGGTTTGTGTTTCAGTTAAGGTTAGGTTTAACAGTAGGGATATGATTAGGAATAGAGCTAGTGTTTGTGTTAGGACTGGTTTAGGGCTACAGCAAGGGCTAGGGATAGGATTAGGGTTGGATTACATGTAGGGTTATGGTGAGAGTTAGGAGTATGTGTAGTGATAGTGTTAGTGTTATGGCAAGAGTTATCGTTAGGGCTGGGCTTAGGGCTAAGTTTAGTTATTACATTTAGGGTTAGGATTCTCTTTAGGTTTATAACTAGATTCATTTTTATGGTTTGGTACGGGGCGGGTTTTGAGGTTAGGGCTAGGGGTATGATTAGGGTTAGGTCTGCCATTAGTGTTGTGTGTGCCTTAGGGTGGGGACAATGGAAAGTGTAGGAACAGGCGTAGGGTTTGGGTTTGGGTTAAGACTAGGGTTAGAGTTAGGGTTATGCTAGGGTTAGGGTTACTGTTAGGGCTAGGGCTAGGACTAGGTTTTAAGTTAGGGTTAGAGTTGGCTTAGGGTTACAGTTACAGTGAGTGTGCATATGATTTGGTTAGGGCTGGGGGAGTTTTAGGGCTTGGGGTAGGTTTAGGGTTAGAGCTAAAGTTGGGTTAGGATTCATGATATAAACCCCAACCCTAGCCCTAAAACTAATGTTAACATTAATCCGAACATGAAGCCTAATTCTCACCATAGCCCTAACCCTAACCCTAACCATTGCTCTAGACGTAACCTTTATCCCTAACCTTAACCCTAAATCTAAACCTACAATTACCCCTACACTAAACCTACGGTTACCACTAACCCTATACCTGACCCTTACCGCAACACAACTCCAACCCAAACACTAACATTAACAATAACAATAATTCAAGAATTAGCACTAAGCCTAAGCCTAGCCCTATCCCTAACACTAACCCTAGTCCTAGACTTAACCCTAACCCTGACACTAGCCCTAGCCCTAACCCTAACCCTAACTGTATCCCTAACCCTAACCCTTGCCCTAGATCTAGCCCTAACCCAACCTACAGCTGAAACTAATCCTAGCCCTAGCCCTAGCCCTAAAACCCAGACCTTACACTAGCCATAACTCTAACTCTATGTCTAAACCTAGCCCTTGCCCAAACCTTAACCCTAACCCTAACACTATGCTAACTCTAGTACACTAACTCTAAACACTAAGGCTAACACTAAACTTAAATTTAATCCTAACAATAACCCTAACACTAATACAACCCTAGCCCTAACCCTAACCCTAACCCTCACTGTAACTCTAACCGAAACCTTATCCTTATCCCTAATCTTAAATCCAAGCCTAACGCAACCCTAACCCCAACTCTACCCCTCCTTCTCTCTATAAAACTAACTCTAACCGTAACCAAAACCTAACCCTAACCCTATCCTTAAACCTGGGAACAGGTTTGTATAGGACAGGGAATCCAGAGTAGAGCTGAGCCAAATCATGTCTAGCACCCATTCCTGGAAATAAATTCATACCCCATCTCCCTTCCTTTCAGCTAGTAAGGATCACATAATACCTAAAAAACATTTGGCACAGATTGCCATTTGGAATCCTAAACCAAACTAGTACACAAACCCTAATCCAAACCCTAAGCCTAACCTTAACCCTAACCCTAACCGGAACCCGAACCCTAATCCTAACCCTAAACCGAATGCAACCTTAACCCCAACCCTACCCCTCCTTCTCTCCATAAACTAACTCTAACCCTACCCAAACTCTAACCCTAACCTTAATCCAATCCGAAGCCTAAGCCTAACCCTACCCCTAACACTAATCATATGCAGAACCCTAATGCTAACACAAACGCTAATATTAACCATAACACTAAGACTAGACATTACCCACCCTTAACATTACCCCAACTTTAACCCTAAACCTAACCCTAACTGTGACCTTATCCCTACCCATACTCTTAACCCAAACACTTAGCCTACCCCTACCCATAACCCTAACCCTAGTCCTACTCTAATGTTACCCATAGCCTTAAAATAACGCTTAACCTAGACCTAATGCTAGCCCTAATCCTAAACCTGGCTCTAGCCCAAACCTTATCCCTAAACTTAACCCTAAACCTAACACAAACCCTAGCCCAAACCCTAACCCTAGCCCTAAGCCAACACTTACCACTACCCCAGACACTAGTCATAGCACTAAACCTAACCCTAACACTAAAACTTAGTCTAACCCAACCGTAACTCTAACCCTAATCCTGGACAGACTCCTAACACGAACTCTTGCCCTAACCCTAAGCCTATTCCTAACCCTAAGCCAAACCTAAACACTAAACATAATGGTAGCCTGAACACTAAACCTACTCTTAAACCTAACCCTAACCCTAATATCAGCCCTAAGCCTAACCCAATTGCTAAGTCTAACACTAGGCTTAACCAAAATGCTAGCACTACACATAACACTAACCCTAAAGCTAGCACTAACCATAACCCTAACCCTAGCACTAGACTTAAGCCTACACCTAACCATAGCACTCCACACAAGCCCTAACCCTAACACAAATCCAAGCCCCAGACATGACCCTAAACTTAGCCCCAGACGTGACCATATCCCTAACCCTAACCCTAGCTCTAGGCCAAATTCTAAACCTAACCATAACTATAGACCTAGGTTTAGCCCTAATGATAACCCTAGCCCTTTCCATAGTCCTAGCCCTAATGCTAACTCTAAAAATAGCACTATCCCTAAACTTAGTACTAACACTAAGGCTAACCTTAACCATAGCCTTAAACCCAACACTAGCCCTAGTCCTAACCCTAACACTAAGCCTAGACATAAGACTAGCCTTAACCCTAACCCTAGCCATAAACCAAACACTAAGCTTAACTATAACTCTAACGCAGCACTAACCTTAACCGTAGATCTAAAACTACCCTAACACAAACCCTTATAATAACCCACCCTAACCCTAGTCCTAAACCTATCCATAAATCTAGGCCTATTATCAGCCCTAACCCTAACCCTTGCCCTCACCTGAACTCTAGCCCTAATGCTAACTCTAACACTAAACCTACCCCTAACTCTCACCATAACCCTAACCCTAACCCTGACCCTAACCCTAAGCCAAACACTAACCCAACACCTACCCCTACTACTAACCCACCCCTAAACTTAACCCAACATTAACCCTAACCCTACCCCTAACCTAACCAAACCTAACTCTAACTTTAACCCTAACCCTAACCTGAACCTTAATTCTCACCCTAGCTCTAGGCTTAACTTTATCTTTAACCCTAACCCTAATGCAACCCTAACCCTAACACTACCCCTACACCAACCCCTCACCTAAACCTAAACCTAGCCAAACACCTACCCTTACCTCTAACAATATCCATAACCCCAAGCATAACCCAACCCTAATGTTAACTCTAACACTAATCTTAGCCCAAGTTCTAATCCTTAACCCTAGCCCTAGTTCTAACACTAACCATAACACTAGTCATAACTCTAAATCTAGCCCTGTCCTTAGCCCTAACCTTAACCATTACAAGAACACTAACCCTAACCCAAAACCTAACCATAACCATAAACCTAATCCAACCCCACCCCTATCCTTACGCCTACCTCTAATCTTAAAACTTATGCTAACTGTAACTGTACCTTTTACGTAACCCTAAACCTAATAACCCTACCGCTGTGCCTAACCCTAAACAAATGCCTAGCTCTAAACCTAACCATAGCCATAAACCTAAAACTAACACTAAACCTAGCCCTAACCCTCGCCATAGCCATAAACCTAACCCTAGCACTAACCCTAACCCTAACCATAACCCTTACCCTAAACCTAAATCTACTTCTAACCATAACGCTAACTCTAACCTTGACCCAAGTCTTGAACTAACCCTAGCCGTAAACCCAGTCACAACCCTAACCCTAATCTTTGTCCCCACCTGACCCCTAACACTATCCCTTGCCTTAACACTAACCCTAATGTTATCCATAATCCTAAAACGAGCCCCAGCCCTAAACCTAACCTTAACTGTAACCCTAACCCTAAAACTAGGCCGAAAACGTAGCCCAACCCCGAACACTAACACTAACGCAGCCCTATGCCTAGTCCTAAATCTGACACTAAACCTAACAGTAAAACTGAACCTATCCCTAGTCTAAGCCCTAGACCAAGCCCTAGTCATAAACTTAACCCTAGACCTAACTCTAGCCCTGGCCCTAATGTTAAACTTAATGCAATTCCCACAGCTAACCGTATCACTACCCCTAACCTTAACTGTAACCCTACCTCTATCCCTAAAACACTCTTTACCCAGACCCTAAGACTTAAGGTAACACGAACCCTAACACTAACCCAACCCTAAACCCAAACCTAACCATAACACTAACCCTAACATTAAGCCTAACAATAACCCAATCCCTAGTGATAACACTAACACTAATCTTAAGCATAATCATAACCCTAAACTTACTCCTACACCTAACCCTAACCCTATGCCTAACTGTAACCATAACCCTAAATCTTAGCTAACCCCTACCCCTAAGTCTAACCCTAACCCTAACTCTAATGCTAACCCTAACACTAACCATACGCCTACCCCTAATACTACCCTGAACCTTAACATTAACTCTTTAACCCAACCACAAAACTAACCCCAACATTAATCCTAGCATTAACCCTAAACCAAACCCTTGCCCTAAACCTAGCACTAACCCTAACCCTAACCCTAGCCCTAACTCTAAAACCAGCCCTATACCCAGACTTAACCCTAACCCTAAACCTAAGACAAACCCAAACCCTAACCCTAATTGTACCCCAGACCTACCCCTAACAATAAACCTACGCTTAACCCTAACCATGGCTCTAGACCCTAATGCCAACTCTATCACTAGCCGTAAACCTAAATCTAACCCTAACCTTATAACTAACCCTAACCCAAACCCTACAACTACCACTGACCTTAACCCGAACACTAACCCTAAACCTATTCCTACACCTACTCCTTCCCTAAACAATAATCCTAATCAAAACCCTAGCCCCTCCATAACCATAGGCCAGACTCGAATGCAACCCTAAACCCAACCCTACTACTAACCATAAAACTAACCCTAACCCAAACTTAACCCCAACTCCATCCCTAATAATAACACTATTCCTAACACTAGCCATAATCCTAACCTTCGCCCCAGCCCTAACCCTAAACCTAGCCCTAGCCCTAAACTTACCCCTAACCCTAACGCTAACATTAACCCTAAAACTATCCCTACACGTACCGCTCTGTTAAACCTAACCTTAAGCCAAGCCTAACACTAACCTTAACCCCAGTCCTAGCACTAACACAAACCCTAACCCTAAGCCTAAATCTATCCCTACACCTACACCTCCCCTAATCCTAATCCAAACCCTAAGCTTAAACCTAACCCTAATGCAAGCTTAACCCCAAACATAACCCTAACGTTAACCATAAAACTAACATTAACTCTGTACCAAACTTAACCTTAACCATAAACCTTACCCTAACACTAATCCAAGTCCTGCACCTACACCTACTATTAACTCTAGACCTAACCCTAATCCAAACAGATCCCTAACCCCCCCCACCCTTACCCCTAAACCTAACACGAACTCTAACCCAGCTCTACACATAACGCTACCCCTAACGTTAACCCTAACCCATTCATACCCCAACTTTAATCCTAGCCATAGCCCTAAACATAAAACCAACAACAGCCCTAGCCCTTAACCTGACCTAGCACTAACCCTAGCCCTAAGCCTAACACTAAACCTAGCACTAACTATAGTCCTACCCTAACCATTGCACTAACACTCCATCGCCACCTTGAGCCCTAACTCTCACCCTAAACCAACCCCAACCCAACCTCTACCCTAAACCTAACCCTAACCCTAGCACTATCGCTCACAGTAACCACAACCCTAGCCGTAACCCTAAACCTAGCACTAACCCCATCTGTAAGGTTAACGTTAACCATTGCCCTAGACCTAACACTAACGCAGCCCTACACATGAAATTAACCATAGTCCTAGTCCTAACCATAAACCCAGGTCTAGCCCTAGCCCTAAATCTAGACCTATCCTTAACCCTAGTCAAGGCCCTGACCTTAACCCTAACATTAACACTATCCATAACCCTAGCAAAAACATTAATGCTAACCCTGAACCTAACCAAACAGTAAAAAGCCATCCCCATTTCCCACTATAAACCCATCCCCATACCCATATCACTAACCCTACCCTTAACCCTAAACCTAGCCCTAACCGTGACCCTGCACTACACCTAACCCTAAAGCAAATCCTTACCCTACCATAACTCCTAATCTTACCTTAATTCTAGCCCTAGCCATACCCTCACCATAGTGCTAGACCTAACACTAACCCTAACACTAACCCTAACTCTAGCCCTAGCCCTAGCCCTACCTTTAGCCTAACACTAGTCCTAACCCTAACACAAACCCTCACACTACCCTATGCCAAACTCTACCCTTACACCTGACTCTAACCCTAACCATATCCCTAACCCTAACCCTCAATGCTAACCCTAACCCAACACAAATCCTAGCCCTAGATGTGACCTTAACTTAGCCCTAGCCCTAGCCATAACTCGAACCCTAACACTAACCCTACCTCTAACCCTAACCCTAACCCTAATCATAAATCTAGACCTAGTCCTAGCACTAACGCTAACCCTAACCTTGTCCATAGCCCTGGCTCTAACCATAACCCTATAACTAGCCCTATCACTAACCCTAACCCTAAAACTACCCCTAAACCAAATCCTAAATCATGTCTAACCCCAACCTTACCCATTCCCCTAAGCCTAACATTAACCCTAACTCTAACTCAGCCCTAGGCTAACCTTGACCCTAACACTTAACCTAGTCTAAGCCACAGCCCTAACCTTAGTTTGATCACTAATACTAAAGGTAACTCTGTCTCTAACAAAAACCGAGCCCCAGCAATTGCCCTAGCCCTGCCCCTAAACTAAACTTACCTCTAACAATAACTCTACCACTAAAAGTAAACCTAACCCTAACTCTAGGACTAACCCTAAACCTAAAACTTATCCTAACTCTAACTCTAGCTCTAGGTCTAACCCCAACCCTAGCCTAGAGGTGACCCTAATGTTAACACTAACCATCACCCAACACTAATCATAACCCAACACTAACCCTAACCCTAATGTTAACTCTGCCCTAATCCAAGCCCTAACCCTAATGCCAACACTAGCCCAAGTCCAAACCCTAACCCTAACCCTAGTCCTAATCCTACTCCTAAAGATGATACTAGCCCTAAACCTGACACTAACCCTAAGTCTATACATAACCCAAACCCTAACTCTAAATGTAACCCTAACTTACCATTAACCCTAGCTGTAGCCCTAAAATTGCCCCTACCCATAATGCTAACCATAACCCTAATCCTAGCCCTACTCTTAACCCTACTCCTAATGCTAGGCTGAAGCCTAGCCATCAGCATAATCCTAGCCCTAAGCCTAACTCGAGCCCTAACGCTAACTCTCATGCTACCACCAGCCCTAACACTCATCGTAATGTTAACCCGAACCCAACCCTCACCCTACCCCTAAGCCTACCACTCCTCTAACTCTAACCCTAACCCAACTCTTACCACTACACTATCCCTAAACCTAACCTAACCCTTAACCTACACCTACCCCTACACCTACCCTTAACTGAAAACCTAAACAATCCCTAACCATAACCATAACATTAATCCTAACCCTAGCCTTTATCCTAAGCATAGCCCTAGCCCTAACACTATCCCTAACTTAGTCGTAACCCTAATGATAGCCTTAGCTCTAGCTCTAGTCCTAACCCTAGCCCAAAACTAACCCTAACCCTACTGTAATCCGAACCCTAGCCCTAACCCTAACCCTAAACCGAAGACCAGCCCTAGCCCTAATCCTAACTGTAGCACTAACTCTAGACCTAACACTAACTGTAGCTATACACTTAACTCAAACCCTAAGCTTAAACCTAAGGCTAATCCAAGGCCTAAACCTAGTCCTAACCCTAACCCTTGTCATAATAGTAACCCTAACGCTAGACCTCCCCATAAATCTAGCACTAAATCTAACCATAACCTTAACCATAACCATAGATCGAACCCTAACCCTAGCCCTAACTCTAACCCTACCCTAAACCTAGCTGTAACTCTAACCCTTCCCCTAAATGTAAACCTAAACGTAGCTCTAGTACTAACCCTAAACCTAACCCTGACACTAAACCTAGACATAGACCTAGGGCTAAGCCAAACCCTAGACAGAGACCTGAGCCTAACCCGAGACCTACCTGTAACCATAACCGTAACTGTAACCATAAAACTAACCATAACCCTAGCCATAAGCTTAACTTCTACCCTAGCTGTAGACCTGACCCTAACCATAACTCTAACCCAACAGTAGACCTAACCCTAATGCTAACCATGACCTAATCATAGCCCTAGCCCTAACCCCAACACAAGCCCTAGTCCTAACCCTAACCCTAACCACGGATATAAATCTAGCTCTAAACCTAAGCCTAATCCTAAACATAGCCTTAACCCTAACCCTAAGCCTAGCCCTAACCCATACTGTAACCCTAACAGTAACCCTAGACCTAGCCCTAGAACTAACACTAGCCCTAGCCTTATCCCTAGACCTAGTGCTAACCTTAACACTACCCTTAACCCTATGCCTAACACTAGCCTTAAGACTAATGCTAACCCTAACCCTAAGCCTAACTCTAGCCCTAACCATAGTCCTAACCCTAGCCCTAGCCTTAACCTTAATGCTAACACTAACATTAACCCTAACCCAAGCCCTAACCCTACCCCAAGCATAACCCTAACTCTAACCCAACTCTAACCTTACCCCTAACTCTACCACTACTCCTACCCTTCACCTTAACGCTTACCCTATTTTTTTCCCCCAAAGCCACAGTAGATAGTTGTATGTTATAGCTGCACATCCTTCTAGTTGCTGTATGTGGGACGCGGCCTCAGCATGGCTGGAAATGCGGTGTGGGTGTGCACATGGGATACAAAGCTGGGTCACCAACATCGGATCCCACGCACTTAACTGCTAAGCCATGGGGCCTGCCCCATGCTTACCCTAAATATAAAGCTAACCTTACACATAACCCTAAAGTTAACCCTGACCCTACCCATAACCCAAACTCTAACGCACACAACATTAACCCTAACACTAACCCTAATCCTAGCCATAGCCATAAGCCTAAAGCCAGCCGCAGCCCTAGCCCTAACCAGCATCCTAGCACTAAGCCTAGCTCTAACACTAACCATAGCCATAAATCTAACTGAACTCTAACCTTAAACCTAACCTTAGCTCAAACCCTAGACCTAAACCTAAGCCTTTCCCAAAACCTAATCCTAATGCTAACCATACACCTGACCATCATCCAAACACTAAACCTACCCCAAGCGTAACCCTAACCCTAACCCTAGCCCTAGCCCTAAGCCTAGCCCTAAGACTAACCAGAACTCTGTTCTTAACCCAACCCCAAGCCCTAACAGTAACCCTATCCCCAACCCCAACCAAAACCGCTACCCAAATCCCAATCTTAAGCCTAAAACAACCCTAAGCCTAAACCTAGGCCTATGCCAAATCCTAACATTAAGTGTAACGTTAACCTTAACACTTGTCCTAGACCTAATTCTAACCCAGCCCTAAACCGGACCCTTACACTAGCCCTAACACTAACCCTAACCACAGACCTATCCCTAGCCCTAAGTCTAACCCCAGTCCTAACCCGAACCCTGGCCCAAACCCTAACCTTATCCCTAACCGTAGCCACAACACTAATGCTAATCCTAACCCTAACCATGACCCTAAACCGATCTCTCCCATTCCCAACCAGTAGCCCAACAGTTAATCCTAAACCTAACAGTACCCCTGCCACTAAGACTAACACAAACCATGACCCTAAACCGAACCATGATCCTAGCCATAGCCCTAACCATAACTCTAGACCTAGACCTAACTCTAACCCTAAGCCTAGCCCTAACCTGTACCATGGCACTAACCCTAATGCTCAATCTAGCCCTAGCCATAACACTAACACTAAACCGAACTGTAGCCCAAAACCAACACCTACCACTATGTGTAACCCTAACCCTAAATGGAGTATTAATCCTAACGCTAACCCAAATCCTATCCATAAACCTAACCCTAAGCCTAGCCCTAGCGCTATCACTAACATAACCTTAAAGCTAACACTAATCCTAACCCTAATCTGTAACCTAACCCTAACCATAGCACAGACTTAATCCTAATCCTGACTTTAACCCTCACTCTAACTCTAAAACTGACTCTAAGCCATAATCCTAACCCTAAACCTCACAGAACCAGAACCCAAACACGAACCCAAACACTTACCCGAACACAAACCTGAATCTGAACACTACCAAGAACCCTAACCTTGACACCAACACTAGGACTAACCCTGAACATAAACTTAACCTAACCATAACCCTCAACCTAACTCTAACCCTAGCCCTAATGCTAGCCCTAGACCTAGACCTAGACCAAGCCCTAACCATAACTGTAAACTTAAGGCTAACCCTAGCCAGAACACTAGGCCTAGACTTAGCTCTAGACCTAACACTAGCCCGAGACTAGCCCTAACTCTAAGTCTAGAGCTAACAGTAGCCCTAGCCCTAAACCTAACACTAAACCTAATCCTAATCCTAGCCCTGGACATAACCCCAGCCATAACATTTACCCTAACCCTAACACTAACCCTAACCATAACAATAAACTAAGCCATAAGCCTAACCCTAGCAGTAATCCTAACTCTAAACCTCACCCTCACCCTAGCCCTAACTCTAACACTAACCCTAGCCCTAAACCTAACACTAAACCTAGCCCTAAACTTAACACTAAACCTAACCCTAATCATAGCCCTAACACACACCCTAGACCTATCCGTAACCCTGGCAATAACCCTAAACCTAGCCCTCACCCTAGCCTTAGCCCTAAACCTAAACATAGCCCTAGACCTAACCCTACCTGCAAACCTAACCCTAGCCATAACCCTAAGCCTATCCCTAGCCATAAGCCTAATGCTAAACCTAACCCTAGCCTTAGACCCAGCCCTAGCCCTAACCCTAACCCTAGCCCTATCCCTAACCTTAACCCTAACCAAAACTCTAAACCTAATGCTAACACTAACCCTAACCCACACACAATTGGTTTGATTTCAACACATGTGAAAGTTGTCACACACAATAGGTGTGATGTCATACATAAAAATGTGAATTATGTCACAAAAAAAGGTAAAAGGTGTCACACATATCATTGGGTATGTTTTCAATCACAAATGTGAGCCCTGTCACAAGTACACCATTGGTGTGATGTCAGACACACAATGTGTGTGAAGGCTCACACCAACCTTGGGATGTCACAGACAACGGGAGTGGTGTCTCTAAGGAAAATGAGTGAATATTCACACATAGCAATGAGAATTACACAAAACACACCAGTGCGATATGTCAGAGTAAAATGTGAGAGATTTCACGGAAACCTGGAAGTGACGTCATACATAACAGTGGGTGTCACATCACAGTTAAGAATATGACTCCCATCATACACAATGGGCATGATATTACACAATTTGAGAGATGCGACCGTCTATCCTATTGTTAGCACACTCATGTTGTGTGATGTCCCAAAATGGGTGTGATGTCCCACATAACGATTGGAGTGATGTCAGACACAAAATGTGAACCACGTCACAATCCATTGGAAGGATGTCAAACACTATCAGAGTGATGCCACACTCAATTGGTGTGATATCATACATAATACTGGGAGTGACACCACACATAATAATGGTTGATATATCATACGGGGATTAAGGTTAATGTCACACACAAATGTTGTGGTGTGACACACAATGAGGATGTTGTCACACTCAAACAATTGATGTGATGTCACCAAGCATGTGGTCACGCCACGCAAAATAGTGGGAGTGATATCACATGCACACATTGGGAGTGATGTCACCCTTTAAAATGTGAATTATGTCACTAGGAACATGTCACTGATGTCACACGTAGCGGATGTAATGTCACACTATTGATGTGATGTCACACATAATGAGACTGAGTTCACACATAAACGTGAGTAATATCACAAAGGACATGTGACTGATGTCACACATATGTGGGAGTGATGTCACACTATTGGTCTGATGTCATACAACACAACAGGCGTGATATCACACATAACAGAAAGATGTCACCCAAAATATATGAGTGAAGTCACAGAAACACCATGGGAGTGATGTCACAACACTAGTAGAGCGATGTCCTCGAGAATTAATGTGACATCACACAGAATATTGGGAGTGACATGACACTTAACAATAGCCATTTCATATGGTAAATTCGAATGATGTCACACACAATTGGAGTGATGTCAACATATGTGAATGTTGTCACACACACACAATAGGTGTGATGTCATACATAAAAATGTGAATTATGTCACAAAAATGTGAATGGTGTCAGACATATCAATGTGTGTGTTTTCACACACAAATGTGAGCACTATCACACATACACCATTGGTGTGATGTCATACAGACATTGAGTGAGGTCAGACACACAAAGTGTGTGAAAGCACACACCCACCTGGTGCTGTCATGGACATTTGGAGTGGTATCTCTAAGGAAAATGAGTGCGAATTCATACATAACAATGAGAGTTACATAAAACACACGATAGGGATATAAGTCAGAGTAAAATATGAAAGACTTCACAGAAACCTGGGAGTGATTTCATACAAACTCTGGATGTCATATCAAAGTTAACAATATGACTGCCCTCACACAACGGGAGTGATATCACACAATTTGAGAGATGTGAAAGGCTAACCTAGTTTTATCCTGCTCAAAGTGTGTGATGTCTCAAAATGGGTGTGATGTCACACATAACGATTGGAATGATATCACACATAACGATTGGAATGATATCACATACAAAATGTGAGCGATGTCACACACTGTTGGAGTGATGTCAAACACACTATCAAAGTGATGTCACAATCAAGTGGTGTGATGTCATACATAATACTGGGAGTAACACCGCACATAATAATGGTTTGATATCATATGACAATTAAGGTTGATGTCACTCACAATTGATGGGATGTGACACGCAATGAGGATGTTGGCACACACAAAGGGCTGTGATGTCACCCATAAACAAGTGTATCACATCACACATAACATTGGGTGTGATATCACATTCACACAATGGGAGTGATGTCACAATTTACATGTCACTTATCTCAGAGAGCAGTGGGAGTGATGTCACTATTGATGTGATGTTACTCTTAACAATGGGTGTGATTTCACACATAAATATATGAGTAATCTTACAAAGGACACACGACTGATATCACACATAACCTGTTAATAGTCTACACTCAGGTTTCTATCTAATGTATTGAAAGAGCATTTCTGCTGAACTCAGCTTGCCAGTAGCTCTAGGGAACATACTCTAATGAGACTTTTTATACTTTTCACTACAACTGGTACAGATTATCTGTAACATCCATTCAATGAAAGTACAGTGTGAAGAAAAACTCCTTTTTTAAATCTGTTTATGATCGTCTTGAAAAGTCCCTTTTCAAAGGTTGCAGTTGGCGTCTTTCATTCAGGCTTTCTCTTACATGGAACGAAAGAATGCGATCGTTGATTTCAGTTTGCCAGTAGCTGTTGGGAATATCTTCCTATGAGAGGGCTTAAATTTTTCACTACACAAGGAAGAGAATATCTATAATATCCATTTATGAAAAACACAGTGTGGATAAAAACTCTTGCTTGTACCTATTTAGCATTTGCACTGGAAAGTACTTTTTCAAACATTGCAGCTCACGACATTTACTCAGGCTCTCTCTCACAGTATAGGAGAGAATGTTCTTACTGAGCAAAGGTTGCCATTAGCTGTAAGTAAGATCTTCCCATGAGAGCTTTTAAGCTTTTCACTACTGCTGGGAGAAAGTATCTATAACATCCATTGAAATACCATACACGGTGGAAAAAAACTCATTTTAGTTGTTGAAGATCATCTTGATGAGTGAACTTTTCAATCATTGATCTTCATGGCCTGCACTCAGGCTTTCCCTCAAATATAATGAAAGAACACCCGTTCTGAACCCAACAACCCTGTAGCTGTAAGTCAACTCTACCTTGGAGGGCTTTTAAACTTATCTCTACAGCTGGGAGAGAGTATCTGTAACATTCATAAAATGAAAGTCAAGTGTGCAGAAAATCTCTGGCTGGTATGTCTATAGGATCCTCCTGCAAATTGCCTTTTCCATCATTGTAGTTAACGACCGTCACTCAAGCTCTCTCTCCTATGTAAGGCAAGAAACTAATTGCTGTACTCAGCTTGCAAGGAGCTTTAAGCAGGATCCTCCTTTGAGAGCTTGTAAACTTGCACTGCAGCTGCAAGAGAATATCTGTAACATCCATCCCATGTAAGTTCTCTGTGGAGGAAAACACTTCCTTTTAGCTTTTTAGGATCATATTGTAAAGTGCCTTTCATCTTTGCAATTGATTGCATGCACTCAGGCTTCCCTCCTGATATAAAAGAAAACACCTCTGCTAAACCTACTTTGCCAGTGGCTGTTGGGAACACCTTCTTAGGATAGTTTCCACTTTTCACCACAGCACGGAAAGAAGCTGTATCACATCCATTCAATGAAAGGACACCATGAATAAAACCTCCTCTTGTAAGCGTTTATGACCATGTTCTTAAGTGGCTTTAACTACACTGCAGTTCAATCTATATTCAGAGTCTCACTAGCATATCATGATGACCATTACTGCTTATCACAGCTTGCCAGTATCTGATAGTAACATCTTCATATGAGAGGATTTAAAATTTCAGTAACACTGGGAGAGTGTATCTATAACATCCATAAAACGAAAGTCTAGTATGTATAAAATTTCTTGCTTCTATCTGTATACGACTATCCTGATAATTGCCTTTATCAACATTGCAGTTAACTACCTTCAATCAGGAATTCTTCCCCATGTAAAGCAAGAACGTTCTTGCTGACCTCTGCTTCCAAGTACTTTACAGGAGGATCTGCCTCTGAGGGCTTTTAAACTTTCCACTGCAGTGGGGCAAGTATTATTCTAACATCCATTCCATGAACCTACTCTGTGGTGAGCAACTCTTAAAGTTACCATTTTAGGATATGTTCAAGTGCCTTTTCCTCTTTGTCGCTCATTGCCTGCACTGAGGCTCCCTTCCCAACTGAAAGACAACTCACCACTGCTCAAACAAGTTTGAAAGTAGCTGTTAGGAACAACGTCCTATGACAGCTTTCCAACTATCACTACAGGTGGTGCAGATGATAATTACCATCCATTCAATAAAAGTTGACTGTTCAGAGCAACTCCTGCTTGTAGGTGTTTAGGATCATCTTGAGAAGAGTCTTTTAAATACTGCAGTTCAATCTGCATTCGCGGTCTGAGAAGCATATTATGATGAACACTATTGATTAACACAAGTGGTCAATATCATAGGTTACATCTTCATATGAGAGGTTTATCAGTTTCACTGCAGCTAGAGGAGAGTATCTATAACATCCATAAAATGAAAGTCAAGTGTGGAGAAAATCTCATCCTTGCATCTATATAGAATCTTCTTGCAAATTGCCTTTTCCCTCTTTGCAGTTAACGACTTTCACTCAGGCTCTCTCTCCCAAGACATGCAAGAAAATGTTTGCTGAACTCAGTATGCAAGTATCTCTGAGGAGGTTTTTCCTCTGAGATCTATTAAACAATTCACTGCATCTGGGAGAGAATATCTCCAACATCCATTCCGGGAACATACTCTGTGCAAAAAAAAGTCCTCCTTTTAGGTATTAGGATCATATGTTAAATTGCCTTTTCCTCTTTGCTGTTCATTGCCTGCAATGATGTTTCCTTCACTATATAGAGACAAAACACCACTGCTCAACCAATTTTGCCAGTAGCTGTAAGGACAGGTTTGTATGAGAGCTTTCAAAGTATTATTAAAGGTTTTGCTGATTATATTTAACATCCATTCCATTCAAGTTGAATCTTCAGAAAAACTCCTGATAGTAGCTGTTTAGGATCATCTTGAGGAGAGATATTTAATACACTACAGTTCAATCCACTTTCAGGCTCTCATGAACATATCATGACAAACATTATAGCTTAACACATGTGGCCTATATCTGTAAGTAACATCTTCATCTGAGATGTTTTAAAATTTCGGTACAGCTGGGAGAGGGTATCTATAACATCCATAAGATGAAAGTGAAATATGCAGAAAATCTGAGGCGTGTCTCTTTATGGGATCAGCCTGCATATTGCCTTTAGATCACTGCAGTTAACGACCTTCGCTCAGGCTCTCTATCCCATGTAATGCAAGAAAGTGTTTCTTAACTCGCCTTGCAGGAATCTTTAAGGACGATCATCCTCTGAGAGCTTGTAATCTTTTCACTGCAGCTAGGAGAACCTATTCATTACATCCATTCCATGTAAGTACTCTGTGGAGGAAAACACTTGCTTTTAGCTTCTTTGGATCATATTGTCAATTGCATTCTCATCTTTGAATTTCATTGCCTGACCTCAGGCTTCCTCCTTGATGTAAAGAAAAAACACCACTGCTAAACCTACTCTGCCAGTAGCGATTAGGAATACCTTCCCATGAGAGTTTACACTTTTCACCACAGCTCAGAAAAAAGCTCTATCACATCCATTTAATTAAAGTACACCGTGAAGATAACTTCTGTTTATAAATGTTTAGGGTCATCTTCATAAGTCACTTCAAATACACTGCAGTTCAATCTGCGTTCAGGGTCTCACTAGCATGTCATGACGAACACTATTGCTTAACACAGGTGACGAATATCTGGTAGTGACATCCTCATTGGAGAGGTTTTAAAATTTCAGTACAGCTGGGAGACAGTATATATAACATCCATAAAATGAAATTTCACTTTGGAGACAATCTCTTGTTTATATCTGTATAGGATTATCCTGAAAATTGCCTTTTACATCATTGCTGTTAACAACCTACACATAGGAATTCTCTCCTTGTAATGCCAGAAAGTTCTTGCTGAACTTGCTTGCAAGTATCTTTAAGGAGCACCTTCTTCTGAGAGCTTTTAAACTTTCCATTGTACCTGGGAGAGAATATCTATAACATCCATTCCATGAACATTCTGTGTGGTGGAAAAGTCTTCCTTTTAGTTTTTTGGATCACATAGTAAAGTGCCTTTTCCTCTTTGTAGTTCATGTCCTGCACTGAGTCTTCCTTCCCACAGGAAAGACAAAATACCACTGCTCAACGACGTTTACCAGTAACTCTTTGAAACACTCCTAGGAGAGCTTTCAAACTATCACTACATGTGGTGCAGATTGTCATTACCCTACATTCCAGGAAAGTGGACTCTTCAGAGAAACTCTGCTTGTAGCTGTTTGGGATGATCTTGAGAAGAGACTTTGACTACACTGCAGTTCAGTCTGCCTTCAGGTTCTCAGTAACGTATCATGATGAACAATGTTGCTTATCACAGTTGGCCAATATCTGTAAGTAACATCTTCATATGAGTGGTTTTCAAATGTCAGTACAGCTGGCAAAGGGTATCTATAACATCCATCAACTGAAATTCAGGTGTAGAGAAAATCTTTTGTGTGTATGTGTATAAGACTATTCTGAAAATTGCCTTTTCCAACGTTGCAATAAATAACCTTCATCCGTGCTCTTTCTCCCAAGTCAGGTAAAAAATATTTGCTGAACTCAGCTTGGAAGTATCTTTAAGGAGGCTCTCCCTCTGAGAGCTTTTAAACTTTTCACTGCAGCGGGGAGCGAATATCTATAACATCCATTTCAGGAATGTATCTTGTGGAGAAAAATTCTTCCTTTTAGCTTTTTAGGATCATATTTTAAAGTGCCTTTTCCTCTTTGTCGTTCATTGTCTGCACTGAGCCTCCCTTCCCAATGGAAATACAAAACACTCCTGCTCAATCACCTTTGCTAGTAACCATCAAAGCATCTTCTTAGGAGAGCTTTCGAACGATCACTACAGGTGGTGCAGATTATTGTTATGATCAACTCAAAGAAAGTTGACACTTCACAGAAACTCCAGCTTGTGGCTGTTAAGGGTCATCTTCAGAAGAGACTTTTAATGGACTGCAGTTCAAACTCTAGTCAGGTTCCCACTAGCATCTCATGATGAATTATATTGCTTAAGACAGGTGGCCAATATCTGAAAGCAACATCTTCATCTTAGGGGTTTTAAATTTCAGTAGTGCTGGGAGAGAGTATCTATAACATCCATAACATGAAAGACAAGTTTGGTGAAAATCTCGTTCGTGTAACTGTGTACGTTCATCATGCAAATTGCCTTTTCCCTCATTGCATTTAATGGCCTTCACTCAGCTCTCTCTCCAAAGTAAAGCAAGAAAGCGTTTGTCGAACTCAGCTTGCAGGATCCTTTAAGAATGATCTTCTGAGAGCTTTTAAATTTTTCACTGCAGCTGGGAGAACTTATCTATAATATCCATTCCATGTAAGTACCATGTGGAGGAAAACACTTGCTTTTAGCTTCTTCAGATCATATTGTCAATTGCATTTTCATCTTTGCATTTCATTGCCTGCACTCACGTTTCCTCCCTGATTTAAAGAGAAAACACTACTGCTAAACCTACTCTGCCAGTAGCTGTTAGGAACACCTTCCTTTGAGAGTTTCAACATTTCAACACACCTCGTAAAGAAGCTTTACCAAATCCATTCAATGAAAATATACCGTGAAGAAAACCTCTTCTTGTACTTGCTTAGGATTATGTTCATGAATGACTTTAAAGGCACTGCAATTCAGCCTGCATTTAGGGTATCATTAACATATCATGATGAACACTATTGCTTAACACAGGTTGCCAATATCTGTTAGCAACATCTTCATATGAGAGGTTTTAAATTTTCAGTACAGCTGGAGAGAGTATCTATAACATCCATGAAATGAGAGTTCAGTGTGGAGGAAATCTCTTGGTTGTATCTGTATAGGAGTATCCTGAAAATTGCCTTTTCCACCATTGCAGTTCCCGACCTGCACTTAGGAATTCACTCCCAGGTAAGGCAAGAAAGATCTTGCTGAACTCAGATGGCAAGTAGCTTTCAGCAGATCTGCCTCTGCGAGCTTTTAAACTTTCCACTGCAGCTGGGACAGAATATCTATACCATACATTCCATGTAAGTACTCTGTGGAGGAACATACGTCCTTTTAGCTTTTTAAGATCATCTTACAAAGTGCCTTTTCATCTCTGCAGTTCTTTGCCTGCACTCAGGTCTCTTCCACAACATAAAGACAAAACACCACTGTAAACCTATTTTGCCAGTTGCTGCTAGGAACAAATTCCTATGAGATGTTAAAATTGTCACCACAACCGGGG
This sequence comes from Diceros bicornis minor, assembly GCF_020826845.1. Classification (NCBI taxonomy): domain Eukaryota; kingdom Metazoa; phylum Chordata; class Mammalia; order Perissodactyla; family Rhinocerotidae; genus Diceros; species Diceros bicornis. Next base: position 304,595 of record NW_026690890.1, read on the forward strand.
AAGAAACTCTATCACATCCATTCAACGAAAGTACCGTGTGAAGAATATCTTTACATGTCGCTGTTTAGAATCATATTCATGAGTGACATTAAAAACATTGTGGTTCAGTCTACCTTCACGGTTTCACTAGCATATCATTATCAACACTATTGTTTAACACAGGTTGCAAATATCTGTTAGGAATACCTTCATATGAGAGGGTTTAAAATTTCAGTACAGATGGGAGTATCTATAGCATCTATAAAATGAAAGATCATTGTAGAGAAAATTTCTTGCTAATATCAGTATAGGACTATCCTGAAAATTTCCTTTGCATCCTTGCAGTTAACAACATTCACTTAGTAATTCTCTCCCTATTTAATGAAAGAAAGACCTTGCTGAACTCAGATTGCAAGTAGCTTTCCGCAGGATCTGCCTCTGAGAGCTTTTAAACTTTCCACCGCAGCTGGGACACAATATCCATAACGTCCAGTACATGAACGTACGCTGTGCAGAAAAACTCTTCCTTGTAGATTTTTGGATGATGTGGTTCAGTACCTTTTCCTCTTTGCGGTTCATTGCCTGCACTGAGGCTGTCTTCCCAATGGAATGACAAAACACCACTAAGCAACCAAGTTTGCCAATAGTTTTCAGGATCATCTTACTAGGAGAGCTATCACTACAGGTGATGCAGATGATCCTTACCATCCATTCGATGACAGTTGACTCTTCAGAGAAACTCCTCCTTGTAGCTGTTTAGGATCATCTTGAGAATTTGAATACACTGCAGTTCAAACTACATTCAGGGTCTCACTAGCATATCATGACGAACATTTTTGTTTAACACAGGTACCCAATAATTGTAAGTAACATCTTCATATGAGAGGTTTTAAAATTTCAGTACACTTGGGAGATATTATCTATAGCATCTGTAAAAGGAAAGGTCAGTCTGGAGCAAAATTCTTGCTTGCATCTGTAGAAGACTATCCTGAAAATTGCCTCTCCCAAAATTGCTGTTAATGACTTTTACTTAAGAATTTTCTCCCTGGGGCCTGCCTGGTGGTGCAAACGGTTTCGTGTGCACACTCCACTTTGGTGGCCTGGGGTTTTCAGTTTCCCAACCCTGGGCACGCACCAATGCACTGTTTGCCAAGACATGCTGTGGTGGCGTCTCATATAAAGTAGAGGAAGATGGGCACAGATGTTATCTCAGGGCCAATCTTCCTCAGCAAAAAAGAGGATCAGCATCGGATGTTACCTCAGGGCTTATCTTCCTCACAAAAAAAAAAAGAGAATTCTCTCCCATGTAATGCCAGCAAGTTCTTGATTAACTCTGCTTACAAGTACGTTTAAGGAACATCTACCCCCGAGAGCTTTTAAACTTTCCACTGTAGCTGGGATAGAATATCTATTGTATCCATCTAATGAACATACTCTGTGGAGAAAAACATTTCCATTTAGTTTTTGAGGATCATAATGGAAAGTGCCTTTTCTTCCTTTTGGTTCGTTGCCTGCACTGAGGCTGCCTTCTCAATGCAAAGACAAAATACCACTGCTCAGGCACTTTTGCCAGTAACAACTAAGGAAATAACTTCGTCCCCTGTCTCTCTTCCTTCCAGCAAATGAGGTCCACCTTCCTTAACCAGGTTGGGGACATATTGCCATTTCAGGCCTTGAGAAGGAATATCACATTCCTTTGAGAAGGCAATTTCTGATCCCGGGTTCTAAGTAGAGCACTAGGAACAAGTTAGTAAATGAGATTCAAAGATTACTGGAACTTAGCTGAACTATTTATAACACCGATTGTTGGAAATAACTTCATGCCCACTATCTCTTCCTTCCATTTCATAAAGATCAGAAACCTAAAACAGGTATATAACAGAATGCAGCTTCAGGCCTTGAGACTGAATCTCATATTCCTTTGAGAGGGAACTTTCTGACCCAGGCTTGTTAGCAAATGTCTAGAAACGACTTTGTATATGAGTGGCAATCATCACTACAGCTGTGCTCACCTGTATAAAATACCCATCCCGGGAAGTATCTTTGTGCTCACTCGCTCTTCATTTCAGCTAGTGAGAATCACCTTCCTAAACCAGGTTTAGAACATCATGCTATTTTGGTCGTTGAGAGCAAATCTCACATTCCTCTGTGAAGACACTTACTGATAACTTCTTGTAAGTAGATGTCTAGGAACAAGTTGGAGCATCAATCAGTACTACAACTGAGTAAAATGATTTATAATACCCATTCCACGAAATAACTTCATGTAAAAACTCTCTTCCTTCTAGCACTAAGCATCACTAAACTAAGCCAGTTTTGGACCATATTGCCTTGTTGGGCCCTGAGAAGGATTCTCACATTCCTTTGAGAAGGCAATTTCTGATCCCAGAATGGAAGTAGATGTCTAGGAACAAGTTTGTATATGAGTGGCAGGCGTTACTACAACTGAGCTAAGCTGTGTATAATACCCATTCCTGAAAATAACTTTGTGCCTTATCTCTCTTCCTTCCAACTCATAAGGATCACAAAGCTAAACCAGGTTTGGAACATATTGCCATGTCACTCCTTGAGATGGAATCTCATATTCCTTTGAGAAGACACATTCTGATCCTGTCCAGAATGTTGAAGTCTAGGAATAAGTATGTATATGAGTGTTAATCATTACTAGATCTGAGCTCAACTGTCTATAACAACCATTCCAGGTAATACTTTTGGCCTCATCTCTCCTCCTTCAATCTCATAAGGATCACAAATATAAACCAAGTTTCATGCATCATGCCATTTCAGGCCTTGAGAATGAATCTCACACTACTTTGAAGGCACTTTCTGATCCCTGCTTTTAAGTAGATGTCCAGGACAAGATTCTATATAAGTGGCAATCGTTACTACAACTGAACTATTCTTTGAATAACACCCGATCCTGAAAATAACTTCATGCCCAATCTATCTTCCTTCCAGCTCGTAATGAAGACCTTCCTCAAGCAAGTTGGGAACATATTGCCATTTCAGACCCTGAGAAGAAATCTCACATTCCTTTGAGACAGCAGTTTCTGATCACAGCATGTATGTAGACATCTAGGTTCAAGTTTGTATGTGAGTGGCAATCACTAATAGAGCTGTGCTTCTCTCTTCCTTCCATCTCGTAAGGATCAGAAACCTAAATCAGATTTGGAACATAATGCCATTTCAGGCCCTTGAGAACAAATCTCACACTCCTTTGAGAAAGCACTTTCTGATCTCGGCTTGGAAGTAAATGTCTAGTAACGAGTTTCTAAATGAGTGGCAATCATTACTACAGCTGAGCTAAACTATATATAAGAACCATTCCTCAAAATAACTTCCTACCCCATCTCTCTTCCTTCCAGCTCTGAAGGATTACATTTCTAAGCAAGGTTTTGAATGTAATACCATGTCGGGCCTTGAGAAGGAATCTCACATTACCTTGAGATGGAACTTTCTGATCCCAGCTTCTAAGTAGATCCCTAGAAACAAGTTTGTATATGAGTGGAATCATTACTACAACTGAGATGAACTATGAATAACACCTATTCCTGCAAATAACTTTGTGCCGGTCTCTCTTCCTTCCAGATCATAAGGCCCAGCTTCCTCAACCACGTTTGTAACATATTGCCATTTCCGGCCTTGAGAAAGAATCTCATATTCCTTTAAGAAGACACTTTCTGATCACTGCTTCTAAGTATATGTCCAGGAACAAGATTCTATATAAGTGGCAATCGTTAGTACAACTGAGCTATTCTATGAATAACATCAATTCCTGGAAAAAAACTTCATGCTCAATCTCTCTTACTTCCAGCTCGTAAGTACCACCTTCCTCGACCAAGTTTGGAACATATTGCCGTTTCAGACCTTCAGAAGGAATATCACATTCCTTTGAGAAGTTGCTTTCTGATCCTGGGGTTATGTAGATTTCTAGGAACAAGTTTGTATATGAGTGGCAATCATTACTACACCTGAGTTAATCTATGTAGAAAACTCATTCATGAAAATGTCATTGTGCCCAATCTCTCTTCCTTCCATCCAGTAAGGATCACAAACCTAAGCCAGGTTTGGGACATATTGCGATTTTGGGCCCTGAGAAGGAAAGTCACATTCCTTTGCGAAGGCCCTTTGTGTTCCCGACCTGTATGTAGGGAACTTGTTCTGTGAACAATTTTGCATATGAGTGGCAATCATGACGACAGGAGCTAAAGTATGTATAACAGCCATTCCTGGAAATCACTTTGTGCCTAATCTCTCTTCCTTTATCTCATCAGGATCAGCTTGCTCAACCATTTTTGGAATATCACGGTATTTCGGGCCTTGAGAAGGAACCTCATAGAGTCCAGCCCAATGGTGTAGTGGTTAAGTGTGCACCCTCTGTTGCTGGTGGCCCGCTTTTGGACACCGGGCACACACCGACACATAGTTTGTCTGGCCATGCTGTGGTGGCATCCCACATAAAGTGAAGGAAGATTATGACGGATGTTAGGTCTGGGCCAGTCTTCCTCAGCAAATAGAGGAGGATTGGCATGGACGTTAGCTCAGGGCTGATCTTCCTCACAAAGAAAAAAGAGAAGGAACCTCATATTTCTTTCAGAAGGAACCTTCTTAACCCGGCTTCTAAGTAGAAATGTAGGAACAAGTTTTGTTTGGCAATAATTAGTACAGCTGAGCTAAACTGTGACTAACAGCCATTCCTGGAAATAACTTCATGCCCAAACTCTCTTCATTCCGGCTCGTAAGGACCACCTTCGTCAACAAGGTTTGGAACATAGTGCCCTCTCAGGCCTTTAGAAGGAATCTCACATTCTTTTGCGAACACACTCTCTGATATCAGCTTTTAAGTAGATATCTAGGAACAAGTTTATATAGGCGTGACTGTCATTACTACAGCTGACAAACTTGGTGTAACACCCATTCCTGGACATCACTTTGTGCTTAGTCTCTCTTCTTTCCATCTCGTAAGGATCACAAACCTAAACCTGATTTGGACCATAATGCCATTTCAGTCCTTAAGAAGGAGTCTCACATTGCTTTCAGAAAGAATGTTCTGATCCTGGCTTTTACGTAGATGTCTAGGAACAAGTTTGTATATGATTGGCAATCATTACTACAGTTGAGGTGAACTTCACATAACACCCATTCCTGGAAGTAACTTTGTGCCTAATCTCTCTTCCTTCCATCTCATAAAGATCAGAAACCTAAACCAGATTTCGAACATACTGTCATTTCGCACCTGGACAACAAAACTCACATTCCCTTGAGAAGGCTCTAAGTAGATGTCTAGCAAAACGTTGCTATATGAGTTTCAATTATTAGTAGAGGTGAGCTTTATTTTGTATAACACCCATTCCAGGAAATAACTTTGTGCCTTATCTCGCTTCCTTCAATCACGTAAGGATCACAACCCAAAACAAGGTTTGGTAAATAATGCCAATTCGGCCGTTGAGAACGAATCTCACATTTCTTTGAGAAGGCAATTTCTGATCCCAACCTATATGCAGATATGCAGGAACAAGTTTGTAAATGAGTGACAATCATTATTAAAGCGGATTTAAAACGTGTATAACACCTAATCCCTGAAACAACTTTGTGCATAATCTCTCTTCCTCCCATGTTGTAAGGATCACTTTGCTCACCCAGGAACATAATTTGGAAAATAATGCCATTTCTGGACCTGAGAATTAATCTTACATTCCTTTGAGAAGGAAATTTCTGATGCAGGCTTCTAAGTAGAAGTCCATGAACAAGTTTGTATATGAGTGGCAATCTTCCGACAGCTTAGCAAAAGTATGTGTAACGCCCATTCCTGGAAATAAATTTGTGGCTAACCTCTCTTCTTTCCATCTTGTAATGGTGAAAAACCTGAACCCGTTTTGGAGCATAATGCCATTTTGTGCCCTGAGAACGAATCTCATACTCCTTTGATGAGGCACTTTCTGAACCATCTTGTAAGTAACAGTCTAGGAACGAGTAGCTATATGAGTGGTAATCGTTAGTACAACTGAGCTAACCTATGTATAGCACCTGTTTCTAGACATGACTTCATGCCCAATCTCCCTTCCTGCTGCTACAGATCTCCTTCCAAAAGCAGGCTTGTAAACAGGGCCATGTAGGGCCTTGAGGCAGGATCACTCTCAAATGCCTTGGAGAACACAATTTCTTTTCCGGGTTTGAATGTAGATGGTATGAAACAGCTTGGTATCTGAGAGGCATTCATTACTACAGCTGAATTGAACTATGTATTACAACCATTCCTGATAGTAACTTCATGCCCAATCTTTCTTCCTTCCAGCTCCCAAGGATTGCCTTCCCAAAACAGGTTTTGCATAGGGCAATGTAGGGCCTTGAGAGAGAATCTCACGCACATGTCTTAGAGAAGGATCTTTCTTATCCCGGTTTGTAAGTAGATGGTAAGAAACATCTTTCTATCTGAGTGGCATCACTACTACAGCTGAGTTAAACTATGGATAACGCCAGTTCCTGGAACGAAGTTCAGGCCCAATATCCCTTCCTTCCGTTACATAAGGATCACCTTCCTAGGGAAGGTATGGAACGAGGACCATGTAGTGCCTTGAGACAATCTCACTCACAAGCCATAGAGACCACACTTAATGATAGCGGATTCTAAGTAGATGGTTAAGAACATGTTTGTATCTGAGTGGCAAGAATTGCTACAGCTGAGCTAAACTAAGTATAACACCCATTCCTGGAAATGACTTAGTAACCAATCTCCCTTCCTTCCAACTCCTAAGGATTGCCTTCTCAAAGCAAGTTTGGAAACAGGACTGTGTATTGTCTTGCAACAGCATCTCACTCATAAGCCATTGAGAGTGTGTTTTCTCATACTACATTCTAAGTAGATGGCTAGAAGCATGTTTGTATCTGAGTGGCAGGCATTACTACAGCTGAGCTAAACTAAGTATAACTCCCATTCCTGGAAATTACTATGTGCCCAATCTCCCTCCTTCCAGGTCCAAAGGATCACTTTCCCAAAGCAGGTATGGAAACAGGTCCATGTAGTGCCTTGACACAGGATCACTCTCAAATGCCTTAGAGAATGGAATTTCTTATCCTGGGTTGGAAGTAGATGGCTAGAAACATCTTTGTTTGTGAGTGGCAATCATTACTACAGCTGAGTTAAACTATGTATAAGACCCATTCCTGGAAACAACTTGGTGCCCAATCTCCCTTTCTCCCAGCTCCTAAAGATCGCCATCCAAAACCAGGTTGTGCACAGGGCCATGGAGGGCCTTGAGAGAGGATTTCACACACATGTCTTAGGGAAGGCACTTTCTTATCTCGGCTTGTAAGTAGATGGAAAGAAACATCTTCCTATCTGAGTGACAATCACTACTGATGCTGAGTTAAACTATGTATAACACCCATTCCTGGAAAAAACTTCTTGCCAGATCTCCCTTCCTTCCAGTGCAAAAGGATCGCCTTGCCAAAGCAGGTTTACACAGGCCCATGAAGGGCCTTGAGAGACAATCTCACTCACATGATTTAGAGAAAGCACTTTCTTATCCTGGCTTGTATTTAGATGGTAAGAGACATCTTTGTATCTGAGTGGCAATCACTACTACAACTCGGATAAACTATGTACAGCACCCATTCCTGGAAGTAACTTCATGCCCCATCTCTTTTCCTTCCCAATCCTAAAAATCGCCTTCCCAAAAAGGTTTTACACAGGCCCACATAGGGCCTTCAGAGAGAATCTCGCTCACTTGCCTTAGACCGGGCATTTTCTTAATCTGGACAGTAAGTATATGTTATCAAACATCTTTCTATCTTTGTGGCAATCACTACTAGAGCTGAGTGAAACGATGGATACCAGCCATTCCTGGAAGTAATTTCATGCCCAATCTCCTTTCCTTCCAGCTCCTAAGGATGGCCTTCCCAAAGAAAGTTGTGCACAGCACCATGTAGGGCCTTGAGACAGAATCTCAGTCAAATTCCTTAGAGAAGGCACTTTCTTATCCTGGCTTTGTGAGAAGATGGTAAGAAACATCTTGGTATCTGAGGGGCAATCACTACTACAGCTGAGTTAAACTATGCATAACATCCATTCCTGGAAGTACCTTCATGCCCTATCTCCCTTCCTTCCACCTGCTAATGATCACCATCCGAAAGGAGGTTTGGAAACAAGGCCGTGGAGTTCCTAGAGACAGGAACACTCTCAAATTCCTTAGAGAACACACTTTCTTCTCTCGGTTTGTAAGTTGACAGAAAGAAACGTCTTTGTATCCAAGTGTGAATCATTACTAGCTTTCGGGTTAAGGTTCGTGTTAGAGTTTGGGTTAGGGATCGGGTTAGGTTTAGGGTTAGGATTAGGGTTCGGGTTCGGGTTCGGGTTAGGGTTAAGGTTTGGCTTAGGGTTCAGGTTAGGGTTTGTGTACTGGTTTGGTTTAGGTTTAGGGTTAGGGTTGGGGTTAGGGCTAGGGTTAGGGTTAGGGTCAGGTTTAGGTTTAGGGTTAGCTTTCGGGTTCAGATTAGGGTTAGTGTTAGTGTTAGGGTTATGGTTGGGTTCCGCTTAGGGTTAGGGTCAGGGTGCAGGTTACAGTTCAGGCTGGTTTATGGCTAGGGTTATATTTAGGATTGGGGTTAAGGTTAGGCTTAGGATTCTGGTTAGTGTTACGGTCGGGTTAGGCTTTGGGCGAGGGTTAGAGTTAGGGTTCGGGATTGAGTTATGGTTAGGCTTAGGGTAAGTGTTACTGTTTGCTTAGAATTAAGGCTATCGTTGCCTTCCCATTAGGGTTAACGTTCGGGTTATTGTTATGGTTAGGGTTATGGTTCCGGTTAGGGTTTAGTTTAGGGTTAGTGTTAGGGTTAGGGTTGGGGTTAGGGTTAGGGTTAGGGTTCTGGTTAGGGTTGGAGTTAGGGTTCGTGTACTTTTTTGGTTTAGGTTTAGGGTTAGAGTTAGCCCTCAGGTCAGTGGTCAGGTTAGCTTTAGTTTAAGGTTCGTGCTAGGGTTCAGGTTAGGGTTAGGGTTAGGTTTAGTGGTCTGGTTAGTGTTAGAGTTAGAGTTAGTGTTAGTGTTAGGGTTAGTGTTAGGGTTAGGGTTAGGGTTAGGGTTAGGGTCGGGTCCGTCTTCAGGTAAGGGTTAGTGTTAGGGATCGGTTTAGGGTACGAGTTAGGGTTAGGGTTCGTGTTAGGATTAGGGTTAGGTTTAGGGCTATGGTTGGGTTCGTGTTCGTGTTAGGGATAGGGTTCGGGTTATGGTTAGGGGTCAGGTTCGGGTTCGGATTAGATTTAGCATTAGTGTTCACGTTACGGCTAGGGTTCGGGTTCTGGTTAATGTTAACATTAGGGTTAGGTTTCAGATTAGGATTAGGGTTAGGCTTAGGGTTAATGTTAAGTTTAGGCTTAGGTTTAGTATTATGGTTCGATTTCGGGTTAGAGTTAGGGTTAGGATTCATGTTAGGGTAAGGGCTATGGTTTGGGTTAGCATTAAGTTTAGTTTTAGTGTTAGTATTTGGATTAGGATTATGGTTATGTTTCAGGTTTGGTTTAGGGTTAGCTTTAGCATTAGGGTTCACGTTAGGGTTAGGATTACGGTTGCCTTCAGTTTAGGGTTGGAGTTGGGTTATGTATAGGGTTATGTTTAGTGTTCCGATTAATGTTATGCTAGGTTTCAGTTTCGGTTTAGGGTTAGCCTTAGCTTTAGTGTTCGGGTTAGTGCTAGGGTTAGGGTTAGGGTTGGATTCGGGTTAGGGTTAGGGTTAGAATTAGGGCTGGATTTAGGGTTATGGTTCGGTGTAGTGTTAGGTTTAAGGTTAGTTTAAGGGTTGGGGTTAGGGTTAGGATTGGGTTTAGTGTTAGAGTTAGTGTTCAGGTTAGTGTTAGGGTTAGGGTTCAGCTTCAAGATCATGTTAGGGTTAGGGTTAGTGTCGAGCTAGATGTCGGGTTAGGGTTAGGGTTACGGTTCAGGTTAGGGTTTCTGATAATGTTAGGGTTAATATTCGTGTTAGGATAATGGTTAGCTATAGGGTTAGATCTGGGGTTCAGGTTGGGTTTAGGTTTCAAGTTCTTGTTCGGGTTAGTGTTAGTGTTACGTTTCGGGTTATGTTTAGGGTTAGGATTAGGGTTACAGTTATTGTTAGTGTTACATTTAGGGAGAGGTTAGTGTTCGGATTAGGGTTAGGGTTAGGGTTCGGGTTCTGGATTGTGTTAGGGTTTCGGTTATTGTCGGGTCGGCTTCGTGTCAGGGTTAGGTTTTGAGTTCAGTTTAGTTAACGGTTAGGGTGAGGGTTAGGGTTAGAGTTTGGTTTCAGGTTACTATTAGGGTTGGGGTTGAGGTTAGGATTAGGCTTCGGTTTAGTGCTAGGGTTAGGGGTAAGGTTGGTTTGGGTTAGGGTTAGAGATTGTTAGGGTTAGGGCTAGGACTGGGTTAGGGTTAGGGTTCGGGTTTGGGTTAGGATTGAGGTTAGTGTTAGGGTTTTGGTTAGGGTTAGGCTTCGGGTTAGCGCTAGGGTTAGGGTTAGGGTTGGGTTGGGTTACAGATAGCATTAGGGTTCAAGTTTAGGTTAGGGTTAGGGTACATTTAGGGTTATGGTTATGGTTAGGGTTAGGGTTGCTGTTAGAGTTCGAGTTATGGTTAGGCTTAGTGTTAGGGCTAGGTTTACTCTTAGGCTTTGGTTGGGTTAGGGTTAGGGTTAGCGTTTGGGTTAGTGTTTGTGTCATGGTTAGTTTTCAGTTTCTGGTTAGGGTTAGGGATAGCGATAGTGTTCAGGTTAGTGTTAACGCTAGAGTTCGATTTATGTTTGGTTTTGGGTTCAGGTTAGGGTTCAGATTAGGTTCATGTTTAGTGTTAAGTTTAGGTTTCAGGTGAGGATTAAGGTTAGGGTTAAGGTTAGTGTTAGGGTTAGGGTACAGGTTAGGTTTAGAGTCAGAGTAAGAGTTAGAGTAAGAGTTAAGGTTAGTTTTATGATTCGACTTCAGGTTAGGGTTTTGATTAGGTTTCGTGTTAGGGTAAGCCTTACAGTTTGGGTTAGGGTTAGATATAAGGTTAAGTTTAGTTTTAGGGTTAGTGTTTGGATTAGTGTGAGGATTCCATTTCAGGTTAGGGATTGGTTATGGTTAGGGTTAGGCTCGGGTTAGGCTTCAGGTTAGGATTAGGGTTAGGGTACGGATTAAGTTTAGGGCTAGGGTTAGTGTTCTGGTAGGAGTTAGTGTTAGGGTTAGGCCTAGGGTTAGTGTTAGAGTTGGGTTCGGATTCGGGTTAGGGTTAGGGATATGGTTACTCTTAGGGTTAGGTTTATGGTTATGGTTGGGTTCCGGTTAGGTTTAGGGTTAGGGTTCAGGTTAGGGTTCAGGTTAGGGTTAGGGTTAGGATTAGTGTTAGGTTTCAGGACAGGGTTATGGTTAAGGTTATTGTTAGGGTTACGCTTAGGCTTTGTTTGGGTTACAGTTAGTTTTAAGGTTAGGGTTCCGGTTAGTGTTAGTGTTAGGGTTCAGGTTAGGGTCTGGGTTAGGGTTAAGGTTAGGGTTTAGGGTTGGGGTTGTGGTTAAAGCTAGGGTTAGGGGTCTGGTCAGTGTTTGGGTCAGGGCCAGCACCGGTTTTCTTTAGGCTTAAAGTTAGTCTTAGGGTTTAAGGTTAGGTTTATGATTAGTGGTAGGGTTATTGTTGGGCTAGGGTTGGCGTTAGGCTTCGTTTTGGGGATCTAGGAAGTTTTAGGGTTAGGGTTGCCGTTCGGATTAGTGATAGGGTTACTGCTATGGTTTGGGTTATGGTTAGGCTAAGGTTTATGGCTAGGTTTAGGGTAGGGTTAGATTAGGGTTAGGGTTAGGGTTCGGGTAAGGGTTACGGTTAGGGTTCGGGTTAGGGTTAGTGTTAGTTTTCAGGCTAGGGTTAGGGTTAGGGTTAGGTTCAGGGTTACTCTTAAGGTTAGGGTTAGTGCAAGAGTTAGGCTTCAGTTTTGGCTTAGGGTTATGGTTAGGTGTATGATTATAGTTAGTGGTCTGATTGGGGTTCTGGTTCCAGTTCGGGTTCGGGATTTGGGTTAGGGTTAGAGTTAGGGTAGGTTTAGGCTTCGGGTTAGGGTTAGGGTTAGGGTTCGCGTTAGGATTAGGGTTAGTGTTAGGGTTAGAGTTCGGGTTCGGGTTTGGGTTACATTTAATGTTAGGATGGCGTCATGCTTTGGGTTACAGTTACCATTTGGTTCAGGTTAGGGTTTGAGTTAGGATTATGCTTAGGGTTAGAGTTCTGGTTAGGTTTAGGGTTAATGTTCGGGTTAGGGTTTAGTTGGGTTGGAGCTAGTGTTTGCTTTAGGTTTAGGGTTAGTTTTAGGGTTAGGCTAAGGGTTCAGTTTAGAGTTATGTTAGGGTTAGGGTTCAGATTCGCATTAGTAATTGGGTTCAAATGTGGTTTAGGGTTAGGTTTTGGGTTAGGGTTTGGGTTAGATTTAGGGTACCGGTTACGGTTATGGTGCGGGTTAGTGTTAGGGTTAGGGTTCGGGTTGGGGTTTGAGTTAGGGTTAACTTTAGTGTTAGGGTTCAGGTGGGTTAGGGTTAGCATTCTTGTTAGGGTTATTGGTAGGTAGAGTTTTAGGGTTAGGTTTGGGGTTAGGGTTAGGGTTCATGTTAAGTATACTGTTAGGATTAGGGTTAGCTTTCACGTTAGGATTAGGGTTAAGTTAGATTAATGGTTAGGATTAGGGTTATGGTTTAGGTTAGGTTTAGGGATAGGGTGAGTGTTAAGGTTAGGCTTCAGTTTCAGGTTATGTTTAGTGTTAGATTCAGGGTTTGGTTTCAGGTTAGGGCTAGGGTTGAGTTCACGTTAGGGTTCTGGTTAGGCTTATGGTTTTCCTTAGGTTTAGGTTTAGTGTTATAGTTAGTGTTCAGATTTGGGTTAGGGTTCGATTCGGGTTCGGGATCCAGTTAGGGTTAGGGTTAGGGTTAGGCTTCTTGTTAGCGTTAGCACTAGGGTTCAGGTTAGGTTTAGCATTAGGATTAAGTTTAGGGTTAAGGTTATGGTTAGGTTTATGCCTCAGGTTATGGATAGGTTAATGATTCGTGTTAATGTTATGGTTAGTGTTAGGGTTAGGGTTAGGGTTGAGATTAAGGTTAGGTTTATTGTTGGTGTTAGGTTTCTGGTTAGGGTTAGGGTTAGGATTCAGCTACATGTTATGTTAGTGTTCGGATTCAGTTTAGGGTTAGGGTTATGATCAGGTTAGGGTTAAGGTTAGTGTTACTGTTGGGGTTAGAGTTAGCATTAGGGTTCTGTTTAGGGCGAGGCATTACTATTCTGGTTAGTGTTAGGGTTAGGGTTAGGATTCAGTTTCAGTTAACAGTTAGGATTGCATTCGGGTTAGGTATTAGGGACAGGCTTAGTATTCGGGTTAGCTTTATGGTTTGGGTTAGGTTTCCGTTTCAGTTTAGAGCTGGCATTCAGGCTCTAGTTAAGGTTACCGTTAGGTTTTTGGTACCGTTTAGACTTAGCATTCAGGCACGGGTTAGCGTTACTGTTCTGTTTACGCTAAGGGTGAGGGTTCTGGTAAAGGTTAGGGTTATCACTAGAGGTCGGTTCAGTTTGCGGTTACAGGTAGGCCGGGTCAGTGTTAGATTTAGGCTATGTTTTGGGTTCTGTTTAGGGTTAGGGTTAGGTTTCAGGTTCAGTTTAGATTTAGGGTTTTTTTCAGTTAGTGTTGTATTTAGGGTTAGGGTTCAGTTTAGGCTTAGTATTAGCATGCGGGTTAGTGTTAGTGTTAGGTTTAGAGTTAAGGTTAGGGTTTGAGTTATGGATAGGGTTTGGGTTCGGGGTTCGGTTATGGTTAAGGTTAGGGTTAACCCTAACCTTGGGCACTTAGACGGCCAGGGCTTCACTACTCCAGAGAGGAGGCTGGGACCTGTCGCCTGAAGGGCACACCAAGGGTGGCCCCAGATCCTTAGGCCTCCGTCCTGCTGGGGCCAAACTCACTGCATTGCCATATGCTTGTCTCCGCAATTGTGACTCTACAGATGCTTTCCACTACCTGGCTGGAATTGAAAAGTGCGGGGGGGAGGTGATTACATGGTTTGGTCATTCCAGGAAGAAATGAGGCCTGGGACGAAAAAGCTGGCTGAGGCAGAGCCTTGACCTCGCACCCCAGTCTGCCTTGGCAACCAGGGCCAGACTACCACTTCCAAAGAAGGGAAGTGGCTGGCGAGCTGAGTGGGTGTGGGGGGATAGGAGGGAGACAACAGCTGAAACCAAGTCAAGAAGGGCAGTGTTCCTTCTTCACCTGCACGTGGCAGGTGCGAGAGAGCGCCCCAGTTGGTCAGAGACCAGCAGGCTGGTGAAGCGTTCAATGAGGACCCCCGACGCCTGGTGGCCGTTCCTGCGCCATTGGCCTGACACATTGAACCCAAGCCCGCAGGGGTCCCTGAGCAGCCAGAGAAAGATGGGCCCGTGAGAGAGGTAGGCAAGGTGGGCAGGTTGAGTCCACATCTCTCCTCAGGTCCCTAAGGGAGAAAAAGAGAGACACAGAAAAACAGAGAGAGAGAGAGAGAGATCTCTGGACTATGAGTCACTGCCTCCACCACTGGTGCCAACTCACACACCATCCCACTTCCCCCCGCCACCCCCATGTCTGCCCCTGGGCCAGCCCCACCACAGAGAGGTTGGTTCCTTGTCACTTCCATGCTGTCCCTTTGGCACCTGATGCCAGAGCAAGGGAAAACTTTCAGACAAATGTTTCCATGTCCCTATCCATGAGAATGGTCTTCTTCCCCTCTCAAATCTGATAACCTCACCCCCAACATCCTCCTTTGTCTTGATCTGAAGATAGTATTGAAGAGGAGAACTCTGCCATTGTGTTGAGAGACTCAGTTTCCCCTGTTTCTCCCATCTACACATGTTATTAAGCTTGAGGTTATTTTCTCCAGCTAACCTGTCCTGTTAATGATTTGGCCAGCCAAAAGAAATTTAAGGGAAAGGGTGGAAGGGGGTTCTCTCTCTGCCGCTGAGAGCCCTGAGCTGGGTCCCTCCCTCAGACTTGGCCAGGGACAGCCCATACCCAGAAGCCATCTCCCGGGGCGTCCCAGGAAAGGCTAACTGCCAGCCCCCACCCTCTCACCACTGTCAAGTCCATCATCCTCCTTCGGGATGCCTGGGCAGTTCAGGGACCCGGGTGTGGGAGGCAGATAGATCCCAGGTCTGACACACTGGTTGCAAGGCAGCTTCCACCTCTGACAGTGTCCAGCACACACCCCAGAAAACTTGGAAGCAGGCCCCAGGGCTCTTTCTTCCAGAACATGTCCCCTTGGAAGGGGCTTGGCCAAGAAGTATGCGCCGGCCGGCCAGCCGGCTGATTTAGGACAAAGCAGGTGAGCCGAGCCATCCTTCCAGTGGCCCTAGGCTTGGCACTGGCAACCTCAGGAAGAGGGCCTCGCTGGTTCCCTTCATTGTGGATTTCTCCCCAGAGCCATGTCCTGGGCACTAGGAAGGCCAGGCCCTCCTGACTCCAGAGAAGAGGCTGGGACCTGTTGCCAGAAGGGCTTTCCCAGTGTGGCCCCGGCTCCCTGGGCCTGCAGCCTGCTGGGGCCACACTCACTGCTTTGCCATATTCCTGTTTCAGTTCTTCTGACTTCACAGAGCCTCTCCTCCACCTGGCTGGAGTCGACAAGTGCAGGCGTGGGGTGAGGTCATGGTTTTGTTTTTCCAGGAAGAAATGAGGCCCCGCATGAAGCATCTGGGCCAGGCAGAGCCTTGACCTCGCACCCCAGTCCACCTTTCGCTAACAAGGCCAGACCACCACTTCTAAAGAAGGGAAGCATCCAGCGAGCTGAGTGAAAGTGGTCGGATGGGAGGGAGACAACAGCTGAAACAAAGTCAAGGAGGGCTGTGTTCCTTCTTCCCCTTCACCTGGCTGGCACAAAAGAGTGCCCCACCTGGTCTGAGCCTCACGGGTGTGTGGGGCCTTCACTGTGGACCCCTAAGGCCCGACGGCTGTGCATGCGCCCTTGGCCTGAGTGGTTGAACTCAAGCTGCAAGGCTCCCGGAGTGGCCAGACAAAGAATGGTCCACGGGAGAGGTAGGTGAGGTGGGCAGGTTGCGCCTCCACCCCCCTCAGGTCCTCGACAAAGGGAGACACAGAGAGAGCCAGAGAGATGGAGAGAGAGCGAGATCCCTGACCTCTCTAGTTTTCAGGTTAGAGTTAGAGTTCACTTTAGCTTCGGGGTGTGATCAGGTTATTGTTAGGGTTAGCGTTACCTTTGGGGTTGGGGTTAGGGTTAGCGTTATGATTAGGGTTCTGGGTAGGGTTAGGGTTTGGGCTTGGTACAGGTTTGTTTTACATGTAGGGTTAGGTTTAGAGTTTAGGGTTACAATTAGGGTTAGGATTAGGGTCAGTGGTTGGGTTCTGTTTAGTATTAGAGTTATTATTAGGTTTCAAGTAGAGTTAGGGTTAGTGTTAGGTTTAGTGTTAGTATTAGTTTTCAGGTTAGCATCAGAGTTAGTGTTTTGTTTCGGTATCGGTTTAGGCTCAGGGTTATTGTCGGGTTAGGCTTCAGGTTAGGGTTCGGGTTAGGTTTATGTTTAGGGTTAGTATTTAGATTAGGGTTATGATTAGGTTTCGGGTTCGGGAAAGTCTTAGCCTAGTGTTAGGTTTATTGTTAGGGTTAGGGTTAGAGTTAGGGATAGGTTTAGGTTTAGGGTTCAAGTTGGGTTCAGATTTTGGTTAGATTTAGGGTTAGGTTTTAGTTTCGGATTAGGGTTAGGGTTAACTTTAGGGTTCAATTCAGGGTTAGAGTTAGGGCTACGGTTAGGGTTATGGTTGGGTTTGGATTAGGGTTCGGGTTAGGGTTAGTGTTAGCATTAGGGTTAGAATTATCGTTAGAGTTCTGGTTAGGGTTAGGGTTAGCAATAGGGTTCAGGTTAGGGTAAGGTTTAGTTTTAGTGTTAGGGCTAGTGTTCAAATTAGGTTTAGGGTTAGCGTTCGGTTTCAGGATCTGGTTAGAGTTAGGGTTAGATTCGGGCTAGGATTATGGTTATAGTTAGGATTACGTTTAGGGTTAGGGCTGCTGGTAGGGTTAGGTTTAATGTTCGCGTTATGTTTAGGGTTAGGTAACGTGAGGGTTGTTTTCGTGTTAGTGTTAGGACTGGGTTTCGGTTTCATGTTCCAGATAGAGTTAGGGTTATGTTTTGCTTTTTTGTCATTGTTGGGATTAGAGTTACTGTTAGGGTTATGTTAATGTTTAGTGTGAGATTAGTGTTTGGCTTAGGGTTAGGGTCAGGGTTTGGTTTCTCAATAGGGTTAGCGTTACGGTTGGATTAGGCTTTGGGTTTGTGTTAGTTTTAGGGAAAGGGTTAAGGTTGGGTTTAGAGACAAAGTTAGGTTTGGGGTTCGGGTTCGAGTTAGGGTTATTGTTAGGGTTTGGGTTAGGTTTAAGCTTAGATTTAGGGCTAGGTTTAGAGTTAGTTTTGGATTAGGGATAGGGCTGGGTTCAGGTTGAATTTGAGTTTGAGTTAGTGTTAGGTTTAGGATTCGGGTTCGGGTTAGGGTTAAGGTTAGTTCATGTTAGAGTTAGCATTATGGTTACAGTTAGGGTTCATTTTGTGGTTAACGTTAGGGTTAGGGTTAGGTTTAGGCTTAGGGTTCAGGTTAGGGTTATGGTTAGAGTTAGTGTTCGGTTTAGGATCACAGTTAGATTGAGGGTTAGGGTTGGGTTCGGGTTCGGGTTAGGGTTAGCATTATGTTTAGTGTTAGGGTTAGTGTTTGGTTTATGGTTATGGTTAGTGTTTGGTGTCAGTATCAGGTTAGGTTTACTGTTATGGTTCATGTTAGCGTTTGAGTTAGGGTTAGGTTTCGGGTTAGGGTTAGGGTTAGGGTTAGTGTTCACCTTAGGGTTAGTTTTAGTTTTAGGGGTAGGGTTGGGTTCTGGTTCGGTTTAGATGCAAGGTTCGGTTTAGGGTTACGGTTCCAGTTCATGTTCATCTAGGGTTAGGGTTAGGATTAGGGTTACTGTGAGGTTTAGGCTTAGGTTTACGGTGAGGTTTGTCTTTGGATTAGGGTTAGGTTTAGGTTTTGGGTGGGGATAAGATTAGGTTTAAGGTTAGCATCGAATTAGGCTTTGGGTTAGGATTACTTTTGTGATCCTGGTTAGGGTTAGGTTTATGCTTAAGGTTAGGTTTAGGGTTAGGGTTGGGTTGAGTTAGGGTTACTGTTAGGGTTCATGTTAGAGTTAGGGTTATGTTTAGTCTTAGAGTTAGTGTTCATATTAGGGTTAGAGTTAGCTTTCAGGTTCGCGTTAGGGTTAAGATTACTGGTAGGGTTCTGGTTAGGGTTAGGACTAGGATTCAGGTTAGAATTGGTTTCAGGTTAGGGTTAGGGTTAGGGTTCGGGTGAAGATTAGGGTTAGTGTTAGTGTTAGTGTTAGTGTTAAGGTTGATTTTATGGTTAGGATTAGGGTCAGGGTATGGTTACGGATTCAAGATTGGATTAAAGTTAGGTTTAGGGTCGGGTTAATTTTAGGATTAGGGTTTGGGTTAAGGATTGGTTTAGGGGTAGTGTTAAGGTTAGGGTTATCGTTAAGGTTTAGGTTAGGGTTAGGATTGGTTGGCTTATGATTAGGGTTAGGGTTCATGTTAGCGTTAGTGTTATGTTTAGGTTTAGGTTTAGAATTAGTGTTCAGATTAGGGTTAGGTTTAGGGTTAGGTTTCGGGTTCAGGTTAGGGTCGGATTAGCGGTAGGGTTCGTGTTAGGGTAATGGCTAGGTTTCATGTTAGGGTTGGGTTTGGGTTAGGCTTAGGGTTCGGTTGAGCGTTATGGTTAGTGTTAGTGTTAGGGTTAGGGTTATGATTATGCTTAGGATTAGGTTTAGGATTCGGGTTAGGGCTAGAGTTAGGGTTCAGCTTAGGGTTAAGGTTAGAGTGTGGCTTAGTGTTAGGGCTAGTGTTCTGGTTAGGTTTAGGTTTAGGATCATGGTGAGGGTTCAGGTACAGTTTGTGGTTAACATTAGGTTTCATGTTAGTGTAAAGTTTAGGGTTAGAATTAGGGTTAGGGCTAAGGTTAGTGTTAGGTTTGGGTTCGCTTAGGGTTAGCATTAGGGTTAGGGTTAGGTTTAGGGTTCAGTTTAGGGTTTAGGCTGAGGGTTACTGCTAGGGTTGAGGTTATGGTTAGGCTTAGAGTTAAGGCTAGGTTTAGTTTTAGGGTTGGGTTGGGTTAGGGTAAGGGTTAAGGTTCTGGTTAGGTTTATGGTTAGTATTAGTGTTAGGTTTCAGGATAGTGTTAGACTGAGGGTTACTGTTAGGGTTAGGGTTAGGCTTATGTTTGGATTCCAGTTAGATCCAAGGTTTGTGTTCGGGTTAGGGTTTGTTTGAGGGTTAGTGTTAGTGTTAGGGTTAGAGTTCAGGTTACAGTTAGGTTTAGGTTTCAGGTTGGGGTTGGGGTTAGGGCTAGGGTTATGGGTATGGTTAATGTTAGGGTTAGGGTATGGGCACAGGTTTTATTTAGGGTTAGTGTTGGTGTTAGTGTTTAGGGTTAGGGTAGGATTAGGGTTAGTGTTAAGGTTATGCTTATGGTTCGGGTTCAGGTTACGTTTAGCGTTAAGGTGGGGTTATGCTTTCGGTTATGGTTACGATTTGGTTTGGGTTAGGGTTAAGCTTAGGGATAGGGTTCATGTTAAGGTTAGGGCTAGTGGTCGGGTTAGGGGTTGGTTGGGTTAGGTCTAGGGTTTGGATTAGGTTTAGGCTTAGTTCTAGGGTTAGAGTAAGTGTTCGGGTTAGGGTTAGATTAGGATTAGAGTTCTGGTTAGGGTTAGTATTTGGGTTTGGGTTCAGTTTAGGCTTAGCATTCAGGTTAGTGTTCGGGTTAGGGTTAGGGTACGTGTTAGGCTTAGGGTTATGATGTGGGTTAGTGTTGTGGCTCTTGTTAGTGTTAGGGTTCATGTTCGGGTTTGAGTTATGGTTCGTGTTTGCGTCAGGGATACCGTTCTGGTTAGGGTTTGGGTTAGGTTTAGTGTTTGGTTTTGGGTTGGGTTTAGGGTGCGGGTTACTGTTAGTTTTAGGGTTTGTGTTAGGGTTAGGGATAGATTTAGTGTTATGTTTAGGGTTAGGGCCATTGCTAATGTTAGTGCTAAGGCTAGGGTTAATTCTAGAGCTTGGTGAATGTTTACGGTTCGCTCTAGAGCTAGGGTTACGGTCAGGTCTAGGACTGGTTTAGGGTTAGGTCCAGAGCAAGGAGTAGACTTGGTGTTACAATTATGGTTAGGGTTATTGTTGGTTAGGGCTAAGGTTAGGGTTAGGGTAAATGTTAGTTTTATGGCCATTGCTAGGGTTAATGTTAAGGTAAGGTTATGTCTAAGCCTTGGTCAAGCATTAAGGTGTGGGCTAGGGCTAGCGTTAGTGTCAGGTCTAAGACAATATGAGGGTTAGGATTAGGGTTAAGGTTAGATTTAGGGTGAGGTTTACCGTTTGGGTTAGGGTTAGTGTTGTTTAGGGCTAGGGTAGGGTTACTCTTAGGGCTAAGGCTGGGTTATGATTAGCTAGGGATGGGTTATGATTACATAGGGCTAAGATTAGTGTTATTATTAGTGTTAGGCGAGGTTGTTTGAGGCAGGGATGGGGCTGGTTTTGAGGTTATGGCTAGGGGTAGGATTAGGATTGTGTCTGATGTTAGTGTTGGGTGTGCCTTAGGGTTGGGACAATGGAAAGTGTAGTAGTAGGCATAGGGCTTTGGTTTGGATTAGGAGGAGGGTTAGAGTTAGTGTTATGCTAGTGTTAGGGTTACTGTTAGGGCTAGGGTTAGGACTAGGGTTAAAGTTAGGGTTAGAGTTGGCTTAGGGTTACAGTTACACTGAGTGTTAGGGGTAGGCATACGATTAGGGTTAGTGCTAGTGCTAGTGTTCGGGTTTGTGATAAGCTTAGGCCTAGAGCTAAAGTTGGGATCATCCTAGCTAAAGTTGTGTTCATCCTAACCCTAAAAATAAATCTAGCCATAAACTTAAAGAGAAACCTAACCCTAAATATAATAATGAAACCTAGCCTTAATCCCAGCCCTAAGGATAACTCTTGCCATAACACTAACCCTAACACTACCCCCACACCTAACCTTCACCTTAACCCTAAACGTAACCCAAGCGTAACCCTAACCCTAACCATTGCTGTAGCCCTAAACCAGTCCTAACGCAAAATCTAGCCCTATTTCTAATCCTATACCTACCGTTAAACCTAACCTTAACCGAAACTTAAACCACCTCCCCTATCACTAATAATAACCATAACACTAATACTAGCCCTATCTAGTCATAACCCAGAATTAGCTAATCATAACCCACCCCTAACCTTAAGAGTAACCCTACCCTAGCCCTAAGCAACACTAACCCTGACTCAAATGGTAAACCTCACCCTAAACCTAACCTTAACCCTAAACTTAACCCTCACATTGTCCTAGACCTGATGCTAATGCTAGCCCTAGCCCACACCTTAATGCTTGACCAAGCCTTAAACATAACCCTAACCTTAACATAAACCCTAGCAATGGCCCTAACCCTTACACTAACCCTAACACTAACCTTAGCCGTAACCAACAATAAGCCTAAACCTAATTGTAACACCAAGCCTACTCTTTGCCCTGGACCTAACCCTAAACCAGTCCTAGACCTGACCCTAACCCTGGATCTAGAAGGAAATGTAAACCTTCACCAAGCGCTAGATCTAACCCTTACCTTAACATTAACACTAGCAATGGCCATAACTCTAACATTTACCCTAACCCTAACCTTAGCCCTAACCAACAATAACCCTAACCCTAATTGTAACACCAAGCCTACTGCTTGCCCTGGACATAACCCAAAATCAGTCCTAGACCTGACCTTAACCCTGGCTCTAGAACGAACCATAAAAATTGACCAAGCCCTAGAACTAATCCTAACCTTAGCACTAACACTAGCAATGGCCCTAACCCTAAACATCACACTAAATCTGTCCCTAACCTTAACACAAACCCTAAAACTAACATTAACACACACCCTAAGCCTAACACAAAACCCAATTCTAAACCTAACCCAAACCCTAACCAGAAATGTATCCCTGACCCGAACATGAACCTTAACTCTAACCCAAACATGAACCCTAACACTAACCCGAACCACAATACTAACCCACACTATAACCCTAAGCCTAACATGTACCCTAACCCTAACCCGAACACTAACCTGAATGCTAAGCCTAAACTGAACCCAAACCCAATACTAACACTAAGCCGAACTCCAATCCTAATCTAACCCTAACCCGAACACTTACTCTAACCCTAGAACTAAGCCTAAACCTAATCCAAACCCTAGACCTAACCCAACCAACCCCTAACCCGACCATAGCCCTAACCCTAACATGAACTTTCACCCTAACACTATCCTGAAACCTAACACTAATCCTAACCATAAGCCTAACCAGAACCCTAACCCTTACCCTAACCCAACCCACCTGTAACCCTAAACCTAGACTTAACTCTAAGCCTAATCATAAACCAAACCCTAGCAGTAACCCTAACCCTAACCCGAACCCAAACCCTGACTAACTCTAAACCTAACCTGAACCCTAAACCTAACCCAAAACTTAACCCTAACCCTAATGCTAACACTAATCCAACCCAATCCTAACGCTAACCTTAGCCCTAACCCAAATTCTAACCCTAAACTGTACACTAACATGAAACCTGTCGTTAACCATAACCCGTAACCTGAACCCTAACCATGTTACTAACATTAAACTAACTAGAACACTAGGCGTAACACTAAGCCGCACTCTAAACTTAACCCTGAGCAGAACCCTAACCCTAGCTCTAACCCTAAGCCTACCCCTAACCCGAATCCAGAATCTAATCCTAAGCATAATCCCAATCCTAACCCTAACACTAACACTAATCCTAACCAAAACCCTAACCCAACCGAATCGTAACCCTAAACCTAGCCTTAACTCTAAGTCTAACCATAACCCAAACCCCAGCAGTAACCCTAACCCTAACCCGAACCCGAACCCTAAATCTAACCTAACCCGAAAGCAAAACCTAACCCTAACCCTAATGCTAACACTAATCCAACCCAATCCTAACCCTAACCTTAGCCCTAACCCTAATTCTAACATTAAACTGTACACTAACATGAAACCTAAAGCTAACTGTAACCCGTACCTGAACCCTAACCATGATACTAAACCTAAATTTAACTAGAACACTAGCCTTAACACTAAGCCGCACTCTAAACTTAACCCTAAGCTGAACCCTAACCCTAGCCCTAACCCTACGCCTAACCCTAACCCGAATCCTAAACCTAATCCTAAGCATAAACCCAACTCTAACTCTAACTCTAACACTAACCCTAACACTCAACCGAATCCTAACCCTAACCAAAACGCAACCCTAACTTGAAACCTAGCCATTACCCTAACACGAACCCTACCGCTAATCCTAACCCTAACCTGAACCCGAAAACTAACCCTGACCCTAATATGAACAATAATTCTAAACCTAAACCTAACACTAACACTAACGCTAACATGAACCCTAACCCTAACCATAAGCCAACCTAATCTTAACCCTAACCCAAACCTTAACAATAACCGTAACCCTAACCCAAAACTGACCCTAAACCTAACACTACCCTTAAAACTAAGCTTAACCCAAACCCTAACCCTAAAATTAACCCGACCCTAATCCTAACTTTAATTCATGTTTGAACCCAAAACCATACCCTAACCCTAATACTAACCATAACCGCAACCCTAACCCTATCCCTAACACTAAACATAACCTAAAACCGACACTAACCCGAACCCAGGTCCTAACCCTAACCCAAACCCTACAGCTAATCCTAACCCTAACCCGAACCTGAAAGCTAATCCTAACCCTAATCTGAACACTAACTCTAAGACTAAACATAACCCTAAGGCTAACATGAACCCTAACAGTAACCCTAACCCAACCCAACCCTAACCCTAAACCTAGCCCTAAGCATAAGACTAACCCTAACCCAAACCCTAAACCGGACCACAAAGGTAACTCTAACCCGAAGCCTAATCTGAAGCTAAGCTTGAACCTAAATTATCCCGACACAAAACCAAAACCTAACCTTAATCCAAAGGCAAACCTCACAATAAACCTAAGCCTAAATCTCAAAGTAACCCTAATCCTAACCTTAATTCTAACATGAACATGAACCGGAAAGCTAACCCTAAACCGAAACCTAGCCCTTAACCGAACCAGAACCCAACCCTACCCCTAAAACTAACCCTAACCCTAATGTGAACACTAACCCTAACCCTAATCCTAACCATAACCCTAACCTAACCTTAAACTTGACTCTAACCCCACTCTTAACCCTTTCCCTAAAACTAACACAAACCCAAAGTCTAATGCGACCGTAACCCTAACTCCATCGAGAACCCAAAGCCTAACCCTAACCCTAAACCAAACACTAATCTCACCCTAAGCGTTAACATAACCCTAACAGTAACCCTAATCCTAACCATAACAAAAAAAAAAAAACATAACCCTAACCCTATCTGGAACATGAACCCGAAACCTAGTCCTAACTCTAACCCCAAAACAACCCTAACTTTACCTAACTCTAAACATAGCAGGAAAATTAACCCTAACCCTACCAGCAGCCCTAACCCGAACCGTAACCCTAAATATAACCCTAATCCTAGCCCGACTCTAACCCTAACTCTCACCTGATCCTGAAACCGAACCCTAACCCTAACCCTAACTCGAACACTAGCCCTAACACTAAAAATAACATTAACCTAACTTGAACCCTGTTGCTAACCCTAACCCTAACCCGAACTCTAACAATAATTCTAACCCTAATGTTAACATTAACCCTAACAGAAACACTAATCCAAACCCAGCCATAACCCTAACCCTAACTCTAACCCTCAGTTGAACCCTAATGTTAACCCTAACCCTAATCCGAAACTAAAACCTAACACTAATCCTAACCATAATCTGAACTCAACCCTAAACCTAAACCTAGCCCTAACTCTAAACCTAACCCTAACAAGAAACCTAATGCTAAAGCTAAGACTTTCCCGAACCCGAAACCTAATCATAACCCTAATCCTAATACTAACCCTAAACTTAAACCTAACCCGAACCCTAACCTGAATCCTAACCATAACAAGAACCCTAACACTAACCTAAAGCCTAACCCGACCATAACCCTGAGCCTAAACCGATACTGAAACCAAACAATAACCCTGACCCTAACTCGAAAACTAACACTAACACTAACTCTAACTCTAACTCGAAACCTAATACTAACTCTAACACTAAACTGAACCCGACCACTGACCCTAATCCTAACCCTAACAGTAACCCTAAATTCTAAACCAAACCCTACATGTAAAACAAACCCGTACCAAGCCCAAACCCTAACCCTACCCAGAACCCTAATCCTAACGCTAACCCTAACCCTAACCCCAACGGTAATACTAACCCTAAAAATAACCTGATCATACCCCAAAGCTAAACGGAACCATAACTCTAACCTGAAATCTAGAGAGGTCAGGGATCTCTCTCTCTCTCCATCTCTCTGGCTGTCACTGTGTCTCCCTTTCTCGGGGCCCTCAGGCGAGGAGGGGAGGCGCACCCTGCCCACCTCGCCTACCTCTCCTGTGGACCATTCTTTGGCCTCTCCCGGAGCCCAGTGGCTTGAGTTCAACCACTCAGGCCAAGGGTGCATGCACAGAAGTTGGGCCTCAGGGGTCCACAGTGAAGGTCCTGTCAGCCAGTGAGGCTCAGACCAGGTGGGGCGCTCTCTTGCGCCGGCCAGTTGAAGGTGAAGAAGGAACACCACCCTTCTTGACTTAACTTCAGCTGTTGTCTCCCTCCCATCCGACCACTTTCACTCAGCTCGCTGGATGCTTCCCTTCTTTGGAAGTGGTGGTCTGGCCCTGGTAGCCAAAGGCGGACTGAGGTGCGAGGTCAAGGCTCTGCCTGGGCCAGCTGCTTCATGTCAAGCCTTATTTCTTCCTGGAAAGACAAAACCATGGCCTCACTCCACGCCTGCACTTGTAGACTCCAGCCAGGTGCAGGAGAGGCTCTGTGGAGTCAGAAGGAGTGAAACAGGCATATGGCAAAGCAGTGAGTGTGGCCCCAGCAGGCTGCAGGCCCAGGGAGCCGGGGCCACACTGGGAAAGCCCTTCTGGCAACAGGTCCCAGCCTCTTCTCTGGAGTCAGGAGGGCCTGGACTTCCTAGTGCCCAGGCCATGGCTCTGGGGAGAAATCCACCATGAAGGGCACCAGTGAGGCCCTCTCCCTGAGGTGGCCAGTGCCAAGCCCAGGGCAACTGGAAGGATGGCTCGGCTCACCTCCTTTGTCCCAAGTCGACCGGCTGGCTGGCCAGCCCATACTCCTCGGCCAGGCCCCTTCCAAGGGGACAAGTTCTGGAGGAAAGAGCCCTGGGGCCTGCTGCCAAGTTTTCTGGGGTGTGTGCTAGACACTGTCAGCGATGGAAGCGGCCTTGCAACTGGTGTGCCAGACCTGGGAATTGGCTGCCTCCCACACCCGGGTCCCTGAACTGCCTGGGCCTCCCAAGGGAGGATGATGGACTTGGCAGTGGCGAGAGTGTGGAGGCTGGCAGTAAGCATTTCCTGGGATGCCTTGGCAGATGGCCTCTGGGTAAGGGCTGTCCATGGCCAGGTCTGAGGGAGGGACCCAGCTCAGGGATTTCAGTGGCAGAGAGAGAACTTCCTTCCGCCCTTTCCGTTATATTTCTTATGGTTGGCCTAATCATTAACAGGACAGGTTAGCTGGAGAAAATAATCTCAAGCTTAATAACATGTGTAGATGGGAGAAACAAGGGAAACTGAGTCTCTCAACACAATGACAGAGTTCTCCTCTTCAATACTATCTTCAGTTCAAGACAAAGGAGGATGTTGGGGGTGAGGTTTTCAGATTTGAGAGGGGAAGAAGACCATTCTCATGGATAGGGACATGGAAACCTTTGAAAGTTTTCCCCTGCCCTGGCATCAGGTCCTGAAGGGACAGCATGGAAGTGACAAGGAACCAACTTCTCTGTGGTGGGGCTGGCCCAGGGGCAGACATGGGGGTGGCGGGGGGAAGTGGGATGGTGTGTGAGTTGACACCAGTGGTGGAGGCAGTGACTCATAGTTCAGAGATCTCTCTCTCTCTCTCTCTGTTTCTCTGTGTCTCTCTCTTTCTCCTTCAGGGACCTGAGGAGAGATGTGGACTCAACCTGCCCACCTTGCCTACCTCTCTCATGGGCCCATCTTTCTCTGGCTGCTCAGGGACCCCTGCGGGCTTGGGTTCAATGTGTCAGGCCAAAGGCGCAAGCACGGCCACCAGGCGTCGGGGGTCCTCATTGAACGCTTCACCAGCCTGCTGGTCTCTGACCAACTGGGGCGCTCTCTCGCACCTGCCACGTGCAGGTGAAGAAGGAAGGCTGCCTTTCTTGACTTGGCTTCAGCTGTTGTCTCCCTCCTATCCCCCCACACCCACTCAGCTCGCCAGCCACTTCTCTTCTTTGGAAGTGGTAGTTTGGCCCTTGCTGCCAAGGTGGACTGGGGTGCGAGGTCAAGGCTTTGCCTCAGCCAGCTTCTTCGTCCTGGGCCTCATTTCTTCCTGGAATGACCAAACTAATGGCCTCACCCCACGCCTGTACTTTTCAACTCCAGCCAGGTAGAAGAAAGCCAATGTAGAGTCACAAGTGCGGAGGGAGGCATATGGCAAGGCAGTGAGTTTGGCCACAGCAGGAAGGAGACCTAAGGATCTGGGGCCACCCTTGGTGTGCCCTTCAGGCGACAGATCCCAGCCTCTTCTCTGGAGTAGTGAAGCCCTTGTCCTCCAAGTGCCCAAAGTTGGGTTAACCCTAACCTTAACCATAACCGAACTCCAAACCCAAACCCTATCCATAACTCAAACCCTAACCTTAACTCTAAACCTAACACTAACACTAACCTGCATGCTAATACTAAGCCTAAACTGAACCCTAACCCTAACTACAACCCTAACTGAAACAAAACCCTAAATCTAAACTGAACCTGAAACCTAACCCTAACACTAAAGAAGCCCAAATCATAGCCTAAACCTAACACTGACCTGAACTACCCATAACTCCAAACTGAACCGAACTCTAACGATAACCCTAACCCTTACCAGAACCCCCACCATTAGTGTAAACAGAACAGTAACACTAACCCATGTCTGCATGCTAATTCCAAATGGTACCGAAAACCTAACCCTAAGCATAACTAGAGCCTGAATGCTAACTCTAAACTGAAACAGAACCCTAACCCAAACCATAAAGCTAATCTGAACAATAAGCCTGTCCCTAACACCTAACCCGAATGCAATCCTAACTGTAAACTGAAACTGAATCCTAACCCTAACAGTAACACTAACACGAATACTATGCTTTGCCCTAAACAGAACCCTAATGCTAACTCTAACCCCAACAGTAACACTAACCCTAACCCTAAACAGATCATATCACTAAACTTAAACTGAATCCGAACACTAACTTAAAATGTAGCTGAATCCTAACCCTAACCCTAACCAGAACCCTGACACCAACAATAAACCTAACCTTAATACCAATCCTAACCCTAACACTAACCCTAACCATAACATTAACGCGAATCATTAACCTATCCATAACCTGAGCTGTAAACCTAACCATAAGTCTAACCCTAAACCTGACCATAATGCTAAACCTAACCTGAATCCTAGTTCTAACCCTAACAAGAAGCCTAACCCTAACCCTAAACCTAACCAGATCCCGAACCCGAACCCGAACCCTAACCCTAACCCTAACCCTAATCTGAACACTAACTATAACACTAAACCTATACCTAACCCAAACCATAAGCTTAACCAGAACCCTAATGCAAACCCAACCCTAGCCCTAACCCTGAACCCAAACCCAGAATCTAACACTAAACGTAACCTGAGACCAAACCCTAACCTTAACCCTAACCCTATCCTTAAACCTAACCTAAACCACAACAGGAACTCTAACCCTAAACCACCTGAACACTAACAATAAAGATAACCCTAACCCAAACCCTAAATGGAACCCTAACCCTAACACTAACCCACACCATAAACCTAACCATAACCGGTAATCTAAATCTAACCCACACCCTAACACAACATAACCCTAAACTGCATTCGAGCACAATTACTAACCAGAACTCGAACCCTAACCCTAACATAACTCTAACCTGAACCCTAGCTTAACCCTAAACCTAACCATAAACATAAAGCAAACACTAGCTCTAACGCAACTAAACTCTAACCCGAACACTAACCCTAATGTAACCAGAATACTAACCCTAAGCATAATGCTAACCCAAACCCTAACCTGAACCAAATGATAACCTTAACCCAAAGCATGAACCCATCCTACTGTTAAATGTAACCCAAACCCGAACCCCAACTCTAACCCTAACACTAATCCTAATCCTAACACGAACCCTAACCCTAACCCTAATCCGAAGCCTAATCCTACCCTAACTCTAACCCTAACCCGAATCATGAGCCCGAACTGGAACCTGAACTGCAATCAGACCACTAACTCTAACCCTACATCTAACCATAACCCTAAGCCAAAACCGAACCCTACCCTTGCACTAACCCTAACCTTAACAGTAACCCTAAAACTAACCCTAACCCTAACCCTAGCCTGAAAACTAACACTAAACCTAACCCGAAACATAACCCTAACCCTAACCGTAACCCTAATCTAACCCAACACTAAACCTAGCCATAAACCTTAGCCTAACCATAACCCAAACCATAGCAGTAACACTATCACTAATTCGAACCCCAACCCTAACCCTAAAACTTCCTAGATCCCCAAAACGAAGCCTAACCCCAACCCTAGCCCAAGCACTAACCCGAACACTAATCATAAACCTAACCCTAAACCCTAAGACTAAGTTTAAGCCTAAAGAAAACCGGTGCTGGCCCTAACCCTAACACTGACCAGAGCCCTAACCCTAGCTTTAACCACAACCCCAACCCTAAACCCTAACCTGAACCCTAACCCAGACCCTAACCTGAACTCTAACACTAACACTAACCCGAACCCTAACCTGAACCCTAACCTTAAAACTAACTGTAACCCAAACAGAGCCTAGGCGTAACCCTAACAGTAACCCTAACCCTAACCCTGTCCTGAAACCTAACACTAATCCTAAACCTAAACCTAACCCTAACCCTAACCTGAACCCTAACCCTAAACCTAACCGGAACCCAACCATAAACATAAACCTAACCCTAAGAGTAACCATATCCCTAACCCTAACCCACACCCGCAGCCAACTCTAACACTAACCCTAGGCCTAACCCTAACACTAACTCGTACCGGAACACTAACCCTAATCCTAAACTTAACCCGTACCCTTACCCTAATCCTAACCTGAAGCCTAACCCGACCCTAACCCTAACTATAACCAATCCCTAACCTGAAACCTAACCTTCACGCTAATCCAAACACTAACCCTAAAACTAAACTTAACCATATACCTAACCCTAACCCAAACTGTAACGCTTACCCTAACACGAAACCTAATCCAAAGCCTAACCTGAAGTTGAATCATAAAACTAACTCTAACTCTTACTCTAACTCTAAACCTAACCTGTACCCTAACCCTAACACAAACCCTAACTGTAACCTTAACCCTAACATTAATCCTCACCTGAAACCTAAACTTAACGCTAAACATAAACCTAATCTGAACTCTAACCCTAACCCAAAACCAAGCCTAAACCGAACTCTAGCCCTAACACTAACCTGAACACTATCGCTATCCCTAACCCTAACCAGAAACTGGAACCTAACCATGACTCAAACACTAACTCAAACCCTAACCCTAACCCAACCAAACCCTAAGAGTCAACCTAGCCCTAACCCTAAGCCTAACCCTAACTCTAACTCTAACAGCAACCCAAACACTAACCCAAACCATAACTCTAACACGAACCCTAACTCTAACCAAAACTTGAACCCTAATGCTATCCGTAACCCAACCCAACCTTAACCCTAACCCTAGCGCTAACCCGAAGCCTAACCGTAACCCAAACCCTAACACTAACCCTAATCCTAACCCAAACCTGAACCCTAACCCTAACCCAGCCCTACCCCTAATCCTAAAAAACTCTAACCCTAACCCAAACCAACCCTAACCCTAACCCTAGCACTAAACCGAAGCCTAATCCTAACCCCAACCCCAACCCTAATAGTAACCTGAAACCATACTCTAGCCCTAACCTTCACCCTAATCGTTAACTAAACCGAACCCAAAACCTAACCCTGACACGAAGCCAAACCCAACAATAACTGAAACCCTAACACAATGCAGAACCCGAACCCTAACCCTAACCCTAATCCGAACACTAACCTCTCCCTAAATGTAACACTAACAATAACTGTAAGCCTAATCCTAACACTAAGTGTAACCCGAAACGTAGCACTAACACTAACCCGAACAAGAACTTGAACCCTAAACCTAACCTGAACCCCAGATGTAACCCTAACCAGAACCCAACCTTAACCCTAGAGCTAACAATTATCCGAGCACGAATATTAACCCTAACACTATCAGAAACCCTAACCTGAACTGTAACCCTAACACTAACTCGACTCCTAGTCTGACACTAACCCAACCCTAAGATGAACTTGAAGCTGAACCCTAACCCTAACACTAACCTGAACACTAACTCTAACACTAACCCAATCCTAACCCTAACCCCAATTCTTAACCTAACCTTAAACCTAACACTACTCCGAACCATAACCCTAAATCCAACCCTAACCCTAACCTAACCCGAACCCTAAAGCTAAGGCTAACCCTAAACCGAAAGTGAAACCTAATTGTAACATTAATCCGAACACTAAACATAACCCTATACATAACCCAACTCCTAACCCTAAAATGAAACGAACCGTAATCCTAACCCTAATGCGAACCCTAAGGCTAAAGCTAACCCTAAACCACATCATAACCCTAATCCAAATACTAACACTAAAACTAAACTTAATGCTAACCCAAACCATAGCCCTTACCCTAACATGAATACTAACCCTAACTCTAACCCGAAATCGAACCATAATACTAACCTTAATCCTAAAATTAACATTAACCCTAACCCTAACCATAATCCTAACCTGAAACCTAACCCTAATGCTAACACTAACCCGAACCCGAACCCTAGCCCTAACGTGAACACTAAAGCTAAATCTAATCCGAACACAAACCAGACTCCTAACCATATCCCGAACCCTATCGCTAACCCGAACACGAACCCAACCATACCCCTAAACCTAACTCGAACCCTAACCCTAACTCGTAATGTAAACCGATCCCTAACTCTAACCCTAACCTGAAGACCGACCCAACCCTAACCCTAACACTAACACTAACTGTAACTCTAACACTAACCAGACCACTAAACCTAACCCTAACCTGAACCATAACACAAAGCTTAAACTAAAGCTAACCTGACCACTGACCTGAAGGCTAACTCTAACCCTAAACCTAAACCAAAACAGTACACGAACCCTAACTCCAACCTAACCAGAACACTAACCCTAATCCTAAGCCCAACCCTAACCCTAACACTAACCCTAAACTAAGCCCTAACCTGAACCATAACCCTAACCCTAACCTGAACCCTAACAATAACCCGAACGTTAACCCTAATGGGAAGGCAACGCTAACCCTAATTCTTAGCAACCAGTAACACTTACCCTAAGCCTAACCATAACTCAATCCTGAACCCTAACTCTAACCCTCACCCAAAGCCTAACCCGACCCGAACACTAACCAGAATCCAAAACTTAACCTTAATCCCAATCCTAAATGTAACCCTAACCATGAACCAGCCTGAACTCTAACCCGCACCCTGACCCTAACCGTAAGCAGAACCAAACCATAACCCTAACACTAACCCTAACAGTAACCCTAACCCTAACCCGAATCCGAAAGCTAACCCTAAACCTAAGCCTGACCATAACCCTAACCCTAAACCTAGCCCTAACCCTAACCCTAAACATAAATCTCTAAATCATGTGAGTGAGATTGTCTCTCAAGGCCCTTCATGAACCTGTGTAAACCTGCTTTGGCAAGGCGGTCCTTATGCGCTGGAAGGAAGGGAGATCTGGCAAGGTGTTTTTTCCAGGAATAGGTGTTATATATACTTTAACTCAGCTTCAGTAGTGATTGCCGCTCAGATAGAAAGATGTTTCTTTCCATCTACTTACAAGCCAAGATAAGAAAGTGCCTTCCCTAAGGCATGTGTGTGAAATCCTCTCTCAAGGCCCTCCATGGCCTTGTGCACAACCTGGTTTTGGATGGCGATCTTTAAGAGCTGGGAGAAAGGGAGATTGGGCACCAAGTTGTTTCCAGGAATGGGTCTTATACATAGTTTAACTCAGCTGTAGTAATGATTGCCACTCACAAACAAAGATGTTTCTAGCCATCTACTTCCAACCCAGGATAAGAAATTCCGTTCTCTAAGGCATTTGAGAGTGATCCTGTGTCAAGGCCCTACACGACCCTGTTTCCATACCTGCTTTGGGAAAGTGATCCTTTGGAGATGGAAGGAGGGAGATTGGGCACATAGTAATTTCCAGAAATGGGAGTTATACTTAGTTTAGCTCAGCTGTAGTAATGCCTGTCACTCAGATACAAACATGCTTCTAGCCATCTACTTAGAATGTAGTATGAGAAAACACGCTCTCAATGGCTTATGAGTGAGATGCTGTCACAAGACAATACACAGTCCTGTTTCCAAACCTGCTTTGCGAAGGCGATCCTTAGGAGCTGGAAGGAAGGGAGATTGGGTACTAAGTTATTTCCAGGAATGGGTGTTATACTTAGTTTAGCTCAGCTGTAGCAATTCTTGCCACTCAGATACAAACATGTTCTTAACCATCTACTTAGAATCCGCTATCATTAAGTGTGGTCTCTATGGCTTTTGAGTGAGATTGTCTCAAGGCACTAGATGGTCCTCGTTCCATACCTTCCTTGGGAAGGCGATCCTCATGTACTGGAAGGAAGGGACATTGGGCCTGAACTTCGTTCCAGGAACTGGCGTTATCCATAGTTTAACTCAGCTGTAGTAGTGATGCCACTCAGATAGAAAGAGGTTTCTTACCATCTACTTACAAACCGGGATAAGAAAGAGTCTTCTCTAAGGCATGTGCGTGAGATTCTCTCTCAAGGCCCTACATGGCCCTGTGCAAAACCTGTTTTGGGAAGGCGATCCTTGGGAGATGGAAGGAAGACAGATTGGGCATGAAGTTACTATCAGGAATTGTTGTAATACATAGTTCAATTCAGCTGTAGTAATGAATGCCTCTCAGATACCAAGCTGTTTCATACCGTCTACATTCAAACCTGGAAAAGAAATTGTGTTCTCCAAGGCATTTGAGAGTGATCCTGCCTCAAGGCCCTACATGGCGCTGTTTACAAGCCTGCTTTTGGAAGGAGATCTGTAGCAGCTGGAAGGAAGGGAGATTGGGCATGAAGTCATGTCCAGAAACAGGTGCTATACATAGGTTAACTCAGTTGTACTAACGATTACCACTCATATAGCTACTCGTTCCTAGACTGTTACTTACAAGGTGGTTCAGAAAGTACCTTATCAAAGGAGTATGAGATTCGTTCTCAGGGCACAAAATGGCATTATGCTCCAAACCGGGTTCAGGTTTTTCACCATTACAAGATGGAAAGAAGAGAGGTTAGGCACAAATTTATTTCCAGGAATGGGCGTTACACATACTTTTGCTAAGCTGTAGGAATGATTGCCACTCATATACAAACTTGTTCATGGACTTCTACTTAGAAGCCTGCATCAGAAATTTCCTTCTCAAAGGAATGTGAGATTAATTCTCAGGTCCAGAAATGGCATTATTTTCCAAATTATGTTCCTGGGTGAGCAAAGTGATCCTTACAACATGGGAGGAAGAGAGATTATGCACAAAGTTATTTCAGGGATTAGGTGTTATACACCTTTAAATCCGCTTTAATAATGATTGTCACTCATTTACAAACTTGTTCCTGCATATCTACATATAGGCTGGGATTAGAAAGTGCCTTCTCATAGGAAAGTGAGATACCTTCTCAGGGTCCGAATGCCAATATGTTCCAAAACATTTAGGTTGGTGATGCTTACGAGCTGGAAGGAAGAGAGATTGGGCACCAAGTTATTTTCAAGAATAGGTGATATATATTTCATCTCTGCTGTAGTAATGATTGCCACTCATATTCAAACTTGCTCCTAGACATTTACTTACAAGCCAGGATCAGAAATTGCCTTCTCAAAGAAATGTGAGATTCGTTCTCAATGGCCGAATTGGCATTATTTACCAAACCTCGTTTTGAGTTGTGATCCTTACGTGATTGAAGGAAGCGAGATAAGGCACAAAGTTATTTCCGGGAAAGGGTGTTATACAAAATGAAACTCACCTCTACTAATGATTGAAACTCATATAGCAACGTTTTCCTAGACATCTACTTAGAAGTCAACATTAGAAAGAGCCTTCTCAAAGGAATGTGAATTTTGTTGTCCAGGTGCGATATGACAGTATGTTCGAAATCTGGTTTAGGTTTCTGATCTTTATGAGATGGAAGGAAGAGAGATTAGGCACAAAGTTACTTCCAGGAATGGGTGTTATGTGAAGTTCACCTCAACTGTAGGGATGATTGCCAATCATATACAAACTTGTTCCTAGACATCTACGTAAAAGCCAGGATCAGAACATTCCTTCTGAAAGCAATGTGAGACTCCTTCTTAGGGACTGAAATGGCATTATCGTTCAAATCTGGTTTAGGTCTGTGATCCTTACGATATGGAAGGAAGAGAAATTAGGCACAAAGTGATTTCCAGGATTGGGTGTTATACCAAGTTTGTCAGCTGTAGTAATGACAGTCACGCCTATACAAACTTGTTCCTGGATGTCTACTTAGAAGCTGGTATCAGAGAGTGTGTTCGCAAAAGAATGTGAGATTCCTTCTAAAGGTCTGAGAGGACACTATGTTCCAAACCTGGTTGACGAAGGTGGTCCTTACAAGCCAGAATGAAGAGAGTTTGGGCATGAAGTTATTTCCAGGAATGGCTGTTAGTCACAGTTTAGCTCAGCTGTACTAATGATTGCCAAACATATACAAACTTGTTCCTAGACTTCTACTTAGAAGCTGGGATAAGAATGTTCCTTCTGAAAGGAATATGAGGTTCCTTCTCTTTTTTCCTTGTGAGGAAGATCAGCCGTGAGCTAACGTCCATGCCAATCCTCCTCTATTTGCTGAGGAAGACTGGCCCAGGCCTAACATCCGTCCCAATCTTCCTCCACTTTATGTGGGATGCCACCACAGCATGGCCTGACAAGCGGGGTGTCGGTGTGTGCCCGGTATCCGAACACTGGCCACCAGCAACAGAGGGTGCACACTTAACCACTACGCCATGGGGGTGGACCCTATGAGGTTCCTTCTCAAGGCCCAAAATAGCATGATGTTCCAAAAATGGTTAAGCAAGCTGATCCTGATGAGATAAAGGAAGAGAGATTAGGCACAAAGTGATTTCCAGGAATGGCTGTTATACATACTTTAGCTCCTGTCATCATGATTGTCACTCATATGCAAACATGTTCATAGAAATCTACATACAGGTCGGGAACACAAAGGGCCTTCACAAAGGAATGTGAAATTCCTTCTCAGGGCCCCAAACCACAATATGTCCCCAAGCTGGCTGAGGTTTGTGATCCTTACTGGATGAAATGAAGAGAGATTGGGCACAATGACATTTCCATGAATGAGTTTTCTACATAGATTAACTCAGGGGTAGTAATGATTGCCACTCATATACAAACTTGTTCCTAGACAACTACATAACCCCAGGATCAGAAAGCGACTTCTCAAAGGAATGTCATATTCCTTCTGAAGGCCTGAAACAGCAATATGTTCCAAACTTGGTCGACGAAGGTGGTACTTAAGAGCTGGAAGTAAGAGAGATTGAGCATGAAGTTTTTTTCCAGGAATTGATGTTACTCATAGAATAGATCAGTTGTACTAACGATTTCCACTTATATAGAATCTTGTTCCTGGACATATACTTAGAAGCAGTGATCAGAAAGTGCCTTCTTAAAGGAATATGCGATTCCTTCTCAAGGCTGGAAATGGCAATATGTTCCAAACGTGGTTGAGGAAGCTGGGCCTTATGATCTGGAAGGAAGAGAGACCGGCACGAAGTTATTTTCAGGAATAGATGTTATTCATAGTTCAGCTCAGTTGTAGTAATGATTCCACTCATATACAAACTTGTTTCTAGGGATCTACTTAGAAGCTGGGGTCAGAAAGTTCCTTCTCAAGGTAACGTGAGATTCATTCTCAAGGCCCGACATGGTATTACATTCAAAACCTTGCTTAGGATTGTAATCCTTTAGAGCTGGAAGGAAGGGAGATGGGGTAGGAAGTTATTTTGAGGGATGGTTCTTATACATAGTTTAGCTCAGCTGTAGTAATGATTGCCACTCATTTAGAAACTCGTTACTAGACATTTACTTCCAAGCCGAGATCAGAAAGTGCTTTCTCAAAGAAGTGTGAGATTTGTTCTCAAGGGCCTGAAATGGCATTATGTTCCAAACCTGATTTAGGTTTGTGATCCTTACGAGATGGAAGGAAGAGAGAAGCACAGCTGTATTAGTGATTGCCACTCACATGCAAACTTGAACCTAGACATCTACATACATGCTGTGATCAGAAACTGCTGTCTCAAAGGAATGTGAGATTTCTTCTCAGGGTCTGAAATGGCAATATGTTCCCAACTTGCTTGAGGAAGGTCTTCATTACGAGCTGGAAGGAAGATAGATTGGGCATGAAGTTATTTTCAGGATCGGGTGTTATTCAAAGAATAGTTCAGTTGTAGTAACGATTGCCACTTATATAGAATCTTGTCCTGGACATCTACTTAAAAGCAGGGATCAGAAAGTGCCTTCAAAGTAGTGTGAGATTCATTCTCAAGGCCTGAAATGGCATGATGCATGAAACTTGGTTTATATTTGTGATCCTTATGAGATTGAAGGAGGAGAGATGAGGCAAAAAGTATTACCTGGAATGGTTGTTATAGACAGTTGAGCTCAGATCTAGTAACGATTAACACTCATATACATACTTATTCCTAGACTTCAACATTCTGGACAGGATCAGAATGTGCCTTCTCAAAGGAATATGAGATTCCATCTCAAGGAGTGACATGGCAATATGTTCCAAACCTGGTTTAGCTTTGTGATCCTTATGAGTTGGAAGGAAGAGAGATGAGGCACAAAGTTATTTTCAGGAATGGGTATTATACACAGCTTAGCTCAGCTGTCGTAAAGCTTGCCACTCATATACAAATTGTTCCTAGACATCTACTTCCACTCTGGGATCAGAAAGTGCCTTCTCAAAGGAATGCGAGAATCCTTCTCAGGGCCCAACAAGGCAATATGGTCCAAAACTGGTTTAGTTTAGTGATGCTTAGTGCTAGAAGGAAGAGAGTTTTTACATGAAGTTATTTCGAGGAATATGTATTATAAATCATTTTATTCAGCTGTAGTACTGATTGATGCTCCAATATAAACTTGTTCCTAGACATCTACTTACAAGAAGTTATCAGTAAGTGTCTTCACAGAGGAATGTGAGATTTGCTCTCAACGACTAAAATAGCATGATGTTCTAAACCTGGTTTAGGAAGGTGATTCTCACGAGCTGAAAGGAAGGGTGAGTGAGCACAAAGATACTTCCCGGGATGGGTATTTTATACAGATGAGCTCAGCTGTAGTGATGACTGCCACTCATATACTAACTTGTTCCTGGACATCTACTTACATGCTGGGACGAGAAATGCCTTCTCAAAGGAATGTGATATTCCCTCCTAAGCCTCGAAACAGCAATATATTCAAAACCTCTTTTAGGATAGTAAACCTTCAGAGCTGGAAGGAAGAGAGATTGGGCATGAAGGTATTTCCAGAAATGGGTGTTAGCCATAGGTTAGCTCAGCTGTATTAATGATTGCCGCTCATATACAAAGTCGTTTCTAGACATTTGCTTACAAGCCTGGGTCAGAAAGTGCCCTCTCAAAGGAATATGAGATTCAATCTCAAGGCCTGAAACTGCATTCTGTTATATACCTATTTTAGTTTTTTTTTTTTTTAAAGATTTTATTTATTTATTTTTCCCCCCAAAGCCCCAGTAGATAGCTGTACGTCATAGTTGCACATCTTTCTAGTTGCCGTATGTGGGACGCGGCCTCAGCATGGCCGGAGAAGCGGTGTGTCGATGCGCGCCGGGATCCGAACCCGGGCCGCCAGCAGCGGAATGCGTGCACTTAACCTCTAAGCCAAGGTGCCGGCCCCTATTTTAGGTTTTTGATCTTTACTAGATGTAAGGAAGAGATAGTGGGCATGAAGTTATTTCCAACAATCGGTGTTATACATAGTTCAGTGAAGTTCCAGTAATCATTAAAATTCAATTACTAACTTGTTCCTAGTGCTCTACTTAGAACCCAGGATCAGAAATTGCCTTCTCAAAGGAATGTGATATTCCTTCTCAAGACCTGAAATGGCAATATGTCCCCAACCTGGTTAAGGAAGGTGGACCTCATTTGCTGGAGGGAAGAGAGACAGGGCACGAAGTTATTTCCTTAGTTGTTACCGGCAAAAGTGCCTGAGCAGTGGTATTTTGTCTTTCCATTGAGAAGGCAGCCTCAGTGCAGGCAACGAACCAAAAGGAAGAAAAGGCACTTTCCATTATGATCCTCAAAAACTAAATGGAAATGTTTTTCTCCACAGAGTATGTTCATTAGATGGATACAATAGATATTCTATCCCAGCTACAGTGGAAAGTTTAAAAGCTCTCAGGGGTAGATGTTTCTTAAACGTACTTGCAAGCAGAGTTAATCAAGAACTTGCTGGCATTACATGGGAGAGAATTCTCTTTTTTTTTTGTGAGGAAGATAAGCCCTGAGGTAACATCCGATGCTGATCCTCCTCTTTTTTGCTGAGGAAGATTGGCCCTGAGATAACATCTGTGCCCATCTTCCTCTACTTTATATGAGACGCCACCACAGCATGTCTTGGCAAACAGTGCATTGGTGCGTGCCCAGGGTTGGGAAACTGAAAACCCCAGGCCACCAAAGTGGAGTGTGCACACCAAACTGTTTGCGCCACCGGGCAGGCCCCAGGGAGAAAATTCTTAAGTAAATGTCGTTAACAGCAATGTTGGGAGAGGCAATATTCAGGATAGTCCTCTACAGATGCAAGCAAGAATTTTGCTCCAGACTGGCCTTACCTTTTACAGATGCTATATATACTATCTCCCAGGTGTACTGAAATTTTAAAACCTCTCATATGAAGATGTTACTTACACTTATTTGGTACTTGTGTTAAACAAAAGTGTTCGTCATGATATGCTAGTGAGACCCTGAATGTAGTTTGAACTGCAGTGTATTCAAATTCTCAAGATGATCCTAAACAGCTACAAGGAGGAGTTTCTCTGAAGAGTCAACTGTCATCGAATGGATGGTAAGGATCATCTGCATCACCTGTGGTGATAGCTCTCCTAGTAAGATGATCCTGAAAACTACTGGCAAACTTGGTTGCTTAGTGGTGTTTTGTCATTCCATTGGGAAGACAGCCTCAGCGCAGGCAATGAACCGCAAAGAGGAAAAGGTACTGAACCACATCATCCAAAAATCTGCATGGAAGAGTTTTTTTGCACAGGATACATTCATGTACTGGATGTTATGGATATTGTGTCCCAGCTGCGGTGGAAAGTTTAAAAGTTCTCAGAGGCAGATCCTGGGGAAAGCTACTTGCAATCTGAGTTCAACAAGGTCTTTCTTTCATTAAATGGGGAAAGAATTACTAAGTGAATGTTGTTAACTGCAAGGATGCAAAGGAAATTTTCAGGATAGTGCTATACAGATATTAGCAAGAAATTTTCTCTACAATGAACTGTCATTTTATGGATGTTATAGATACTCCCATCTGTACTGAAACTTTAAAACCTCTCATATGAAGGTATTCCTAACAGATATTTGCAACCTGTGTTAAACAATAATGTTGATAATGATATGCTATTGAGACCCTGAAGGTAGACTGAACTACAATGTTTTTAATGTCACTCATGGATATGATTCTAAACAGTGAGAAGTAAAGATATTCTTCACACGGTACCTTCGTTGACTGGATGTGATAGAGTTTCTTCCCCGGTTTTGGTGACAATTTTAACATCTCATAGGAATGTGCTCCTAGCAGCAACTGGCAATATAGGTTTACAGTGGTGTTTTGTCTTTACTTTGGGGAGGAGGCCTGAGTGCAAGCAATGAACTGCAGAGATAAAAGCCACTTTGCAAGATGATCTTAAAAAGCTAAAATGATGTATGTTCCTCCACAGAGTACTTACATGGAATGTATGGTATAGATATTCTGTCCCAGCTGCAGTGGAAAGTTTAAAAGCTCGCAAAGGCAGATCTGCTGAAAGCCACTTGCCATCTGAGTTCAGCAAGATCTTTCTTGCCTTACCTGGGAGCGAATTCCTAAGTGCAGGTCAGTAACTGCAATGGTGGAAAAGGCAATTTTCAGGATAATCCTATACAGATACAACCAAGAGATTTTCTCCACACTGAACTCTCATTTCATGGATGTTATAGATACTCTCTCCAGCTGTACTGAAAATTTAAAATCTCTCATATGAAGATGTTACTAACAGATATTGGCAACCTGTGTTAAGCAATAGTGTTCATCATGATATGTTAATGATACCCTAAATGCAGGCTGAACTGCAGTGCGTTTAAAGTCATTCATGAAGATAATCCTAAGCAGGTAGTAGAAGAGGTTATCTTCACGGTATACTTTCATTGAATGGATTTAATAGATCTTCTTTCCGAGGTGTGTTGATAAGTTGAAACTCTCCTAGGAAGGTGTTCCTAACAGCTACTGGCAGAGTAGGTTTAGCAGTAGTGTTTT
Source organism: Diceros bicornis minor (assembly GCF_020826845.1). NCBI lineage: Eukaryota > Metazoa > Chordata > Mammalia > Perissodactyla > Rhinocerotidae > Diceros > Diceros bicornis. The sequence continues at coordinate 346,523 of NW_026690890.1, forward strand.
CTCTTTAAATCAGGGAGGAAACGTGAGTGCAGGCAATGAAATGCAAAGATGAAAATGCAATTGACAATATGATCTGAAGAAGCTAAAAGCAAGTGTTTTCCTCCACAAGGTACTTACATGGAATGGATATTATAGATAAGTTCTCCCAGCTGCAGTGGAAATTTTAAAAGCTCTCAGAGGCAGATCATTCTTAAGGGACCTTGCAAGCTGAGTTCAACAAATGTTTTCTTGCTTTACTTTGGAAAGAGAGCTGAGTGAAGGCCATTAAATGCAATGAGGGAAAAGGCAATTTGCATGATGAACCTACATATACACGAATGAGATTTTTACCAAACTTGTCTTTCATATTATGGATGTTATAGATACTCTCTCCCAGCAGGACTGAAGTTTTAAAACCTCTAAGATGAAGATGTTGCTTTCAGATATTGGCCACCTGTCTTAAACAATATAGTTCATCATGATATGCTAGTGCGACTCGGACTAGAGTTTGAACTGAGTCTATTAAAAGTCTCTTCTCAAGGTGACCATTAACAGCCACAAGCTGGAGTTTCTCTGAAGCGTCAACTTTCTTTGAGTTGATCATAACAATAATCTGCACCACCTGTAGTGATCGTTCAAATGCTCTCCTAAGAAGACGCTCTGATGGCTACTGGCAAAGGTCATTGAGCAGGAGTGTTTTGTATTTCCATTGGGAAGGGAGGCTCAGTGCAGGCAATGAACGACAAAGAGGAAAAGGCACTTTACAATATGATCCTAAAAAGCTAAAAGGAAGAATTTTTCTCCACAGGGTACATTTCTAAAATGGATGTTATTGATATTCGCTCCCCACTGCAGTGAAAAGTTTAAAAGCTCTCAGAGGGAGAGCCTCCTTAAAGATACTTCCAAACTGAGTTCAGCAAACATTTTTTACCTGACTTGGGAGAAAGAGCACGGATAAAGGTTATTTATTGCAACGTTGGAAAAGGCAATTTTCAGAATAGTCCTATACAGATACACGCAAAAGATTTTCTCTACACCGGAATTTCAATTGATGGATGTTATAGATACCCTTTGCCAGCTGTACTGACATTTGAAAACCACTCATATGAAGATGTTACTTACAGATATTGGCCAACTGTGATAAACAATAGTGTTCATCATGATATGTTACTGAGAACCTGAAGGCAGACTGAACTGCAGTGTAGTCAAAGTCTCGTCTCAAGATCATCCCTAACAGCTGTAAGCAGAGTTTCTCTGAAGAGTCCGCTTTCATTGAATGTAGGGTAATGATAATCTGCACCACATGTGGTGATAGTTTGAAAGCTCTCCTAGGAGTGTTTCAAAGAGTTACTGGTAAACGTCGTTGAGCAGTGGTATTTTGTCTTGCCTGTGGGAAGGAAGCCACAGTGCAGGACATGAACTACAAAGAGGAAAAGGCACTTTACTATGTGATCCAAAATACTAAAAGGAAGACTTTTCCACCACAGAGTATGTTCATGGAATGGATGTTATAGATATTCTCTCCCAGCTACAATGGAAAGTTTAAAAGATCTCAGGGGAAGGTGGTCTTTAAAGATACTTGCAAGCAAGTTCAGCAAGAACTTTCTGGCATTACAAGGAGAGAATTCCTATGTGTAGGTCATTAACAGCAATGATGTAAATGGCAATTTTCAGGATAATCCTATACAGATATAAACAAGAGATTGTCTCCAAAGTGAAATTTCATTTTATGGATGTTACATATACTGTCTCCCAGCCGTACTGAAATTTTAAAACCTCTCCAATGAGGATGTCACTACCAGATATTCGTCACCTGTGTTAAGCAATAGTGTTCGTCATGACATGCTAGTGAGACCCTGAACGCAGATTGAACTGCAGTGTATTTGAAGTCACTTATGAAGATGACCCTAAACAGTTATAAGCAGAAGTTATCCTCACGGTGTACTTTCATTAAATGGATGTGATAGAGCTTTATTCTGAGCTGTGGTGAAAAGTGTAAACTCTCATGGGAAGGTATTCCTAATCGCTACTGGCAGAGTAGGTTTAGCAGTGGTGTTTTTTCTTTACATCAAGGAGGAAGCCTGAGGTCAGGCAATGAAATTCAAAGATGAGAATGCAATTGACAATATGATCCAAAGAAGCTAAAAGCAAGTGTTTTCCTCCACAGAGTACTTACATGGAATGGATGTAATGAATAGGTTCTCCTAGCTGCAGTGAAAAGATTACAAGCTCTCAGAGGATGATCGTCCTTAAAGATTCCTGCAAGGCGAGTTAAGAAACACTTTCTTGCATTACATGGGATAGAGAGCCTGAGCGAAGGTCGTTAACTGCAGTGATCTAAAGGCAATATGCAGGCTGATCCCATAAAGAGACACGCCTCAGATTTTCTGCATATTTCACTTTCATCTTATGGATGTTATAGATACCCTCTCCCAGCTGTACCGAAATTTTAAAACATCTCAGATGAAGATGTTACTTACAGATATAGGCCACATGTGTTAAGCTATAATGTTTGTCATGATATGTTCATGAGAGCCTGAAAGTGGATTGAACTCTAGTGTATTAAATATCTCTCCTCAAGATGATCCTAAACAGCTACTATCAGGAGTTTTTCTGAAGATTCAACTTGAATGGAATGGATGTTAAATATAATCAGCAAAACCTTTAATAATACTTTGAAAGCTCTCATACAAACCTGTCCTTACAGCTACTGGCAAAATTGGTTGAGCAGTGGTGTTTTGTCTCTATATAGTGAAGGAAACATCATTGCAGGCAATGAACAGCAAAGAGGAAAAGGCAATTTAACATATGATCCTAATACCTAAAAGGAGGACTTTTTATGCACAGAGTATGTTCCCGGAATGGATGTTGGAGATATTCTCTCCCAGATGCAGTGAATTGTTTAATAGATCTCAGAGGAAAAACCTCCTCAGAGATACTTGCATACTGAGTTCAGCAAACATTTTCTTGCATGTCTTGGGAGAGAGAGCCTGAGTGAAAGTCGTTAACTGCAAAGAGGGAAAAGGCAATTTGCAAGAAGATTCTATATAGATGCAAGGATGAGATTTTCTCCACACTTGACTTTCATTTTATGGATGTTATAGATACTCTCCTCTAGCTGCAGTGAAACTGATAAACCTCTCATATGAAGATGTAACCTATGATATTGACCACTTGTGTTAATCAATAGTGTTCATCATAATATGCTACTCAGACCGCGAATGCAGATTGAACTGCAGTAATTAAAAGACTCTTCTCAAGATGATCCTAAACACCTACAAGCAGGAGTTGCTCTGAACAGTCAACTTTTATTGAATGGATGGTAATTATCATCTGCACCACCTGTAGTGATAGTTGGAAAGCTGTCATAGGACGTTGTTCCTAACAGCTACTTTCAAACTTGTTTGAGCAGTGGTGAGTTGTCTTTCAGTTGGGAAGGGAGCCTCAGTGCAGGCAATGAGCGACAAAGAGGAAAAGGCACTTGAACATATCCTAAAATGGTAACTTGAAGAGTTGCTCACCACAGAGTAGGTTCATGGAATGGATGTTAGAGTAATACTTGCCCCACGGCAGTGGAAAGTTTAAAAGCTCTCAGAGGCAGATGCTCCTGTAAAGTACTTGGAAGCAGAGGTCAACAAGAACGTTCTTGCTTTACATGGGGAAGAATTCCTGATTGAAGGTAGTTAACTGCAATGTTGATAAAGGCAATTATCAGGATAGTCGTATACAGATAGAAGCAAGAAATTTTATACATACTAGACTTTCGTTTTATGGATGTTATAGATACACTCTCCCAGTGTTACTGTAATTTTAAATCCTCTCATATGAAGATGTTACTATCAGATACTGGCAAGCTGTGATAAGCAGTAATGGTCATCATGATATGCTAGTGAGACTCTGAATATAGATTGAACTGCAGTGTAGTTAAAGCCACTTAAGAACATGGTCATAAACGCTTACAAGAGGAGGTTTTCTTCATGGTGTCCTTTCATTGAATGGATGTGATACAGCTTCTTTCCGAGCTGTGGTGAAAAGTGGAAACTCCCCTAGGAAGGTGTTCCCAACAGCCACTTGCAATGTAGGTTTAGCAAGGGTGCTTTCTTTTATATCAAGTAGGAAACCTGAGTGCATGCAATCAAATGCAAAGATGAAAGGCACTTTACAATATGATCCTAAAAAGCTAAAAGGAAGTTTTTTCCTCCACAGAGAACTTACATGGAATGGATGTTACAGATATTCTCTTGCAGCTGCAGTGCAAGTTTACAAGCTCTCAAAGGAGGATCCTGCTTAAAGCTCCATGCCAGCTGAGTTCAGCAAGTAGTTTCTTGCCTTACATAGGAGAGAAAGCCTGAGTGACGGTCGTTAACTACAGTGATGGAAAAGGCAATTTGCAGGAGGATCCTATAGACACAGCAGCCAGAGATTTTCTGCACACTTGACTTTCATTTTATGAATGTTACAGATACTCTCTCCCAGCTGTAGTGACAAGTTTAAAAGCCCTCCAAGGAAGGGCTGACTTACAGCTACAGGGCTGTTGGGTTCAGAACGGGTGTTCTTTCATTATATTTGAGGGAAAGCCTGAGTGCAGGCCATGAAGATCAATGATTGAAAAGTTCACTCATCAAGATGATCTTCAGCAACTAAAATGAGTTTTTTTCCACCGTGTATGGTATTTCAATGGATGTTATAGATACTTTCTCCCAGCAGTAGTGAAAAGCTTAAAAGCTCTCATGGGAAGATCTTACTTACAGCTAATGGCAACCTTTGCTCAGTAAGAACATTCTCTCCTATACTGTGAGAGAGAGCCTGAGTAAATGTCGTGAGCTGCAATGTTTGAAAAAGTACTTTTCAGTGCAGATGCTAAACAGGTACAAGCAAGGGTTTTTCTCCACACTGTGCTTTTCGTATATGCATATTAGAGATATTCTCTTCCTTGTGTAGTGAAAAGTTTAGGCTTTCTCATAGGAAGATGCTCCCTAACAGCTACTGGCCAACCAAGCTCAACAAGCACATTCTTTCGTTCCCCATGTAAGAGAAAGCCCGAATGAAAGACGTAAATTGCAACCTTTGAAAAGGGACTTTTCAAGACCATCATAAACAGATAAAAAAAGGAGTTTTTCTTCACCCTGTACTTTCATTGAATGGATGTTACAGATATGCTGTACCAGTTGTAGTGAAAAGTATAAAAGGTCTCGTTAGAGTATGTTCCCTACAGCTATTGGCAAGCTGAATTCAGCAGAAGTGCTCTTTCAATACATTGGATAGAAACCTGAGTGTAGACTATTAACAGGTTATGTGTGATATCAGTCATGTGTCCTTTGTGAGATTGCTCATTTATTTATGTGTGAAATCACACCCATTTTTATGAGTTACATCACATCAATAGTGTGACATCACTCCCACTGCTATCTGTGAGATCAGTGACATGTAAATTGTGACATCACTCCCATTTTGTGCATGTGATATCACACCCAATGTTATGTGTGATGTGATACACTTGTTTATGGGTGACATCACAGCCCTTTGTGTGTGCCAACATCCTCTTTGCGTGTCACATCCATCAATTGTGAGTGACATCAACCTTAATTTTCATATGATATCAAACCACTATTGTGTGCGGTGTTACTCCCAGTATTATGTATGACATCACACCACTTGATTGTGACATCACTTTGATAGTGTGTTTGACATCACGCCAACAGTGTGTGACATCGCTCACATTTTGTGTGTGACATCATTCCAATCGTTATGTGTGACATCACACCCATTTTGAGACATCACACACTTTGAGCAGGATAAAACTAGGTTAGCCTGTCACATCTCTCAAATTGTGTGATATCACTCCCATTGTGTGTGATGACAGTCATATTCTTAACAGTGATGTGACACCCACTGTTATGTATGAAGTCACTTCAGGTTTCTGTGAAATCTCTCACATTTTACTCTGACATATCGCACTGGTGTGTTTTGTGTAACTCTCATTGCTATGTGTGGATATTCACTCATTTTCCTTAGAGACACCACTCCTGTTGTCTGTGACATCACCAGGTTGGTGTTAGCCTTCACACTCATTGTGTGTCTGACATCACACCAATGGTGTACTTGTGACAGGGCTCACATTTGTGATTGAAAACATACCCAATGATATGAGTGACATTATTCACTTTTTTGTGGCATAAGACAAGACACTTTTTCATGTATGACATCACACCTATTATGAGTGTGACAACATTCAGAGATGTTGACATCGCACCAATTGCGTGTGACATGAATGCAATTTAGCATATGAAATCGCTATTGTTATGTGTGAAGTTACTACTAATATTCTGTGTGACGTCACACTAATTCTTGAGGACATCACTCTACTACTGTTGTGCCGTCACTCTCATGGTGTTTCTGTGACTTCATTCATATATTTGGAGTGACATCTCTCTGTTATTTGAGACAACATGCCTGTTGTTTTTATGACATCACACCAATAGTGTGACATCACTGACACACATGTGTGACATCAGTCACGAGTCCTCTGCTGTATTATTCACCTGTTTCTGTGTGACATCACTCACATTATGTGTGACATCATTTGAATTGTGTGACAACACTCTCACTGCTATGTGTGACATCATCATGTCCCTTTTGACACAACTCACTTTTTATAGTATGACATCACTCCCATTGTGTGCATGGGATATCACACCCATTGTTATGCCTGACATGACACACACGGTTATGGGTGACATCACACCACTTGTGTGTGTGACAACATCCTCATCTTGTGTCACATAACATCAATTGTGTGTGACATCAACCTTAATTAGGATATTATATCCCAACTGTCGTTATGTTGGTGTCACTCCCAGTATTACATATGACATGACACCAATTGAGTGTGGCATCACTCTGATAGTGTGTTTGACATCACTCCAACGTCATGCTTGTGACATCATTCACATTTTTTGTGTGACATCACTGCAATTGTTATGTGTGACATCACCCCCTTTTTTGGACATCACACACCTTGATTGTGGTAACACTAGGATAGCCAGTCACATCTCACATATTGTGTGATATCACTCCCATTGCATGTGACAGCAGTCATATTATTCAGTGTTATGTGACATCCGCTCTTTTTATTTTTTTTAATTTTTCGTTTATTGCAGTAACATTGGTTTACAACATTGTAAAAATTTCAGGTGTACATCACTACACCTCCACTTCTGCACAGATTACATCATGTTCACCACCAAAACACCAACTAAAACCCATCACCACACACATGTACCGAACCATCCCCTTCACCTCCCTCCCCCCCAGCAACCACCAATCCAAACTCTGTCCCTATGTGTTTGTTTATTGTTGTTATTATCTATTACTTAACGAAGGAAATCATACGGTATTTGACCTTCTCCCTCTGACTTATTTCACTTTGCATTATACCCTCAATATCCATCCATGTTGTCACAAATGGCTGGATTTCATCATTTCTTATGGCAGAGTAGTATTCCATTGTGTATATATACCACAGCTTGTTTATCCATTCGTCCCTTGATTGGCACTTAGGTTGCTTCCAAGTCTTGGCTATTGTGAATAATGCTGCAATGAACACAGGGGTGCATGTACTTTTACAAATTGGTGTTTTCAAGTTCTTTGGATAAATACCCAACAGTGGAATAGCTGGATCATATGGTAGTTCTAACCTTGATTTTTTGAGGAATCTCCGTACTGTTTTCCATAGTGGCTGCACCAGTTTGCACAGCCACCAGCAGTGTGTGAGAGTACCCTTGTCTCCAAAGCTTCTCCAACACATGTTGTATCCTGTCTTGTTAATTATAGCCATTCTGACAGGCGTGAGGTGATATCTCATTGTAGTTTTGATTTGCATTTCCCTGATAGTTAGTGATTTTGAACATCTTTTCATGTGTCTGTTGGCCATCTGTATATCTTCTTTGGAGAAATATCTATTCAGGTCTTTTGCCCATTTTTTAATTGGGTTGGTAGTTTTTTTGTTGTTGAGATGTATGAGTTCTTTATATATTTTGGAGATTAAGCCCTTATCACATGTATGGTTTGCAAATACCTTCTCCCAATTGTTAGGTTGTCTTTTCGTTTTGTTGATGGTGTCCTTTGCTGTGCAGAAGCTTTTTAGTTTGATGTAGTCCCATTTGTTTATTTTTTCTGTTGTTTCTCGTGCCCGGTCAGACATGGTGTTTGAAAATATGTTGCTAAGACCGATGTCAAAGAGCGTACTGCCTATGTTTACTTCTAGAAGTTTCACAGTTTCAGGTCTTACATTCAAGTCTTTAATCCATTTGGAGTTAATTTTTGTGTATGGTGTAAAGTAAGGGTCTACTTTCATTTTTTTGCATGTGGCTGTCCAGTTTTCCCAACACCATTTGTTGAAGAGACTTTCTTTTCTCCATTGTATGTTCTTGGCTCCTTTGTCAAAGATTAGCTGTCCATAGATGTGTGGGTTTATTTCTGGGCTTTCGATTCTATTCCATTGATCTGTGTGTCTGTTTTTGTGCCAGTACCATGCTGTTTTGGTTACTATAGCTTTGTAGTATATTTTGAAATCAGGGAGTGTGATACCTCCAGCTTTGTTCTTTTTTCTCAGAATTCCTTTAGCTATTCGGGGTCTTTTGTTGTTCCACATAAGTTTTAGGATTCTTTGTTCTATTTCTGTGAAAAATGTTGTTGGAACTTTGATAGGGATTGCATTGAATCTATAGATGGCTTTAGGAAGTATGGACATCTTAACTATGTTAATTCTTCCAATCCAAGAGCACGGAATATCTTTCCATTTCTTTGTGTCTTCTTCAATTTCTTTCAGCAATATTTTATAGTTTTTGGTGTACAGATCTTTCACCTCTTTGGTTAAGTTTATTCCTAGGTATTTTATTCTTTTTGTTGCAATTGTAAATGGGATGGTATTCTTAATTTCTCTTTCTGCTACTTCATTGTTAGTGTACAGAAATGCAACTGATTTTTGTATGTTGATTTTGTATCCTGCAACTTTACCATATTCGTTTATTACTTCTAAAAGTTTTCTGGTGGATTCTTTAGGGTTTTCTATATATAAAATCATGTCATCTGCAAATAGTGACAGTTTCACTTCTTCCTTTCCAATCCTTTTTATTTCTTTCTCTTGCCTGATTGCTCTGGCTAGGACTTCCAGTACTATGTTAAATAGGAGTGGTGACAGTGGGCATCCTTGTCTGGTTCCTGTTCTTAGAGGGATAGCTTTCAGTTTTTCACCATTGAGGAGGATATTAGCTGTGGGTTTGTCATATATGGTCTTTATTATGTTGAGGTACTTTCCTTCTATACTCATTTTATTCAGAGTTTTTATCATAAATGGATGCTGTATCTTGTCAAATGCTTTCTCTGCATCTATTGAGATGATCATGTGATTTTTATTTTTCATTTTATTAATGTGGTGTATTACGTTGATTGATTTGCTAATGTTAAACCATCCCTGCGTACCTGGAATAAATCCCACTTGATCATGGTGTATAATCTTTTTAACGTATTGTTGTATGTGATTTGCTAGTATTTTGTTGAGGATTTTTGCATCGATGTTCATCAGTGATATTGGCCTGTAATTTTCTTTTTTTGTGTTGTCTTTGTCTGGTTTTGGTATCAGGGTAGTGTCAGCTTTGTAGAATGAGTTAGGGAGCTTCCCCCCTCCTCAATTTTTTCGAAGAGTTTGAGAAGGATAGGTATTAAGTCTTCTTTGAATGTTTGGTAGAATTCACCAGGAAAGCCATCTGGTCCTGGATTTTTATTTTTGGGGAGGTTTTTGATTACTGTTTTGATCTCCTTACTGGTGATTGGTCTATTCAAATTCTCTACTTCTTCTTGATCCAGTTTTGGAAGGTTGTATGATTCTAAGAATTTATCCATTTCTTCCAGATTGTCGAATTGGTTGGCATATAGCTTTTCATAGTATTCTCTTATAATCTTTTGTATTTCTGGGGTGTCTGTTGTAACCTCTCCTCTTTCATTTCTGATTTTACTTATTTGTGCCTTCTCTCCTTTTTTCTTGGTGAGTCTAGCTAAAGGTTTGTCAATTTTGTTGATCTTTTCAAAGAACTAGCTCTTGGTTTTATTAATTTTTCTTTTTTTTTTTTGGTCTCTATTTCATTTATTTCTGCTCTGATGTTTATTATTTCCCTTCTTCTACTGATTTTGGGCTTTGTTTGTTCTTCTTTTTCCAGTTCCTTTAGGTGCATTGTTAGATTATTTATTTGAGATTTTTCTTGTTTGTTTAGATAGGCCTGTATCACTATAAACTTCCCTCTTAGAACCGCTTTTGCTGTATCCATTAATTCTGGCATGTAGTATTTTCATTTTCATTTGTCTCCAGGTATTTTTAGATTTCTTCTTTGATTTCTTCGTTAACCCAGTCGTTGTTCAGTAGCATTTTGTTTAATCTCCACGTATTTGTGGTTTTTCTGCTTTTCTTCCTACAGTTGATTTCTAGTTTCATACCGTTGTGGTCAGAAAAGATGCTTGGTATTAATTCAATCTTCTTAAATTTATGGAGAATTGTTTTGTGGTCTAATATGTGATCAATCCTGGAGAATGTTCCATGTGCCTTTGAAAAGAACGTGCATTCTTCGGTTTTTGGATGGAATGCTCTGTATATATCTACTAGGTCCATCTGTTCTAGTGTGTCATTTAAGGCCAATGTTTCCTTATTGATCTTCTGTTTGGATGATCTATCCGTTGGTGTAAGTGGAGTGTTAAAGTCCCCTACTATTATTGTGTTACTGTCTATTTCTGTTTTTATGTCTGTTAATAATTGCTTTATATATTTAGGTGCACCTACATTGGGTGCGTAGATATTTACAAGTGTTATATCCTCTTGTTGGAGTGTTCCCTTGATCATTATGTAATGCCCTTCTTTGTCTCTTTTTACAGTTTTTGTTTTAAAGTCTATTTTATCTGATATGAGTACTGCTATCTCAGCTTTCTTTTCATTACCATTTGCGTGGAGTATCTTTATCCATCCCTTCACTTTCAGTTTGAGTGTCTTTAGATCTGAAGTGTGTCTCTTGTATGCAGCATATATATGGGTCTTGTTTTTTTATCCAGTCAGCCACCCTATGCCTTTTAATTGGAGCATTTAGTCCATTGACATTTAAAGTCGCTATTGATAAGTATGTACTTATTGCCATTTTTTAACTTTTTTTTTCCTCAGTGTTTTAGTAGTCCTTCTCTGTTCCTTTCTTCTTCTATACAGAATTGATGGTCACTTTAGTTTGACCTCTGTCTGAAAGCTGTACTCTTTAACTCCCCTCCTCCCTCCTTTTATGTTTTTGATATCATATCTAACCTCTTTTTTGTGCTTTTGTATCCATTACCCTCTTATCATGGAAATAGATAGTTTTTCCTATTTGTGGTCTTCTCTTTTCCCCTTAAATCAGTCCCTTTAACATTTCTTGTAGCACTGGTTTCTTGGTGACAAACTCCTTTAATTTTTCCTTGTCTGGGAAATTTTTGATCTCTCCTTCCATTTTGAATGATAACCTTGTTGTGTAGAGTATTCTTGGCTGTAAGTTTTTTCCTTTTAGCACTTTAAATATATCATGCCATTCTCTTCTAGCCTGTAAGGTTTCTGCTGAGAAGTCAGCTGATAGCCTTATGGGGTTTCCTTTGTATGTAACTTGACATTCTCTTGCGGCTTTTAGGATTCTCTCTTTATCTTTAATTCTGGACATTTTGATTATGATGTGTCTTGGTGTGGGCCTCTTTGGGTTTATGTTGTTTGGGGCTCTCTGTGCTTCCTGTACCTGGATGTCTGTTTCCTTCCTTAGGTTAGGGAAGTTTTCATCTATTATTTCTTGAAATAGATTCTCTGCCCCCTTGTCTCGCTCTACTCCTTCCGGGACACATATAACACGGATGTTAGTGCACTTGATGTTGTCCCAGAGGTCCCTTAGACTGTCCTCACTCTTTTTAAATCTTTTCTCTTTTACCTGTTCACCTTGGGTAATTTCTTCTAGTCTTTCATCCAGCTCACAGATCCATTCTTCTGTATCCTCTACTCTGCTTTTGAGTCCCTCTAATGAATTTTTCATTTCCAGTATTGTATTCTTCATTTCTGATTGGTTCTTTTTTATATCTTCCATTTCTTTGTTGACATTCTCACTGAGCTCATCTATTCTTCTCCCCACATCAGTGAGCATCCTTAACACTCTTAGTTTGAACTCTCTGTCGGGTAGGTTGCTCATTTCTGTTTCACTTAATTTCCTATCTAGGGTTTTGTCCTGTCCCTTACTTGGAATGTATTCTTTTGCCTCCTCATTTTGCCTCTTTCCCTATGCTTGTGTATACGTATTAGGTAGGTCAGCTATGTCTCCTGTTCTTGGATAGGTGACCTTATGTAAGTGATGCCTTAGGAGGCTTCCAGTGTACTTCCCTCAGTTCTCAATGTTCCAGGGGTGACCCCTATGTGGGCTACGTGTGTCCTTCTGTTGTGGCCTGTTTGCTCTCCCTGTAGGCACCCAGGGAGGCCGAGTTATGCTCCTGGCCAGCTGTTGTAATGCTGAGCTGCTTGTAGTTGTTGTGGGCCCTTCAGTCTCTTTATGAGGTGTGGGGAGCCCCAGCACAGTTGGCTGCAAGTTCTAATACCACATTTGTGTTGCAGTATTTCTTTTAAGTGAGTAGGCCCCCAGCATGGGAGGTTGTTAGGCTCAGGGCCTTGCAATTGCTGTAAGCCTCTAACCTGTTAGGTCTCTTGTCAGCTCTCTGAGGATTGCAGCTGGGTGGGGCTGGCCTCAGGCACAGGAGCACCCAATTGCTTCAGGCTTTGGAAGGTGGGGCAAACCCCCTATGTGGGTCTTTGAGAAGCCCAAGTCTTCTGCAGCTGACAAGCCATGCGGCCAACAGGTCCACACACACAGTCAACACAGTCCTGCCCCGTGTGTGCACCCTGACCTCCCCAAGCGGACCCAGTCTCTCCACGGCGGGAGCCCCACACACTCCACCACTGCCCCACACTCTCCACCCGCTCCTTGTGCACACCCTGCCCCACTAAAGTCGGCTCAGTTGCCAGGCTGCAGAGAATCCAGTCACCAATCTATGCAGGCCCACAAGTTGCCTGAGGGCTTGTTGTTGGGTGGGGCCAGTCTCTAGGGTGGGCTGCCTGCCCTGGCTGAGCTGGATTAAATCGGTGCTCTAGCGGGTGGGGCAGACCCTGGGCTAGCAGGTCCCAGGGAGAACTCCAATTGCGTCTGTGTCAGCACGCCCACACCAGGCCACAACAATGGCCGCCGCCAATGTCCCAGTCCCTGGAGAGGTCTCACCCTTCACCGAGATACACTCAGGGCCTATTAGGTGAGTCTCTTTTCACCACAGTACTGTGCACCTTTCTTTCTGGTGATTTTAGGATGCTTTCTGAAATGGGTGAGTTTGCGCATGGGCCCTTTAAGAGTCGGTTTTAGTTTCTTTGTGAACCGGGTTTTCTGGGGGTGCTCCCCAATGTTTTAGTAGCAGGCACAGTCTGATATCATGCCGCTGGTCTCGATTGTGCTGGGTCCACAAAATGCCCACAGCGGGGGCACTCCCCGGCTCAGGGCCCCGCACCTCCAGGGAGGCTGCGTACCTGTAAGCTGGTCCCGGTGGCCGTGAAGCTGGAGGCTTGTGAAGGCTGCGTTTTTCCTCTCCAGAAGGGAGTCTCTGTCTCTTCCACCTCAGTGAGGATTGTCCATTGTTGCAGGAATTCCTCTTATCCAGTTTTCAGTTCTGTCTCAGGGGTAATTTTTCCACGAGTAGTTGTAAATTGGCTGTGTCTACGGGAGAAGGTGAGTTCCGAGTCTGCTTACGCCGCCATCTTGACTTCTCTCTCCGTGACATCTGCTCTTATGTATGAAATAACACCTAGGTGTCTGTGAAATCTCTCACATTTTACTCTGACTTAAATCCCACATGTGTGTATTGTGTAACTCTCATTATATGTGAATTCACACTCATTTTCCTGAGAGACACGACCCCCATTGTCTGTGACTTCACCAGGTTGGTGTGTGCCTTCACACACATTGTGTGTCTGACATCACTCAATGTGTGTGTGACATCACACCAATGGTGTATGTGTGACAAGGCTCACATTTGTGTGTGAAAACACACCCATTGATATGTGTGACACCATTCACTTGTTTTGTGACATAATTCACATTTTTATGTATGACATCATACCTATTGTGTGTGACAACTTTCACATACGTTAAAATCAAACCAATTGTGTGTGGGTTAGGGTTAGTGTTAGCATTAGTTTTAGAGTTTTGTTTAGAGTTAAGGTTAGGGATAGAGCTAGGGTTAGGGTTAGGGCTAGGGCTGGGTCTAAGGCTAGGGTTAGGTTTAGTGTTTAGGTTTAGGGCTATGTTAATAGCCCTAGCTAGATTAGGTTATGTTTAGGTTTAGGGCTAAGGCTAGGGTGAGGGCTAAGTTTAGGGTTATTGCCAGGGTTACAGATAGGTCTAGGGTGTGGGTTAGGGCTATGATTAGAGTTAGGTTTAGAGCTAGTGTTAGTATTAGTGTTAGGGCTGGGATTAGGGTGAGGGTGAGGGCTAGAGTTAGCGTTACTGCTAGGGCTAGGCTTATGGCTAAGTTTAGTGTTATGGTTAGGGTTAGTGTTAGGGTTAGGGTTAGTGTTACGGCTGGGGTTATGTCCAGGGCCAGGATTAGGATTAGATTTAGTGCTAGGTTTAGGTCTAGGGCTACTGTTATCTCTAGACTTAGAGTTAGGGCTAGTGTTAGGTCTAGAGCTAAGGCTAGGCCCTGTGTTCTGGCTAGGGTTACAGTTATGGTTAGGGCTAGGGCTAGGTTTAGGTCTAGGGCTAGCATTAGGGCTAGGGTTAGAGTTAGGTTGAGGGCTTTGGTTAATGTTAAGTTTATGTTTAGGGTTAGTCCTAGTGTTGGGGTCAAGGTTAGGGTTCTTGTTAGTGTTCAGATTCAGGTTTATGTTCGGGTAAGGGTTTGGGTTCGTGTTTGGTTTCTGGTTCGGTGAGGTTTAGGGTTAGACTTATGGGTTAGGGTCAGTTTTAGGGTTAGAGTGAGGGTTAAAGTTAGGATTAGGGTTAAGTCTGTGCTATGGTTAGGGTTAGGTTACAGATTAGGGTTAGGATTAGTGTTAGCTTTAAGGTTATGTTAGTGATAGCGCTAGGGCTAGGCTTAGGGTTAGGTTTATGGATAGGATTTGGGTTAGCGTTAGGATTAATACTCCGTTTAGGGTTAGGGTTACACATAGTGGTAGGTGTTGGTTTTGGGCTACAGTTCGGTTTAGTGTTAGTGTTATGGCTAGGGCTAGATTGAGCATTAGGGTTAGTGCCATGGTTCAGGTTAGGGCTAGGGTTAGGGTTAGAGTTAAGTCTAGGTCTAGCGTTATGGTTAAGGCTATGGCTAGGATCATGGTTCGGTTTAGGGTCATGGTTTGTGTTAGACTTAGTGGCAGGGGTACTGTTAGGTTTAGGGTTAAAGATTGGGTTATTTGTTGGGAATGGGAGAGATCGGTTTAGGGTCATGGTTAGGGTTAGGATTAGCATTAGTGTTGTGGCTACGGTTAGGGATAAGTTTAGTGTTAGTGTTAGGGTTAGGGCCAGGGCTCGGATTAGGACTGGGGTTAGACTTAGGGTTAAGGATAGGTCTGTGGTTAAGGTTAGTGTTAGGGCTAGTGTAAGGGTCCGGTCTAGGGCTGGGTTAGAATTAGGTCTAGGACAAGTGTTAAGGTTAGCGTTACACTTAAGGTGAGGGTTTGGCATAGGGCTAGGTTTAGGCTTAGAGTTGTTTGAGGCTTAGGTTTGGGATATGGGTAGCGGTTTTGGTTGGTGTTGGGGATAGGGTTATTGTTAGGGCTTGGGGTTGGGTTAGGAACAGAATTCTGGTTAGTCTTAGGGCTCGGCTTAGGGCTAGGGCTAGGGCTAGGGTTAGGGTTACGCTTGGGGTAGGTTTAGTGTTTGGGTGAGGGTCAGGTGTACGGTTAGCATTAGGATTAGGTTTTGGGAAAGGCTTAGGTTTAGGTCTAGGGTTAGAGCTAAGGTTAGGTTTAGGGTTAGAGTTCGGTTAGGTTTATGGCTATGTTTAGTGTTAGGGCTAGGGTTAGTGCTAGGTTGCTGGTAGGGCTAGGGCTGCGGCTGGCTTTAGGCTTATGGCTATGGCTAGGATTAAGGTTAGTGTTAGGGTTAATGTTGCGTGCGTTAGCGTTTGGGTTATGGGTAGGGTGAGGGTTAACTTTAGGGTTATGTGTAAGGTTAGGTTTGTATTTAGGGTAAGCGTGGGGCTGGCCCCATGGCTTAGCAGTTAAGTGTGCAGGATCCGCTGTTGGCGACCCAGCTTTGGATCCCGGGTGCACACCGACACACCGCATCTCCGGCCATGCTGACGCCACGTCCCACATGCAGCAACTAGAAGGATGTGCACTTATAACATACAACTATCTACTGTGGCTTTGGGGGAAAAAAAATAGGGTAAGCATTAAGGTGACGGGTAGGAGTAGCGGTAGAGTTAGGGGTAAGTTTAGAGTTGAGTTAGAGTTAGGGTTGTGGTTGGGGTAGTGTTAGGGTTTGGTTTAGGGCTACTGTTAGTGTTAGCATTAAGGTTAGGGCTAGGACTAGGGTTAGGGCTAGAGTTAGGCTTAGGGTTAGGGTTAGCGTTAGTGTTAAGGCTAGTGTTAGGCATAGGGTTAGGGGTAGGGTTAAGGTTAGAACTAGGTCTAGGGCTAAGGCTAGTGTTAGTGTTAGTTCTAGGGCTAGGTCTAGGGTTACTGTTAGGGTTAGAGTATGGGTTAGGGCTAGGCATAGGGTTAGGGTGAGGGTTAGGGTTAAGGCTATGTTTAGGGTTAGGGTTAGGGTTAGGTTTAGAGCTATATTTATGTCCGTGGTTTGGTTAGGGTTAGGACTAGGGCCTGTGTTGGGGTTAGGGCTAGGGCAATGATTAGGTCATGGTTAACATTAGGGTTAGGGCTACTGTTGGGTTAGAGTTGGGGTTAGGGTTGTGGTTAGGGTCAGGTCTATGGCTAGGGTAGAAGTTAAGCCTATGGCTAGGGTTATGGTTAGGTTTATGGTTACAGTTACGGTTATGGTTAGTGGTAGGTCTCGGGTTAGGCTCAGGTCTCTGTCTAGTGTTTGGGTTAGCCCTAGGTCTATGTCTAGGTTTAGTGTCAGGGTTAGGTTTAGGGTTAGTACTAGACCTATGTTTAGGTTTACGTTTAGGGGAAGGGTTAGAGTTACAGCTAGGGTTAGGATAGGGTTACAGTTAGGGCTAGGGTTAGGGTTCGATCTATGGTTATGGTTAAGGTTATGGGTGTGTTAGGTTTAGATTTAGTGCTAGATTTACGGGGCGGTCTAGCGTTAGGGTTACTGTTAGGACAAGGGTTAGGGTTAGGGCTAGGTTTAGGCCTTGGATTAGCCTTAGGTTTAACCTTAGGGTTTGGGTTAGATTTATAGCTACAGTTAGGGTTAAGTCTAGAGTTAGTGCTACAGTTAGGGTTAGGACTAGGGCTGGACTTTGGTTTAGGGTTAGGGCTAGAGTTCGGATTACAGTAGGGTTAGGGTTAGTTTTGGGCTAGGGTTAGGACTAGAGCTAGAGCTAGGGCTATCATTAGGGTTACGACTAAGTTAGGGATAGTGTTAAGGCAAGGATTATGCTTAGGATAAAGGCTAGGGTTAGGATTAATGTTATAGTTATGGTTAGGGATTGTTTAGGTTTTCAGTTGAGGGTAGGGGTAGAGGTAGCGTAAGGGTTAGGTTAGGATTAAGGCTAGTGTAGTGGTAAGAGTTGGGTTAGGGTTAGAGTTAGAGGAGTGGTAGGCTTAAGGGTAGGGTGAGGGTTGGGTTAGGGTTAGCGTTACGATGAGTGTTAGGGCTAGTGGTAGCATGAGAGTTAGCGTTAGGGCTAGAGTTAGGCTTAGGGCTAGGATTATTCTGAGGGCTAGGGTTGGGCCTAGCATTAGAAGTAAGATTAAGAGTAGGGTTAGGATTAGGGTTATGGTTAGCATTATGGGTAGGGGCAATTTTAGGGCTACAGCTAGGGTTAGTGGTAGGTTAAGGTTACATTTAGGGTTAGGTTTTGGGTTAGGTATAGGCTTAGGTTTAGTGTCAGGTTTAGGGCTAGTATCATAGTTAAAAGTAAGATTAGGACTAGGATTAGGGTTAGGGTTTGGACATGGGCTAGTGTTGGCATTAGGGTTAGGGCTATGATTAGGACAGAGTTAACATTAGGGTTAGGGTTAGTGTTGGGTTATGGTTAGTGTTGGGTGATGGTTAATGTTAGCTTTAGGGTCACCTCTAGGCTAGGGTTGGGGTTAGGCCTAGAGCTAGAGTTAGAGTTAGGATAAGTTTTAGGTTTAAGGTTAGTCCTAGAGCTAGGGTTAGGTTTACTTTTAGCGGTAAAGTTAGTGTTAGAGATAAGTTTAGTTTAGGGACAGGGCTAGGGCAATTGCTGGGGCTCGGTTTTTGTTAGGGATAGAGTTACGTTTAGTGTTAGTGATCAAACTAAGGTTAGGGCTGTGGCTTAGACTGGGATAAGTGTTAGGGTCAAGGTTAGCCTAGGGCTGAGTTAGAGTTAGGGTTAATGTTAGGCTTAGGGGAATGGGTAGGGTTGGGGTTAGAGATGGTTTAAGGTTAGGTATAGAGATAGTTTTAGGGTTAAGGTTAGTGATAGGGCTAGTGTTATGGTTACGGTTAGAGCCAGGGCTATGGACAGGGTTAGGGTTAACCTTAGTGTTAGGACTAGATCTAGATTTATCATTAGGGTTAGAGCTAGGGTTAGTGTGAGGGTTCGAGCTATGGCTAGGGCTAGGGCTAAGTTTAGGGTTAGATTTAGGGCTAGGATTTCAGTTGGGTTAGGGCTAGCGTTGAGGGTTAGGGTTAGGGATATGGTTAGGGTTAGAGTCAGGTGTAAGGGTAGAGTTTGGCATAGGGTAGTGTTAGGGTTTGTGTTATGGTTAGGACTAGTGTTAGGCTTAAAGGTAGGGCTAGGGCTAGGCCTAGAGTTATGGTTAGTGTTAGGGTTAGTGTTAGGTCTAGCACTAGCGTGAGGGTATGGCTAGGGCTAGAATTAAGGTAAGATTAGGAGTTATGGTAGGGTAAGGATTTGCTTTAGGGTTAAGTGTAGTGCAGGGTCACGGTTACGGCTAGGTTTAGGGTTAAGGGTAGGGTTAGTGTTAGGGGTATGGGGATGGGTTTATAGTGGGGAATGGGGATGGCTTTTTAGTGTTTGGTTTGGTTCAGGGTTAACATTAGTGTTTGTGCTAGGGTTATGGATAGTGTTAATGTTAGGGTTAAGGTTACGGCCATGGCTAGGGTTAAGGATAGGTCTAGATTTATGGCTAGGGCTAGGCCTGAGTTTAGGGTTAGGACTAGGACTATGGTTAATTTCATGTGTAGGGCTGGGTTAGTGTTAGGTCTAGGGCAATGTTTAACGTTAACGTCACAGATGAGGTTAGTGCTAGGGTTAGGGTTACAGCTAGGGTTATGGTTACTGTGAGCGATAGTGTTAGGGTTAGGATTAGGTTTAGGGTTGAGGTTGGGTTGGGGTTGGTTTAGGGTGAGAGTTAGGGCTCAGGGTGGCGATGGAGTGTTAGTGCAATGGTTAGGGCAGGACTATGGTTAGTGCTAGGTTTAGTGTTAGGTTTAGGACTAGGGTTAGTGCTAGGTCAGGTTTAGGGCTAGGGCTGTTGTTGGTTTTATGTTTAGGGCTATGGCTAGGATTAAGGTTGGGGTATGAATGGGTTAGGGTTAACGTTAGGGGTAGCGTTAGGGGTAGAGCTAGGTTAGAGTTCGCGTTAGGTTTAGGGGTGGGGGTAGGGGTAGGGGTGGGGTTAGGAGTCGGTTTGTATTATGGTTAGGTTTAGAGTTAATAGTAGGTGTAGGTGCAGGACTTGGATTAGTGTTAGGGTAAGGTTTATGGTTAAGGTTAGGTTTGGTACAGAGTTAATGTTAGTTTTGTGGTTAATGTTAAGGTTATGTTTGGGGTTAAGCTTGCGTTAGGTTTAGGTTTAAGCTTAGGGTTGGGGTAGGGTTTGGATTAGGATTAGGGGAGGTGTGTAGGTGTAGGGGTAGAGTTAGGCCTAGGGTTAAGGTTTGTGTTAGTGCTAGAACTGGGGTTAGGGTTAGTGTTAGGCTTGGCTTAAGGTTAGGTTTAGCAGAGTGGTACGTGTAGGGATAGTGTTAGGGTTACTGTTAGTGTTAGGGTTAGGGGTAAGTTTAGGGCTAGGGCTAGGTTTAGGGTTAGGGCTAGGGCTAAGGTTAGGATTATGGCTAGTGTTAGGAATAGTGTTATCATTAGGGATGGAGTTGAGGTTAAGTTTGGGTTAGGGTTAGGTTTAGTTTTATGGTTAGTGGTAGGGTTGGGGTTAGGGTTGCATTCGAGTTTGGCCTATGGTTATGGAGGGGCTAGGGTTTCGGTTAGGGTTACGGTTAAGGGAGGAGTAGGTGTAGGGATAGGTTTAGGGTTAGTTTCAGGTTAAGGCCAATGGTTGTTGTAGGGATTGGGTTAGGGGTAGTTTTAAAGTTAGGGTTAGATTTATGTTTACGGCTAGTGTTAGAGTTGGCATTAGGGTCTAGAGCCACGGTTAGGGTTAAGGGTAGGTTTATGGTTAGGGGTAGGTCTGGGGTACAATTAGGGTTAGCTTTTGGCTTTGTCTTACGTTTAGGGTTAGGGTTAAGGCTGGGTCTAGGGCTGGCTTTAGGGTTAGGGCTAGGGTTAGGCTTAGGGTTAGTGCTAGGTTTAGGGCAAGGGTTTGGGTTAGGGTTAATGCTAGGATTAGTGTTGGGGTTGGGTTGGGGTTGGGTTAAAGAGTTAATGTTAGTGTTCAGGGTAGTATTAGGGGTAGGCATAGGGTTACGGTTAGGGTTAGCGTTAGAGTTAGGGTTAGGGTTAGACTTAGGGGTAGGGGTTATCTAAGATTTAGGGTTATGGTTACAGTTAGGCATAGGGTCAGGGTTAGGTGTAGCGGTAGGTTTAGGGTTATGATTATTCTTAAGATTAGTGTTAGTGTTATCACTAGGGATTGGGTTATTGTTAGGCTTAAGGTTAGGGTTAGGGTTACGGTTAGGTTTGGGTTTAGGGTTGGGTTAGTGTTAGGGTTCGTGTTACCTTAAGTCTTAGGGTCTGGGTAAAGAGTGTTTTAGGGATAGAGGTAGGGTTACAGTTAAGGTTAGGGGTAGTGATACAGTTAGCTGTGGGAATTGCATTAGCGTTACCATTAGGGCCAGGGCTAGAGTTAGGTCTAGGGTTAAGTTTATGGCTAGGGCTTGGTCTAGGGCTTAGACTAGGGCTAGGTTCAGTTTTACTGTTAGGTTTAGTGTCAGATTCAGGACTAAGCATAGGGCTGCGTTAGTGTTAGTGTTCGGGGTTGGGCTAAGTTTTAGGCCCAGTTTTAGGGTTAGGGTTACAGTTAGAGTTAGGTCTAGGGTTGGGGCTTGTGTTAGGATTATGGATAACATTAGAGTTAGTGTTAAGGCTAGGGATAGTGTTAGGGGTCAGGTGAGGACAATGATTAGGGTTAGGGTTGGGGCTGGGTTTAGGGATAGGGTTAGTTGAAGACTTGGGTCAAGGTTAGTGTTAGGGTTATGGTTAGAAGTAGATTTAGGTTTAGGGTAAGGGTTATGGTTAGGGTTCGGGTTAGGGCTAGGGTTGTATTAGTGTTAGGGTTATTGTTAGGATTAGAGTTAAGTATAGTGTTAGCCTTAGTATTTAGAGTTAGTGTACTAGAGTTAGCATAGTGTTAGGGTTAGGGTTAAGATTTGGGCAAGAGCTAGGTTTAGACATAGAGTTAAGGTTATGGCTAGTGTAAGGTCTGGGTTTTAGGGCTAGGGCTAGGATTAGTTTCAGCTGTAGTTTGGGTTAGGGCTAGATCTAGGGCAAGGGTTAGGGTTAGGGTTACAGTTAGGGTTAGGTTTAGGGCTAGAGCTAGTGCCAGGGTTAAGGTTAAGTCTAGGGCTAGGGTTGGCGTTAGGGATAGGGCTAGGCTTAGGCTTAGTGCTAATTCTTGAATTATTGTTATTGTTATTGTTAGTGTTTGGGTTCGTGTTGTATTGCGCTAAGTGTCAGGTATAGGGTTAGTGGTAGGCCTAGGTTTAGTGTAGGGGTAATTGTAGGTTTAGATTTAGGGTTAGGGTTAGGTATAAGGTTATGTCTAGGGCTATGGTTAGGGTTAGGGCTAGGTTTAGGGCTATGATGAGAATTAGGCTTAACGTTCGGATTAATGTTAACATTAGTTTTAGGGCTAGGGTTGGGGTTTGTATCATGAACCCTAACCCAACTTTAGCTCTAACCCTAAACCTACCCCAAGCCCTAAAACTCTCCCAGCCCTAACCCTAATCATATGCCTACCCCTAACACTCACTGTAACTGTAACCCTAAGCCAACTCTAACCCTAACTTAAAACCTAGTCCTAACCCTAACCCTAACAGTAACCCTAACGCTAGCATAACCCTTACTCTAACCCTAGTCTTAACCCAAACCAAAACCCTATGCCTATTCCTACACTTTCCATTGTCCCACCCTAAGGTACACACGACACTAACGTCAGACCTAACCCTTATCATACACCTAGCTCTAACATCAAAACCCACACCGTCCCAAACCGTAAAAATAAATCTAGTGTTAAACCTAATAAGAAACCTAACCATAAATGTAATAACTAAACTTAGCCCTAAGCCCAGCCCTAACGATAACTCTTGTGATAACACTAACCCTGTCACTACACCTACTCCTAACTCTCACCCTAACCCTACATGTAATCCAACCCTAACCTTATCCCTAGCCCTTGCTGTAGCCCTAAACCAGTCCTAACACAAACACTAACCCTATTCCTAATCCTACCCTGACTGCTAAACCTAACCTTAACGGAAACACAAACCACATCATCTAACTCTAAGAATAACCATAACACTAATCCTAGCCCTAGCCCTAAACATAACCCAGCCCAGGCCCTAACCCTAACCCTAGTCCTAACCCTAACCCGAACCCTATCACTAAGCCTAACCCAAACCCGCACCTGAAACCTAACCCTAACCCTAATCTGAACAATAACTCGAAGACTAAACATAACTCTAACCCTAACATGAACCCTAACAGTAAACCTAATCCAACCCAACCCTAACCTTAAACCTAGCCCTAAGCATAAGCCGAACCCTAACCCAAACCCTAAACCGGGCCCCAAATTTAACCCTAACCCGAAGCTTAATCCGACACTAAACCTAAACCTAAACTTATCCCGACCCGAAACCTAAACCTTACCCTAATCCAAAGGCAAACCTCAAAATAAAGCTAAGCCTAAACCTCACAATAACCCTAATCCTAAACCTAACATGAACACGAATCGGAACCCTAACCTAAACAGAAATCTAGCCTAAAACCCCAAACCCTAACCCTAACTCAAACGCTAACCCGAACCCTAACAATAAACCTAACCTGATACCGACACCAAACACTAACCATAACCCTAATCCAAACACTAAACTCACCCTAAACCTTAACATAACCCTAACAGTAACCCTAATCCTAACCGTCCTAACAAAGCAAAACATAACCCTAACCCTAACTGGAAAATGAACTCGAACCCTAGCCATAACCCTAACCCGAAAACAACCCTGAACTTAAACCTAAACCTAAACTTAACATGAAAATTAACCCTAACCCTATCAGCAATCCTAGCCCGAACTGTAACCCTAACCCTAAACCTAATCTTAGCCCGACTCTAACCCTAAGCCTAACCAGAACACGAACCTGAACCCTAAGCCTAACCCTAACTCGAACACTAGCCCTAACACTAAAACTAAACATTACCCTAACCCGAACCCTACTGCTAACCCTAACTTTAACCTGAACTCTAAACATAATTCTAACCCTAATGCTAACCCTAACCCTAATCCAAACCCAACATTAACCCTAACCCTAAACCTAACCCTAACCCTAGACCTAAATCGAACGCTAACGCTAACCATAACCCTAATCGGAAACCAAAACTTAAACCTAACCCTAACCGTAACCCGAACCCAACCCAAAGCCTAACCCTAACCCTAGCCCTAACCCTAACCCTAACAAGAAACTTAACGCTAAAGCTAAGCCTTTTTCGAACCCGAAACCTAATAATAACCCTAATCCGAATACTAACCCTAACCTCAGCCTAACCCAAAGCATAACACTAAGGTGAATGCTAACCTGAATCCTAACCCTAACAAGAACCCTAACCCGAACCCGAACCCTAACACTAACCCGAAGACTTACCCAACCACAACCCTAAGTCTAAACCGATATCAAAACCAAGCCCTGACCCTGACATTAACCCGAAAACTAAGACTAACACTACACCTAACCCTAACCCTAAATCTAACTCAAACCCTAACACTAACCCCAACGCTAAACTGAACCTGACCACTGACTCTAACCCTAAGCGTAACCCTAAACTCTAACACTAACCCTACACGTAAAACAAACCTGTACCAAACCCAAACCCTAACCCTAACCAGAACCATAACCCTAAGGCTAACCATAACCCTAACACCAAAAGTAACAGAAACCCTAACCCTTACACTAACAAGATGATAACGCTATGCTAACTGAACCCTAACACTAACCTGAAATCTAACCCAAACCTGGCAACCAACCATAACTCTAACCTCAACCCTAACAATAACCTAAACTCAAACATACTATTAAAGCGAATCATAACCCTATCCCTAACCAAAACCATAAACCTAACCCTAACCAGAAACATATACCTAAATATAAACCTAACACTAACCCGAAAACGAAACCTAACCCTAAAACTGACAGTAAATGGAAACCAAACATAACAGTAACGTAAGACTAAGAGTACCCCAGGAAATGGCTCTGGGGAGAAAAGCATGATGAAGGGCACGTGTGAGGCCTTATGTCTGAGTGCAAAGGTGCCAGGCAGAGGGCGAGAGGATGGCTGGCTCAGGTCGCTGGCTTTCTCCAAAGGAAGCTGGACAACCAGCCGAACATGCTACCTGGGCCAGGCCACTTCCAAGGGGACAAGTTCCTGAGGACATAGCCCTGGGGACGGCCGTCAAGTCTCCTGGGGGTTGTGCTGGGCCACGTCAGAGGAGGAAGCAGCCAGGCAACTGGTGTGCCAGAGGTGACATCAGGCGGCCTCCCACACCCGGGTCCCTGTCCTGCCCAGGCCTCCCGAGGGAGGACAATGGTCGTGGCAGTGGCGAGTGTGGTGGGGCTGCCGTCTAGCCTGTCCCGGGATGACAAAGGAGAGGGCGCCTGGAGATGGGCTGCCCCTGGCCAGGTCTGAGGGACCGACCCAGCTTGGGGCAGTCGGGGGCAGAGAGAGAATCCACCTCCGCCCTTTCCCTGCAGGATCTTAGGGCTGGCCAAATCCTTAACAAGACAGGTTGTCTGGAGAAAATCAGACACAGTTGAAGAACGTGTGTCCATGGGAGAAACACGGGAAACTGAGTCTCTCCACACACTGGCAGAGATTCTCATCTTGCATACTCTCCTGAGCTAATGACAAAGGTGGATGTCATGGGTGGGCCTATGGGAAGGGAGAGGGGAGGAAGATGACTGTCATGCCAAGGGACATGTAAAGGCTTGTTTGAACCATTTCCCCTGCACTGGGGTCAGGTCCGGAAGGGCCAGCACGGAGGTGACTAGGAACTGACATCTCTATGGTGTGGCCGGCCCCAGGGCAGGCGTGGGGGTGGTGGGTGGAAGTGGGATGGCGTGTGAGTTGGCACCAGCCAGCGGTGGAGGCAGCGACTCAGAAGTCAGGAGTTTCTCTCTCTCTCCCTCTCTCTCTCTCTCTGTCTCTCTCTCTCTGTCTCTCTCTCACTGTCTCTCTCTCTCCCCCTCAGGGACCTGAGGAGAGTAAGGTGCTGTGCCCTGCCCACGTCGCCTACCTCTCCCATTGGCCTTTCTTTCTCTGACCGCTCCTGGAGCCCTGCGGGCTTGGGTTCAACCCCCCACACCCCCGCACAGGCCGAGGGTGCATGCGCGACTGCAGGGGCCTAGGGCTGGCCTCGGGAGTCCTCAGTGAAGGACCCGGCTTCCCGCCAAGCTCTGACCAGCTGGCACCACCCAGCTGAAACTGTTCCATCGCCGCCCTTCTGGACTTGGCTTCGGCTGTTGTCTCCCTCCCCTCCCCCACTCCCACTCAGCTTGAAGGCCGCTTCCCTTGGAAGCATTGCTCTGGCCCTGATGGCCACAGACGTACTGGGCTTCAAGCTCAAGGCTCTTTCTGGGCCAGCTGCTTCGTCCAGGGGCTCATTTCTTCCTGGAAATACAAAGCCATGGCCTCACCCCATGCCTGCACTTTGCGTCTGCAGCCAGGTCAGGTGTAGGAAAGACTCTGTGGAGTCAGAAGGGCCGAGACAGGCAGATGGCACCACAGGGCTAGGGAGCCAGGGCCAAACTGGGCAAGCCCTTCTGGCCACAGGTCCCAGCCTCCTGCCTGGAGTTGGGAAGGCTTGGCCTTCATACTGCCCAGGCCATGGCTCCAGGGAGAAATCTGCCATGGAGGGCACGTGTGAGGCCCTCTGCCTGAGGTCGCAGGTGTCACGTGCAGGGCCACTGCAATCCTGGCTCGGCTTGCCTGCTTTCTCCAAAGGAGGCTGGCCAACCAGCCGAACCTGGCACCTGGGACAGGCCCCTTCCAAGGGGACGAGTTCCGGATGACACAGCCCTGGGGATGGCTGCCAAGTCTCCTGGGACGTGTACTGGGCCCTCGTCAGAGGAGGAAGCAGCCTTTCCGGCGGTGTGCCAGACCTGAGATCTGGAGGCCTCCCACCCCCAGGTCCCTGTCCTGCCCAGGCCTCCCGAGGGAGGACGATGGTCGTGGCAGTGGCGAGTGGTGTGGGGCTGTTGCCGAGCCTGCCCTTGGATGCCCTGGGAGAGGGCGCTGGGGCATGGGCTGCCCCTGGCCAGGTCTGAGGGACCGACCCAGCTCGTGGTTGTCAGGTGCAGAGAGAGAATCACTCTCCGCCCTTTCCCTTCAGGTTCTGATGGCTGGCCAAATCCTTAACAAAACAGGTTGGCTGGAGAAAATCAGACCCAGCTGAAGAACATGTGTCCATGGGAGAAACCCGGGAAACTGAGTTTCTCCACACAGGGCAGAGATTCTCATCTTGCATCCTCTCCTGAGCTAATGACAAACGTGTATGTCTTGGGTGGGCCTGGGGGATGGGAGAGGGGAGGAAGATGATTGTCATGCCAAGGGACATGTAAAGGCTTGTTTGAACCATTTCCCCTGCACTGGGGTCAGGTCCGGAAGGGCCGTCACAGAGGTGACCAGGAACCGGCCTCTCTGTGGTGTGGCTGGCCCCGAGGTGGGCGTGGGGGTGGCTAGTGGAAGTGGGATGGCGTGTGAGTTGGCACGACTCAGTGGAGGCAGTGACTCAGAGGTCAGGGATCTCTCTCTCTCTCCCTCTCTGTCTTTCTCTATCTCTCTCCCTCGGGGACCTGAGGAGAGTAAGGTGCTGTGTCCTGTCCACCTAGCTTACTTCTCCCATGGGCTCTTCTTTCTCTGACCTCTCCGGGAGCCCTGTGGGCTTGGGTTCAACCCCCCACACCCCCGCACAGGCCAAGGGCGCATGCGCGACCGCTGGGGCCTAGGGCTTGTCTCGGGGTCCTCAGTGAAGGCCCCACCCTCCCGCCAGGCTCTTACAGGCTGGCGCCACCCAGCTGCAGCTGTTCCATCGCCACCCTTCTGGACTTGGCTTCAGCTGTTGTCTGCCTCCCCTCCCCCACTCCCACTCAGCTTGAAGGCCGCTTCCCTTCCTTGGAAACATTGTTCTCGTCCTGATGGTCACAGGCATACTAGGCTTCAAGCTCAAAGCTCTCCCTGGGCCAGCTGCTTCATCCCGGGTCTCATTTCTTCCTGAAAAGACAAAGCCGTGGCCTCACCCCATGCCTTCACTTTGCGACTGCAGCCAGGCCAGGTGTAGGAAAGGCTCTGTGGAGTCTGAAGAGCCGTGACTGGCATATGGCACCCCAGGGCTTGGGAGCCACAGCCATACTGGGCTAGTCCTTCTTGCGACAGGTCCTTGCCTCCTCTCTGGAATCAAGAAGGCCTGGCCTTCCTAGTGCCCAGGCCATGGTCCGGCGAGAAATTCACCATGGAAGGCAGGCATGAGGCCCCCTGCCTGAGGGCGTGTGTGCCATGCCCAGGGCGACAGGAAGGCTGGGGCAGATCGCCTGCTTTTTTCAAAAGAGGCTGGCCTATTCGCTCATCCTCCTGCTCCAGGCCCATTTCGTGGTGGACCAGTTCCGAAAGAAAGAGCCTTGGTGCCTGATGCCTATTTTTTTGGGTGTGTTCTCATCCCCGTCAGAGGAGGAAACCACTTGGCAACTGCTATGCCACACCTTGGGTGTTTTAGCCTCCCTCAGCCAGGTCCCTGCCATGCCCATGCCTACCTGCATGGAGGGACTACTAAGGTCTTGGCAGTTGCCAATGGAGATAGTCGTTAGAGACTTAACTTGGGGTTGTAGTAAAAGAGCATAACATAACAGCATTGAGCCTAGGCTCTGTCATTTATGAGCTGTGTAACCTGGATGAGTTTTCTAGCCACTGTACCCAGTCTCTTCATCTATATAATTGTGAAAAGACCAACATCTACTATGTCAGGATATTTTGAGGATTATGTGTGTTAATGTATCTTCAAGCACAGAATTAACATTCAGAGTGTAGTGCCTGGCTCAGTAGAAGTGCTTGCTGCTGTTATTATAATTATCATTATTTCATGTCCTTCACTTCCTCGTGAGTTCCCTGTAAAACCAACCATGATCCATGGTGTCAACAGTTTTATTCCAGGTTCCTGCTTAATGGCCTGCAGAGGGGCCCTCGGACTCATAGCCTCCTATTTTTATCCCAGTCTCTGGAGGGATGCATTTACCTCTTTCTTCTTTGCACTGAGGCACTGATTGGGGTCCCACACCCAACCCTGCATGTACTCCTTTTAATATCCCATGCTATTGAAACACTGTTTAGTGTTTACTTGGTGGCATATACTCCCTGACATGCACAATGCATGGGACATAGGATTTAGGAAACATTGTTCCCTGTAGGGCTCTGATTTTATCATAACACAGAGTACAGTTGATCAAGGGCCAAGGTAGAGTTCCTTATTGCAAAAATCTTCAGAGATGAGGGTATTCTAATGTGATACCACCTGAAAATAAAGCCAGCACATAAAAGCAGATGTAGTTTTAAAAGGAAAAGCACACAATTGAAAGAATTGATCCAATTAAATACACTATTCTATTTGTTTATGTATCAAATTACGGATAGGTAATAAGCAGGTGTACAGATAGTAGAATTATCAATTTCATAGAGAATTCTTTTAACAGTTGTTCATATCTTGTGTTTTACATCATTTATTAGGGTAATATTTTCATCTTTACTTTTCCTTGTGTCTCTATCTTTCTCAACTTTTCCAAGAGATATATTTATATTATCTTCTAAAATTTCAGGGAAAGTTAAAAAAAGTTATGAAACATTTGAAGTTGTTGATTTTGTATATTGGAGGAGGACTAGATTGCAAATGAATTAGTGATAATTAGAGTTTTATTTTGGTAAAAGATGGTAGTTGGAATTGATACCAGGATATTCGTAACCCAGTTTTTACATCATTATTTGATGTAGTTTTTAAAATGCCAGAACCGGTAATTTTAAATATAATAACTTGTTTCATTTTAAAATATGTGTTCTTGGAGTGGGTGACTGAGGTAAGTAGACAATAATTTACTGTAGTAACTTGTTTTTCTCCAATTAATCTGTTATAAACCCAAGAGCCATATAGCATTCTTTTGTCCAAATGACCTGATGGCACTTTCTTGACTTTTCTTGCTGTGACTCTAGCAATCTGGGGTCACACCACCCTCTCGCTCCTAGTCATGCTTTCATTTGTAAGAGTAACATTGTCAATAATATGGTGACAAATTTTCACACAGTCTACAATTTACTAAAATATATATATCAATTGCAAACTTTGATAACATAATTGTTAAGGAATGAACAATTTGTAGTGCACTTAACAGCTGATTGCTACACATTATTGTGTACTGACATCATGGTTAAAACCATTATTTGCAACATGTGGCCTCTTTCAATTTTATTTTAAAGGAAAGGGTTCAATGACTTTTCTTTTTGAAGAAGGGAGACTTGCATTTCCATCTTAGAAAATTGAGAACTGGTTTTTAGCCCTTTTTTTGTCTTCAGCTCTTCTTTATATTGGTTACTAATTCACATGTCCAGTTACTTCAGATTCATGGTACTATCTCCTCTGCCTTTTTCATGGCTCTCACATTCATTTATCCATAATCCATTCTGTGAAAGAGGTTTATCTCCACCTTCATATATTGAGGAAGGAACGGACCCTCCTTTATGTGAACTTGGAAAGAAAGGCCAAGGTGACGCCTCGGTGCCCCTCCCCACCAGTGAGCTGCAGATGGGCTGCAGATTCTTGTGAATCTTTTGCTCACCTCCTGGCTCCCTACATACTTGGCATTGTCTGGACGGAGAAGTCTATAGAAGCTGGCTGAAGGATAAGACTGGTTAGAAAGGACATCAACAAGCAGTGTGTTCCAAAATTGTTGGCCAGAAACATTAATAAGAAGAAATCTTTTCCGTTTATCTTGTTTTCTCTTTATCTTCTCTCTCTTCATTTTCCTTTACTTATATGGTATAAACCCTATCCACCCCCCATGGTGTTTTTTTTTTTTTTCTCAAAGCCCCAGTACATTGCTATATATCTTAGTTGTAGGTCAACCTATGGTGGTTCTTTTTCCTGGAGTCCCGTGGCATTTTATTCATATCTCTTTCAATCAAATTATTTCTGTAGCGTAATTTATCTGTTTATACATATCTGTCTTCCTTGCAGACCCCCAACATCTCAAGACCTTTGGGCGCATAATATATACTTAAGTATTTGAGTGAATCAATGAAGATCTCTTGTTGAATAAGATCTAAATAAATACAATACCTACTCAGCACATGAATGCAAGCATTTGAGAGAGAGTTTTGTGTCTGCTGAAGCAGACTGTGGACCAATTTAGGGGCTCAGTGCCAAGGTTACTCAATAGATTGAGACAAAATGAAAGAGATAATTAACTTTAGATTTAAAATTCATGGAGAACAGGAGCAGGATATCTAGGTGTGAATCAGCACTTGATCATTCATGTTGCATCTTTGGAAAATCCAGTCCTTTATTTTTCTATGAAAATGTGACAGGCTAAGAGAGTGAACAGAGAACTGGTTTTCAGAAAGGCAACTTTGTCGCAGGAAATCCTGGAGGAAAATATATGGAAGGAGAGCTGGTAGAAACATGGCAGAAACTTTTTGTGTAGAAATCCTAAAAATTGAGTTTACATGCTGGCTGAAAGATTTGTAACTCAACATTTCTCCAATATAGGTTAGACCAAATTTTAAATATCTAGGTATACAAAAGGAATACAAAGGAACATAGATCAAACTGAAAGGAGTTTAGGATAGAACAAAGAAATGAAGCTAAGGTAAACCAGCACACTAAAATGTGTTTCAGAAGTACCTGCAGTTTTGAAAGGTAGTTGGAAATTTATCACTCTGGTTTAAAGTAGAAAGGGAAATGGGAACAATTCTCTATCATTTCATGTCCATGAGATTAAAAGCTACAGTCTGTCAGAGAAGCAAAACCTGTCTGGCCTCTAATGTCCAAAAAAGTGTTTTGAATCATGCCTAATGAAAGAGAGTCTGTGTGATGTAATGCAAATACAGTATCATCAACTCATTTCCAAGTTTATTACAAACACTTTAGCACAAGTTTAATTGAGGTAATGCAGAATTCTATAAGGGGCCAAGGAAGAGGCTGATAGCATTCTCTCTTTCAGCTTCTCACTTGACCAAGGGAGAAAATGTTCTTGAACAGATTGACCACGTCTCCTAAAGACAGTGCTCATTTTCAATTTTTCTTTTTATAAACTCATCCTGCATTTTCCCTTACATATGCAAGCTACAGCATGTGTGTAGACACCCTTCATTGGCAATGAGGAGCAGATCCATACCATTAAATAATCAAATAAGCGGAACATACGGTTGGTGCCTTTTAGGAAAACTACAGGTTTAAGCCCACCCTTATTGGTGGAAGAACATGGTATACCCGAATTAAAATATCTACCATTTATTATGCAGCTAATCATGTCATGCTATTTAAATGAAACTTAATGAATACTTCTTCTATAAAATTGATTATATTTTAGTCAAACTGATGTATAGTTTTATATAAGTGCATTTTTACTTAAAATATAAAACTCTTTAGAGTCTGCTTCATTCAATTTTAGAGGCATATTTTGTACATTTTGGTGTGATTTTATTTATTATCCTTCATAACAGAGAGGCACATCCTACTCTTTTTCTTGCTGCCCTCTCTCTACAAGTTAAAACTCATCCAAGTTTATTTTGCTTCATAAGGCATAGGCTTACTTTGTGATGAAAAAGAGATCATTTCTGAAACATATTTGGAACTGTAGGGAGCCCAGAATTTTAGACTATGCTCAGAATTTTGTGAGGTAACTTCAAAAAAGATGGAACATTTAAAGTTTACCAGGAAAGTTTTCTGCTACTTTGCTTAACAGTAGGTTTTTTTTTTTTTAAACAGTTTAGTTTCTTAACTCTTTGGAAGGATGAGTGAAGGAGTTGGCAGGTTTAAATGTACCCCTGATAGAGCTCTCTCTGGGTTACTGTTTCAAAACAACCGTCCCAGTTGATGAATATTTAATGGGGACTCTGTCAGTCTCAGAGCTGAGAGAGGCAGTTCTCAAAGCTCCAGCAGGTCCTGGGAGAGGAGAGCGCTGGTAACCAGTGTCGTCCGAGTTTGGATGAGGTGTGGTCTTTCTCAGGATGTTAGAACTGAGTGGAGTTCTCAGATGCAGCTCAGTGACTCTAGACCTGAGCCCTGCTCAGAAACCAATTGACTTGTCATTCGATCTGAACCTGGTGTCTGCCCTCTGCTCGTGCCCCTTTCTGCCATTTCTCATGCTTCTCCTGACTCTCTCTCTTTCCTACACCTTCTTTCTTCTTTTTGCTCTTTTCCTTACTTTTACTCTCTATTATATTCCTTCTCCCTATCATTTTTTTTCTGTCTCTTATTGTTCTCATTCATTTGCTTTTTATTTTGTAATACAGTTACTCTGTACATCACTTTCATCTTAAAATCTTCACCCTCTACAACGCCTATACTTCAGCTAGCTATGTTTTTTAAAGATTTTATCTATTTTTTATTTTCCCCCCCCAAAGCCCCAGTAGATAGTTGTATGTCACAGCTGCACATCCTTCCAGTTGCTGCACATGGGATGCGGCCCCAGCATGGCCAGTGAAACAGTGCATCGGTGCGTGCCCGGGATCCGAACCCGGGCCAACAGCAGTGGAGCGTGCGCACTTAACGGCTAAGCCACGGGGCCGGCCCTCAGCTAGCTATTTTGAAGAGAGTATTTTGATAAATTTCTATTAGATGTTATAACATGCTGATTCAAGGAAATAAAAACTATCACAAATGGGATGGGGATGAAGAGTGAATTCAGTTCAGGTAGCCATGGAATTAGACAGAGGGAAACTGAGAGCTTAGTTGTAGGTGTTCAAAATATTTCCTGATACATCTTTGTAGTTCATTGTTGTGGTAAACTGCACAGAGTCTTATTTACTGCTGGAGCCCAGATGTTTGCTCCTTGGGGCAGCTCATCAGACCTCGGCCTATAGAAAAGAAGCTAGGAAACATTGCATGCATTTCTAATGTGAAGAACTGTTAGTGTTCCACCAGGAGACACCTTGGGCTCTTCCCTGCACTACCTGAATAGAAAAAGAGGAAGAGAAGCTTTTCTCCATCTGCACAAAACCAAGACCTTATCTTGAGTTTGAGAGGATTGGAGGTGACTGAAAACAAAAGTGTTCCCGAGTTTGGATTTGCTTTAACAAGAACTATTGGCTGGCTTTGATGTTAAAGGTCTTTATTCAAAATTGACTACCTCTAATGCTAAGTTCAGAGTGGAGATTTGTCAGTATAAGAGAGAAGAATCGCTTTTTGATTAAGTCACTAAAATACAGTATTTGGGAGAATGGTTATCTTTGAAGGCAACTTGTTCATATTCTGTTGCCACAGTGACATCTGTTGGTAAGTGACTACTTCATGCTATTCTCGATAATTTCTGTTTGAAAGACACACTGAGCTTGATAAATAAATGGCAAGCAATAGGATATAATGGAACACATGAGGAAGCCATTTAGGGTAAAGCTAATTCAGCCTGAATTTGTTTTTCCAAAAGGGTCTGTCGCCTGCACTGTGTATCTGCTTTGTCATGTCCCAAAGAGAAGAGTAAATGCCATTAAGATAAGAATGTAACTTCCCCCTCATTGGCATTTCTTTAAGGATAAGCATTTCTCCCTAGGGTAGGATTTGATTGCTGCAGTCATCCTGTGACCACCCAGCTCCAGACAACAGACATGACACCAGCCATGCCCATCAAGACAGCAGATCTGCTCCCCTGCTGTGTCCATCAATAGCTGTTCTGGCAGAGCAATCTGGCAGGGCTGATTTCGTGGCTATTGTAAAAGGGATATTGCAATCACATGTGATACATGCTCTTTGACGGTATATAACTTCTCTGTACACCCCACTTCTTTGGTGCCCTTCCTTCCTTAGGGAAGGAAGGCCACAGGCCATGGTCCTCAAAAGTTGGCTCATAAGAAACTCACTCCAATTTTGATTTATAAATTGATTATGGATTATTTAAGTCAACAAGCTGATATGCAGGAAGTAGTAAAGGCACAGTGGTACCCGTGTTGTCTGATATAAAATCTTTCCTCACTCTTTCCCTTCCCAGGATGCCCACTCTTCATGGTGGTACCTACTTCCATGGTGTGGTCATTCTTCTGATCACTCCTTTCATTCCCTCTTACAATTACTCAACAAATATTTAAACACCTACTGTATGCCAGGCTTGGGATACACTAAGGAAAAAATTTTCTACAAAATCTCTGTCTTCACAGAACTTGTTTTTGTTGGCTAAGTGAGATAATGGTTAAGTAGGCAGACAAGTGAATTACATAGTCTATCGTGTGATGATCTGTGTCAAGAAGAATGTAAGTGATAGGCAATGGGGAGAGCTAGAGAGTGAGTGGGTTGCTACTTTAATTAGAGAGCACAGGGAGGCTGGAGCAAGGCCCAGAGGGAAGGGACAGAGTAGGAGGACATGCAGATATCCCAGGGCTGCAGAGATGCTGTGGAGGAACTGTGACTCGGATGTTGTTGGGCAGCAAGAAGCCAGTGTGGCTGGAGCACAGTGAGCAAGAGGGGAAAGGCAGAGAAGGTTTGAGATGCCGGAGATGGTGAGCAGATGAAAGAAGGCCCCTGGGCCCATCAAAACTGTGCTGTAAGTGAAATGAAAACTTTCAATGTCATTTAACTATACGTTATATAATTTAAGTAGTAAATATCTTTTGGTTTTCTATAGTCTTGTCAAGTACATCAACTAAAATGCTGCTAAATTGGGAATGTCTAAATTATCCCCAGGAGTGACTGCTGTATCTTGTCAGCCGTCTGGTCTGCACAGCAGTCGGGGTGGGAGTAATGTGACAGTCAGGAGAATAACTCTACTCTTCAGGTTGTCACCAACTGTTTGTGTTATGTTTCATCTGTAAAATGCGGAGGACGGAAAAGATGAGTGGTTTTCATACTCTGATCCATGGAGCACTGGATATTCCTGAAGGCTCTTGGTTTTTGTTTGTTTGTTTTTGTGAGGAAGATCGGTCCTGAGCTAACATCTATCACTCCTCCTCTTTTTGCTGAGAAAGACTGGCCCTGGGCTTACATCCATGCACATCTTCCTCCACTTTATATGGGATGTCACCACACCATGGCCTGACAAGCGGTGCATCGGTGCGCGCCCAGGATCCGAACCGGTGAACCCTGGGCCGCTGCAGCAGAGCGCGCGCACTTAACCGCTTGCCCCACCCAGCTGGCCCTGAAGGCTCTTTGTTTTTTTTCTTATGTTTATAAACTTCGATGCAAGCTTCACGTAGAAGAAAGTGTCCCCTAGCTTTAAAAAGATTCCTGGACTTGGTCCTCACTTAGGTTTTCCAGTATGAAGAGTTTGCAGTCTCACAGACTCCCAAAGGACAGACAAAAGGAGCAAGATCCCTTTTTTCCGAGTGTCTCTTGTGACAGTGCTCATTGTCTCTCATTCAAACCAGAAGGTGATTTGTCAATAGTGAGATATAGCATTTGAGACCCCATCCTTCAAGATGGCTGAGTTGTTGTCCATCATTTTACAGACTTATGCTAAGTGAATTATATAAAAAGTGAATGTCTCAGCAGGTATTTTCTGACACAAAATAGAAACTAAGAATTGAGAAAAGTAATTATGATTGATGTCTGTCAATAAGGGCATAGGGCTAGTCTAATTTCAAAAGTAATTAATGGCATGAGTGTTAGTGACTGTACATATTAAATATATTGAAAAGTATTCATATTCTCATAACAAAGAATTATAACTGGAAGATAAACTGGATGTTTTTGGTACTTATGGTTAAAGATGTATTTTATTTAGTTTTGTTTTCTGATTGAGGAAATGAGAAAATTTATTTTTTAATATATTGACTATCTTCTTCCTTTCCAACCTAGAATCTCAATCTGCTATTTTGGAAAATCTGAAAAATATGTTCAGATGCTGTTCAACAGGTAAGAAAATCTTGGTAGGATGTCAAATCCTTTTCTCTCTTATGTATCATAAAATTGTGACACACTCTCATTTATCTTCCTGTCTGCCCATCTGACTAGGCCACCTTGTTTCTCTAAGCCTACAGGGGAATCCAGTCAGGTGGAAGGGGATGTTTTCTTCCACTTACACTTTGCAGAGAAAATCAGCCTTGAAGTGGAACTGAGCACATGCTTTTCAGAAGCTGCATCATTCTCTACCCAGACAGAGCATTGGGCCTGACAACAGCTGGATCCAGCAGAAAACTGGACACTCTAGGAGATGTCATGTGGAGATGTGCCTGGCTGGACTAATAGTCACATGGATATGAGTTTTAAAAAAATCTCTCAGAGCTTTTCCAAAATCAAATAATATTCTTAAATTGCTGTAGATGAAACATTAGTTAGTGTCTTTTTAATTTCAACAGAAGCTTTTTTTTTTTGTTACTAAAGAAGCCAAATTTCATCTTTTTTCTTGTTACCAAAATGGATTTACTATTAAAAAAAAAAGAAACCTGCAAGAAAGGAAACACTCATATGGAATAGAAATTGTGGGTAGCAATTGCTACTTTTTTATATAAAATCATCTGTTTTATTTATTTACACTTTCTCCCAACTGTGCTTTTGAAAATACCTTAGTATTAGAAATTACCAGTAAGAAGAGGGTGTGCACCCTTGAGTGTGGTCCAGTAGAAGTCAGGTGACTCAGACCTGAGTTCTAGGCCCAGGTCTGTTTCTGGTTAGTGTGTGACAATGTACTTAGGCTCTCTGGAACATAGTATTCTTTTCTGTAAAATTAAAGAATTTGAAGATTTTTGAGAACTTTCCCAAATATTAAATGACTTCTCTTTTAAAAAAGTAGAAAGATCCTTCTCAAACTTATAAATTATCAAAAATTTTTTGTGACCTTTCACTTACCAAGAACAACTGATGTCCCTTCAATTATATTGATTGAAAATAAAGATCATAAAAGTATATATTTGGTAATCTAATAAATGAATTAGCATAAAAATGAGCCAGGAAAAAATTTATGATCAATCAAGATATTACATTATGAAAGTATTACTGTTTGTTACACTGTACAAAATTATGACACTAAAATAGAATCTTTTTGCTGACTGTAAGTTTATATTGTTACTCATATATCACTATTAACCCTATTATGTTTTACAAGCAATAAAATGTTTTGAAAGGAAAAAACAATAAAGCAGCAGCCCTGCATTACACATGAAAGTTGTGCTCCCCCTGGAGGGAAAATGAGGATACAACATTGGTCGGGTACTTCATTTTGCAATCTACTGGTGCCTTTCAAACATATAGCTATTATTGTAAGAGTAAAGATATTCTTAAGAATAGTGCCACAAAACAGGTTTTCCAGCTTCTTTTTGTCAGAGCTGAGACTTACATCAGGCTGGGGCACTTGAAGAGGCATGGGGGACTCAGCTGAGGGTGGTTCAATTACTGTGAGATGATTAGCCAATAGCAAATAAGACGGAGAAAGATTAAAAAGAGGTAAAGGGAAATAAAGTTGGAAATAATTAAGAAAAATAGTGCCTTCAAAATATCCTCTCATTATTTTTATAGCTTTTAACTTATTTTATTTCTTTTTGAGGCATGACTAGGATAGTATGTTAGATTTTTCTAAATCCTTATCTCCAGGGCATATATTACTGAGTTCTTCATTATAAATGATAATGCCAAAGAAAACCTGGACAAAAGTATTCTGTAATATCCACAAGGACAAAACATGTACAACATTGCTCTATATATTAAGAGTCCAGCTGTAATAGTCGAGATATATATTCATGTGTGTAAAATTATAATGATTTTCTAATTTTCTCTGACTGGGAACCATGGTAAAATATACAGGAATAAGCAGGAAACCTGAAAAACTAGGTTATTTAAAACACCTGATATTACAGCTAGACCATTCAAGGGTGAAATCAATTTCAATTTCACACCTTTCCTTTCCTTGTAGCCAGTGAAGTGTTTGGAAGACAGAAAACACGTAAAATTAATTGAGAGTTAACAGTATTTGGGGGCAGTTGAGGTTAAGGACTCAACAATGATGTCCCTTACTTCAGGAGCCATTGACTTTTTGTCATAAGTTTACTTTATACACGGATTCTCTTCTTAGATTATTTCTGTATGTTTCTTAGAAGAGAGACAGGGAAGGAGAATTAACTATCAATCTACTGTGTACCGGTTCCTTTACTGTATTACCTTATGCAATTCTTACTGTAATCCTTTAAAGTAACTGTTATAATTCATATTTGATAAAGAAAACCATGTTTACAAAATTGATCAAGGGTAAGAGGGAAGATCTGAACATCAGTCCGTTGGGCTTATGCCTCATATTCTCTCCACTGTGATAAAAATGGTGCTTCAACATGGGTACTCACCATCTGGCTATTTAATACCGGCTCCTGCCAACAGCATTGGATTAGATGAGATGAGAAGTTATTTCCAAAGATATTCTATTATATTTAAGCTGTACTATTTATGAGTCAGATGTCAAGACATGTTTTAGAGGCATAGAGAGCAACTGATTAGTTAACCTACACATTTTTCAGATTTACTATAACTTTCGAGTGCGACACTGTGTCAACTTTGTGTCAACTTTACCAACTTTAGTGCTTCACTGTTCTTTTTGAAAAAACCCAGAATGTCACTTTTCATGTCAAACATCTTGCTGTTTTCTTCTTATTCACTAGATGACAGTTCTGTATCTCTGTAAATTACCACTGCAGCAGGAAACGAGAGGTCTTAAGCCAGTTTGCTCTGCACAAATGATGGACATAGGAGGAATTCTGCTCCATCAAGGCTGCCTGTGTCATTCCGTGGCTGTAACGGGGATGTCCAGGACTGCTTAGTCAGAGGCATGAAGCAGAGTCAGAAAGCATCCTCTAAATTCTTCAGATGTGAGTTCAGACACCTGTCCCCTCACCTGAGCACACTGGAGTTTAGTGAATGTGTTCTGACTCTTACTCTCTCACTGTAGTCAATAAGTCTGGGAGCTCCATACCCCTAGAAAAAACACAGGATTCATAAAGCCTTTTCTCAACTAAACGGAGTTGATGGCTATGGTGTTGCCTGAGAGTCTGATGCTTAAAGAAAATACAGCTGGTGCTCAGGCAGAAGGCAAGAGTGTCAGCCACTCCTAGAGGGCTTTTATTGATTCTCCCATGGAATGAGCAAGTTTAAAAGAAAACCACATTGCTTAAACCTCACTAACTGATTGTTTTATTTTCAAGTAATATGCTCTGAAATCTGCTATGTCTAAAAAACCATTTCAGGCCGGCCCCATGGCTTAGCGGTTAAGTGCGCGCGCTCTGCTGATGGCGGCCCGGGTTCGGATCCCGGGATCGCACCGACGCACCGCTTCTCTGGCCATGCTGAGGCCACGTCCCACATACAGCAACTAGAAGGATGTGCACCTATGACAGACAACTATCTACTGGGGCTTTCGGGGAAAAATAAAATCATTAAAAAAATAAATAAAAAACCATTTCATAAAACTTAAACTTCTGATTTTTATTCTCTGGTATTTCAAATTATTATTAAGACTGTAAATAATTTAACATTCTACCATATACAAATAGGCAAATATCAATTATATTCTCTAAAATAGTTTGCTCCCATGTTAAAGGTTAATATATGGTAGCAAAACTGGTTACCATCCAGTTTTTAACTCATTTTTTGCTTTTGAAATTACATATAAAATTTGTGTTCTGAAGTATTTTCCTAAAACTCAACAACTTTCTGATATAAATCGACTAGATGAAAGGTAACTAAAATGAAATTTGATCTTTAAAACTCGAGCTTTGTGTAAGAATTGATAACATCAGGCAGTTGAAAGTTGGGTCTCTCCACAATATGATATTTATTAATTGTGAATAGCCACATCTATTACAAAGTGCTGAAAAATAAAAAGAAATTGAACAATATCAACACTCTCTTACCCCACATGTTGTACAGTTTATACGCAAATAAATTCTCAAAGGTCAGAAAAATGTTTATGATTTCAGATAACTGTTAAAATACTATCTCATTCCAGTTTTAACCTCATTTGAAATGGACTGAAAACTGTTCTCTTAGGATTTTGCTCTGATCAGTGCCCCCAGGTCCCCTCAATGCCTCATTTGATTGTAAACTTATCTGAGGAATTGAATATTCTTTTCCATTTCTTCTCTTTAAGGTATCTGTGATAGTGCTTTTTATGCAACGACCACTTGGTACAATTTATTATTAGTTTCAGAAACATGCTTATTTAGGAAGAAATCAAGAAAACAGATGTGAGGAATGTGGGATCACCTAGCTGATGGTGTTCGAGGGATTCCTCATGTGAGTCTTGGCATAGAAAATTCAAAGGGTAAAGCAGCATTGGTCAGATCAAAAGTGTGGGGTGAACATAATTCTGAAGGAAT
Organism: Diceros bicornis minor; assembly: GCF_020826845.1. NCBI lineage: Eukaryota > Metazoa > Chordata > Mammalia > Perissodactyla > Rhinocerotidae > Diceros > Diceros bicornis. The sequence goes on from NW_026690890.1 coordinate 387,627, forward strand.
AATGATGGAGACGTAAAAACAAGAAACCCCTTGAATTGTGTTGGAAGTTATTAGACACATCAAAGAGCTGGGAAAAAACGTTGTTTAATGTAAGTTCTTTCTAAACTCTAAGGCAAAAAGTAACATGAATTTACATGGTAATTATAAACCACAAAACAACAATTCACAAGACAAGTAAACAACTAAAGTAGAAACCAGAGTGAGAAAAATAGAGGTTAAAGGAGAGATGGAAAGAGATGGTTTGGGTCAGAAAATATGGCTTAGTCATCCTTGAGGTCTCCCTCAGACTCTGATCATTCCTAGTGCTCAGTAAACACTTTGACCCCATGAGCCTGGGGAGGAGCAAAGTGACACGTGGCTGGGAGGGGAGATAATGCAAAGATACCCTTGTGGAGGCACTGACATTGAAAATCAGTGACATTTTGCAAAAGTGTTTACCATAATATATTAAGGATTATTCTGGAAAGTTAAGGATTTTTCTGGAATGTACGTTTTCATTTTATGGAAACTCCAACAAGCCCAGTGAAAGATTTAGACATTTCAACTTTAGAAATAAAGAGAGGGGCCAGCCCCGTGGTGCAGTGGTTAAGTGAACGCACTCCGGTGCGGTGGCCTCAGAGTCACAGGTTCAGATCCTGGGCACGCACAGACACACCGCTTGTTAAGCCATGTTGTGGCAGCATCCCATATAAAGTAGAGGAAGATGGGCACAGTTGTTAGCCCAGGGCTAATCTTCCTCAGCAAAAAGAGGAGGATTGGCATCGAAAGTTACCTCAGGGCTGATCTTCCTCACACAAAATAAGAAAGAAACAAAGCCAGAATGGGAAATTTTTTCTGTCAGTTTTAACAATGAAAACCAGTTAACATTTGGAAATCAGTTGCAATTTGAGATCAGAATGTGAAGAAAGAATTAGATGTCACATGTTGTTTTTCCTTTTCTCTGAGGCAGTAAGGCTTGCAGGGGGAATGAAATTCCATCTTTGCTCTATTGAGTTTGAGAAGGTGTAAAATTCTTTTGTGCTGGGCAACACTGTTGACCTGTGGAGAAAAACAAATGATTTAAACAGCTGATCTAAAGGAATAACTGAGCTCATAAAAGTTCTTAGCTTATAAAGAGTGCTTCTACTTTACTCAATTTTACTGGACATCCATTGACCTATATGTGCAAGGTATTTGTGGTAGTATTGAAGGAAATACAAAGAATTATAAGGTTCCAAGCTCCTCCACATACATGACATGGTTTGCAAGATGTAATTTGATTCTGCCAAGGTATTTAGTGTATGTTGAATTATAGAACCTAAAAAAAATGACAATGTTATTGAGAAATTGTAATTAAAGACAGCTTCTTAGGAGAGATGGACTAGATCAAGTCCTCAAAGGGACCACTTTTGGGCAGGTGGAGGGAAGAAAGAGTGAGCATTTCAGATGGGGGAAGAGAGGAAATGTACAGAAGTGGAAAGAAACATGGCATTTGTGCATGGGGGTGGGGAGGCCATGACAGGCACACCTTCCCGTGACTGAGAGGCAGCTCAGTTTCCTCCTGCAGGAGCCCAGCACTGCTTCCCACCTCCTGCCTCCTCCACCTGCAAACCCCACGCCTGAGCCAAGGCCTATCTTATCTGGATCACTGCCTAGTCTTCCAACAGGTCCCTTTACTTCCAGTCTTAATTTCTTCTAATCTTTCCTCCACCATGCCTCCAGTGTTACATTCTAGAATCCAAATTTGCTTAAATCTGATATCTGCTTCGACTCCTTCAATGACTGTTCAGAGTAGCCTAGAGAACATTCAGACTCCTGAGCTGGACACGCAGGCTTTCCCTTGCTGTCCTCATCTTTACCCTCATCACCCACTCTGTCCTACATGTTTGCTTTGTTCCAGCCTTAAAAATACCACCCATTTTCGGAAAGATTTAGCATCTTCTATATCTGTCTTTTTATATGTGCTTCTTCTGTCCTCCTATCCAGTTTTTTAATCAACTTAATTTCTATTTCTTAATCTAAACTCATGTCAAACGTTCCTTTCTCTTGGAGACTTTTCCTGAGAGGTCTCCATCTAGAGATCCATTTTGATGTCCCCACTCTGGGACCCTGTACTTATCTACTTTTCCATAACTGTTGTTTTATTCATGTCTCATAGACAGTGAGCTCCTTAAAGCTGAGACTATCCTTCTTCTTGATAAATAAATGGCCAGCAATAGGATACATTGGAGCATATGAGGAAGCCATTTGGTGTAAAACTGATTGGGCCTGACATTGTTTTTTTTTTTTTCCCCAAAAAGGGCCTGTAGCCTCTGTTCATCCATTGTATATCCGCCCTAAGCAATTAACATGTCCCAAAGACAAAAACAATGCCCTTAAGGTATAAATGCAACTTCCCCCACATTGGCATTTCCTTAAATATAATCATTTCTCCCTAGGCTAGAATTTGATTGCTGCACTCATCCTGTGACCACCCAACTCCAGACAACAGCCACGCCCATGGAGACAGCAGACCTGATACCCACTGTGTCCATCAATGGAGGTGCTGACAGGTCAAGGTTGTGGCTATTGTAAAAGGGACATTGCAATCACATGTGGTACATGCTCTTTGATGGTATATAACCACGCTGTACACCCCACTTCTTTGGAGTGCTCCATCTCTTTGTGAAAGGACTCTCCTGGGCTATATAGTCGTCAAAGTTTGGCTGATAGTAAACTCAGCCCAAGTTGGTTTTATAGATTTTTTATGGATTATTTGCGTCGACATTCTATTTGTCCCTCCAGTGTCTGAACACAGTACCTGACACCTTGAGGGCACTCAGAAAATGTTTGATGAGTGAATAAGTATGTGGGAGACCACACTGGCTGGAGCAGAAGGGGCATTTTGGGGAGTGGTAGAAAATTCACTCACGTTCCTACCATAGTGGTTGAGGCTGTGGGCTTTGGACCTGTTTGCCTCGGCACCAATCCCAGTTATCCCGCTTTTAACTGGAGAACCTGTGCAAAGTATTTACTCTCTGAGCCTTAGTTTCCTCATCTATAAAATGGGGCTACTGAGAACTCCTGTCTCATAGGGTTTTAGTGAGATTTAAATGCATTAACTTATGTAAAGTGTTTAGAAGAGCTCCTGGCGCATAGTAGGCATTAACATGTTAGCTGTTGTGTTATCATTATTGCTCTTATATCTTAACGATACTCTGGTTTTGAAAAGATGTTTTCATAATACAGTTGATCCTCATTATTTGTGGATTCCGTGTCTGCACACTTGCCTACTAGCTAAAATGTACTGGCAGCCCCCAAATCAACACTCACAGGCCTTTCATGTCCATTTGCAGATAAGCACAAAGTGGTGAAAAATTTGATTCACTCGAAGTGCACGTTCCCAGCTGAGGGGAACAAGGTGACACTCTGCCCTGTTGTTTCAGCCCATGCTGTAAACAAGTGTCCTTCTTGCAGTCTATTTAGTGCCTCATTTGTTATCTTTTTGTGCCTTGTGTTGGTGACTCGGCTGTTTAATATGTCCCCCATGTGTAGTGCTGCAATACTGCCTGGTGATCCTCAGGGCAAAATGCTGTGACGTGTCTTTACAGAGAAAGTATTTGTGTTCGATAGGCTTCCTTCAGACACGAGGTACAGTGCTGTTAGTCTAAGTTCAATGTTAATATATCAACAATATATATTAAATAAGGTGACTTTAAAGAGAAACACACAGAGAAAAAGGTTATGTATTGATCAGTTGAAGAAAAAGTGACTAAGGTTTGCAGGAACCTAACCCTGCATTTCCTGTAGGAGCAGTGGGTCATATTCACTGATTCAGTGTTCACAGTGACTTTATAGAATGTCACACTGTGCATAACGAGAACTGACTGTATCTTATGTAATCTTCACATACTCCTTTATAACAGGCAGGGTAAGGAACAGGGTGTCCACATTCTATGGGCTATTACAGACCTTATGAGCTAAGTAGAGAATTTAAAAAGTCTTGTGTTCAGCCTAAGAGCCATGAGTTTTTGAGCAAAGAAGATCTATGATGAACTGATGTTTAAGGAAAAATTACCTGGCAAGAGACTGTAGTTTTGAGAGGAAGAAGGAGAACTGAGCCAGAAAGAAGAACCAGCTGTTAAACTCTCTAAGTATTCCCAGTGTTTGGTGAGGAGATTCGGAGCTAAGGTGCTGATGTGATAAAGGAAAAGTAGCAGCCAAGGGATGTAATAATGGATTTGGTAACCATATATAGGATGTAAGTTAGGCTGTGGTTTTCAAAGTGGGGTCCCTGGACCAGCAGCATCAGCATCACCTGGGATCTGGGAAGAAATGCAAATTGTCAGGTGCTGCTGCAGACCTGCTGAACTGGAAATTCTGGGGTTGGGCCTGGCAATCTGGGTTTCAACAAGGCCTCCAGGTGCTCTGGTGCCCATGAAGTTTAGGAGCCAATGAATAGAAAAATTATTCCAACACGTCACCATGCCCAGGTAAGCCACAGGGCAGGGAGGTGGAATTTGTTTGGAGGATATGACACATTTTAAATTTTAGGAAAAAGTAATTCAGTGTCTGTTTCATCAAGAGGACTCCAGAGATGCCATTTTAGCTCTCTGCATGTGAAGCTCTTTTGTCCACAATATGTTCTCCTTTAGAGAGCCCTTGGTAAGTTATTTACCAATTACCACATGTTCTGAGAGTCCCTTATTTCTTGAAATCCCCTTTCAGACTTCAAAATGTACTTTATTTTTGTGCACAATCTCCTCTATTTAAAATCTGGAATTCTCTTCCTATAGGATCATGTATCGCACATGCAGCCTTACTGTCAATTTGGAATGCCATTGGTTTCTTCCAAAAGCTTAGAATGTTTTAGAATTTAGAACCTGATGAATAGAGAATTCATATGCTTCTGTGTAGGATTAATATTTCTCAGATGTCTAGAGGTTTCCCAACTTGCCAGTAATGTGGCCTTACGATTTAGCAGAACTTGAAAATCTGAATATAGTAGAAAGTGAATTCCATCTGTAATATTAACATTTACAAAATAAATGATCACATTGTTAACGTACCAATAAGCACTTTCTATATTCTAGGCTCTGAAAATATCTTGCTTACATAGTAAACCTGATAAAGTTTCAAAGATGAGCCAATTAACTTTTCAGCAAAAGCTTTACTTGACTGTATCTTGGCTTCCTTTTTGACAGTTTTAGCCTTAATGTCACAGTAATGTTTTCTTTTTCTGGGAATCAGATAATCTTCTATCGGGCGAACACTTTAATTTTTAATGGTCACTTGTATTTTGTGATATGCACGTGTTCAAATAATCTATAAGAACTAACCATTGCCACCCACATATAAGATTATACAGGAATGGAAGAATTTTGGCTGACTTACTGTATATAATTGTTCAGCCGAAGCAGATGGTAGACTCCACTACATACAATGATTTAGGGGTTTGAAGCAGTATCTTTAAATACAAATAATCTCAAAAATGCTAATATATAAAGTATATTACTTACAGTGTTAACTAACCAAAATAGTTAAATTTGTTATCTTTCCTCACTTTATAAGGATGTACCCATTGTATAGATTCTGTACAAAGCTGCAAAGATAACTTTTTTCCTTTTCAAAATTTATTTATTTCAGAGTGACGTCAGCATCATGGCGGAGTGAGCTTTCCCGTGAATTCTTCCCCCACAAGATACAACAAAAGTAACAGCCACAGACCAACAACGGAATCCCAGACAGTGAAAAGCTAGAGCGGAGGGATCCACACTGCCGCACGTCTGAGAGCGGAACGTGCTGGGCCCCCGGAGGAAGTGGGGAGAGGTAAGGAGAACTCCGCTCCCTCCCCATCAGATCAGCGATCCGGTCCGCGCGGCTCCCAGAGAGGGGGGAGGGGCGGCCCTCGGCGGGAAACTGTAGCTCTTCGGGCTCTCTAAGCCAGTGGGAAACTCCCGCACAGAGGGCTCAGAGGAGCCACAGGGCTACCATCAACATCTGAGCAACCCAGAGAGCGGATAAAGAGGGGCAAACGAGAAGCCTCCCACGTCAGGGACCCAGAGGGCAAAAGAGAGAGCTCCCCCCTCCCCGCAACCCGGACTCTGCAGCTCGACCAGATTTAGCGGTCCGAGGCAGACCTGAATAAACTGGACTGGACCCGTGGATCGCAGTGGGGAAAAAAAACAAAACAAGGGGCCGGCCCGGTGGCGCAAGCGGTTAAGTGCGCGCGCTCCGCTGCGGCGGCCCGGGGTTCGCTGGTTCGGAACCCGGGCGCGCACCGACGCACTGCTTGGTAAGCCATGCTGTGGCGGCGTCCCATATAAAGTGGAGGAAGATGGGCACGGATGTTAGCCCAGGGCCGTCTTCCTCAGCAAAAAAAAAGAGGAGGATTGGCGGATGTTAGCTCAGGGCTGATCTCCTCACAAAAAAAAACAAAACAAAACAAAACAAAACAAAACAAAACAAAACTGCGGATCGCAGCAGAAAAACTGGGGCAGAGCGCAGGGGGCTTAGACTACACAGCCCTTTACCACCAGACAGTGGCGGCAGGTGGAAATTGCAACCAGAGACTTCCAGGATGAGGAAAATCAAAACCAACACAGGAACCACAATGCAAAAATATATGAAATCACCAGACCAGAAACAAAATGACAAGCACCCAGAAATCAACCCCGACGACACAGAAATCCATAAACTAAATGACAGAGATTTCAAAATAGCTATCATAAAAACACTCAACGAAATATGAGACAACACAGACAAACAATTCAATGAGATTAGGAGTTTCTTCACAAAAGAGATTGAAATCATAAAGAAAAACCTATCAGTGCTGATGGAGATGAAGAACACAATGGAGGAGATAAAGGAGAACCTGGAATCTTTAAAGAACAGAGCTGACAATATGGAGGAAAGAATTAGTACTTTAGAGGATAGGAATACAGATATACTCCAGATGGAAGAAGAGAGAGAACTAAGACTAAAAAGAAATGAAGAAAGACTCTGAGAAATATCGGACTCTATTAGAAAATGTAACATAAGAATTATAGGTATTCCTGAGGGAGAGGAGAGGGAAAGAGGAACAGAGAGTCTATTCAAGGAAATAATAGCTGAAAATTTCCCAAATCTGGGGAAGGAGCAGGAAATACCAGTAAGCGAAGCCAACAGGACACCTATATATATTAACAGACAAAGGCCTTCACCACGACACCTAGTGGTAAGGCTAGCCAGGGTCAACGACAAAGAAACAATATTAAGGGCAGCTAGACAAAAACAAAAAATAACGTACAAAGGAACTCCCATCAGGCTCTCAGCGGATTTCTCAACAGAAACTTTTCAGGCTAGAAGAGACTGGAATGATATATTCAAAATACTAAAAGACAAAAACTTTCAGCCAAGAATACTCTATCCAGCAAAAATATCCTTCAAATATGATGGAGAAATAGTAACTCTCCCAGATAAACAAAAGCTAAGGGAGTTCATGGCCACGAGACCGCCACTACAAGAAATACTCAAGAAGGCCCTCAGGCCTGAAAACAAGAAGAGAAAGGGAACACAAAGCTTGGAGTAAGGAGAAAAGTAGGTAGACAAAATCAGAGAAATAGTAGATCTTTACCGGAATAGGTTAGCAACCACTTAAATACTAAACTCAAAGATCAAAGGAAGAAATTCACCAAAAATAAATTTAACCTCATCACTGTAAACACACAGCCACAACACAAGATAGAATAAGGTATAACAAGAGCAACTTAGAAGGGGAAGAGGAAAGTGACTGAATTGACTTAGTATAAGGAAATAGGAGGCTATCAGATAATGGACTATCTCATACAGAAGATTTTTCGCCCAAACCTCAAGGTAACCACTAAACAAATAATCAAATTAAAACCACATATGATAAACAAAGAGAAAACTAGAAGAATCATAAGACAGAACAACCAAACTGAATTGGCAGTCCAAAACAAATGGGACAAGAAACAAAGGAAATGCAAAAGAACCAGAAAATAAGTGACAAAACAGCAACATTCAACCCTCATATTTCAATAATTACCCTAAATGTAAATGGATTGAACTCTCCAATCAAAAGATACAGAGTGGCAGGATGGATTAAAAAGCAAGACCCAACAATATGCTGCCTTCAGGAAACACATCTTAGCACTAAAGACAAGCACAGGCTCAGAGTGAAAGGATGGAAGACAATACTCCAAGCTAATGGCAAACAAAAGAAAGCAGGTGTTGCCATACTCATATCAGACAAAGTAGACTTCAAGATAAAACAGGTTAAGAAAGACAAAGAAGGGAAATATATAATGATAAAAGGGACACTCCATCAAGAAGACATATCACTTATAAATATATATGCACCCAACATAGGAGCACCAATGTACATAAAACAACTATTAACAAACCTAAAAGGAGAAATCAACAACAACACAATAATAGTAGGGGATCTTAACACCCCACTTACAGCAATGGATAGATCATCCAGACAAAATGTTAATAAAGAAATATTAGACTTAAATGAAAAACTGGACGAGATGGACCTAGTAGACATATACAGAGCACTCCACCCAAAAACAGCTGACTACACATTCTTCTCAAGCGCGCATGGAACATTCTCTAGGATAGACCATATGTTGGGAAACAAAGCAAGCCTCAATAAATTTAAGAAGATTGAAATCATAACAAGCATCTTTTCAGACCATAAGGCTATGAAACTGGAAATGAACCAGGAAAAAAAAACTGGGAAAGTGACAAAAATGTGGAGATTAAACAACATGCTACTGAACAACCAATGGATCATTGATGAAATTAAAGGAGAAATCAAAAACTATCTGGAAACAAACGAAAATGATAACATGCCATATCAAACCATATGGGACGCAGCAAAAGCGGTCCTGAGAGGGAAACTCATAGCGATACAAGCCCACCTTAACAAACAAGAAAAAGCCCTAATAGGCAACCTTAAATTACACCTAACAGAACTAGAAAAAGAAGAACAAACAAAGCCCAAAGCCAGCAGAAGGAGAGAAATAATAAAAATCAGAGCAGAAATAAATGATATTGAGATCAAAAAACAGTAGAAAGGATTAATGAAACAAAGAGTTGGTTCTTCGAGAAGATAAACAAAATCGACAAACCCTTAGCCAGGCTAACTAAGAAAAAAAGAGAAAAGGCTCAAGTAAATAAAATTAGAAATGAAAGAGGAGAAATTACAACTGATACCATGGAAATACAGAGGATTATAAGAGAATACTATGAGAAATTATATGCCAACAAATTGGACAATCTAGAAGAAATGGATAAATTCTTAGACTTATACAACCTCCCAAAATTGAACCAAGAAGAAATGGAGAATCTGAATAGACCAATCACAAGTAAAGAGATTGAAATAGTAATCAAAAACCTCCCAAAAAATAAAAGTCCAGGACCAGATGGCTTCTCCAGTGAATTTTACCAAACATTCAAAGAAGATTTAATACCCATCCTCCTCAAACTATTCCAAAAAATAGAGGAAGATGGAACACTTCCTGAATCATTCTATGAGGCCAACATCACCCTGATACCAAAACCAGACAAAGACAATACAAAGAAAGAAAATTACAGGCCAATATCGCTGATGAACATTGATGCAAAAATCCTCAACAAAATATTGGCAAACCGAATACAACAATATATTAAAAAGATCATACACCATGATCAAGTGGGATTTATACCAGAAACGCAGGGATGGTTCAACATCCGCAAATCAATCAACGTGATACATCACATCAACAAAACAAAGAATAAAAACCACATGATCGTCTCAATAGACGCAGAGAAGGCATTTGACAAGATACAACATCCATTTATGATAAAAACTCTCAATAAAATGGGAATAGAAGGAAAGTACCTCAACATAATAAAGGCCATATATGACAAACCCACAGCTAACATCATACTCAACGGGGAAAGACTGAAAGCCATTCCTCTGAGAACAGGAACGAGGCAGGGCTGCCCACTCTCACCACTCCTGTTCAACATAGTACTGGAGGTTTTGGCCAGAGCAATTAGGCAAGAAAAAGGAATAAAAGGAATCCAAATAGGTAACGAAGAAGTGAAACTCTCACTATTTGCAGATGACATGATTGTATATATAGAAAACCCTAAAGAATCTGTTGGAAAACTGTTAGAAACAATCAACAACTACAGCAAAGTTGCAGGGTACAAAATCAATCTACAAAAATCAGTTGCATTTCTATATGCTAATAATGAACTAACAGAAAGAGAGCTCAAAAAGATAATATCATTTACAATTGCATCAAAAAGAATAAAATACCTAGGAATAAATCTTACCAAGGAGGTGAAGGACCTATACAATGAGAACTACAAGACATTATTGAGGGAAATCTACGATGACATAAAGAAATGGAAAGATATCCCATGCACGTGGATTGGAAGAATAAACATAGTTAAAATGTCTATATTACCTAAAGCAATCTACAGATTCAATGCAATCCCAATCAGAATCCCAATGACATTCTTCACAGAAATAGAAAAAAGAATACTAAAATTTATATGGGGCAACAAAAGACCCCGAATAGCTAAAGAAATCCTAAAGAAAAAGAACAAAGCAGGAGGCATCACAATTCCTGACTTCAAAACATACTACAAAGCAATAGTAATCAAAACAGCATGGTACTGGTACAAAAACAGACACACAGATCAATGGAACAGAATTGAAAGCCCAGAAATAAAACCACACATATACGGACAGCTAATTTTCGACAATGGTGCTAAGGACATGCAATGGAGAAAGGAAAGTCTCTTCAATAAATGGTGTTGGGAAAACTGGACATCCACATGCAAAAGAATGAAAGTGGACCATGTGCTATCGCCATTCACAAAAATTAACTCAAAATGGATCAAAGACCTGAAGGTGAGACCTGAAACTATAAAACTCATAGAAGAAAATATAGGCAACACACTATTTGACATTGGGTTTAAAGGAATCTTTTCGGATGACATGCCTACCCAGACTAGGGAAACTAAAGAAAAAATAAACAAGTGGGACTTTATCAGACTAAAGAGCTTTTATAAGACAAATGAAACCAGAATCAAGATGAACAAACAACCAACCAGCTGGGAGAGAATATTTGCAAAACATACATCTGACAAGGGGTTGATCTCCATAATATATAAAGAACTCACACAATTGAACAACAAAAAAACAAACAACCCAATCAAAAAATGGGCAGAGGAAATGAACAGACACTTCTCCAAGGAAGATATACAGATGGCCAATAGGCACATGAAAAGATGCTCAACATCACTAATCATCAGGGAAATGCAAATCAAAACAACACTAAGATACCACCTCACGCCCGTTAGAATGGCTATAATCACCAAGACAAAAAACAACAAATGTCGGAGAGGATGTGGAGAAACAGGAACCCTCATACACAGCTGGTGGGAATGCAAATTGGTGCAGCCTCTATGGAAAACGGTATGGAGATTCCTCAAAGAATTAAAAATAGAGATGCCCTATGATCCAGCCATCCCACTACTGGGAATCTATCCAACGCACCTGAAATCAACAATCCAAAGAGGCTTATGCACCCCTATGTTCATTGCAGCATTATTCACCATAGCCCAGAAGTGGAAGCAACCTAAGTGTCCCTCGACTGACGATTGGATTAAGAAAATGTGGTATATATATACAATGGAATACTACTCAGCCATAAAAAAAGACAAAATCGTCCCATTTGCAACAACATGGATGGGCCTGGAGCGTATTATGTTAAGTGAAATAAGCCAGAAAGAGAAAGACAAACACTGTATGATCTCACTCATATGTGGAATATAAACCAACACATGGACAGAGAAAACTGGACTGTGGTTACCCGGGCAGTGGGGGTGGGGGGTGTGCACAAGGGGTGAAGGGAGTCATATATGGGGTGATGGACAAACAAAAATGTACAACCCAAAATTTCACAATGTTAGAAACCATTAAAATATCAATAAAAATCAAAAAAAAAAATTAAAAATAGAATTACGATATTATCTAGCAATTACACTTATGGGTTCTGAAATAATAGAAAATACATTTATCAGTCTCTGCCTCCAGTTCCTGGCAATGAGCTGCTAAAACCTTTGTAATTTCTTAAATGATAAGAACAATAGGAGCATCTCTTATTCTAATATATGTCTTTGACACCATCCCTTACACAGAGCCCCTAAAACCCTTGTAATTGCCTTTTTTTTTTTGAGGAAGATCAGCCCTGAGATAACATCCGTGCTATTCCTCCTCTTTTTGCTGAGGAAGACCGGCTCTGAGCTAACATCTATTGCCAAGCCTCCTCCATTTTTTCCCCCAAAGTCCCAGTAGATAGTTGTATGTCATAGTTGCACATCCTTCTAGTGGCTGTATGTGGGATGTGGCCTCAGCATGGCCAGACAAGCGGTGCGTCGGTGCGCGCCCGGGATCCGAACCTGGGCTGGCAGCAGCGGAGCATGCGCACTTAACTGCTAAGCCACAGAGAAAGACCCCTTGTAATTTCCTAAGTGATATGAACACTAGGAGAATCTTTTGTTTTATTGAGGCAACTCTGGTTAGGCTCCTGGATGGCTCCTGGATGGTCACCAGAAAGACCAAGCCCTGATTAGAAGCTTGATATTTTTAGCCCTACCCCTTATCCTCCAGAGGGGGGAGAGGGGCCGGAAACTGAGTTAGTAATTTATCATGCCTATATGAGGGAGCTTCCATAAAAATCCCAATAGAAGGAGATTCAGAGAGCTTCCAGGTTGGCAATGACAAGGAGTGCCTGGACAGTGGTGAACCTGGAGATGGCATGAAAGCTCTGTGCCCCTTCTCACATACCTTTCCCTGTGCACCACTTCCACCGGCTGTTTTTGAGTTATATCCTTTTATATTAAACTGGTGATCTAGTAAACGTTTCTCTGAGTTTTATGAGCCACTCTAGCAAATTAATCAAACCCAATGAGGAGGTTGTGGGAACCTCTGGTTTATAGCCAGTCAGTCAGAAGTACAAGTAACAGCCTGGGCTTCTAACTGGCATCTGAAGTTGAGGTGAGGTTGAGTGGGAGTGCAGTCTTATAGGAGTGAGTCCTCAACCTGGGGAATCTGATGTATCTCTGGGTTGACAGCATCAAATTGAGTTGAATTATCTGACGACCAGCTGGCATTCCAAGAATTGCTTTTTGGAGGTGTGGGGAACCCTCCCACGTGTGAAAAAATGAATCTCAGAACACCATTTGTGGACATACACCCAAAAGAATTGAATGCAGAGGTATAGACATATATGTACACCCATGTTCTTAACAGCATTATTCAAAATAACCAGAAGCTGGAAGAAAGCCAGGTGTCCATCAACGGATGAATTGACAAAAAAAAAGTGGTGTGTACAGACAGTGGAATACCATTCACCCTTAAAAAGGAAGAAATTCTAACACATGCTATGACATGGATGAACCTTGAGGACTTTATGCTAAGTGAAATAAAGCCATCCACAAAAGGAAAAATACTGTATGATTCCACTCATATAAGGTACTTAGAGTACTCAAATTCATAGGAATAGAAAGGAGAATGGTGGTTCCCAGGGGCAAGAGGGAGAGATAACAGGGAGTTGTTGCTTAATGGGCACAGAGTTTCAGTGAAATGTGAAAATAGTTCTGTGGATGGTTGGAAGTTATGGCTACACAATAATGTGAATGCACTGAATGTCACTGAACTGTACACTTAAAAATGGTTAAAATGGTCAGTTTTATGTTATGCATATTTTATGACCATTTAAAAAAATTAATTATTTTCAACAAATGAACAAACAGTAGCTACATGCAATAGCATGGATAAATATCCTAACCATAAGGCTGCATAAAAGAAATTATATTCAAAAGGCTATACATTTTTTAATTCCATTTATATAAAATACAAAAAAGAAACAAAACCGAGGTATGGCTTCCAGGAATGGTGGAGTAGCTTGTTGAACTAATGCTCTAACAGATAACAATGATAAAATCTGCATAAAGTATTATATATATTTATATAGAATCACGTATTTATATGTAGTACACATACAATAAATGTGTATATGTGTGTATGTATAAATCTCTTACAAAAGCAACCAGAAATGTGAGGGGGTCTTCCCTTAAATGATGGGAATTGCACCAGGAGATATTTGCAAGCTTGATTCTTTTGCCTCAAAGCATTCCAAAATCTGTACATGGCCCACATAGGGGAAAAACTACAGTCTTACTTGTAATGTTAGAGGATATATTTTGGGACAGACAGAGTAGCTGGAAAGTTAGGGGAGAAAATCTGGAAGGGAGGGAGACACAAAGAGGAAAATCTCAAAATATATATGTAAGTCTCCCCCACACACACACCCAATGGGCAGATCTTTGAACAACACACATGCAGTGTAGGCCACAGAGAGCCTAGTGTAAAAACAGCAATTGGTAGATGAAAGAACTGATCGAGGATTTCAGCTATGCCCACTGTAAAGGAGAGAAGATTGACGTTTCAGTCTAGTCATGTTAACTCCCTGTTAGAAAAATAACAGCACTCTTCAAAGGAATGCAATAGAATCCAGAGTCTCTATAACTATCATTCATGGTTTCCAGTAGACAGTTTAAAAAATCATGATATTTGAAGAGATAGGAAAATGTAATCCATGTATGACCAAAAGCCGGCAGTAGAAACTCTCCCCAAGGTGTTGCAATTAGCAGACAAGGATAAGAAAGTAGCTATTATAAAGATGATCATGGTGGTAAAGAAAAATATTCTCATAATGAATGAACAGATGTGGAAACTCAGCAGAGAAGTGGAAATTACAAAAAAGAACCAAATAGGAAGATGAAATAAAAAAAATACTTTTGAGTTTACATGTACATTAGAGACAGTAGAAGAAACATGAAGATAGAGCAATATAAATTTTCCAGTCTGAACAAAAGAATGTAAAAATTTTGAAGAAAAATGAAGAGAACCTTACCTGTGAGATGATGGAGTTCCCAGCAGAGAGGAGAGAGACAGAAAAATTAAATGAGGCAGAAAGGCAAATCAATAAGTAATAGCATAAAATTTCCAAAATTTGGTTGAAAATCTAAAATTTTAGATCCAAGAAAGTCAGGAAACCCACAAAATAAAATACAAATTAAACCACACCTGGGCACATGATCGTTAAGCTACTAAAATCCAAAGATAAAACAAAAATCTTGAAAGCAGTCAGGGAAATCCATATATACAGGGGAAGACTACATACAGGGAGAAATAATGTGAATGATGGATGATATATTATCAAAAACAAAAGAGACAACTCAACAACAAAACGACATCTTTCAAGTGCAGAAAGAAAACCCAAAAGTCAATACAGGATTCTATATTTAGCAGATCTCACTTTCAAAGAGGAGGCTGAAGCCACAATAGTATTCCACACACCTAGTAGATGGCTAAAATAAAAAATAAAATTGCAAATACCAAATGCTGGTGAGGACAAGGAGCAACTAGAACTGGGAATGCAACATGATAGTTGCATTAGGAAAACGGTTTAACAGGTTTTTATAAAGTTAAATATACACTTATTATATGACTCAGATATCCCACTCCTAGGGATTTACTGAAGAAAATTGAAAACTAATGTTTAAACAAAAATCTTTGTGTGAATCATCATAGCCATTTTATTCACAATTGCCACAAGCTAGAAATAAACTAAATGTCCTTCATCAGGTGAATGGGGAAAGAAACTGTGGTGCATTGGGACATTAGAATACTACTTGGCAATAAAAAGGATAAACTCTTGATTTACACAACAACATGAATGAATCTTGGTTGCATTTCTCTAAGTGAAGGAAGCCCAATTCAAAAGGCTATGCAGTATATGATTTCATTTATATGACGTTCTAGAAAAGTCAGAATTACAGAGATGGAAAATGATCAGTGGTTGCCAAGGGATGGAATGGGGGAAGGGGTTGACTACAAACGGACAATATGAGAGAATTTTGGGGGGGTGAAAAAAACAGCTCTGTATGGTACTGTGGAGGTGGATACACGACCATAAAGTTGTCAAAACCCATAGAAGTGTACACCACAAGGAGTGAATTTTACTCTGCACATTTTAAAAATCAATCAGGATGCTGGGGAACACATATGGAATGCAGTGACAAATGAATCTCACTGTATTACAAGAATGTGACATAACCACACAGAAGGCGTAGGGATGAAAGGTCCTGACCTAAGTTACTTTGGAAAACAGTATGTTGATGGGATACTGTAAAACAAAAGTACTGGACACACTGTAATCTAGGTGGTAAATTTTTTTTCATAAGGGTATGGGTTAGCAATTCTGAAACGAGTTGACACATTAGTAAATATATTGTAGCTAACTGGAGTTAAGTTTCTCACTGTTGGTGAAAGATGTTAAAAATAAACAAAAGGAGAATGCTAGAATAAACTCTGTGGTGCTGGATAGGAGTTGGAAGTATCAGTATGAAACCATGTCTCTTCTAATATATCTATCCAGATAGATGGATAGATTGATAGGTTGGTAGATTGATAGATAGATGTGTATACCTGAGTTTATATTCATACATACATTTCCAAACTCTGCTGAGAGGGTCTAGAAGCAGTGACATCCTAGTATCAATGAGCACACATAGCTCCCAGATCTTGGTTTCTAAATATCATTCTCCAATAAAAAGAACCAGGTTTTCTTGGAGAAATGGCTAATTCCAGGGCTGGACATGGAAAATAAAAGATGAGCCTGGATCATCTTGTAGTGCCAGAAAGTAGGAAAGTGATTTAAATAAAACACAGAAAATGATGAGGTGTGTCAAAAGGAATCAATCAGAAAGACTTCCCAATGGCTCAAGCTGGAAAACTGTGAGCAACATAATAAATAATGGTAGCATTGGATCATTACACAGAGAATAAAATAAATATCCATGAGTATATACTGACATAAAATAGATTAAATAAGAAAGGAAGAAAGAAAGAGGAGTAAAAAAGAAAGAGAGAAAGAAAGGAAGAAGGAAGAGAGAGGGAGAGAGGGAAACTTCCTCCCAGAATTCCAAATAATAAATGCGGCTGGATAGCATGAAATAGAAAATCGCCACTAGAACACCACAGTAATAATTATTGTGGGTAAGGCTGATGAATGCAAAAACTGTGGGTGAAACTTAAAGAAGAAACAGTACATTTGCAGAGCCTCAAATCATCTGCCTCCAAATACTTTACTTTTTTCTGTTAATTTCTTTAAAAGACCTATGACTATTTAAAACAAAAATTATAACACTGTATTGTGGGATTTATAACATGGGAAGATGTAAAATTTATGACAACAATAGCACAAAGGGCAGACAGAGGTAAATGGACCCGTTCTGTAGCAAGTCTTCCATATTTTACATTGATTAAACTGGTGCATTATTAAGTCTAGGTAGTTGTGATCTGTTAAAGATGCATATTGTAATCTGGACCAACCACTAAAAAATGCAAAGGTGTGCCTCTTAAATGCTAATAAAAGAATTAAATAGCATACGAAAAGGATTTGTACAAGAATGTTCACAGGAGATGACCTGCACATCCCCAGGAGGAAGATGAGTGCACTGCCGGGCATCCACAGAGCAGAACGCCCACAGCCGTGCCGAGGAGCAAACGCTGACACACACATGCTGGGTGAGTCTCATCAACCTCATACCAAGGGAAGCAAGCTGAACAGAAAACAATACACGTGGCATGATTTCAGCCAAGATGAACCTAAGGTGAAAAAACCAGAACAGGAGTTGCCTCGGGGGAAGGAAAAATTTCCTAGGAAGGAACAGGAAGGGGTTTTCTGGGGGTGATGGAACTATCCTATTCTTAAAGGGGTGAAGGTTATATGGGCATGTTTATTTGCCAAAACTGTACGGTTGAGATTTGTGCCTTTCAGTGTGTGTACCTCTTACCCCACTGCCACACACAAAGGACTAAAAGAATAATAAAATGAGGTGGAATGGGATGGAGTGTGGATGAAACAAAAATGGCAAACGATTAGTAGTTGTTGAAGCTGGGTGACTGGCCTTCTGTGCTATTTTGTTTATTTTGTATATTGTTTAAATTGTTCTGTAATAAAACACTTGTATAAGAAGACAAACTCGATAAACAGTGTTCGCTGGTAAGATGTCAGTTACCTTTGGGGAGGAAGGAGGGAGAAAGGGATTGTTGGGGCCTGAGTGCAGCTGGTGCTAGTTCTTGGTCACACAAGTGTGTTCACTTTGTAATAATTCTTTGAGGTTTATATGGATGACTTCTGCATATATTTCTGTATGCGTTATACATCAATAAATATTTTAAATCCTGCATATTTGTACAAAGGTACTAACTCAATATCTCAGAATAACAGCAATGTTTTGTTTGAAAGTGGAACACGTTCACTCATGACATCATCAGATGGATTTTAATACTCCCAATTATCTATTAATGCCCTCACCCTTGCGTGGCCTGCCTGGGTTGTTCCATTTATGCCTCAATTTGGCAAGTGGCATGGCTTTGAGTTTTTATGATGAGTATGGGCCCTTCTGGTGGGTGGGTTCCAAGGGGAGGCTCTCTGCAGCGACCCTGACCACGGGGTCCTGAGGGAGGATCATGGCAGGCTGGAGGAATGGAGGGGATGGTAGGACAGGGGGCCTTAAAAGGCAAAATCCAGGATCCCATGCACCCAGTATTTCCATTTTAGATATTGAATTTACATTTCAAATACTGGCCAGGGAGCTTCCACCAGGGCTGCAAGCATCCTCAGCAACAACCAGGCAGGTGAGCCCCACTCCCACCTGAGTACTGGCCTCAAAGATGCAGCCCAACCACACTGCACATACTCTGGGGGATGCGCAGGGCATGGACAGTTGGCGTGGTATAGAGAAGAGGCGGGGTAGAAGGTGGGGTGTAGAAGCAGAGGGGCGTGGGCCATGGGTGGAGGGACAGTAGGGAGTTGGGTCCCCTAGCTGTGCATGCTGGGAGCATTTGTCTCTTAACCATTCCTGGCTGGGAACTTGCAGGACTGCAGGACTACAACTCCCAGGATGCTCGGGGCACGGGGTGGTGCCTAGCCCTGGGAGGAGGAGCAGGGCGGTGAAGGCTCTGCCGAGGGCCAAACCGCCATTGACTCAGGACTCTGGTCCTGCACCCGCTCCACGTGGACTGAGTAGCAGAGGGATGTGACGGGACGAGAGGTATCAGGGAGTTAGGAGGGTGTGGCGGCTTCATGGGCAGCCGAGGGCCTGCAGCGTGCAACTGCTTTTGTCCAAAACTGAAGCCAGACTCTCGCCTCTTCCCCACCGCCTCCCTCCGTTGCTTGATTCCTCCTCCCACCTGCATGCCTGTGGGTCGTTCCACAGCCTCCTACCTAGTCCAGGGCCAGGTGCTTCTCCAAACTGCTTATGGGAAGGAACTGGTTTGACATCCCAGAAACTTTCCACTTTGCCTGCTGCCCTCTGCCTTCTCTAGCCAAAGTGCCATCATTTCATCAGCTTTTGGGAGACATTCGCCCTTGTGGCCCCTCTTGGAAGCACAACTTAAGAGCTTTGCAGGGTGGTAACATTGGTTGTTGCTTGCCTTTTTCGCAGATGTGGAAGTTGAGGCATCTATGAGGCTAATCAGTGGTTTCCCCAGGATCCGCTAAAAGCAGAGAAGAACCCAATTCCCAGGCAAGTATCTAGTAGGCCATTTTCACTAACCCATTCCAGTGCAGAGGCCTCCGAAACAGCATCCTTAAGATGAGAATAGCTTAAGCATTTTGCCCTTTAGATTGATAGCCTAATGTCAGCTCAGGCCTGAGTGGCCAGTCTCTTAGGGACCTGGGTGGTGACTCTGATCCCTCAGGAAGAGATCGGTGGTCCAGCTTTGGGAGAGGCATGTTCATGGTAGACAGCACTTGGGCAGCATTTGAAACCCGTCAGCTTTAATATCTCTGCTTTGGATTCCGGCAATGTTCCTGGATAAACACGCCCAGGGATAGTCAGATGTACCGTATTCTTTAAAAATTGTTTAGAGTAGTGAAAGGAACAGAGCATAAAGTATCCTGCTTATTTGCAAAAGATGAAATGCAAGCAAGACCTTCCTCTTAATTTTTTTCTGCTCATTCTCTTGGCTGCACTGTAAGCTTGAATGCAGAAAAAAAAACTTGAATTGCCATATTCTCTTTTCCTGAGATTGGTAAATTAACTTAAAAGTCTTATTGAAACCTGTGGAGGAATGATTAGCAGCTCTCATGATTCTTATGTCGTCCTTAAAAATCTGGTCGTTGATCTAAATGAAAAAAAGTCCTTGTTTATATTACACATCCCAATAGGTTACATTTCTGATACCTGAATGTGGGATATTATCAAACAACTGGAAAATCTGGTCATGGAAACTGGACCCTGTCACTTTGTCAAGATTTTGCCTCTTTATTAATTAATGACACATGAATTCTTTAACATTTTTATAAAGAGTGAATGAGAAACTCTGTAGTGTCTCTGAATGTGGCTTGATGGGGAAGTCTTGCTAGACCACATCCTCAGGTACTTCTCTAGTGTTCAATAGGCTCAGGTGATAGTCGGGGTGGTCAGGTCCAGCGCCAATCCCCCAGCCCCCAGTGTTCCATCCTACTCTGGCCTGTGACCTCTTCAGGGGGTTCTGATGACACTCGTCCACAAGTGTTGGAAGGAGACATTGTAACATGAGGATATTCCTCATCTTGAAACAAGAATTAATGGAGAGGAAAGTCTAGGGGTCTTTGTGCTCCGATGCACTGCTGTTGGGGTGTGGCTGCAGTGACCACTGTGCTCCCAGCAGTCCCCACAATGGCTGTCTCAGACATTTGATCTCCTGGCGCAACCACAGCAGCTGTTGAGAGAGCTGGGCTGTAGTCGTTGTTTAGTGTCTTCCATCAGATTTTGTGGCTCTGACCCTCCTCTGCTCACCCCCTTCTCATTCCTAACTGCTGCGTTGATTGCTTTGTAGTTGTTTGCTAGGAGTCACTGTGTGTAACTGGATTTCACAGTGTCTTTAGGGACCCACCCTCCCTACACGAGTCACTGTACAACAGCCACATATCCTGTTGTAACCCATGTTCGTCCTCGCCAGTGGAGCTGTGAAGAACCCTGCTTACTCGGAGCTTCTCTCATTCTCATGCTGCTGGGGCTGCTTACGAAGCTGGGCATCTTGTCTTTGGTCTCATCAACATTATTCTTTTCATCGATTATTCTTAAATCAGATATGACTTTGTTAATAACGTGGACACTCGCTGTCACAGGCACTTTTATCTAATTTCCCCAACAGCTCTGTGAAGTAGGCCTGTGATCCCCATTTTACAGGGGGGACACTGAGGATCAGAGAGGTCGAGTAGCTTCCTTCACATAGTTTCTTGGTGCATTTTGAGTCTCCACCTGGAACTACGCCTCTCAGGTGTGTGCACTTAGCTGGTGTTCCACTTTGTCCCTCTCTGCCAGCCTCCCCAAAGGCACATGCCCCATCCTGAGTCCATTGTCTGCTTGATGGCAGTCACCCTGCACAAACAGGCCCTGGGCGGGGAGTGGACTAGCATGGCGTGTTCGTCCGTCCTACCCTGGGCAGATTCTAGGTTTATTGTGAGAGCTGGAGCAGTGGAAGATACTGACCATCACTCACTTGGAAGTTTTGTCATGTAGAAATATTCCACTGACTTTTTGCAGGTGTTATGTCTTCTTTGTCTTCATTGTTCCTCTGGGCTTTCTCCTACAGTCCATGCTGTGCAGTAACATATAGTACAGAGACTGGTGAACATAATACTGTTGGCCTGCACCAAACGGTCACATCAGTCATTTTTCTAATTATGAAAGAAATACATACTGTAAAAAAAAGTCAAATTACACAGATCTATGTAGAGTAAAGTGAAACTTTCCCCTTCCATCCCCTTCCCTGCAAACTCACTCCTCTACTCGGAAGGAACTATTCAGAGGTTGCAGCTTATTCTTCTGGACATTTTCTATGAATTTATAAATACACATAAAGTTTTTTTTAACATAAATAAATTACATAACTGCATCGTTTTGCAATTTGCTGTTTCCCAAACCATATATCATAGACGTCTCTCCTTATCAGTGTACGTCACTCTAACTTAGCTCTTAAGAAGTTTTAAAGCTACTCCAAAGAACAGGATACCATGATCTGATTATTTCTTCTTTGGTAGAGATGGGGTTATTTCCAGTTTCACTATTATACATAATGCGGCAGTAAGATCCTCGTATGGAATTTATTACACTGCTATTCAACTGCTCGATTTGCTTTGTTTCCTTTTAGTCAGAGACTATGATATATTTTTAACAATTTTATGAGAATTATTTTATAGGGAAATTAGTTTTATCTCTGAATCAAGACATTTATGGGGAAACTGGATTTCAAGGTCATCCATCTCTGTAATCTGGAGAAAAATCATGAAACTTCAAGGTATTATGCTTGCTCCATCACATTCTAACAATTCATGTTAACAATTTAAAGTTGAATGTTTTAATAGCCTCTACTCTCTTTGTTCAGAAGAAGGATGACTTTTTCTTGTCTTGAAAACTTCTGACTCCAGGGGCTCTCAGTTGGGCTTCAGAGAGGATAAGATATTGGTGTTGTATCTGTTTCTCTTCAGCTGTAGGCTGCATCTTCTAAAGATGTTGAACATGGTCCAACCGATATATGTGATTTGGGTGAAAAATTCAAAGTAATGAACCCAAGATAGGAATCTATAAGTTTGGTTCTTAACAAAGAATTTCCTTTGATATCTTCAAGTCTCTGTGATTACTAGTAAAAACCACCTATGGATGAAGAGACGTGGTTCTGCTGGCAATGTCTGGCTTGAACATCCGTAGTTAAAGCTGCCACATACGTAGGTAGATTAGACTTGATCTCTCTTACGACCTCTGCCCTTGGTCTTTGACCTGGGAAAAATAAGAATTTAAAAAAGCTGTTGTTGGGGTGGCCCTGTGGCTTATCGGTTAAGTGCGTTCGCTCCGCTGCTGGCGGCCCAGGTTCGGATCCCGGGCGCGCACCGACGCACCGCTTCTCTGGCCATGCTGAGGCCGTGTCGCACATACAGCAACTAGAAGGATGTGCAGCTATGACATACAACAATCTACTGAGGCTTTGGGGGTAAAAGTAAATAAATGAAATTATTAAAAAATAAACAAACAAACAAACAAAAAGCTGTTGTTACTAGCACTGAATGCTAGAAATGCCCATTAAAGATTGAGTGTGATTTGGTAAACCAAGAGAGTATAAGCAGAACAAAGTCTTTAATATCTATAAAATTTCAAAACATTCTAATTTTTTCAAATATAACTCTATTTTTGCCACATGCAAACTATATTAATGAAATATCCTTCTGTCCATTTCTTACGTTGTTTCCATTGATTTGATGGATTTATCCTCTAATCTGGATTCCAAGTGTGAAAGAACATCTTGGTCCTTCAAAGAAAAGAAGCCATTGAAATTTAATTTTCTTTTAGCTCGGCATCCTACAGGTTTGAGGAACAAATTATCATGTAATAATACAATGATTTTGAAATCTGATTGTTCATTAGAGGGGTGTAAGGGATGATTGAATGATAGTTCATCCCCATGGTCAGGGATATTGTACACATGGACGTGTAAACACGATTCAGGAAGCTGCTTCAGCCCCGTGACATCCCTGAGAACCACAGTGCAGGAGAATCTAGGGGCACAGCCATCTTCCTCGATCTCCTGGGTTACATGTAGATCCAGAGGTCTTGATAGTGGCTTCAGAGCAGGTAACTTTTATCTATTTTTCCCCTTCCTCCTCTCCAGCTTATCTCAAACAGTCTTGAGTATCATGTTTTAAAGTAAGACCAATTATAGTTATTTACATGAGCTTCTTGTACATTATTTTAGAGTGATAATCAGGCATACCATTAAATATCAATTTAATCCATCTAATTAAATTTGTTGTACCTTTTAATGGATTAGAACACTAAAGTTAGTTCAGAGTTTGATATTCACCAAGTGTGTTAATCTGCTTAGAACTGCCATGTGCCTCACTCCTCTTATTAGTGTATCTTTGGCCCATCACAAGATTTTAATGAATAAAATCATCATAAATTAAGATAATGTACTGTCTTTTTGATGACCGGGAGGAACATGGGTCCATTTTGGAAATATGCTTCTCTGTCTTTGCTCCCCATGGGAAGTTTCTGGTCACTAGGTCTCCAGTGTCTTGCACAAACCCTAGGTCTGTAATAGCTTGGTGCCTCTCCTTCTACTTGAGGTAGAAATAAAAGAGGTCAGAGAGACTTATTAAAGTTTTGGTTGCGTGAAGTCTTCTATGAAGACCATCCATGCATATTGTTCTGGATAGCTCTCTGTTCCTAAGACTACTAGTTATTTTAAGGGCTTGTCAGGAACTGTGAAAGATCCGATGTTTTACCTTACCTGCAAACCAATAAGTTAGCCTACCATGGTCTTACAGATGCTGGCAAAAGTCACAAGACCCATGCGTCAGAGACAAAGGACTTAATGACACAGCAATAGCAGTGGCCAGAGTATCAGCATTTGCAGCGGTTCACGAAACCCCACTTCCTACAGGGTGATACACAGTGGACCAGGTGACATGCAGAGGGTTGCAAGAACTCAGAGCTTAAGGAACTCAAATCTTTGATAACAGGCAGGAAGTCTACTGACCTTTGCCCCGGGGAGGGGTGTTATTTTTATTATACTGGGCAGTAAGAAATAATGGCCTCAGAGGAGGCCAATATTTCTATCTTCCAAGGCTGACAGCTCCTTACACACATCCTTGACAAGATAACCTGGTTTTACTGGCTTTCAAAGATAAGCTTAAATGAGACTTGATCATCATTCAGTTCTTCTGTTTCCTTTATTGAGGTTGTGCAAATATGCTCTTTTCTCTGTAAAGTTCACTAACTTTATTCACATATAAGGAATGCTTTTGGTTTTATTAAGTTGAAATTTTCTTATTAGAGAAAATGATGAAACTATTATGGGTTGGATGTGAAAGTATGTTTTTCCAGGATAAATGTGAAAGAAGATCGGTACTCACAGAACTTTGCCACAAGGAGCTGATAACAACTTAAATGATTTTAATTTGAATACTGTTTTGTACAACTTTTTTCCATCTTACTTCATCCTTTCTGCTTCCTGTAATTCCCATATGGGAATGGGGCAGTTTCAGAGATTAACTGAACTCATTTACAATATTCAAATGGTTTTGTCTGTTGTGGTTTTTTTATTGAGATAAAGTTGACATACAACATTAAATTAATTTCAGCGGTACAACATGATGATTCAATGTTTGTATATATGTTGAAATGATCACCACAATAAGTCCAGTTAACATCCGTCCCCATATAGAGTTACAAATATTTTCTTTTGTGATGGGGACATGACATATTTCAAGGTGCAGAAGAATCAACGATGATGTCATACTTTTCCATATACAGCTTGATGAATTTGGACACATGTATACACCCTTGAGACTGTCACCACCATCAAGGCCACAGACATATCCATCACCACCCAAAGTTTTCTCTCACCTCCTTTATTACTATTATTCTCTGGTAAGAACTCTTAATATCTACTCTGATAGCAAATGTAATGTATGCAATACAGTCTTGTTAGCTGTAGGCACTCTGCTGTATCCTAGATCTCCAGAACTTATTTATCTTGATAACTGAAACTTTGTATCTTTGAACATCAACTCCCCATTTCTCCATCCCCCAAGCCCCTGGCAACCACCATTCTAACCTCTGCTTGTTTGAGTTAGACTATTTTAGATTCCACAAATAAGTGAATATTTGTCTTTCTCTGTCTGCCTTATTTCACTTAGCACAATGTTTTCTAGGTGCATTGATGTTGTCAAAAATAGCAGCAATTCCTTCTTTTTTCAAGGTTGACGAATATTCCATTTCTAAAGACTTTTATTTATTTATTTTTCCCCCCAAAGCCTCAGTAGATAGTTGTATGTTATAGCTGCACATACTTCTAGTTGCTGTATGTGGGATGTGGCCTCAGCATGGCCGGAGAAGCAGTACGTCCGGGTGCTCCTGGGATCAGAACCTGGGCCGCCAGCAGCGGAGCTTGCACACTTCACCGCTGAGCCACGGGGTCGGCCCTGAATATTCCATTTCTTTATTCATTCCTCCATCAGTGACGTTTAGGTTACTTCCATATCTTGGCTATTGTGAATTAGCTGCAATGAATATTAGAGGGCAGGTATCTCTTTGAGATCCTGACTTCAACTCCTGTGGGTGTATACCAGAAGTGGGATTGCTGGATCATATGCTAGTTTTCATTTTTGGAGGAACCTCCATACTGTTTTCCATAATGGCTGTACTAGTTTACATTCACACAAGGGTTCCTTTTCTCCACATCCTCACCAACATTTACCATCTTTAGTATTTTTTGATAATCGCCATCTTAAGAGGTGTGAAGTGATAGGTCATTGTGGTTTTGATTTGTATTCCCTGATTAGTGATGCCGAACACCTTTCATACACCTATTTGCCACCTGTATGTCTTCACTGGAAAAAGTTTACTCTGGTCCCTTGCCCATTTTTTAAATTGATTTATCTTTTTGTTTTTGAGCCAACACAAAAAAAGAACAAAATTTCCAGGCATTATGGGTGCTTCCCAGTTAATGCAGATGGCTTTGTATTTACAGTGGTACCAAAAGATCATGTTTCGTGTTTTCTCTTCAGCTTGTTATAAGACCAGCAGTAGTTGCGGCATGGCAGATAATCGGGATCACCTGGGTTTGGAGGTTTACAAAATAAATGAGTGGTATGGAATTTTTTATTATTCCAAGGAAATTATTG
Organism: Diceros bicornis minor; assembly: GCF_020826845.1. NCBI lineage: Eukaryota > Metazoa > Chordata > Mammalia > Perissodactyla > Rhinocerotidae > Diceros > Diceros bicornis. The sequence goes on from NW_026690890.1 coordinate 414,401, forward strand.
TGATCATAGTCCATGGAATCCAGGATTGATAGGTGTAGGAGGAGATTAAGGTGAGGATTTGTGATCTGGCATTTCTACTGATCTTGATGGACAGGTATCTACTGAATGAGTGTTTGAATAAAAATATTAGAGACCAGGAATTTGTGGTGGGTGAATATGTCTTCTGAATTATTTACTTTTGAAAATAACCATTTGGATTATGTGAACGTCTGGGATATGGGAGTAAGTCACTAAAAAGGGGTGGTTGATAATATCACTATTGATTTAACTTCTATGAACACTAAGTGATCAATCGATTAAGCAAATGAGTAGTCAGAAAACACAGAAATCGTAGGATTTGGGATTTAGTAAAGAACTGAGGACTGAGTCTCCTGAAAGAGAGTGCCAGGATTTGTGAGGTTGAGAGTGACAAGGACAAGAAGAGAATAGAAACACACTCAAACAAGGAGGGCGTGTTAACAGGATGGAGGGGCGGAAATGATCTGGAGGAGCCTTGAGTTTTGACCTTGAGCTTTCTGTTTTTGATGCAAATCTGCCTGATGACATCCCGGGACACAGGTCAGATCTAGCCCCAGTGGGTAGGGGGAAGGTGGAAGTACAAAACAGCCAGGATAATTGTCCTAAAAAGGTAGGCTTCCTTTATCATTTGACCCAATTTCATGATTTGTTTTTATAGGGTAAGAGGAAAAGAAGGATGATAGGCATGTCTTCATAGAGGAAGCAGTGTAACTGTGGGAACCAGTCCAAACCAAACCCTGGTTTAACCATCTCCATTCTTTTGAGGATGTCCAGTGACATATTCAAGAGGCCAGTTACTAGAATCCCATCCCATCCTGGCAATGAATGGTCTCTGAGAAGACAACTTGGACCAGCCCCACCAGATCTGCTGGCCCAAGAGACCGCAAGGACTCCAGGCCTGCAGCAGTGCAGGACGACTCGTAAGTCCTTTCAATCTTGTGAAAATGTTGCAAAAACATGCACCTAGTCACACAGGTGTATCCCTGCCAGCTGTGCTCGCAGGTGGTCTGCATTCCAGGTCCCATTCCCACTCCTGCTGGTCTTCAGATTTGGCAGAGATGATTCCAGGAACTGATCTGTGCATTCCACAGCTCCACTGTGGAGGTATCAGGAAGGAGGAAAGGGCAGTGAAGAGCACAGGAGGGAGATTGGTGATAGCAATGATGGCGGAAAGACTTGCTAGTGAGGCAGAGAAAGTGAGGGGCCAAGAAGTCCGTCCTGACAGCAGATGAAATGGAGCACGCACTTCAGTGAGGTCTCTTGGCAGCGTCCCTAATGTTTCCTTGCTTTGAGATCTTGAAATTTTAAAATATACCAATACTTTTCTTTTTTTAAACTCTGCTTCGAGACATAGAAAATATAGACAACAGTTTCTTTCTGAGGTGAGATGTTGAGTTTCAGGTGAGGAGAGAAAGATCTTCCTTTTTCATGCTGTTCTCTCCTTTTCCTTTACTATGTACATTATTTATTTATACTTTAAAGTCAGCAGCGAGTTATCAATGTCACGGGATGATTCAGTTTTTCCCCTCACAGTCACAGTAAAACCTACTAAAAGTGGATTTTTTTTTTAATTTTTTTGTTTATTGCAGTATCATTGTATAAATTTCAGGTGTACATCATTATACTTCTATTTCTGCATAGATTACATAATGTTCACCACCCAAATACCAATTAGAACCCATCACCACACACATGTGCCGAACCATCACCCTCATCCTCCTCCCTCACCCCCTCAGCAACCACCAATCTGATCTCCGTCTCTATATGTTTGCTTATTGTTGTTACTATCTATTACTTAATGAAGGAAATCATACAGTATTTGACCTTCTCCCTCTGACTTATTTCACTTTACATAATACCCTCAATGTCCATCCATGTTGTCACAAATGGCTGGATTTCATCGTTTCTTATGGCTGAGTAGTATTCCATTGTGTATATATACCACATCTTCTTTATCCATTCGTCCCTTGATGGGCACTTAAGTTGCTTCCAAGTCTTGGCTATTGTGAATAACGCTGCAATGAACACAGGGGTGCATGTATCTTTACGCATTGGTGTTTTCAAGATCTTTGGATAAATACCCAGCAGTGGAATAGTTGGATCATATGGTAGTTCTATCCTTGATTTTTTGAGGAATCTCCATACTGTTTTCCATAGTGGCTGCACCAGTTTGCACTCCCACGAGCAGTGTATGAGAGTTCCCTTCTCTCCACATCCTTTACAACACATGTTTCTTGTCTTCTTAATTATAGCCATTCTGACGGGCATGAGGTGTTCTCTCATTGTAGTTTTGATTTGCATTTCCCTGATAGTTATTGATTTTGAACATCTTTTCATGTGTCTGTTGGCCATCTGTATATCTTCTTTGGAGAAATGTCTGTTTAGGTCTTTTGCCCATTTATTAATTGGGTTGGTAGTTTTGTGTTGTTGAGATGCATGAGTTCTTTATATATTTTGGAGATTAAGCCCTTATCAGATGTATGGTTTGCAAATATAAAGTAGATTATTCTTTTTGTATAATATTCCAATAGATTCCAAAATATTATTTCAAAAGCACTTTTGTGTCTATGTTCTCAAATTAGATATTTACTTCTAGGTCTCCATTTTTATGTTCCTTTCTGCATGCTAATTCATAGTTGCATCTAAGGAAATACCAGATTTCCCTCAGTTTTTTAGATCCATGTGTTGGAAATGTGATTCATGAAGATGGACATGGCAGTTGGGGGATCGTGCTATTATCAAAAGAGATCTTTTCAGCATCAGGAATCTGACTAGAACCCACTGCTTGTTGGGATTTAATTGTCTATTTGAGGCATCAAGCTTTCACTGTTGGCACTTCTCTTTCTCTTTGGAGGGAAAGTACGGCCTTCCCAGTCTTTCCATTACCAAATCACTTTCCTGGGTGGCTGTGCCATGTCAGGAAGGGCTTGGGATGCCGGGAACCAGGATTCATCCTCAGCTTCTGGCTGTCCTGACAAGGTTTCCCTGGCAGAGTGCAGCCTGTGTGTCTGGGTGACACTTGCATCCATCAGAAAGGAGGGGATAACTCACAAGTGTCAAGCGATTCATCTGGCCCTTGTCTTACAGGGTGTTCCCAAGGGATGAGGTTCAAAATGCCACTTGGTAACCATTTGAAAGCTCCTAGTCATGGGGTGGGTTTTCAGTGCGAGCTCAGAGCAATGTCTGTTCACCACCAGATGGCAAGCATTTCAGTATTTTAATTGGTAAGGCTGTACTCATGCATGTCCATGGATGATCACTTCCGTGGCATTCCCTACTGTAGCCCCCACACCCCTGTCCTGCCTCATCTTTCAAAGGTCCAAACAGGGTTCATACCCCAGCAAGTGGTGGTAATGTAACCACAGCACAGGACTGGGGAAAAAAAACACAACCACCCAGGGGAGACATACTTTAAGGGTTCGGGCCCAATTGCCCCATTTGGACGAGTTGGTAACACTAACGCTTAGTGTGTAAACTGGAGGATTGTCCAAGACCATGGACCTCAGAATGACACGGGCTCAGAAGTCACCTTGGACAGCAAGGGACAGTGTGGGGTCACTCACTGGCCAGGATTATGGTCCCTTATACTGGCAAAGTAGAGCTCATCCGGGGTCCATCAGACCAAGCCAGGGAGGAGGCTGGGGGCCTTCTGGGGAATTTCTGCCCTAAAGGGAATTGCTTAAGGAAGGCAGGGGTGCTGAAAATCCTAGTCCACAGGGAGCAGTCATGTTTATGGAACGAGGCCCAGCAGTAGCCTTAAAAGCTGCGTCACAAATCTTTCCTCATGGATGCAAAACAAGCAGGAAAAGGAATTCAGAGTCCTGGACAAGGCTCCCAGGAGGATTCAAAGCTAGGTCAGGGGTGAACACGGAGCCCCTAGAGGGGCCTCAGGAGGGAGGTCCTTCCTGCTTTTAGTCCATTTGCAAGTGAGCTTCCTCGGGCCTTGTCCTCTCCACGTGCACGTTTTGATCTTTTTACATTGTTTTCTCCACTTAGAGCTGATGCAATTCCAGAGATTTAACTAGAAAACTACAAGTTCCTAAAATTCTCTCAAAAGAAACCTCAACAAGAGAAGCAGAAAACGTTCTCTGTTCCTCCAGAATGTAGAAAGGCAGCCCCTGCCTGTGGCACGAATTGGTCCTGGGTAGTGCTGTTTTAAAAACACTCACATTTCAGTGGTTGTTGCTTTGCCTGTGAAAGTACCTTCAACCTTTAAATCCCAAGAGAACGACGGGGGCGACGCGTCTGCTCCTGGAGGAGCTGAATAATACTGAAATGAAATGGTCTTCGGCATTAGGGGGACTTGAGAGTGTCCCCACTAGCCAGGGAAGGGGCTGGCCGTTCTCCTTTCTCCCACATACAATAAGCTGACGACCCAGAAGAGTTTTTGATTCAAGGAGAAATATGAGACACTGTGTCTCACTTACATGCCTACAAAAAGCGACAAAACCACACCACAAATCCCAGGCTGTAAAGGGCACAGGACTTTAATATAATATTCAAATATGGCATTTATTATTGACAACTAATAACTACTGTCCCTCCCCAATGGGTGAATAGGTGCTGGGGTAGAGATGTCAGGGAGCTGGGGTGGGGTCGTTCCTTCTCTCTTGGGCTTCAGGGGACCCCAGGGATCAGCTTACAATTCTCCCCTTCCCTTCAGGTGGGAGGAGATGGCCCAGTGCCTTGCAAGCATCCCAGCTGTGTCCCCACTGCTGAGGATGGTGCTGTGATCAGCCACTGGTACGGGGCTCGGTGTTGGGGCCTGGGGGTTGAGTAGAAGAGTTGGGTTATCTTTGGGGGTCTGCCTCAGAATCATGGCCCCCCACCCTGTCCCCACTGCCCTGGGTATTCCAGACCCTGTGCTCAGTGCTGTCAGCCACCAATACCCCATTTGTCCCTGCCACGTGAGCGATCATTTAGTATCACCTACTTCACAGAGGAGGAAACGGAGTCTCAGGAAGCTGAAGAGAGTCACCCCAGTCACAGGACAGCTCAGTAGTGGAGTTGGGATCCCAGTGCCAGCTGTCCGACTCCCCAAGGGCACGCTTAGCCCGAAGCTTTACTGAACACCTATGAGTGAGTCACCCCGGCCCAGACACTCACTCACACCTGAATTTGATGATGGCGGGTTCTTCTAGACCTTGAGTATTCTGCAGTCCATATGGGTCTAGGGCTCTGGCTGGCAGGACAGGCTGTAGCTCCAGGAGAGAGAGGCACTTGTAAGCCTACCAGGACCTACACCTCAGGTGTCCTCCGACTGCCTGCCCAGCAGCTGGAGTCTGAGTGTCCCAGATGTGGCCACACGATAAAGCCTGGGGCTGAGTGGGGGTCCATGGAGACAGGTTTTCTGGACTGGTCAACAGCGAGAGTCCACCCCTGCCCTCACCCAACTCCTGCCCGGCCTCACCTGTCATTCTCATTGAGCAGCTCCATGTCCTGGAACCAGGCCCCATATCACTCCTCAGTCTCTAGGTTGTAATTCTTTGCAGCCACCTGAAGCAGCAGGATCTCGCTCATGACTGGGTATTCCTGGGACCAGAGAGAAGCAGAGGATGCAGACAGGGTCTGTGTGGGGGATGCTGCAGGGGCCTTGTGGAATGTGAAGAGTGGGGCAGGGGATCAGTCCTGGGAACCCTCCTTCCCTCCAGTTCCATCCAGGTTCTACCTGTTCTCAGAATGGGAATAATCAGTGCCTCCTCCAGGAAGTTTTCCTTGATGCCATCCTCCCCTCAACTCACCTGCCAATTGGATGGGTCTCCCACTTCTCTGTTATCAAACACTTCCTCTCAATGTAAGATACAGGGGCTGGAGCCAGGGACTGTTCTGCCCAGAGGGTCTCTGAATTCCTCCTCCTTCCCCTCCCCTGCAGGGAGTGCCACAGCTGCTCACCTCAGTCCTCTTCTCAAGGTTGATCTCCTTCCCCTGGGAGGCAGACAGGCAGAGTCCATCAGACAGAGCCCCCTAGCCTGACTAGACCCCTAGGCCCACCCCTTCTCATGTTGCACTACTGCCAGGTCCCCAGAGGGGGCCGCGCATGCAGAGAAAACTGGACTTGGACCTAGGGCGGGATCTGGGTTCCAGAGAAGGAGGACATGGTGGTGAGGCTGAGGGACCTGGCAGCACAACCCTCTCTGATGACAGACTTGGAGGCTGAGGCCTCAGGCAGAAGGGACTGCTCAGCCACTTATGTGCTGCCTGACTTGGAGGGGCCCGACTTCTCTCTCCCTCCATGGGCAGCATGAGAGGGAGAGGCTGAGTCCAGCTCAGATAAAACCTCATGCAGCTGTGCCATCAGGCAGCTCTGAGATTCCCCAGCCTGGGGAACTGGAATGGGTGTCTCAGGTGGAGCCTCTGTTCACTCATCTCTAAGATGGGCCTGATGCCCCAGCTCCCAGGGGTGGCTGCGAGGCTCTCAGGAGAGATGTCCCAAGTGCTGGGAGCTCAGAGCTCACTTCGGGGGCTCCCGATTCCCAAGGCTCAGGATTCTGGTCCTTCCTGCCTGGTCCTCAGGATCACTCACCTCGAGATAATCACCCATCACCAAGTAGACCATCAGCAGGTCACCGAGGAAAGTGCCAAATAGGGGATGACACTCTGTGACATCGGGGTGTGGGTGGGATGAGCCCTTGCTCTCAAGTCTGCCCCCTGCAGACCCTCCCCTGAAAAGTCCTCACCCTCAGCCTCCTGGCGCACCCCAGGGTTCCCACAGGGAGCAGCCTAGGACCCTTAGCAGCCTCCCTTCAATTCCTCCTTCCTTCACACCCCAAGAACACCACACTCCTCCTCCTCACCTCCCAGAGCCGGCTTCTGGCAAATCGCAGTGTATGCGGTCCCTGGCCCTCCCCACAACACACCCATCCTACACCAGATCTCACAGGCTCTCCTCCTGGTCACTTCTACTGGGGGATTCAGGCACTGTGGCAGCAAGAGGAAGGGCCCTCCTGTCTTGATTTGAGGCCTCCAGCTGGGAGGACAGAGCCCTTACCCCTCAGGCACACTCACCTGCTGCTGCTGCTGCTTCTCCTGCACTCTCTGGGAGATGATTTGCGGGGGGGCAAACGTCGAGGACCCCTCCTGCCAGGGTCAAGGACAATGTCAGCGCGCCATCCTCCCCTCACCCCATTTCTCTCTGCACCACTGGCCTCCGACCCTGGACGTCTGACTCGAGTCAACTGGTTCCAATGCCACTCCATCCTCCAAGGTGTGATTCTAGAACAAGCTTAACTCCAACTCTCACTCTGAGTGTGAGCTTGGGCTTTCGGTCTGGCCTCCCCAAGCCTGTTTCCTCATCTGGAAGGTGTTAGAACTCCAGCTACCTCACAGGTTCCCCTGAGGACTCAGTGTCACATGACTGTCATCATTGTGCTCGCCCTCACCCCTCCAGGTGGAGCAGGCAGAAATCTCCCACATTCCTTTCTTCCCTCTTACCTCATCACCACCTTGTGAGGCCTGCAACTGAGGCTCAACTGGGGGAGGACTGGCCTACAAGTTCTCTCTCAGCCTTCAGGGTTCAGTTTGGACTGAGAGCCTGAGTTTCTTTATCTTGTTGGCCTGGGTACTCCCGTGCTTCTCTCCTCTATAGGGCTCCACATTGGGCAGCCCCACACACTGGTATTTGATTCCTCAGTTACAGGTATTCGACAGAGTGAGAGAGAGAGAGAGATGGAACATGAAAGAGGTATTAAGAGGAAGTGAGAGACATTTTTAGTTAAAATTTAGACAAGACATCCCATCACTCTGGCTGTTATTATGTTAAGAAGCCAGTTACGAACTACTTAGTGGTTCCACTGGGATGGCTATACCATGGGTAGGGCTTACTGAGTACCACTGTGGAGGTTGCCCACCTCATAGGCCAAGACAAGGCACTTGGGTCTCATTTTCCATTAAACAGGAAACAATTGAATGGTTTTATGCCACAGGATGGCAGTATCCAAATTTCCATTAGTTTCAACCCCCTCATGATGCTGACCTGAAAATGAGGCCAAGTTGGAAGCGACAGTTCCAATATCACATTGCTAGAACCCAGGCCTGCTTTGAGTGGTGTTCTGTGTTACCTGTCACCCCTTCTTGTTGTTCTTCCATCTCTAAGTTTGTGCCTTAGGTACATGTGACACCAGCCCACAAGGGTAATAGATATTATGTCATATACACCGGCTGACATCCCTAGGATGTAGATTCTAGCCTGATCCTCATGGTGCAGGTTTGGAGACTGGGGAGGATCTGAGAGGCACAGGGACTTTCTCAGGATGCAGAACTGGTAAGAAAAAGGAGGTCTGCATTCACCTCTCTCTCCTCAAAGCTAGGACCCGACTTAGGTTTCCAGGGAGCTGTGGCTAGGGCTGTGTAGGCTCCTTGTGTACAGTTCAGGAGATGACATGTGGGAGGAGGGTGAGCAGCCCAGGCGCAGGGGGCAGTTCTGGACAAGTCTGATTGAGGGAAGGGGCCCAGGTAAAAGAATCTTGAAAAATGACCTCACTTCCTTGGTCATAGACTTCAACAGATCTTAGAACTCTAGTAACCAGGCACCCACAGCCCCCCATCCAGCTCACTTGACTGGAGACAGTCAACAGGCAAAAATGTTTTGTCGTTGTATCCCAACTTTTGGAGGATCTGGGTTCAAAAAAGCCCAGAAAGGGAATCTTTTTGGTTTTTGCCGACGTTGGCTCAGCCCTCATCCCAGACACCTCTGGGCGTCTGGCAGAAGGCAGTGAAGAGTAACACAGGGCAGCCCAGGAAAGGCTAGTGCAGGCCACAACACAACTGTGATCTCACCTGATCAGCCGCACACCCCTTGCCCCTCGTCGTGTGTGTGTCTGTGTGTGTTTGTGTGGAGGGAAGAAGGCAGGGCATGAGGGACAGGTCATTCCCAGGCAGAAGCTTGTTGTTAGGTGTCAGAAGCATGGTGGGTCTGTCATGTTCATAGCGCAGGTCATGGCTGGCAGCATGAGAAGGTGAGCTCCTCTACTCTTATGCTACCGAGCCATAGAGGTTTCATCTCCTTCCCTCTCTGACCACAGTTCTTTGCAGGGATGTCCCTCTGTGCCTGAACTGAGGAGCAGATTTTCTCTTGGTGGTCGACCCCAGTGGCAGTGTGCAGGCAGCCCCTGATTCCTTCTGGCCCATCTTCCGAGCAGTCTTTGCAGAACTCCAGTCAGGAAGTCGTTGAGGAGCTGCCCAATGGTTTCAACTCCACCAACTCACTAGAGAAGAGACAGGTGCACCAGGCCACAAAAGACCATCCAGTGCTGCTCCGAGATGAGAGAAGGAGCAGAGGGTCTCCACACTCAGGACCTTGAGATGACGAGGTTGGACCAGAACTAGGGCAGGATCAGACTGGGGCTGTCCCCTTTTCAAGCTAAAGTGGATGTACACGCAAGTCTCCTTGCCTGGTTTGGAGCTGAGCTGCCGTGACCCTCTTACTCTTGCCCGGTGTGAGCTTCCGGAGGCCACTGAGGCAGAGCAAGAGTGTAAAGGAGACTGCAGGCTGGCTCCATGGAAATGAAGTGGGATATTTCCTGTGTTTAGAAGGACACATGGAAAGTCAGCTATGTGGGTGAATCTTTCTCTTTATTCCTCTGCAGCACCAGCTGCACAGCTCCAGCCAGTGGCAGAAGTAGAGCAGTGGGCAGTGGTGGATGTAGAGCTGGCTACAGCTCTGTTGACATCACCCCTTCTAGCATTGGAGCCAGCGTCCCCTCCATCAGCAGTGTTGGAGCTGGAGCAAGGGCCAACATCGGCTCCAGCAGGAGTGGGAGCTGCTGAGCTGGAGTCACCTGGACCATCATTTCTAGTGGGAAGTCCATCTCCACCTGTGGCTGTTAAGGAGCTGTGAGAAGAAGCCCAACCTCACGGCCTTCCCTTCTAAGCTGGTCATGGAACAGTTGACCGTGATGGATGCGATGAGCAGCTGGGATCTCAGGGCGGAGTGGAGCAGGCCTTCCTTCTGCCATCGTTGCCCCAGACCTGATCTGGACTCCTATGATCTGGGCCCAAATCCCGGCTCCACGCCTTGTCAACCATACGGCCTGGGCAACTTTCTGAACCCCCAAGCCTCTACTGTCCACCTCCAGATCATAGCGGTGGACATTAAGAGGACCTTCACAGAGTGGCTGTGCCGGATCCATAAGGTAGAAGAGATGGAAAGCTGGACAGGGTCTAGCCCATCAGTGGCGGAGGGGAACTCACTGTGTGCAGCCAGGTCCACGCTGGCCCAACCCTCTGCTCAAGAGGCTCAACAGCCTCAGGAATTGTTAGACACCTGATGTATATTTCCTACATGGGAGACAGAAAAGGCCCGTGGTTGTAACTGCCATGGGGGAATGTACATCAGAATGGGCAGTGAAACCAGAGGGCTGATCAGGGTGGTGGAAGATGCCCCCTTGGCATGAGCCGAGTTGAGCCACCGTCTGGAGCTTGGAGTTAGCCAGGACAGGCTGGGTGCAAATGCCCCTCTCCCTTCCCTGCCAGTATTGGGTCCTGGGTCATCCTGTGCTGGGTACCCTCGGTGGACAGAGAAGAAAACCCAGGGACTCTCATAAGGCTCAGACCACATCCTAAGCTTCCTGAGCTCCAGCTCTAAACTGTGATTCTTGTGTGGGGCTTTGGGTGCTATGGACACAGAACTGGGGTGTGGCAGAGCCAAGTGACACTCCCACTGTTCCCCAGGAACTCTTCTGGAAGGTTGTTCCCTCTCAGTGCCTGGGCTCCACCTGGGGCATGAAGAACAAGCCCGACAATGAGCACCTGGTACCCACCATCCAGGCCACTGTCGAGCACTCCAGAAGGGTGGCCAGCCTCGTCATCACCGCCTGCCTCGGGGATCTGAGCATGACGGTCCAGGACAGGGCGAGGGTGGTGGAGCACTGGATCCAGGTGGCCCAGGTATGCTGTGGGAGGCCCTGTGGAGCACCTCTCTGGAGATTTGGGAACTGCCTCTCCACCTTTATCAGCTCCCAGCATTGAAGTGTGTGGTCTAAGCCCCTGCAAGTCCCTAGGCCCTTCCTACCAGGGGCCCGCTGACCTTGACTCCAGGTCCCAGTGGGAGGATGCTCACTTCCTACCTGGCTCCTTCCCTGGGTTGAGCTAAAATCCTCCTCCCTGTGAGTGTTACTCTTTGGGTCCTAAATGTGTCCTTCTGGGGCTCCCTGAACATCAGTCTCATCCAGGAGGGGAGATTTAAATAGAAGGGGACTGAAGCTAGATCAAGTGGGGCTCCAGAACCCCATGTCACACCTCACTCTCTTCCCTTCCCCAAGAGTGTGAGCTCCTGAAGAACTTCTCCTCAACCCGCACTGTCATCTCTGTTCTGCAGAAAACCTCCACAAGCCACCTGAAGAACACATGGGGGAGGTTTCCTGGTGGGTAGGCCCCTCTCCATAGGAGGACCAAGATGGATGTGGGATCTCCTGTATGTCTGCCATTGGCACCTCAGTCAGCTGGGATCTCCTGGGAGGCAGCAAATGCTGGGGACATGATCTGGATCTCGGTGTGTTGTCTCTAAGACTTCTGGTGTCCTTAGTGCACCAGATCTGCTTCAGGACTCAGTTTCCCTAAATGTTAGGTACTGGGTTGAGCCACATTGGAGATTTCCAAGTGTTTATAGCAACAGAAGTCTATGCCCAGCTGAAACTCAAAGTGGTCAAAACAGAGCTGCTCTGTAGAGCTGGGGAGTGGAGACCCCACTGACCAACAGGAGAGCCGCCTCCAAGTCCCATCAGACCTTAGCACTCAGAGGAGCCCAGTGAGAACACTCCTCCAGGCAGGTTGAATCTCTTGGGTTGTCAAAGAAAAGGGATTTGCACTCAGACCCGTCACATTTTCCCTAAATTTATCCTTCCCTCTTTCCCTTCCTCTCAGGGAGAGCTCTGAAAAACTGAAGGAGCTCTATAACCAAGACGAGTCCTTGAACAGAGAACTGATGACCAAGGTAGAGTGGAGGCTGGGGGTCTGGAAAGAGAGGAGGGGGGAGAGGGTCAGGGGGCCTGGGCAGGCTGTGAGTTTGACAGTTTCTCACTTTAACTTTCTCGGAAACATTCCCGTCTATCTTGTCCAGGTTAACAAGCAGGGGGATTTGTTAGGCCCATTGGCCAGTGGGGTGACATTTTTGGACAGGAAGCCCTGGTCATGGGACACAGTGGTGTTGGCTGGGCTGTTCCAGGAGGAGATGCTGAGCTGGTGCCATCAGCAGGTCTCTGGCTTCCATGCATGTCCATCTTGCTGGATGTAGCTTCTTCCAGGATGTTGGGTGATTGGGGTGCATTTAGCCCTCAGCCTAAACCTCTCCTCGGGAAGGGAGGCCCCTGCTGTTCCTTCTGTCTTCACCATGTCTCCAAGGGGAGGTAACCCTGCCTGCCACAGGGACGGGCATGGCAGAGGATTCTCATGACCCAGGTGGACAAACAGGCTGCTCATCTTTGGGTCTGAATGGCTGGACCAGAGACAAATGTGTGTGCATTCTGGGACTCACCCCCGAACCCATAAAGCAGTCACTAGAGTCAACCACAGGAGTCTTACCTGAGTGCCTGGTTGTCAATGACATATGCCCCCGGTGGTTTATGAGAAGCATCTAGGCAACTGATGGATTCTTAGTGGATGCTGCTGAAAGGACGTTAGGAGCTTCATGTAAACGAGGAAGCAAAGAGTGCTGTCACCCGCTTCCCTGTGGATCAGAGGTGGCACCTTGGGTGTTCAGTTCCTGAGTGGATAAAGAAAGAGTTCAGTGCAGGGGAATGTCGTGGGGGGTTCCTTGGGGAGGAGAAGGCTTTGGCACGGCCTCTGTCCCAGCCTGGGTCCAGAAACTCCATGGGACTGAGGCAGGCAGGAACCACTCAACAAGACTCCAAAGACACCCCGTCCTCTCCATCCACGGCTCGGCCCAGGGCCAAGCTTTGAGAGCTCAGAGGACAGGACTCTTGTCTGTGGTGGGGCTGGGGGTTAGGGGAGGGTGTTGGAACAGACCCTCTGGCTGGGAGGGGTAAGCAGCCTCTCTTCTATGGGTCCCTGAGCAACTCACTGTACCTGTTTGGGCCTCTGTCTCCTCATCAGAAAAGGGAGGGATGGTGACTGTGTGGTGCAGGCTTCACAGGGTGGTGATGAGATAAGGGGGAGGAAAGGAATGTGGGAGCTTTCTGCCTGCTCCACCTGGAGGGGTGAGGGTGAGCACAATGATGACAGTCATGTGACACTGAGTCCTCAGGAGAACCTGTGAAGTAGCTGGAGTTCTCACACCTTCCAGATGAGGAAACAGGCTTGGGGAGGTCCGGCCACAAACCCAAGCTCACACCCACAGTGAGAGTTGGAGTTAGACTTGTTCTAGAGTCACAAAACCTTGGAGGATGTAGTGGCATTGGTACCAGTTGCTTAGAGTCAGATGTCCAGGGTTGGAGGCCAGTGGTGCTGGAGAGAAATGGGGTGAAGGGAGTATGGCCTGCTGACGCTGTCCTTGACCCTGGCAGTAGGGGGCCTCCACGTTTGCTCCCCCGGAGATCATCCCTCAGAGAGTACAGCAGAAGCAGCAGCAGCAGGTGAGTGTGCCTGAGGGGTAGGGGCTCTGTCCTCCCAGCTGGAGGCCTCACATCAAGAGAGGAGGGCCCTTCCTCTTGCTGCCGCAGTGCCTGAATCCCAAAATAGAAGTGACCAGGAGAAGGGCCTTGAAGAGCTGGTGCAGGATGGGTTTGTTGTGGGAAGGGCCAGGGACCGCACACCTTGTGATTTGCCAGAAGCCGGCCCTGGGAGGTGAGGAGGAGGAGTGTGGTGTTCTTGGGTGTGAAGGGAGGAGGAATTGAGGGGAGGCTGCTAAGGGTCCTAGCCTGCTCCCCGTGGGAACCTTGGGGTGGGCCAGGAGGCTGAGGGTGAGGACTTTTCAGAAGAAGGTCTGCCGGGGGCAGACTTGAGATAAAGGACTAATCCCACCCGCACCCCGGTGTCACAGGCTGTCATCCCCAATCTTCGCAATTTCCTCGGTGACCTGCTGATGCTGCACCTGCTGATGGGTGATAATCTCGAGGTGGGTGATCCTGAGGACCAGACAGGGAGGACCAGAATGCTGAGCCTTGGGATGCGGGACCCTGGAACTGAGCTCTGAGCTCTCAACACTTTACACATCTCTCATGAGAGACTCGCAGCCGCCCCTGGGAGCTGGGGCATCAGGCCCATCTTAGGGATGAGTGAACAGAGGCTCCACCTGAGACACCCATTCCAGTTCCCCAGGCTGGGGAAGCTCAGAGCTGCCTGATGACACAGCTGCATGAGGTTTTATCTGAGCTGGACTCAGCCTCTCCCTCTCATGCTGCCCATGGAGGGAGAGAGAAGTCGGGCCCCTCCAAGTCAGGCAGCACATAAGTGGCTGAGCAGTCCCGTCTGCCTGAGGCCTCACCCTCCAAGTCTGTCATCAGAGTGCGTTGTGCTGCCACGTCCCTCAACCTCACCCCCATGTCCTCCTTCTCTGGAGCCCAGAGCCTGGCCTAGGTCCAAGTCCTGTTTTCTCTGCATGCGCGGCCCCCTCTGGGGACCTGGCAGTAGTGCAACATGAGAAGGGGTGGGCCTAGGGGTCTAGTCAGGCTAGGGGGCTCTGTCTGATGGACTCTGGCTGTCTGCCTCCCAGGGGAAGGACATCAACCTTGAGAAGAGGACTGAAGTGAACAGTTGCAGCATCCCCTGCAGGGGAGGGGAAGGAGGAGGAATTCAGAGACCCTCTGGGCAGAACTGTCCCTGGCTCCAGCCCCTGTATCTTACATTGAGAGGAAGTGTTTGATAACAGAGAAGTGGGAGACCCATCCAATTGGCAGGTGAGTTGAGGGGAGGATGGCATCATGGAAATATTCCTGGAGGAGGCGCTGATTATTCCCATTCTGCGAACAGGTAGAACCTGGATGGAACTGGAGGGAAGGAGGGTTCCCAGGACTGATCCCCTGCCCCACTCCTCACACCCCACAAGGCCCATGCAATATCCCCTACTCAGGCCCTGTCTGCATCTTCTCCTTCCCTCTGGTCCCAGGAATACCCAGTCATGAGGGAGATCCTGCTGCTCCAGGTGGCTGCAAAAAATTACAACCTAGAGCCTGAGGAGCGATTTGGGGCCTGGTTCCGGGACATGGAGCTGCTCAACGAGAATGATAGGTGAGGCCGGGCCGGAGTTGGGTGAGGGCAGGGGTGGACTCTCCCTGTTGGCCAGTCCACAGAGCCTGTCTCCGTGGTCCTCCGGTGAGCCCCAGGCCTTATTGCATGTTGACCTCTGGGACACCCAGACTCCTTCTGCTGGGCAGGCACCAGGGGGACACCTGACGTTTAGGTCCTGGTAGGCTCACAGGTGACTCTCTGTCCTGTAGCTACAGCCTGTCCTGCCAGCTGGAGCTCCAGACCTAGTTAGCCAGCAGAATACTCAAGGCCAAGAAGTTCCGGCCATCATCAAGTTCAGGTGTGAGTGAGTGTCTCGGCCGGGGTGACTGACTCCTAGGGGTTCTGTAAAGCTTTGGGTTAAGCGTGGCCTTTGGGAGTTGGACAGCTGGCACTGGGATCCCAGCTCCACTACTGAGCAGTCCTGTGACTAGGGTGACTCTCTTCAGCTTCCTGAGACTGTTTCCTCCTCTGTGAAATAGGTGATACTAAATGATCGCTCACGTGACAGGGATAAATGGGGTACTGGTGGCTGACAGCACTGAGCACAGACTCTGGAGCACCTAGGGCAGTGGGGACAGGGTGGAGGCCATGATTCTGAGGGAGGGTCCCCAAGATAACCCTACTCTTCTACTCAGTCCCCAGGCCCCAACACCGAGCCCCATACCAGTGGCCAATCACAACCCCATCTTCAGCAGCAGGGACACAGCTGGGAGGCTTGTGATGCACCAGGCTAGCTCCTCACACATGATGGGAAGGGGAGCATTGTTATCTGATCCCTGGGGTCCCTTGAAGCCCAAGAGAGAGGAGATGACCCCACCCCAGCTCCCTGATATCTCTACCCCAGCACCTATTCACCCATTGGGAAGGGACAATAATTATTTGTTGTAAATAATAAATGCCATATATGAATATTATATTAAAATCCTGTTCCCTTCACAGCCTGGGAGTTGTGGTGTGGTTCTGTCTCTTTCTGTAGGCATGTAAGTGAGACACAGAATCTCACATTTCTCCTTGAATCAAGAGCTCTTCTGGGTCGTCAGCTTATTGTATGTGGGAGAAGGGAGAATAGCCAGCCCCTTCCCTGGCTAATGGGGACATTCCCAAGTCCCCCTAACTCCGAAGACCAGTTCATTTCAGTATCATTCAGCTCCTCCAGGAACAGACACGGCCCCCGCCCTTTCTCTTGGGATTTAAATGTTGAAGGTACTTTCACAGGCAAAGCAACAACCACTGAAATGTGGGTGTCTTTAAAACAGCACTACCCAGGACCATGTCGTCCCATGGGCAGGGGCTGCCTTTCTACATTCTGGAGGAACAGGGAACGTTTTCTGCTTCTCTTGTTGAGATTTCTTTTGAGCAAATTTTAGGAACTTGTAGTTTTCTAGTTCAATCTCTGGAATTGCATCAGCTCTAATTGGGGAAAACAATGTAAAAAGATCAAAACGTACACGTGGAGAGGACAAGGCCCAAGGAAGGTCATTTGCAAATGGACTAAAGGCAGGCAGGACTTTCCCTCCTGAGGCCCCTCTAGGGGCTCCATGTTCACCCTTGAACTGGATTTGAATCCTACTATGATCCTTGTCCAGGACTCTGAATTCCTTTTCCTGCTTGTTCTGTATCCAGGAGGAAAGATTTGTGATGCAGCTTTTAAGGCTACTGCTGGGCCTTGTTCCATAAACATGACTGCTCCCTGTGAACTAGGATTTTCAGCACCCCTGCCTTCCTTATGCAATTCCCTTTAGGGCAGAAATTCCCTAGATGGCCCCCAGGCTCCTCCCTGGCTTGGCCTGATGGACCCCTGGTGAGCTCTACTTTTCCAGTATAAGGGACCATAATCCTGGCCAGTGAATGACCCCACACTGTCCTTTGTTGTCCAAGGTGACTTCTGAGCCTGTGTCGTTCCGAGGTCCATGGTCTTGGACAATCCTCCAGTTTACACACTAAGTGTTGGTGTTACCAACTCATCCAAATGGGGCAAATGGGCCCGAGCCCTGAAACTGTGTCACCCCTGGTGGTTGTCTTTTTTTCCCCAGTCCTGTGCTGTGGTTACATTACCACCACTTGCTGGGGTGTGAACCCTGTTTGGAGCTTTGAAAGATGAGACGTGACAGGGGTGTGGGTGGTTCCAGCAGGGAATGCCACGGAACTGATGATCCATAGACGTGCATGAGCACAGCCTTTCCAATTAAAATACTGAAATACTTCACCTCTGGCGGTGAACAGTCACTGCTCTGAGCTCAAACCGAGAACCCACCTCATGACTATGAGCTTTCCAATGGTAACCAAGTGGCATTTTGAACCTCATCCCTTGGGAACGCCCTGTAAGACAAGGGCCAGATGGATCACTTGGCACTTGTGAGTTATCACCTCCTTTCTGATGGGTGCAAGTGTCACCTAGACACACAGGCTGGACTCTGCCAGGGAAGCCTTGTCAGGACAGCCAGAAGCTGAGGATGAATCCTGGTTCCCGGCATCCCAAGCCCTTCCTGACATGACACAGCCACCCAGGAAAGTGATTTGGTAATGGAAAGACTGGGAAGGCGGTACTTTCCCTCCAAAGAGAAAGAGAAGTGCCAACAGTGAAAGCTTGATGCCTCAAATAGTCAATTAAATCCCAACAAGCAGTGGGTTGTTGTCAGATTCCTGATGCTGAAAAGATGTCTTTTGATAATAGCACGATCCGAAATAAGTCAGCAGCAGAAGGTCAAATACCGTATGATTTCCTTCACTAAGTAGTAGATAATAACAACAATAAACAAACACATAGAGACAGAGACTGGATTGGTGGTTAGCAGAGGGGAATGGGGGAGGGAGGAGGGCGAAAGGGATAATCCAGCACATGTGTGTGGTGATGGGTTGTAATTAGTATTTGGGTCGTGAACATGATGTAATCTATGCAGAAATAGAAGTATAATGATGTACACTTGAAATTTATACAATGTTATAAACCAATGTTACTGTAATAAACAAAAAATTAAAAAAATAAAAAGATAATTGCACGATCCCCCAACTGCCATGTCCATCTTCATGGATCAAATTAGCAACACATATGGATCCCAAAAACTGAGGGAAATCTGATATTTCCTTAGGTGCAACTTTGAATTAGCATGCAACAAAGAACATAAAAATGGAGACCTAGAAGTAAATATCTAATTTGAGAACATAGACATAAAAGTGCTTTTGAAATAATATTTTGGAATATTACACAAAAAGAATAATCCACTTTAAGTAGGTTTTACTGTGACTGTGAGGGGAAAAACTGAATCACCCCGTGACTTTGATAACTCGCTGCTGATTTTAAAGTACAAATAAATAATGTACATAGTAAAGGAAAATGAGCGAATGGCATGAAAAAGGAAGATCTCCTTGTTCTCTTCACCTGAAACCCAACCTCTCACCTCAGAAGGAAACTGATGTCTATATTTTCTATGTCATACAGTGGAGTTTAATAAAAGAAAAGTATTCATATGTTTTAAAATTTCAAGAGCTCAAAGCAAGAAAACATTAGGGACGCTGCTAAAACACCTAACTGAGATGACTGCTCCGTTTCATCTGCTATCATTACGTCCTTCTTGACCCCTTACTTTCTCTGCCTCGCTAGCAAGTCTGTCCGCCATCAGTGCTATCACCAATGTCTCTCCTGTGCTCTTCACTGCCCTGTCATCCTTCCTGATGCCTTCCTCAGTCACCAGAAATTGTTGGCAGTGGAGCTGTGGAATTCCCAGGTCAGCTCCTGGAATCATCCTTGCCAAATCTGAAGACCGGCAGGAGTGGGCATGAGACCTGGAGTGCAGACCACCTGCGAGCACACCTGGCAGGGATTCACCTGTGTGACTAGGTGCAAGTTTTTGCAACGCTGTGGCAAGATTGAAAGGACTTACCAGTTGTCCTGCACTGCTGCAGACCTGGAGTCCTTGTGGTCTCTCGTGCCAGCAGACCTGGTGGGGCTGGTCCAAGGTGTCCTCCCAGAGATCCGTCATTCCCAGGATGGGATGGGATTCTAGTAACCAGCCTCTTGAATATGTCACTGGACATCCTCAAAGGGATGAAGATGCTTAAACCAGGCTTTGGTTTGGACTGGTTCCCACAGTCACGCTGCTTCCTCTGTGAAAACGTGACTGTCATCCTTCTTTTCCTCTTACTCTACAAAAATAAATCATGAAATTGGGTCAAATGATAAAGGAAGCCTGCCATTTTAGGACAATTATCCTGGCTGTTTTGTACTTCCACCCTCCCTCTATCCTCTGGGGATAGATCTGACCTATGTCCTGGGATGTCATCAGGCAGATTTGCATCAAGAACAGAAAGCTCAAGGTCAAAGCTCAAGGCTTCTCCAGATCATTTCTCCTCCTCCATCCTGTTAACTCCTTCTTTGAGTGTGTTTCTATTCTCTTCTTGTCCTTGTCACTCTCAACCGCACAAGTCCTGGCATTCCCTCTCAGGACAGTCGGTCCCTAGTCGTTTACTAAATCCCAAATCCTACCATTTCTGTGTTTTCTGACTACTCATTTGCTTAATCCATTGACCATTTGGTGTTTATAGCTCCTGTAGAAGTTAAATCAATAGTGACATTATCAACCACCCCCTGTTAGTGACTTTCTCCCATATCCCAGATGTTCACATAATCCAAATGGTGATGTTCAAAAGTAAATAATTCGGTAAACATTCACCCACACAAATTCCTGATCTCTAATATTTTTATTCAAATACTCATACAGTAGATACCTGTCCCTCAAGATCAGAAGTAATGACAGATCACCAATCCTCACCTTAATTTCCTCCTACATCTATCAACACTAGATTCCATGGACTATGATCTCAATAATTTCCTTGGAATAATAAAAAATTCCTTACCACTCATTTATGTTATAAACCTCCAAACCCAGATGATTCTGATTATCTGCCATGCCGCAGCTACTGCTGGTCTTATAACAAGCTGAAGAAAAAGCACGAAACATGACCTTTTGGTACCACTGTAAATACAAAACCATCTGCATCAACTGGGAAGAACCCATAATTCCTGGAAATTTTGTTCTCTTTTTTTGTGTTTACTCAATAGGAAAAAGACAAATCAATTTTAAAAATGGGCAAGGGACCAGAAAAGACTTTATCCAATGAAGGCATACAAGTGGCCAACAGGTGTACAAAAAGGTGTTCGGCATCACTGATCATCAGGGAATGCAAATCAAAACCACTGTGAGCTACCACTTCACACCTGTTAAGATGGCGATTATCAAAAAAACCTAAAGATGGCAAATGTTGGTGAGGATGTGGAGAAAAGGAACCCTTGTGGGAATGTAAACTAGTACAGCCATTATGGAAAACAGTATAGATGTTCCTCCAAAAATGAAAACTAGCATATGATCCAGCAATCCCACTACTGGTATCTACCCACAGGAATTGATATCTGGGTCTCAAAGAGAGTACCTGCACTCTAATGTTCATTGCAGCTAATTCACAATAGCCAAGATACGGAAGTAACCTAAACATCACTGATGGATGAATAGATAAAGAAATGGAATATTAGTCAACCTTGAAAAAAGAAGGAATTGCTGCTATTTTTGACAACATGGATGGACCTAGAAGACAGAGAAAGACAAATACTCGCTTATATGTGGAATCTAAAATAGTCAAACTCATATAAGCAGAGGTTAGAATGGTGGTTGCCAAGGGCTGGGGGCATGGAGAAATGGGGAGCTGATGGTCAAAGGATACAAAGTTTCAGTTATCAAGATAAATAAGTTCTGGAGATCTAGGATACGGCATAGTGCCCACAGCTGACAAGACTATATTGCATATGTCACATTTGCTAATAGAGTAGATATTATGTTGTGTTCTTACCACAGAATAATAGTACAAAAGGAGATGAGCGAAAACTTTGGGACGTGATGGATATGTTTGTGGCCCTGATGGTTGTGACAGTCTCAAGGGTGTATACTTATGTCCAAATTCATCAAGCTGTATATGGAAAAGTATGACATCATCATTGATTCTTCTGCACCTTGAAACACGCCATGTCCTCGTCACAAGAGAAAAATATTTGTAACTATGTACGGGGAGGGATGTTAACTGGACGTATTGTGATCATTTCAACATATATGCAAATATTGAATCATTACATTGTACCCCTGACATACATTGTATGTCAACTTTACCTCAATTAAAAAAACACAACAGACAAAACCATTTTAATGTTGTAAATGAGTTCAGTGAATCCCTGAAACTGCCCCATTCCCATATGAGAGTTACAGGAAGCAGAGAGGATGAAGTAAGATGGAAGAAATTTGTACAAAACAGTATTCAAATTAAAATCATTTAAGTTGCTATCAGTTCCTTGTGGCAAATTTCTATGAGCACTGATCTTTCACATTTTTCTTGGAAAAGCATACCCTCAGATCCAACCCATAATTGTTTCCTCATTTTCTCTAATAAGAAAATTTCAACTTAATAAATAAAACCAAAAGCATCCCTTATGTATGAATAAAGTTAGTGAACTTTACAGAGAAAAGAGCATATTTGCACAATCTCAATAAAGGAAACAGAAGAGCTGAATGATGATTCATTCAAGTTTATCTTTGAAACCCAGTAAAACCAGGTTATCTTTTCAAGGGTGTGTGTAGAACTGTCAGCCTTGGAAAATAGAAATAGTGGCCTCCTCTGGAGCAAAGGGCAGGCTTGCTTACTGCCCAGTATAATAAAAATAACACACACCCCCGAGGCAAACGTCAGCAGACTTCCTGCCCGTTATCAAAGATTTGAGTTTCTTAAGCTCTGTGCTCTTGCAACTCTCTGTGTCTCACCTGGCCCACTGTGTATCACCCTGTAGGAAGTGGGATTTAGTGAACCGGTGCAAATGCTGATACTCTGGTCACTGCTATTGTTGTGTCATTAAGTCCTTTGTCTCTTACGCATGGGTCTCGTGTTTTTTGCCAGCATCTGTAAGACCATGGTAGGCTAACTTATTGGTTTGCAGGTAAGGTAAAATATCAGACCTTTCACAGTTCCCGACAAACCCTTAAAGTAACTAGTAGTCTTAGGCACAGAGAGCTATCCAGAACAATATGCATGGATGGTCTCCATAGAAGACGTTACAAGTCTCCAAAACTACAGTAAGTCTCTCTGACCTCTTTTATTTCTACCCCAAGTAGAAGGAGAGGCACCAAGCTATTATAGACCTAGGGCTTGTGCAAGCCACTGGAGACCTAGTGACCAGAAGCTTTCCGTGGGGAACAAAGACAGACGGGCATATTTTCAAAATGGACCCATGTGCCTCCCGGTCATCAAAAAGACAGTACATTATCTTAATTTATGATGATTTGATTAATTAAAATATTGTGTTGGGCCAAATAGACACTTCTTTTTTTTTAATTTTTGTTTATTGCAGTAACATTGGTTTATAACATTGTATAAATTTCAAGTGTACCTCGTTTATACTTCTATTTCTGCATAGATTACATCATGTTCACCACTCAAATACCAATTACAACCCATCACCACACACATGTGCCGAATTATCTCTTTCACCCTCCTCCCTCCCTCCATCCCCTCTGGTAACCACCAATGCAATCTCTGTCTCCATGTGTTTGTTTATTGTTGTTTTATCTACTACTTAATGAAAGAAATCATGTGGTATTTGACCTTCTCCCTCTGACTTATTTCACTTTGCATAATTCCCTCAATGTCCATCCATGTTGTCACAGATGGCTGGATTTCATCGTTTCTTATGGCTGAGTAGTATTCCATTGTGTATATATACCACATCTTCTTTATCCATTCGTCCCTTGACGGGCATGAGGTGATATCTCATGTTAGTTTTGATTTGCATTTCCCTGATAGTTAATGTGTCTGTTGGCCATCTGTATATCTTCTTTGGAGAAATGTCTGTTCAGGTCTTTTGCCCATTTTTTAATTGGGTTGGTAGTTTTGTTGTTGAGATGCATGTGTTCTTTATATATTTTGGAGATTAACCCCTTATCAGATGTATGGTTTGCAAATATCTTCTCCCAATTGTTAGGTTGTCTTTTCGTCTTGTTGATGGTTTTCTTTGTTGTGCAGAAGCTTTTAGTTTGATGTAGTCCCATTTGTTTAATTTTTCTATTGTTTCTCTTGCCCGGTCAGACATGGTGTTTGAAAATATGTTGCTAAGAACAATGTCGAAGAGCGTACTGTCTATGTTTTCTTCTAGAATTTTCACAGTTTCAAGTCTTACATTCAAGTCTTTAACGCATTTGGAGTTAATTTTTGTGTATGGTGTAAGGTAAGGGTCTACTATAATTTTTTTTCATGTGGCTGTCCAGTTTTCCCAACACCGTTTGTTGAAGAGATTTTCTTTTCTCCATTGTATGTTCTTGGCTCCTTTGTCAAGGATTAGCTGTCCATAGATGTGTGGGTTTATTTCTGGAGAGAAGGAAGGGGAGAAATAGATAAAAGTTAGCTGCTCTGAAGCCACTCTTAAGACCCCTGGATCTACATGTAACCCAGGAGATAGAGGCAGACGGCTGTGTGCCTAGATCCTCCTGCACTGTGGTTCTCAGGGATGTCACAGGGCTGAAGCAGCTTCCTGAATCATATTTACACGTCCATGTGTACAATACCCCTGACCATGGGGGTGAACCACTATTCAATCATCCCTTACACATCTCTAATTAACAATTAGATTTCAAAATCGTTGTATCATTACATGATAATTTATTCCTCAAACCTCTAGGATTCCAAGCTAAAAGAAAATCAAATTTCAATGGCTTATTTTCTTTGAAGGACCAAGATGTTCTTTCACACTTGGAATACGGATTAGAGGAAAAATCCATCAAATCAATGGAAACAAGTTAAGAAATGGACAGAGGGATATTTCATTCATATATACACAGTTTGCACTGTGGCAAAAATAGAGTTATATTTTTAAAAATTAGAAGTTTTTTAAATTTTATAGATATTAAAGTCTTTGTTCTGTTTGTACTGTCTTTGGTTTACCAAATCAAACTCACTCTTTAATGGGCATTTCTAGCATTGAGTGTCAATAACAGCAGCTTTTTTAAATTCTTATTTTTCCCATGTCAATGAAGAAGGGCAGAGGTCATTGAGAGGTCAAGTCTAATCTACCTACGGATTTGGCAGCCTTAACTATGGATGTTCAAGTCAGACATTGCCAGCAGAGCCACATCTCATCACCCACAGGTGATTTTTTACTAGTAATCACAGATACTTGAGGATATAAAAGGAAATTCTTTATTAAGAACCAAACTTATAGATTCCTATCTTGGGTTCATTACTTTGATTTTTTGACCCAAATCACATACATCGATTAGACCATGTTAAATTCTATGATCTTTAGAAGATGCAGCCTACAGCTGAAGAGAAATAGATACAACAGCAATATCTTATCCTCTCTGAAGTCCAACGGAGAGTCCCTGGATTCAAAAGTTTTCAAGACAAGAAAAAGTCATCCTTCTTCTGAACAGAGAGAGTAGAGGCTAGTCAAACATTCAACTTTAAATTGTTAACATGGGGGCCGGCCCCGTGGCTTAGCGGTTAAGTGTGCACGCTCTGCTACTGGCGGCCTGGGTTCAGATCCTGGGCGTGACCTGACGCACCGATACTCCAGCCATGCTGAGGCCGTGTCCCACATACAGCAACTAGAAGGATGTGCAACTATGACATACAACTATCTACTGGGGCTTTGGGGAAATAAAAGGAGGAGGATTGGCAATAGATGTTAACTCAAAGCCGGTCTTCCTTAGCAAAAAGAGGAGGATTATCATGGATGTTAACTCAGTGCTGATCTTCCTAAAAAAATAATAAATAAATAAATAAATAAATTGTTAACATGACTTGTTAGAATGTGACGGAGGAAGCATAATACATTCTAAGTTTCATGATTTTTCTCCAGAATACTGAGATGAATTACCTTGAATGCCAGTTTACCCATAAATGTCTTTATTCAGTGATAAAATTAATTTCCCTATAAATTAATTCCCATAAAAATGTTGAAAATATCATAGTCTCTGACTAAATGGAAACAAAACAAATTGAGCAGTTGAATAGCAGTGTAATAAATTCCATACAAGGATCTTACTGCAGCATTATGTATAATAGTGAAACTGGATGTAATCCCAACTCTATCAAAGAAGAAATAAACAGATCATCGTATTCCTGTTCTTTGCAATACCTCTAAAACATATAAAAAGCTAAGTTAGAGTGACATGCACTGATAAGGAGAGACATTTATGATATATGGTGTGAGAAACAGCAAATTGCAAAACGATATAGTTATGTAATTTATTTTAAAATAACTTTGTGTATTTATAAATTCATAGGAAATGTCCAGAAGAATAAGCCACAACCTCTTTACAATAGTTCCTTCCGACTAGCAGAGTGAGTTTTAGGGAAGGGGATGGAAGGGGAAGGTTTCACTTTTCTCTACATAGATCTGTGTAATTTGACCTTTTTAATAGTATGTATTTCTTTCATATTTAGAAAAATGAGTGATGTGAGCATTTGGTGCAGGGCAACAGTATTATGTTCACCAGTCTCTGTACTGTATGTTACTGCACAGCATGGACTGTAAGAGAAAGCCCAGAGGAGCAATGAAGACAAAGAATACATGACACCTGCAAAAAGTCAGTGGAATATTTCTCCATAACAAACCTTCCAGGTGAGTGACGGTCAGTATCTTCCACTGTTCCAGCTCTCAGAATAAACCTAGAACCTGCCCAGGGTAAGCCTGAGGACCACGCCCTGCTAGTCCACTCCCCGCCCAGGGCCTGTTTGTGCAGGGTGACTTGCATCAAGCAGACAATGGACTCAGGATGGGGCATGTGCCTTTGGGAATCCTGGCAGAGAGGAACAAAGTGAAACACCAGCTAAGTGCACACACCTGAGAGGCGGAGATCCAGGTGGAGGCTCAGAATGTACCAAGAAACTGTGTGAAGTGAACGAAGCTACTCGACCTCTCTGAGCCTCAGTGTCCCCCCGGGAAAATAGGGATCACAGGCCTACTTCACAGAGCTGTTGGGGAAGATACATAAAAGTGCTTGTGACAGCCAGTGTCCACATTATTAACAAAGTCATATCCGACTTCAAAATAATCGATGAAAAGAATAATGTTAATGAGACCAAAGACAAGATGCCCAGCTTCGTAACAGCCCCAGTAGCATGAGAATAAGAGGAGCTCCAAGTAAGCAGGGCTCTTCACAGATCCACTGGAGACGATGAACACTATACATCTGACCAGGATAAGTGGGTGTTGTGTAGTGACTCGTTTAGAGATCGTGGGTCCCTAAAGACACTGAAATACAGTTACATACAGTGGCTCCTAGGAGATAACTACAAAGCAACCAATGCAACAGATAGGAATGGGAAGGGGCCAAGCAGAAGATGGTCAGAGCCACAAAATCTGACAGAAGACACTGAAGCACAGGAGCCCAGCTCAGTCAACAGCTGCTGTGGTTGCGCCAGGGGATCAAACTTCTGAGGCAGCCATTGTGGGGACTCCTGGGAGCACAGTGGTCACTGCGGCCACACCCCAACAGCAGTGCATCAGAGCATACAGACCCCGATACTTTCCTCTCCATTAATCCCGGTTTCAAGATGATGAATATTGTCATGTTACAATGTCTTTTTCCAACCTTTGTGGATGAGGGTCATCAGAACACCCTGAGGAGGGCACAGGCCAGAGTAGTATGGAACACTGGGGGCTGGGGTGGCGGCGCTGCACCTGACTACACGGACTATCACCTGGGCCTATTGAACACGAGAGAAGAACCCGAGGATGTGGTCTAATGAGAATTCCCTGTCTTGTCACATTCAGTGACACTACAGTTTCTCATTCTTTCTCTACAAAAATGTTAAAGAATTCATGTGTCATTAATTCATAAAGAAGCAAATTCTTGACAAAGTGACAGGGTCCAGTTTCCATGACCAGGTTTTTCACTTGTTTTGATAATATCCCACATTGAGGAATCGGAAAGATAACCTATCGGGATGTGTACTATAAACAAGGACTTTTCTTCATGTAGATCGAAGCCCAGATTTTTAGGGATGACATAAATCATGAAAGCTGCTAACCATTCCTCCACAGGTTTCAATAAGACTTTTAATTTAATTTACTAATCTCAGGAAAAGAGAATTTGGCATTTCAAGTTTTTTGTTTCTGCATTCAAGTGTATGGTACAGGCAAGAGAATGACCAGAAAAAAGTTAACAGGCAGGTCTTGCTTGCATTTTCTCTTCTGCAAATAAGCAGGATATTGTATGCTCTGTTCTTTTCACTGCTCTAATCAATTTTTAAAGAATACTATACATCTGACTATCCATAGGCGTGTTTATCTGGGAAACTTGCCGGAATCCAAAGCAGAGATGTTAAAGCTGACGGGTTTCAAATGCTGCCCAAGTGCTCTCTACCTTGAACATCCCTCTCCCAAAGCTGAACCACCGTTCTCTTCCTGAGGGATCTGAGTTGCCACCCGTGTCCCTAAGAGACTGGTCGGCCACTCAGGCCTGAGGTGAGATTAGGTGATCAACCTAAAGGGCAAAATGCTTAAGCTATTCTAATCTTAAGGTTGCTGTTTCGGAGGCCTCTGCACTGGAATGGGTTGGTGAAAATGGCCTACTAGATACTTGCCTGGGAATTGGGTTTTTATCCTCCACTCTTAGCGGATCCCGGGGAAACCAATGATTAACTTCACAGATACCTCAACTTCCACATCTGCAAAAAAGGCAAGCAACAGCCAATGTTACCACCCTGCAAAGCTCCTAAGTTGTGCTTGCAAGAGGGACCACAAGGGCGAATGTCTCCCAAAAGCTGATGAAATGATGGTACTTTGGCTGGAGAAGGCAGAGGGCAGCAGGCAAAGTGGAAAGTTTCTGGGATGTCAAACCAGTTCCCATAAGCAGTTTAGAGAAACACCTGGCCCTGGACTAGGTAGGAGGCTGTGGAAAGACCCACAGGCACACAGGGGGGAGGAGGAATCAAGCAACGGAGGGAGGCGGTGGGGAAGAGGTACGAGTCCGGCTTCAATTTTGGACAAAAGTAGTTGCACACTGCAGGCCCGCAGCTGCCCATGCAGCCACCACACCTTCGTAACGCCGTGGTCCCTCTCGTCCCATCACATCCCTCTGGGACTCAGTCCACACGGAGCGGGTGCAGGACTAGAGTCCTGAGTCAACAGCGGTTTGGCCCTCGGCCAAGCTCACACCGCCCTGCTCCTCCCCCCAGGGCTAGGCATCATCCCGTGCCCAGAGCATCCTTTGAGTTGTAGTCCTGCAGCCATGCAGGCTGCCGGCTGGGAGCGGTTAAGAGACAAAAGCTCCCAACATGCACAGCTAGGGGCCCCAACTCCCGCCTTGTCCCTCTGCCCCTGGGCCCCGCCCCTCTGCTTCCATATCTCAAATAGAAATACCGGGTGCCTGGGATCCTGGAATTTGCCTTTTCAAGGCCACCTGTCCTACCATCCCCTCCATCCTTCTAGGCTGCCATGATCCTCCCTCTGGACCCCGTGGTCAGGGTCGCTGCAGAGACCCTCCCTTTGTACCCCGCCCACCTGAAGGCCCCATACCTTGGTCAGGCGTCTTAGAAGGACTGCCTTGAGCCATGTCATTAAAAGGAGAAAACATCACAGTGGGCGGCCCCATTCCTGCATTATACAGACAGGAAAACCACGTGCACTGGTAAGTGACCCCTAAGCCACTTTGGGGCCCACACGCACGCCCCTTCTCTGAGGCTGCACACAGGCTTATTCACTGGACTTCCTTATCCCAGTCTGGACCTCTTGGCCACATTGACACAGGCAACAGCACTGAAACTTCCCCTTCGTCCTTCCCACAATGTTAGGCAAGTTCGTCGAGGAATGTAATATGCAATTTCTGGCCTACTATAGGGCTGGCTCCTGGGAACCAGTTTTAATATCCCTTTTTAAATATACCCTCAGAATCACAAAATAATGAAGTAAAATAATTTGTTGCTGTGGGGGCTTATGGTGATAACTCTCTGAAGTCATTTTTCCATTTAGCTTCTCTCCAAAGACTACAAATACTACAGCACTACAAATACAAAGACTCCAAATACTACAGCACCACATGCTTCTCAGACTGGTGGATGCACAGCTCCACTTCTTTGCAGGGAGGACGCACAACAGCAGAATATACGTGGCCCGACTTTCTGGACCTTCAGTATTACTACAAGATTTGGAAGAAGCAAAGTTAGGTCATTTCCAAGGTAAGGAATTAAAAACTTAACACTAAGATGAGGTGGGAAAGTCATATGCCATTAATAATTGTCAGTAACCTGTGCCTGAAATGTCAGACTTCCTCTGAGAAAGAACCCTGAGATCCTATTTCCCATTGTTTTAAATAGGAAAAATTAGAAGTCATAGCAAATCTATTGAAAAACCCTACCAATTTCCTAAGTCACCTTATGGCACCTAGACATAAGTTAGGAACATCATTGCTCCTCGTTTTCTTCCTCATTCAACCCAGTCCCACAAGTCTTGACTTCATGCTGTGAACACGGCACTGTGCTAGGTGTCAAGGCCTTGGTGAGTATCATCATGGGGGTGGGCCTTGCTGGAAAAAGATTGCATCATAAAAACTCAAAGCCATGCCACTTGCCAAATTGAGGCAATAATGGAAAGACCCTAAGGGACGCACAAGGGTGAGGGCATTAATAGATACTTGGGAGTATGAAAATCCATCTAATGGTGTCATGAGTGAATGTGTTCCACTTTAAAACAAAACACTGCTGTTAGTCTGAGATAATGAGTTAGTATCTTTGTGCATATATGCAGGATTTAAAATGTTTATTGATGTATACCATGTGTACAGAAATATACGCAGAAGTCATCTATGTAAACCTCAAAGAATTATTACAAAGTGAACACACTTGTGTGACTAAGAACTAGCACCAGCTTCACTCAGGCCCCAACAATCCCTTTCTCCTTCCTTCCTCCCCAAAGATAACCAGTATCTTACCAGTGAACACTGTATATCAGGTTTGTCTTCTTACACAAGTGTTTTATTACAGAACAATTTAAACAATATACAAAATAAACAAAATAGCATAGTAGGCCCATCACCCAGCTTCAACAACTGCTAATTATCTGCCATTTTTGTTTCATCCATGCTCCATCCCATTCCCACCTCACTTTATTATTCTTTTAGTCTTTTGTGTGTGGGGGTGGGGTAAGATGTATGCACACTGAAAGGCAGAAATAAGAACCGTATAGTTTTGGCAAATAAACATGCCCATATAACCTTCACCCCTTTAAGAATAGGAGATTTCCATCACCCCCAGAAAACTCCTTCCTGTTCCTTCCCAGGCAATTTTTTCATTCCTCTGAAGCAACCACTATTCTGGTTTTTTCACCATAGGTTCATCTTGGCTGAAATCATCCCACGTGTATTGTTTTCTGTCCACCTTGCCTCCCTCGGCACGAGGTTGGTGAGACTCACACAGCATGTGTGTGTCAGCATTTGCTCCTCAGCACAGCTGAGGGCATTCTGTTCTGTGGATGCCCCGCAGTACGCTCATCTTCCTCCTGGGGAGGTGCAGCTTATCTCCTGCGAAAATTCTTGTATAAACGCTTTTTGTATGCCATTTAATTCCTTTATTAGCATTTAAGTGTCACACCTTTGCAGTTTTTAGTGGTTGGTCCAGATTACAATATGCATCTTTAACATATCACAGTCTACCTGGACTTAATAGTGCACCAATTTATTCAATGTAAAATATGGAAGTCTTGCTACAGGACAGTTGCATTTATCTCTGTCTGTCCTTTGTGCTATTGTTGTCATAAAATTTACATCTACCCATGTTATAAATCCCACAATACAGTGTTATAATTTTTGCTTTAAATAGTCATAAGTCTTTTAAGAATTTAAGAGAAAAAAGTTAAGTATTTGGAGGGAGATGCTTTGAGGCTCTGCAAAGGTACTGTTTCTTCTTTAAGTTTCACCCACAGTTTTTGCATTCATCAGTCAGTCATGCCCACACTAATTATTACTGTAGCGTTCTAGTGGCGATTTTCTATTTCATGCTATCCAGTCGCATTTATTATTTGGAATTCTGGGAGGAAGATTCCCCCCCCCTTCCTTCTTCCTTTCTTTCTCTTTCTCTCAATCTTTTTTCCCCCTTTTATTCTTTCTTTCTTCCTTTCTTATTTAATCTTTTTTATATCAGTATAGACTCATGGATATTTATTTTATTCTCTGGGTAATAATCCAATGCTACTGTTATTTATTTTGTTGCTCACAGTTTTCTAGCTTGAGCCACTGGGATGTCTTTCAGATTGATTCCTTTTGACACATCTCATCATTTTCTGTGTTTTTTTAAAGCACTTTTTTACTTTCTGGCACTACATGATGCTCCAGGCTCACCTTGTATTTTCCATCTCCAGCCATAGAATCAGCCATTTCTCCAAGAAAACCTGGTTCTTTTTATTGGAGAATGATATTTAGAAACCAAGATCAGGGAGCTAGGTATGCTCATTGATACTAGAGTGTCATTGCTTCTAGACTCTCTCAGCAGTGCTTGGAAATGTATGTATGAATATAAAATCAGGTATACACATCTATCTATAGATCTTTCAATCTATCTACCAATCTATCTTTCTATTTGGGTAAATATATTAAAAGAGACATGGATTCATACTGATACTTCCAACTCCAATCCAGCACCACAGAATTTATTCTAGCCTTTTCCTTTTGTTTATTCGTCACTTCTTTCACCAACAGTGAGAAACTTAACTCCAGATATTTGCAATATTTACTAATGTGTCAATTAGTTTCAGAATTACTAATCCAAACCCTTATGAAAAACAAATTTACCACCTAGAGTACAGTGTTTGTGTCCAGTACTTTAATTCTACAGTATCCCATCAAAACACTGTCTTCCAAAGTTACTTATGTTAGGACCTTCCATCCCCAGCCCTTCAGTGTGGTTATGTCACATACTTGTAATACAGTGAGATTCATTTGTCACTGCATTCCATCTGAGTTCCTCAGCATCCTGATTGATTTGTAAAATTTGCAGAGTAAAATTCACTCTTTGTGGTGTACAGTTTTACGGGTTTTGACAAATTTATGGTCGTGTATCCACCTCCACAGTACCATACCGAGCTGTTTTTTTCACCCCCAAAATTCTTTCATACTGTCTCTTTGTAGTCAACCCCTTCCCCCACTCCATCTCTTGGCAACCACTGATCATTTTCCATCCCTTTAATTCTGACTTTTCTAGAAAGTCATGTAAATGGAATCATAGTACATAGCCTTTTGAATCTGGCCTCCTTCACTTAGAGAAATGCATCCAAGAT
The DNA here is from genome assembly GCF_020826845.1 of Diceros bicornis minor. Classification (NCBI taxonomy): domain Eukaryota; kingdom Metazoa; phylum Chordata; class Mammalia; order Perissodactyla; family Rhinocerotidae; genus Diceros; species Diceros bicornis. The sequence goes on from NW_026690890.1 coordinate 446,841, forward strand.
TCATCCATCTTGTTGTGTGAATCAAGAGTTTATCCTTTTTATTGCCAAGTAGTATTCTAATGTGCCAGTGCAACACAGTTTCTTTCTCCATTCACCTAATGAAGGACATTTAGTTTATTTCCAGCTTTTGACAATTATGAATAAAATGGCTATCAATATTCACACAAAGATTTTTGTTTAAATATTAGTTTTCAATTTGCTTCAGTAAATCCCTAGGAGTGGGATATCTGAGTCACATAATAAGTGTAGGTTTAACTTTATAAGAACCTGCTAAATTGTTTTCCAAATGCAACTATCATGTTGCATTCCCAGTCCTAGTTGTTTCTAGTCCTCACCAGCACTTGGTATTTGCAATTTTATTGGTATTTGCAATTTTATTTTTTATTTTAGCCAACTAATAGGTGCCCGGTATCTTATTGTGGCTTCTGCTTCCTTTTTGAAAATGAGTTCTGCTAAATATAGAATCCTGTGTTGACTTTTGGGTTTTCTTTCTGCACTTGAAAGATGTCATTTTGTTGTTGATTTGTCTCTTTTGTTTTTGATAATATATCATTCATCATTCACATTATTTCTCCCTGTATGTAATGTCTTCCCCAGTACTTCCTTGACTGCTTTCAAGTTTTTCTTTTTATCTTTGGATTTTAGCAGCTTGACTATCATGTGCCTATGTATGCTTTTATTTTGTATTTTATTTTGTGAGGTTGCTGACTTTCTTCGATCTAAAATTTTAGATTTTCCACCAAATTTTGGAAGTTTTATGCTATTACTTGTTGATTTGCCTTTCTGCCTCATTTAATTTTTCTGTCTCTCCCCTCTCTGCCGGGGACTCAATCATCTCACAGGTAAGGCTCTCTTCATTTTTCTTCAAAATTTTTACATTCTTTTCTTCAGGTTGGATAATTTCTATTGCTCTATCTTCATGTTTCTTCTACTATTTCTAATCTACTGGTAAACTCAAAAGTATTTTTTTATTTCATCTTCCTATTTGGTTCTTTTTTGTAATTTCAATTTCTCTGCTGAGTTTCAACATCTGTTCATTCATTATGAGAATATTTTTCTTTACCACCATGATCATCTTTATAATCGCTGATTTCTTATCCTTGTCTGCTAATTGCAACACGTTTGGGATAGTTTCTAGTGCCTGCTTTTGGTCATATATGGATTACATTTTCCTATTTCTTCAAATCTCATGATTTTTTAAATTGTCTACTGGAAACCATGAGTCATAGTTATAGAGACTCTGGATTCTATTGTATTCCTTTGAAGAGTGTTGTTATTTTTCTAGCAGGGAGTTAACTTGGCTGGAGTGAAATTCCAATCTTCTCTCCTTTACAGTGGTCATAGCTGAAATCCTCATTCACTTCTTTCATCTTCCAACTGCTGATTTTACACTAGGCCCTCTGGGGCCTACCCTGCATGTGTGTTGTTCAAAGATCTGCAAATTTGATGTCTGTGTGCGGGAGACTTACACACATATTTTGAGATTTTTCCTCTTTGTGGTTCCCTCCCTTCCAGAATTTCTCTCCTAACTTTCCAGCTACTCTTCCAGCCCCAAAATACATCCTCTAACATTACAAGTAAGACTGTAGTTTTTCCCCTATCTGGGCCACGTACAGATTTTGCAATGTTTTGAGGAAAAAGACTCAAGCTTGCAAATATCTCCTGGTGCAATTCTCATCCTTCAAGGGAAGACTCCCTCTCAGTTCTGCTTGCTTTTGGAAGAGATTTGTACATACACACGTATACACATTTATTGTATCTGTATTACATATAGATACATGATTCTATGTAAATATATATAATACTTTGTGCAGATTTTATCATTGTTATCTGTGAGAGTGTTACTTCAACAACCTACTCAACCATTACTGGAAGCCAGATCTCAGTATTGTTTCTTTTTTGGATTTTATACAAATGGAATTATAAAATATATAGCTTTTTGAATATAATTTCTTTTATGCAGCATTATGGTTGTGATATTCATCGATACTGTTGCATGTAGCTAGTGTTTGTTCATTTGTTGAAAATAATAGTTTTAATGGTCATAAAATATTCATAATATAAAATTGACCATTTTAACCATTTTTAAGTGTGCAGTTCAGTGACATTCAGTACATTCACATTATTGTGTAACCATAACCTCCAACCATCCACAGAACTATTTTCACCTTGTACTGAAACTCTGTGCCCATTATGCAACAACTCCCTGGTGTCCTTCCCTCTTGCACCAGTCTCCTTTCTGTTCCTATAAATTTGACTACTCTAAGTACCTTATATGAGTGGAATCAAAATATTTTTACTTTTGTGACTGGCTTTATTTCACTTAGCATATAGTCCTCAAGGTTCATCCATGTCATAGCATGTGTCAGAATTCCTTCCTTTTTAAGGGTGAATGGTATTGCACTGTCTGTATACACCACATTTTTTTTTTTTGTCAATTCATCTATTGATGGACACTTGGCTTGCTTCCAGCTTTTGGTTATTTTGAATAATGCTGTTAACAACACGGGTGTACATATGTCTTTCTACCTCTTTCTTCAATTCTTTTAGGTTTATACCCATAGATGATGTTCTGAGATTCATTTTTTCACATGTGGGAGAGTTCTTCACACCTCCAACAAGCAATTCTTGGAATGCCAGCTGGTCATCAGATAATTCAACTCAATTTGATGTTGTCAACCCAGAGATACATCTGATTCCACAAGTTGAGGGCTCAGTCCCATAAGACTGCACACCCACCCCAAACTCACCTCAACTTCAGGTGCCAGTTACAAGCCCAGGCTGTTACCTGTACTTCTGACTGACTGGCTATAAACCAGAGGTTCCCACAACCTCCTCCTTGGGCTTGATTAATCTGCTAGAGTGGCACACAAAACTCAGAGAAACATTTACTACATCACCAGTTTATTAGAAAAGAATATAACTCAAGAACAGCCTGATGGAAGTGGTGCATAGGGAAAGATATGTGAGAAGGGGCACAGAGCATTCATGCCATCTCCAGGTTCACCACTCTCCAAGTACTCCCTGTCATGGCCAACCTGGAAGCTCTGTGAACTTCCTTCTATTGGGATTTTTATGAAGGCTCCCTCACATAGGCATGATCAATCATTAACTCAGTTTCTAGCCCCTTTCCCCTCTGTGATGGATAAGGGGTAGGGCTAAAAATTTCAACCTTTTAATCAGGGCTTGGTCTTTCTGGTTACCAGCCCCCATCCAGGAGCCATCCAGGAGCCCACCCAGAGTTGCCTCAATAGAACAAATGATTCTCCTAGTGTTCTTATCACTTAGGAAATTACAAGGGTTTTAGGAGCTCTGTGTCAGGGATGGAGTCAAAGACAAACATTAGAACAAGAGATGCTCCTAGTGTCCTTATCGTTTAGGAAAGTACAAGGGTTTTAGTAGCTCTATGCCAGGAATTGGAGGCAGAGACCAATAAATATATTTTCTGTTATTTCAGAACCCATAAGTGGAATTGCTATATCATATGGTAATTCTATTTTTAATTTTTGAAGAAACTGTCATACTGTTTTCCAGTTTTATGTTCTCACCATCAGAGCACAAGCGTACGAATTTCTCAACATCCTTGCCAATCCTTGTTATTTTCTGATTTTGTGATAGTAACTATCCTAATGGATGTGAAGAGGTATCTCATTGTGGTTTTATTTTGCATTTTCCTGATACTTAGTGATGTTGAGCATCTTTTCATGTGTGTACTGGCCATTTTATATCTTCTTTGGAGAAATGGCTATTCAAGTCCTTTTTGCATTTTTAAATTGTGTTTTTTTTAATTGTTGGGTTGTAGGAGTTCTTTATATATTCTAGCTATTAATCCCTTATCAGATATGTGATTTGCAAATATTTTCAACTGTTCTGTGGGTGACCTTTTTACTCTGTTGATAGTATCTTGTGATACAGAAAACTTTTGTATTTTGATGAAGTCCAATTTGTTATTTTGTTGTTGTTGTTGCTTATGGCTTTGGTGTCAGATGAAAGAAATCATTGTTGGCAATGTCTTTTGGACCCAATGACATGCAGCTTATACCCTGTGTTTTCTTCTAATGATTTATAGCTTCAACTCTAACATTTAGATCTTTGATCCATTTTGAGTTAATTTTTGTATGTGGTGTAGGGTAAGAGTCCAACCTCATTCTTTTGCACGTGGGTATCCAGTTTTCCCAGCACCATATTTGGAAAAACTTATCCTTTATCCAACGAATTGTCTTTGCACCCTTGTCATAATTCATTTGACCATATATGCAAAGGTTTATTTCAGGGCTTTCTATGCTATTTCATTAGTATATTGTGTGTATTTATGCCAGCACTGCACTGTTTTGTTTACTTTGTAGTATGTTTTGAAATCAGAAAGTGTGAGTTCTCCAACTTTCTTCTTCTTTTTCTAGATTGTTTTGGCTATTCAGAGTCCCTTGAGAGGTCATATGAATTTAAGGATATATTTTTCTATTTTTGCAAAAAACATCATTGGACTTTTTAGCTCCTTGAGTAAGTTGGTTCTTAAGTATTTTACTCTTTTTGATGCTACTGTAAATAAAAATATAAAGTTTTTAAATTTCTTTTTCAGATTACTTATTATTAATGTATGGAAGAACAACTAATTTTTGCATATTTATTTTGTGTCCCACTACTCTGCAGAATTTATTAGTTCTAACAATTTCTTTGTGGAATTTTTAAGGGTTTCAACATATAAGATATTATGTGTGAAAAAATACAATGTTATTTCTTCCTTTCCAATTTGGATGCTATTTCTTTCTTTTTCTTGCCTAATTGCTTTGGCTAGATCTTCTAATACCATGTTGAATAGAAGTGGTGAAAGTGGATCTTCTTGCCTTGTTCCTGATCTTAGAGGAAATACTTTCACTTTCACACTTGAATACATTGTTCTCTGTGGATTTCTGTATATGGCTTTTATTATGTTGAAGTAGTTTCCTTTTACTATGAGGGTTTTTTGGTGTTTTTAACATGAAAGCATGTTTACTTTTGTCAATCACTTTTTCTGCATCCATTGAGATGATCATGTGTTTTTTTCCTTCATCCTGTTAATGTGGTTTATTACATTGATTCATTTTCATATATTGAAACACGTTGAATTCCAGGAATAAATCCCACTTAAAACGGGCCTGCTCCATGGCTTAGTGGTTAAGTGCACGTACTCCAGTGCTAACGGCCCAGGTTTGGATCCTGGGTGCGCACCGACGCACCGCTTCTCCAGCCATGCTGAGGCCACGTCCCACATACAACAACTAGAAGAATGTGCAGCTATGACATACAACTATCTACTGGGGTTTTGGGGGGAAAAATTAAGTAAATAAATAAAATTATTTTAGAAAAATAATGCATAATCCTTTTAATATGCTGCTTAATTTGGTTTGTTATTATTTTATTGAGGATTTTTGTATCACTCTTCATCAAAGATATTGACCTGTAGTTTTCTTTTCTTTTAATCAATTTGGCTTTGATATCAGGGTAGTGATAACCTCACAGGATGACTTTAGAAGTATTCTCTCCTCTTCAACTTTTGGAAAGCGTTTGAAAAGAATTGGTGTTTGTTAATTAAAAAAAAGTCTTTGGGCCCAGGAATAAATTCAGAATAAAATAAATACAAATAAATATTTTTTTTAAATGTGAAAATGTTATTTCCTAAAAAAATTAAAAATTAAGCAAGTATATCACTTATCACTTTATTTCTAGAAAATTTTTTTAACCTAATAGTAAGCATAAACAAATTTTTAGAATTAAAATGACTCAAGTGTTAATTTTCTTCATTGCAAATTTTCTGACAGAGGTATATGATGCCATCATGTATGACATCTTTTATGAAAAAATGGTCATTTTTTGTAGTATTTGAGAACATTATGAATTTTCCCAGTGGCATCTGACAATACTCTGATATGCAAAGTTATCTTTTCAACATATATGTCTTTACCAAATTAACAAACTCTGTCAGGTGCTAATTAATCAACTACTTTTCATATAATTGAGGCTCTCCACCATCAACTTCCTTAACCATCAAGAAATTCTACAAATTCTGCAAGATTAACCATTTTACTTTACACTGTACTTATCTCATGTGGTTTAAAGCATCCAAAAATCATTGATAAACTGGTCCTGCCTGAACTAAATCATGGTGAATTATAAAAGATTGTCTCTGTTAAGTGGGGAGGGATTTCAGGTTGAACTTAATTTTATAAGTGGTCAATTTATTACAGTGTATTGTTCTGTTATGTATTTCACTTCTTTTTTAAAAAAGTGATAATTGAGGGCACTTAGATAATAAAAAGTTGAGAAAATAAGGAACTGATATACTCTGTAAGCTTCAAATGTTTTGAAGCATAAGATACAATAAGAACTAAAAGTAACAGTTGGGAAGGGGGGAGGGAGGAGGGCGAAAAGGATAATTCAGCACATGTGTGTGGTGATGGATTGTAATTAGTATTTGGGTGGTGAACATGATGCAATCTATGCAGAAATAAATGTATAATGATGTACAACTGAAATTTATACAATGTTATAAACCAATGTTACTGCAATAAACAAAAAATTTAAAAAAAATGAACTAAAACTAAGAAATGGCAGAGGAAATAGAGATAAGAGGATGAAATTGCAAAACTGAATCTATAGTAATATCTCAGTGGCTAGCGTTGTGGTGCCAAGAAGGTGGTGAAGTCAAAGAATTCATAAAGATGATAATAAATAGACTGCAAAGAAAAAATACTGAAATTTTTATAGAGAGAATTTTTACAGTGATATTACAAATAGAGAAAAGGGAAGAGAAGTTGAAGAAAGAGACTATTTGCTGAAATATTTATTCCCCTCTATGACCCTATCTTTACCTGCAAAATCTCGTCCCTAAGCCACATTTTCCATACTTGGGGAAGAGAGCAATTAAGCTCATCTGAAACCTCAACTGCCCAGCCTGTGAAATAAGGCCGGCCATCCATTCTCACAAAGGAGCCAACTGGAGGTAGGATTTTTGGTTCTGAATTCAGCTAAACATCTTCAAAGAATGTATCTGACCTTCTTTATCCAGGGCTATCAGTGAAGGGCTGGCTGGCTTTCAGAGAAGAGCAATTCACAGTCAGCGGAGACATTTTCTGTTGAGCTCTCTAGAGAAGGCTGTGGGGCTTGTCAGTAAGAGTTGATTGCTATACGGGTTACATTTTTTTATTTTATTCAGAGATTTATAAAGAAATTTACATGATAAATATTACTTATTATCAAGAAAAAAGGTTGTCTATTCTCTGGTCATTTAAGCAAAATTCTCCTCTCAGGGCCCACCAATGGACAAAGCCCAGATTTAATCTCCAAGAGTCTGCCAGGCACTCTGTGGTCTGTGGGAAACCCTCAAGTTGGCAGCCTGTTCCCTTGTGTCTTGTGCTGGTACTTAATCTTCCATCTCTTCAGAGTACAACTAGACAGAAGCTCAAAGGACTTGACATTGGAGAAATGTACTTTTCATTATCTTTAGACTTCTACACTTTTCCAAAAGACTCTCAGCATTTCCAGTAATTGTGCAGCAATTTACCCAACACTAAGGTTCTCACTATTAAAAATTAAAATAAATAAATTTTGAAAATGGAAAAAGTGATCTTTGCAATTTTGTACAGAATCTATATAATTGGTGCATCCTTAAAAAATGGAGGAAAGATAGCAAATTTAACTGTTTTGGTTAGTTAACACAGTAAGTAATATATTGTATATATTATCAATTTTGAGATTATTTGTATTTAAAAATACTGCTTCAAACCCTTAAATCATTGTATGTGGTAGAGTCTGCCGTCTGCTTTGACTGAACAATTAAATACAAGTCAGCCAAAATTCTTCCATTCCTGTATAATCTTATATGTGAGTGGTAATGGTTAGTTCTTATAGATTGTTTGAAGACGTGCATATCACAAAATACAAGTGGCCATTAAAAATTAAAATATTCACCAAATACAAGATCATCTGATTCCCAGAAAAAGAAAAGGTTAATGTAACATTAAGGCTACAACTGTCAAAAAGGAAGCCAAGATACACTCAAGTCAAGTTTTTGTTCAAAAGTTAATTGGCTCATCTTTGAAACTTTATCATGTTTATTATGTAAGCAAGATACTTTCAGAGCCTAGAATATGGAAAGTGCTTATTGGTAAGTTAACATTCTGATCATTTATTTTGTAAATGTTAATATGAGATATATAAGTCATTTTCTACTATATTCAGATTTTCAAGTTCTGCTAAATCTAGGACCACATTACTGGCAAGTTGGGAATATCTCTAGACATATGAAAAATATGAGTCCTACACAAAAGCTTATACATTCTCTATTCATCAGGTTCTAAATTCTAAAACTTTCTAAAGTTTTGGAACAAACCAATGGCATTCCAAATTGACAGTAAGGTTGCATGTGCCATACAGATCCTATAGGAAGAGAAATCCAGATTTTAAATAGAGGAGATTATGCACAAGAATACGTATTCAAGTCTGAAAGGGGATTTCAAGAAAGAAGGGATTCTCAGAACATGTGGTAAGTGATAAATAACTTACCAAGGGCTCTCTAGAGGAGAACATATTGTGGAAAAAAGAGCTTCACAGGTAGAGAGCTAAAATGGCATCTCTGGAAACCTTACGATGAAACAGATGCTGAACTACTTTTTCCTAAAATTTAAAATGCATCTTATCCTCCAAACAAATACCACCTCCCTGCCTTGTGGCTTACCTGGGCATGGTGAGGTGTTGGAATCATTTTTCTAATTCATTGGCTCTTAAACTTGATGGGCACTAGAAGCACCAGAAGCACCTGGGGGCCTTGTTGAAACCCAGATTGCCAGGCCCCACCACAGAGTTTCCAGTTCAGCAGGTCTGCAACAGCACCAGAGAATTTACATTTCTACCCAGTTCCCAGGTGCTGCTGATGTTGCTGGTCCAGGGACCCCACTTTGAGAACCACAGCCTGATTTATACCCTATATATGATTACAAAACCCATTATTTCATCCTTTGGCTGCTACTTTTCCTTTATCACATGAGCACCTTAGCTCTGAATCTCCTCAACTAGCAATGAGAATTCTTAGAGAGTTTCACAGCTGGTCCTCATTTCTGGTTCAGTTCTCCCTCTTCCTCTCAATACCACATTCTCTTGTCAGGTAATTGTTCCTTTAACATCAGTTCATCATAGATCTTCCTTGCTCAAAAACTCATGGCTAGGGGCCAGCCCCGTGGCGTACCAGTTAAGTGCTCACTCTCTGCTGCTGGTAGCCCAGGTTCGGATCCCAGGGGCGCACCAATGCACCGCTTGTCAGGCCATGCTGTGGCGGTGTCCCATATAAAATGGAGGAAGATAGGCACAGATGTTAGCCCAGGGACAGTCTTCCTCAGCAAAAAGAGGAGGATTGGCCATAGATGTTAGTTCAGGGCTGATCTTCCTCACTAAAAAAAAAAAAAAATCATGGCTCTTATGCTGAGCACAAGATATTTTAAATTCTCAACTTGGTTAATAACGTCTGTAATAGCCTTACTTTAATAGCAAAATATGGACACCCTGTTCCTTACCCTATCTACTATAAAGGAGTATGTGAGGATTATATAAGATACAGCCAGTTCTAATTATGCACAGTGTGACATTCTATAAAGTCACTGTGAACACTGAATCAGTGAATATGACCCACTGCTCCTACGGGAAATGCAGTGTTAGGTTCCTGCAAGCCTTAGTCACATTTTCTTCAATTGATCAATACATAACCTTGTTCTCTGTGTTTCTCTTTAAAGTCACCTTATTTAATATATGTTGTTGATATATTAACATTGAACTCACACCAACAGCGCTGTAACTCGTGTCTGAAAGAAGCTTGTCGAACACGCATACTTTCTTTGTAAAGGCACGTCACAGCCTCTTGCCCTGAGGAACACCAGGAAGCATTGCAGCACTACACATGGGGGACATAATAAACAGGAAAGTCACCAACACAAGGCACAAAAAGATGAGAAATGGGGCACTAAATAGACTGCAAGAAGGACACTTGTTTACAGTATAGGCTCAACAAGAGGGCAGAGCGTCACCTGGTTCCCCCTCAGTTGGGAACGTGCACGTCGAGTGAATCAAATTTCTCACCACTTTGTGCTTATCTGCAAATGGACATGAAAGCCCTGAGAGTGTTCATTTGGGGGCTGCCAGTACATTTTAGCTAGTGGGCAAGTGTGCAAACATGGAGTCCACAAATAATGAGGATCAACTATATTATGAAAGCATCTTTTCAAAACCAGAGTGTTGCTCAGAAATAAGAGCAATAATGATAACACAACAGCTAACATTTTAGTGCCTACTATGTGCCAGGAGCTCTTTTAAGCACTTTACATTAGTTAATGCATTTAAATCTCACTAAAACCCTATGAGACAGGAGTTCTCAGTAGCCCCATTTTAAAGATGTAGAAACTAAGGCTCAGAGAGTAAATAATTTGCACAGATTCCCCAGTTAAAAGTGGAATAACTGGAGCATCACGGCGGAGTGAGCTTTCCCGTGAATTCTTCCCCCACAAGATACAACAAAAGTGACAGCCACAGACCAACAACGGAATCCCAGACAGTGAAAACCTAGAGTGGAGGGATCCACACTGCCGCACATCTGAGAGCGGAACGTTCTGGGCCCCCGGAGGAAGTGGGGAGAGGTAAGGAGAACTCCGCTCCCTCCCCATCAGAGCAGCGATCCCGGTCCGTGCGGCTCCCAGAGAGGGGGGAGGGGCGGCCCTCGGCGGGAAACTGTAGCTCTTCGGGCTCTCTCAGCCAGTGGGAAACTCCCGCACAGAGAGCTCAGAGGAGCCACAGGGCTACCATCAACATCTGAGCACCCCAGAGAGCGGATAAAGAGGGGCAAACGAGAAGCCTCCCACGTCAGGGACCCAGAGGGCAAAAGAGAGAGCTCCCCCTTCCCCGCAACCCGGAGTCTGCAGCTCGACCAGACCTAGCGATCCGAGGCAGACCTGAACAAACTGGACTGGACCTGTGGAACGCAGTGGGGAAAAAAAAAAAAAAACTGCGGATCGCAGCAGAAAAACTGGGGCAGAGCACAGAGGGCTTAGACTACACAGCCCTTTACCACCAGACAGTGGCGGCAGGTGGAAATTTCAACCAGAGACTTCCAGGATGAGGAAAATCAAAACCAACACAGGAACCACAATGCCAAAATATATGAAATCACCAGACCAGAAACAAAATGACAAGCACCCAGAAATCAACCCCGAAGACACAGAAATCCATAAACTAAATGACAGAGATTTCAAAATAGCTATCATAAAAACACTCAACGAAATACGAGACAACACAGACAAACAATTCAATGAGATTAGGAGTTTCTTCACAAAAGAGATTGAAATCATAAAGAAAAACCAATCAGTGCTGATGGAGATGAAGAACACAATGGAGGAGATAAAGGAGAATCTGGAATCTTTAAAGAACAGAGCTGACAATATGGAGGAAAGAATTAGTACTTTAGAGGATAGGAATACAGATATACTCCAGATGGAAGAAGAGAGAGAACTAAGACTAAAAAGAAATGAAGAAAGACTCCGAGAAATATCGGACTCTATTAGAAAATGTAACATAAGAATTATAGGTATTCCTGAGGGAGAGGAGAGGGAAAGAGGAACAGAGAGCCTATTCAAGGAAATAATAGCTGAAAATTTCCCAAATCTGGGGAAGGAGCAGGAAATACCAGTAAGCAAAGCCAACAGGACGCCTATATGTATTAACAGACAAAGGCCTTCACCACGACACCTAGTGGTAAGGCTAGCCAGGGTCAACGACAAAGAAACAATATTAAGGGCAGCTAGACAAAAACAAAAAATAACGTACAAAGGAACTCCCATCAGGCTCTCAGCGGATTTCTCAACAGAAACTTTTCAGGCTAGAAGAGACTGGAATGATATATTCAAAATACTAAAAGACAAAAACTTTCAGCCAAGAATACTCTATCCAGCAAAAATATCCTTCAAATATGATGGAGAAATAGTAACTCTCTCAGATAAACAAAAGCTAAGGGAGTTCATGGCCAAGAGATCCCCACTACAAGAAATACTCAAGAAGGCCCTCAGGCCTGAAAAAAAGAAGAGAAAGGGAACACAAAGCTCGGAGCAAGGAGAAAAATAGGTAGATAAACTCATAAAAATAGTAGATCTTTACCGGAATAGGTTAGCAACCACTTAAATACTAAACTCAAAGATCAAAGGAAGAAATTCACCAAAAATAAATTTAACCTCATCACTGTAAACACACAGCCACAACACAAGATAGAATAAGGTACAACAAGAGCAACTTAGAAGGGGAAGAGGAAAGTGACTGAATTGACTTAGTATAAGGAAATAGGAGGCTATCAGATAATGGACTATCTCATACACAAGATTTTTTACCCAAACCTCAAGGTAACCACTAAACAAATAATCAAATTAAAACCACATATGATAAACAAAGAGAAAACTAGAAGACTCATAAGACAGAACAACCAAACTGAATTGGCAGTCCAAAACAAATGGGACAAGAAACAAAGGAAATGCAAAAGAACCAGAAAATAAGTGACAAAACAGCAACATTCAACCCTCATATTTCAATAATTACCCTAAATGTAAATGGATTGAACTCTCCAATCAAAAGATACAGAGTGGCAGGATGGATTAAAAAGCAAGACCCAACAATATGCTGCCTTCAGGAAACACATCTTAGCACTAAAGACAAGCACAGGCTCAGAGTGAAAGGATGGAAGACAATACTCCAAGCTAATGGCAAACAAAAGAAAGCAGGTGTTGCCATACTCATATCAGACAAAGTAGACTTCAAGATAAAACAGGTTAAGAAAGACAAAGAAGGGAAATATATAATGATAAAAGGGACACTCCATCAAGAAGACATATCACTTATAAATATATATGCACCCAACATAGGAGCACCAATGTACATAAAACAACTATTAACAAACCTAAAAGGAGAAATCAACAACAACACAATAATAGTAGGGGATCTTAACACCCCACTTACAGCAATGGATAGATCATCCAGACAAAATGTTAATAAAGAAATATTAGACTTAAATGAAAAACTGGACGAGATGGACCTAGTAGATATATACAGAGCACTCCACCCCAAAACAGCTGACTACACATTCTTCTCAAGGGCGCATGGAACATTCTCTAGGATAGACCATATGTTGGGAAACAAAGCAAGCCTCAATAAATTTAAGAAGATTGAAATCATAACAAGCATCTTTTCAGACCATAAGGCTATGAAACTGGAAATGAATCAGGAAAAAAAAACTGGGAAAGTGACAAAAATGTGGAGATTAAACAACAAACAAACAAACAAAGCCCAAAGCCAGCAGAAGGAGAGAAATAATAAAAATCAGAGCAGAAATAAATGATATTGAGATCAAAAAACAGTAGAAAGGATTAATGAAACAAAGAGTTGGTTCTTCGAGAAGATAAACAAAATAGACAAACCCTTAGCCAGGCTTACTAAGAAAAAAAGAGAAAAGGCTCAAGTAAATAAAATTAGAAATGAAAAAGGAGAAATTACAACAGATACCATGGAAATACAGAGGATTATAAGAGAATACTATGAGAAATTATATGCCAACAAATTGAACAATCTAGAAGAAATGGATAAATTCTTAGACTTATACAACCTCCCAAAATTGAACCAAGAAGAAATGGAGAATCTGAATAGACCAATCACAAGTAAAGAGATTGAAATAGTAATCAAAAACCTCCCAAAAAATAAAAGTCCAGGACCAGATGGCTTCTCCAGTGAATTTTACCAAACATTCAAAGAAGATTTAATACCCATCCTCCTCAAACTATTCCAAAAAATAGAGGAAGATGGAACACTTCCTGAATCATTCTATGAGGCCAACATCACCCTGATACCAAAACCAGACAAAGACAATACAAAGAAAGAAAATTACAGGCCAATATCGCTGATGAACATTGATGCAAAAATCCTCAACAAAATATTGGCAAACCGAATACAACAATATATTAAAAAGATCATACACCATGATCAAGTGGGATTTATACCAGAGACGCAGGGATGGTTCAACATCCGCAAATCAATCAACGTGATACATCACATCAACAAAACAAAGAATAAAAACCACATGATCGTCTCAATAGACGCAGAGAAGGCATTTGACAAGATACAACATCCATTTATGATAAAAACTCTCAATAAAATGAGAATAGAAGGAAAGTACCTCAACATAATAAAGGCCATATATGACAAACCCACAGCTAACATCATACTCAACGGGGAAAGACTGAAAGCCATTCCTCTGAGAACAGGAACGAGGCAGGGCTGCCCTCTCTCACCACTCCTCTTCAGCATAGTACTGGAGGTTTTGGCCAGAGCAATTAGGCAAGAAAAAGGAATAAAAGGAATCCAAATAGGTAACGAAGAAGTGAAACTCTCACTATTTGCAGATGACATGATTGTATATATAGAAAACACTAAAGAATCTGTTGGAAAACTGTTAGAAACAATCAACAACTACAGCAAAGTTGCAGGGTACAAAATCAATCTACAAAAATCAGTTGCATTTCTATATGCTAATAATGAACTAACAGAAAGAGAGCTCAAAAAGATAATACCATTTACAATTGCATCAAAAAGAATAAAATACCTAGGAAAAAATCTTACCAAGGAGGTGAAGGACCCATACAATGAGAACTACAAGACATTATTGAGGGAAATCCACGATGACATAAAGAAATGGAAAGATATCCCATGCACGTGGATTGGAAGAATAAACATAGTTAAAATGTCTATATTACCTAAAGCAATCTACAGATTCAATGCAATCCCAATCAGAATCCCAATGACATTCTTCACAGAAATAGAAAAAAGAATACTAAAATTTATATGGGGCAACAAAAGACCCCGAATAGCTAAAGAAATCCTAAAGAAAAAGAACAAAGCAGGAGGCATCACAATTTCTGACTTCAAAACATACTACAAAGCAATAGTAATCAAAACAGCATGGTACTGGTACAAAAACAGACACACAGATCAATGGAACAGAACTGAAAGCCCAGAAATAAAACCACACATATACGGACAGCTAATTTTCGACAAAGGTGCTAAGAACATGCAATGGAGAAAGGAAAGTCTCTTCAATAAATGGTGTTGGGAAAACTGGACATCCACATGCAAAAGAATGAAAGTGGACCATGTGCTATCGCCATTCACAAAAATTAACTCAAAATGGATCAAAGACCTGAAGGTGAGACCTGAAACTATAAAACTCATAGAAGAAAATATAGGCAACACACTATTTGACATTGGGTTTAAAGGAATCTTTTCGGATGACATGCCTACCCAGACTAGGGAAACTAAAGAACAAATAAACAAGTGGGACTTTATCAGATTGAAGAGCTTTTATAAGACAAATGAAACCAGAATCAAGATGAACAAACAACCAACCAGCTGGGAGAGAATATTTGCAAAACATACATCTGACAAGGGGTTGATCTCCATAATATATAAAGAACTCACACAATTGAACAACAAAAAAACAAACAACCCGATCAAAAAATGGGCAGAGGAAATGAACAGACACTTCTCCAAGGAAGATATACAGATGGCCAATAGGCACATGAAAAGATGCTCAACATCACTAATCATCAGGGAAATGCAAATCAAAACAACACTAAGATACCACCTCACGCCCGTTAGAATGGCTATAATCACCAAGACAAAGAACAACAAATGTTGGAGAGGATGTGGAGAAACAGGAACCCTCATACACAGCTGGTGGGAATGCAAATTGGTGCAGCCTCTATGGAAAACGGTATGGAGATTCCTCAAAGAATTAAAAATAGAGATGCCCTATGATCCAGCCATCCCACTACTGGGAATCTATCCAACACACCTGAAATCAAGAATCCAAAGAGGCTTATGCACCCCTATGTTCATTGCAGCATTATTCACCATAGCCAAGAAGTGGAAGCAACCTAAGTGTCCCTCGACTGACGATTGGATTAAGAAAATGTGGTATATATATACAATGGAATACTACTCAGCCATAAAAAAAGACAAAATCGTCCCATTTGCAACAACATGGATGGGCCTGGAGCGTATTATGTTAAGTGAAATAAGCCAGAAAGAGAAAGACAAACACTGTATGATCTCACTCATATGTGGAATATAAACCAACACATGGACAGAGAAAACTGGACTGTGGTTACCCGGGCAGTGGGGGTGGGGGGTGGGCACAAGGGGTGAAGGAAGTCATATATGGGGTGAAGGACAAACAAAAATGTACAACCCAAAATTTCACAATGTTAGAAACCATTAAAACATCAATAAAAAATAAAAATAAATAAAAAAAAAAGTGGAATAACTGGGATTGGTGCCCAGACAAACTGGTCCATAGCCCAGAGCTTCAACTACTATGGTAGGAATGTCAACGAATTTTCTACCACTCCCCGAAAAGCCCCTTCTGCTCCAGTCAGTGTGGTCTCCCACATACTTATTCACTCTTCAAACATTTTCTGAGTGCACCAAAGGTGTCAAGTACTGTGTTTAGATACTGGAAGGACAAATAGAATGTCGACGCAAATAATCCATAACCAATCTATAAATCAAAATTGGGGTGAGTTTATTATGAATCAACCTTTGAGGATCATATAGCCCGGGAGAGTCCTTTCATGAAGAAATGGAGCACTCCAACGAAGTGAGGTGTACAGGGTCAGCCCCATGACTTAGCGGTTAAGTGCGCATGCTCCGCTGCTGGTGGCTCAGGTTTGCATCCCGGGCACGCACCGACGCACAGCTTCTCTGGCCATGCTGAGGCTGCGTCCCACATGCAGCAACTGGAAGGATGTGCAGCTATGACATGCAACTATCTACTGTGGCTTTGGGGGAAAAATAAATAAATAAATAAAATTATTAAAAAAAAAGAAGTGGGGTGTACAGAGTGGTTATATACCATCAAAGAGCATGTACCACATGTGATTGCAATGTCCTTTTTACAATAGCCACGACATTGACCTGTCAGCACATCAATTGTTGGACACGGTGGGTATCAGCTCTGCTGTTTCCATGGGCATGGTGGTTGTCTTGAGTTGGGTGGTCACAGGATGGGCACAGCAATCAAATCCTAGCCTAGGGAGAAATGCTTATCCTTAAGGAAATGCCAATGTGGGGGAAGTTGCATTTACATCTTAAGGGTATTGTTCTTGTCTTTGGGACATGTTAATTGCCTAAAATAGATATATAATGGATGAACAGAGGCTACAGGGCCCTTTTGGGAAAAAAAATCTAGGTCAAGGCCAACTAGTTTTACACCAAATGGCTTCCTCATGTGCTCCAATATATCCTATTGCTTGCCATTTATTTATCATTTTCCCCCTTTTGATGTATAATCTTTTGATAGAAAACATTGATGATCAAAATATTGTCCCTCAGAGTCAGGGTGGTTGCTGCATGCCCTGAGTCTATCACGTCCCTCGGTGCCAGGATTTTATCTCATCTATTTGCCCAGTTATTCACGTTGGGTGGAATTAGTCGGATATTGTGGACAAGCAAAGAGGTATATATATATAAACAGAGGAAGCATTTCATGGGTTTTGGATTAATTTTAGGTTGTTGAACAAACATTGTGTATGTGCTTTTTTTTTAATATATATAGCCCCTTATGCTACATTGTGCACAATTATAGAACAAGTACGGTAACAATGATAATAATTAAACATTTTTTTAAAAGATTAGTTTAAAATGAGTTTTTGGGCATAGTCCTTATCAGAAAAGTAAATTTGTCCAGGGTTATAAGATTGATCTGCCATCTCAAGTCACCGAGCCACCATTACTCTAGTTTGCATGCCAGTCTTACAACACTAGGTAAAGAAAACAACAGTTTGAATATAATCATTAGTACAAGAATTCCAAGAAGTAATAGAAATAGGAATTGCAATCCAGATCTAAAAAGGGAACCAATACCAGAAGGGAGCCAACCAAACAAATCAAGGCTGGGTGTAGGATCACTTAAGGCATTCACCTGTTTTTCCATGTGCTTTAGTAGAGGTGACACATTGGAAGACTCGTCAGGTATAAACACACAGCATTCAGTTTGAATGACCACACATGTACCACCTTGGGTTGCTGTAAGAATATCTAAGGCCATTCTATTTTGAAGGACAGCTTTTCTCATTAAAGACATTTCAGTATTTAAGAAAGCTATTCTCTCCTGACTATCGTTAAGGGCTTGTTGAGTAAATTTTGTCAGAGCCTCTATATGTGATATGACATCTTCCAGCCCCAAGGAAGGAGCAAATATAGCTACTAGGTGGTCATACAAGTGTAAAACTGAATGAGCCCATCTGGCCTTAAGGAGAGGCAGATTGGCAACAGATGTTAGCTCTGGACGAATCTTTCCCTGTATGCAAGAGAAGCCCAGAGTGCAGCGCCCTAGCCATCCTGGTGGCAGCCAAGGTCAGAGGTTTGTTCCACATAACCAGTGAGTTCCATTAGGAGCCATCCAATAGACGCCTGGTCTTCGAGACCAGTCTGTTCCAAACCAATCACTTTTTTATGTATAATAGTATTCTGACATGACTCAGTGGGTATCCAGCCTATCTTTAGAGTGTAATTTGGTAGATTTTGTTTGGAATGATTTCTCTGTAACCAACATAAAGGTGCTGGTATGTTTAAAGATCCATGGCTAGGAGTAAGCCAAACATATCCATCCCAAATTTGTGTGAAACCTTCCATGGTTTTTACTGTAATGTCTGGTTTCTTTTGTTTATCTGCAATTTTTTGGGATAATTGGATGGTTTGAGTAATAGAAAAGAATAATCGTGTCCTGTATTACTAATAGTATGGGCTATTGACCATGTTTCAGGATCATAATTAGTAATATCAGACGAACTGTGAACATTAGAACTAGATCTTTGTATCACAATAAATTGCTTTAGAGCTTTCCAATCTGTGCCTCGAAAGGGAAAGACCCACCAAGGGTCTTAGAAAGTGGAAGTTGGCCACATAACCAACAAGTAGACTGATTTTCATGTGTAGCAAAGGAATGTGCTCATTGCAGAAAAACATTGCCATCAGAGGTCCATTCAGATGTAGATTGGAAAAACAAACATAGCATTAGGGAAACCTTAAATGGCATTTTTTTTTTTGTAATCAACAAATGGTTTTGTAATTAGGTTCTAATCTATCTTATAAAGTTGAAGTGTAAAGCATTGGTGTAGGAAAATGGTAAGGCAATCTAGAAATTGATTATTTTAGCAATTACATAAAGCTTAAACACTACAAGGGTTTAAATGAGGAGATATAAGGTTAGGAATACAGGCCTGGTCCAGAGTTTCAGGACAGCTGCCTACAACAGATGTCGTCTTCTTCTCATCCTGATTTGGAGATATTCGTCTTGGTCTGTCAAAGTTGGGTGTCAGAGACTGGAGTTGAAGTCTATTCAGGTGGAGAAGTCTTTTTTAAATGAGAAATGTGAATTCATGAGTTTACGCCTTTTAATTTTGCAGCACATGGATTGGTTAAAAGCACCTGATATGGTCCCTTCCAACGGGGCTGCAAAGAGTCCTTTATCAGGTATCTTTTCCAATAAACAAAATCTCCAGGTTGTAATCCATGATCCTTAAGGTCTTTGTCTCCTGGGAGCTTACTGTGAAAAGAATTAGCTACCAATTTCTCATTTCTCTTAAGAGCCTCAATGAGACCTTGACAATAATGTAAAATATCTCCTTTAAGTAAAGTTGGTTCCTACATTTCTTCTTCTAATTGTATAGATCGTCCAGTTATTATTTCGAAAGGAGACGGTCGATGTTTACCAAAGGATGTAGATCTAAGACTGAGGTGCACTAGTGGAAGAGCTTTTGGCCATGAGGGGTTAAATGCTTCTGAAAGCTTTGCCAACTGAATTTTGATCGAGCTATTAGTTCTTTCCACCGATCCTGAGGATTGGGGATGGTAAGCACAGTGGAAATGCTGCATTATTGGCCAAATACTACATATAGATTTAATTATTTGTCTGGTGAAATGAGTTCCCCGGTCACTATGTAACTCGGTAGGAATTCCCCAAGCAGGAATTATTCTCTCTAATAGTAATTTACCTACTGTTAGAGCCGTTGCTCTTCTGCAAGGAAGGGCCTCAACCCAATGTGAGGACATACAGATTATTACCTAGATATATTTATATCCTTGAGATGGTGGCATTTAGACCAAGTTCAATTGCCATTCCTCAAAGGGTCACTTAGGAGGGGGAAAGTGGCCTTGTGACCCATGAAGTGGTTTCCCTAGATTATACTTTGGGCATATAACACAACGAGTATAAGTTTTATGGGCCACTGTGGGAAAAAATTTCCAAAAGTATTGTTTTTCCCATAAAATCACCTTTTCAGGTGCCCAGTGGGTTAGTTGGTGTATATGCTGGAGCAGGGGCAATTGTGCTCCAACAAGTACCATGGGTTTCCTATTGGGTCCAAACCACATCTGTGAGGGGGTGTCAAAAATTCCCCCTTTTGACTGCCATATGTGTTTTTCTTCTTCCATGGCCACTACTTGGGCCTATAGAAGGAAGTCTTTTACTGGGTTAGCAGAGTTAATAGGAAGCAGCAGGCATTCTCGAGCCTGGGTAGGGAAAGCCTTCAAGGCTGTTTGTTTAGCAGCTGCATCAGCAAGCTGGTTTCCTTTAGCTTCCAAAGTATCAGATTTTGAATGCCCTGGCATTTTAATAATCGCTAGTTGTCTCGGTAGCTGTATAGAACATAATAATTCTGCAACCTGTTTCCCCTTCTTTATAGGCTGATCTGAAGAGGTTAAAAACCCTCGTTGTTTCCACAGCATTCCAAAGTCATGTGCTGCTCCGAAAGGATAACGACTGTCAGTGTCGATATTTGCTACCTGTTCTCTGGCCAATTGACAAGCTCAAGTTAAAGCAATTAACTCGGCTTGCTGTGCTGACTTTATCTCTGGTAAGTAAAAACTCTCGATTACGTCTATTGAGGACATTACTGCATATCCAGCTTCGATAACATCCTTGTTCATCCTTTGAGTAAGATCCATCTGTAAACCAAATTAGATCAGCATTATCAATGGGAGTTTCTTGCAAATCATTCCTAGGAGTAAGTAGGTAATTAGTTAATAAATGTAGTCGTGAGCATCTTCTTCTTGTGATGCTAGAAGTAAAGTTGCAGGGATAAGATTATTACACAGGGCTAAGGTAATATTAGGAGCAGAGAGCAACAGAACTTCACAGGAGGCTAGTCGGCTGACAGAGTAATGCTGAGTGTGATGAGAATTTAGGAGAGATTTGACTGAGTGAGGAACATAGATAGTCAAAGGAGACCCCCATCAGCATTTCTTCACTGGTCTTGCATAAGAACGCTGCTACTGAAATGGCTCTCATACAAGGCGGAAGCCCTTTTGCCACTGAGTCTAACTGCTGACTATAATAACCTATAGGTCGATGTCGACCTTCATGTTTTTGACTTAAGATACCTAAGGGATTTCCTCTATCTTCATGTATGAAGAGGAAAAATGGCAAGCTGTAATTAGGATTTCCTAAAGCTGGTACTTGGGCCAAAACAGACTTTAAGGTAGTTGCTGCCTTCTCTCCTTCTGGTGTCCATACAATTAAATCAGGCTGGTCAGACTTTAGTAATGTATATAAGGGCTGGGCAATAAGTGAAAAGTTAGGTACCCAGTTCCTGCAATATCCAGTTAGTCCTAGGAATCCTCTTAACTTTGTCTTAGGGAGAGAAAAAACCAGGATTCCTTTAATCATTTCAGAATCAATCAACAGTCCATCCTTAGATATCAAGTGTCCTAGATATTTTACAACAGGCAGGCAAAAAATGTAATTTGTCCTTGGACAATTTATGCCCCTTAGATGCTAGCTGTTGCAACAGATAAATTGTGTCCTTCTGAGAATCCAACTTAGTGTTTGAATGCAAGAGAAATCATCCACATATTGAATTAAAGTGGAGTCATTAGGGAATTCTATATTCACTAAGTCAGCCTTGAGTATCTGGGAAAAATAAGTGGGCGTCTCAGTATAGCCCTGTGGCATCACTGTCCAGGTATACTGGCGATCTTCTCACGTGAAGGCAAAAAGATATTGACTATTCTTTTCCACGGGAATGCTGAAGAAGGCACTGCCCAAATCAGTGACTGAGAAATAGCAGCTGTTATTTGGAATGGCCGAGAGCAAAGTGTGTGGGTTAGGAACCACAGGATGTTGGGGAATCACGATGTTCTTTATAGGTCTCGGATCTTGAAAAAATCTCCCGCCTTTCCCATTCGACTTTTTTACAGGTAAGATAGGTGTATTACAGGGACTAGTACAAGGAATTATGTCTCTTTTCAAGAAATTCCTGAACGATAGGGCTTATCCCATTTAATGCCTCTGGTCTAAGTGGATATTGCCGAATATTAGATAAAGGCTTAGAGTTGTCGAAGTCACCTTAATAGGAGTGGCTGATTTAATTTTCCCAATATCTGAAGAGGATGATGACCATAATTCTCTAGGCACTTGTAATAACAGGTCATCAGTTTTCTCTTCTATTTGAGTCATTGATTTCACAATCATCAACATTTCAGCAATTACAGTCTGGTCAGCACCCCGATTTTCTGAATCTAGAAGCATTTCACCCTTTTGTGAAAAGGACGTTGTATGCTTCTAGAAGATCTCGTCCAATCAAATGAATTGGAGCACATTTAACCAGGAGAAACACATTTTTTCCTGTGATGGTTCTTAATTGAAAAATTACTGGTTCTGATTTAAAAACCTGCATTGGAAAATTCGAAACCCTTACCAATTGAACTATCTGTTTACTCCGAGGGAGAGGACAACGAATAAGGGTAGGGTTGAGGACAGATAAGGTAGCCCCGGCATCTACAAGGACCTTTAAAGTTTCCCCTCCAATAGTTATCTCAATTTCCCCTATGGCATTTGTGAGGAGGAGGGGAAATACCCTCTCGTAATCTTCTGAGCAGCCCTAGTCCTGTTTATTTTTGTCACCCCCTAAATCCCATTTGAGTTTATGGCAGTCTTGTTTGAAATGACCAGGTTTTTTGCAATAGTAACAGAAACGGTGATTTCGTTTCTGGTTAGATTTTTTTTTTTAATTTTTTGTTTATTGCAGTAACATTGGTTTATGACATTGTAAAAATTTCAGGTGTACATCATTGTACTTCTATTTCTGCATAGATTACATCATGTTCACCACCAAAATACTAATTACAACCCATCGCCACACACATGTACCAAATTATCCCTTTCACCCTCCTCCCTCCCCCCTTCCCCTCTGGTAACCACCACTCCAATCTCTGTCCCTATGTGTTTGTTTATTGTTGTTATTATCTACTACTTAATGAAGGAAATCATACGGTATTTGACCTTCTCCCTCTGACTTATCTCACTTTGCATAATACCCTCAAGGATGGCGTTTGTTGGGCCACGAAGCTGTTGTAGCTGTATACTCATAAACTTAGTGGCCTTTTTTTTTCTGGAAGGTTTTAGATAGTTTATGTGTAATAGTGACAAGAGCCTATTAAAGTCCAATCCAGTTCATGTCTCTTAACTAACATTGCTAATTCCTCATCTAATCCTTCGAAGGAAATTGAATTGAAAACTGGATCATTTTATTGATCCTCAAAACATTCAGGAGCCGCCCCAGAGTGCTGTTTGAAG
This sequence comes from Diceros bicornis minor, assembly GCF_020826845.1. NCBI lineage: Eukaryota > Metazoa > Chordata > Mammalia > Perissodactyla > Rhinocerotidae > Diceros > Diceros bicornis. Next base: position 470,524 of record NW_026690890.1, read on the forward strand.
GTTTTCTCAAGCCTTTCAAAATAATCAAAGATAGATTCCTCGGGTCTATGCTTACATTGATGGACTTTAGCCCAATCTATCTTCCTGGGAAAAACTACTGGAATGGCTTTGTGTAAGTTTTGAGCGATATCCCTACACTCTTTAAGGTCATGAGGCTCATGCCTATGGAAATCCTCCAGGGGGTCTCTCAAATCTGCCTCTTTTATCCATTCATTTGCTTTGTTCTCAGACACCAGCAAATGCACAAGCTGATATAAATCTGAATGTCCTGTGCATATGTTCTAACAATAAAATTAACTTCTTGAGCAAACCCTAAAAGATATTGCAAAGGGTCTGAGAAGTCCTTCATCAAATTCTTAAATTCACTTCTAGTGCAACAAGTATACACAAGAGCAGGCTCACCTCACCCAGTAACAGGTTTCTCCTTAGAGGGAGCCACTATAACTTTAGGACTTTCAGTATCTGCTCCCTGAGAGTTACTCCTTGTTTTCTCTAGGGGTGGAGGAGGAGGGGAAGGTGAAGGAGGAGGAGGAGGTGAAGGAGGAGGAGGAGGTGAGGGAGGAGGAGGAGGTGTGGGAGGAGGAGGAGGTGAGGGAGGAAGAGGAGGTAAGGGAGGAGGAGGAGGTGAGGGAGGAAGTGTTGAGAGAAGATGAGTTAAAGTGGATAGGTCAGGGTACGGAAGCTCAGAAAGGAAAGGATACACGGGTGCTGAGGGAGAAGATGAGCTCTGAGGTGCTGAAAGCGGCGGCGGTGGAGGAGATAGAGGAGGTGAAGGGGGTGGACAGCTTCTGACTTCTCTCTCTTTAATTCAGAAATGGTCTCAGTCAGTTTATGGTTAGTCTCCTTTAAAGAAGTCATTTTATCATTATTACTCTTTGAAGCCTCTAAATGCCAATCGTAATAAGCTTCCCCTTATTTTGTTTTGGTTTTATTGCAGGCTTTTTCAACCTGTGTGTGCAAATACAGTAGTTTTCAGAAGTCAAACGTTCCCAATTTTGGCCATTTACGACCTGTCATCCTTAGTTAACCTTTCCCATTTAGTTAAATACTTGCAAGGATTGTTTCCGTATGCATTATACGTGAAACCAGCGGAAGTCCCCGTGGGGGGTTGTCCATCTGGAAGCCAGCAGACTTTTGAAGCATGGTTTCCCATTTTTAGTTCTGTTTTTTTCTTTGTTTTTTTATAAAGTCTGAACAACTTCTAGGAACTGTGTAGTGGGTCACAAGTGTGCTGCTTTGAGTGTTATTCTCTAAAGGAATGTCGTAATCACTCTCTTACATGTCTCTATTTCTCCCGCTGGCAGTCTAGGACCACCGAGGGGGTTCAGAGTGCGGGTGACAAACCCTCATGTGCCAGTCCCCGGACGAAGCTATAATTAATTAACGTGAATGATAATGGAACGCCCTATAGGACCGCTATACATCGTGAGGTTCACCTCTGACACTCCTACTGAGGATTTTCTTTCACCTGTAAAACGCCTTTTCAACCGGCAGGAGCCATGTCTCTTTTCTTCATAGGTGAACAAGTTCAGACTCTCATTTCTTTATCAAGCAGTTTTGTTCAGACCTTATAAACATAATTCTTTCCAATTTTAAAGCCAAATTAAAAGGACAACCAATTCAGTTTACTCCAAGCTTCCCCTAAGGTCCCTTGGCCTAGGAAATTCCCCCTAGGTTTTTCTCCACCTAGGAAATGTACCGGTACCCTTCAAAGCCTCTAGTCTCAAGACCTTAAAACAGCTCATATAAACTCCTGGACCATCAACTTATTTTTTTTTTTATTATTTTTTTTGTGTGTGAGGAAGATCAGCCCTGAGCTAACTTCTGATGCCAATCTTCCTCGTTTTGCTGAGGAAGATTGGCCTTAGATTAAAATCTGTGCCCAACTTCCTCTACTTTATATGGGATGCTACCACAGCATGGTTTGACAAATGGTATGTCGATGCACACCAGGATCCAAACCTGTCAACCCGGGGCTGCCGCAGTGGAGCGTGCGCACTTAACCACTGTGCCACAGGGGTGGCCCCTCTCTTTATTTCTAAAGCTGAAATGTCTAAATCATTCTCTGGGCTAGTTGGAGTTTCCATAAAATGAAAATGTAAATTCCAGGAAAATCCTTAACTTTCCAGAATAATCCTTAATATAGTATGGTAAACACCTTTGCAAAATGTCACTGATTTTCAATGTCAGTGCCTCCACAAGGGCATCCTTGCATTGTCTTCCCTCCAACCACCTCTCACTTTGCCCCTCCCCAGGCTGATGGGCTCAAAGTGTTTACTGAGCAGTAAGAATGATCAGAGTCTGAAGGAGACTTCAAGGATGACTAAGCCATGTTTTCTGACCCCAACCATCACTCTCCATCTCTCCTTTAACTTCTATTTTTCTTATTCTGGTTTCTATTTTAGTTGTTTACTTGTCTTGTGAATTGTTGTTTAGTGGTTTATAATTACCATGTAAATTCATATTACTTTTTGCCTTAGAGTTTAGAAAGAACTTACATTAAACAAGGTGTTTTTCCCAGGCCTTTGATGTCTCTAATACCTTCCAATGCAATTCAAGTGGCTTCTTGTTTTTACTTCTCCATCATTATTCCTTCAGAATTATGTTCACCCAACACTTTTGATCTGACTAATGCTGCTTTACTCTTTAAACTTTTCTATGCCAAGACTCACATGAGAAAGCCCTCAAGCACCATCAGGAGGAGGAAGTCAAGAAGGCGGCACAGGCAGACTCTGAACTCACCTCCTCCCGCAGACACAGCCAATTTGCAACTACTCGTGGAAAAATTACCACTGAGACAGAACTGAAAACTGGATAAGAGGAACCCCTGCAACAACGGACAATCCTAACTGAGGTAGACGAGGAAGAAACTCCCTTCTGGAGAGGAAAAATGCCACCTTCACAAGCTGCAGTGCCTCATGGCCACCCAGGAGTCACCCAAAGGTACGCAGCCCTCCCTGGAGGAGCAGGGCCCTGAGCCGGGAAGCACCCCCGCTGTGGGCATGTTGTGGACCCAGTACCATCGAGACGAGTGGCAGAATAACTGACTATGCCTGTTACTAAAACATTAGGGAGTACCCCCAGAAAAGCTGGTTCACAAACAAATTAGAAACCGGTTCTTAAAGGGCCCATGCACAAACTCACCCGTTTCAGAAAGCAACCAAAAATCACCAGAAAGAAAGGTGTACAGTGCTTTGGTGAAAAGAGATTCCCCTAATAGGCCCTGTGTGCATCTCGGTGAGAGGTGAGACCTCTCCAGGGACTGGGACATTGGTGGCGAATATTGTTGTGGCCTGGTGTGGGCGTGTTGACATAGACGCCATTGCAGTTCTCCCTGAGGTCTCCTAGCCCAGGGTCTGTCCCACCCGCTAGAGCACCAATTTAATGCAGCTCAGCCAGGGCAGGCAGCCCACCCTAGAGACTGGCCCCACTCAACAACAAGCCCTCAGGCAACTTGTGGGCCTGCATAGATTGGTGACTATATTCTCTGAGGCCTGTCAACTGAGACAACTTCATTGGGGCAGGGCGTGCACAAGGAGCAGGTGGAGAGTGTGGGGCAGTGGTGGAGTGTGTGGGGTTCCCACCGTGGAGAGACTGGGTCCGCTTTGGGAGGTTGGGGCACACACACGGGGCAGGACTGTGTTGACGGTGTGTGTGGACCTGTGGGCGGCAAGGCTTGTCAGCTGCAGAAGACTTGTGCTTCTCAAAGACCCACAGAGGGGGTTTGCCCCACCTTCCAAAGCCTGAAACAATTGAGTGCTCCCATGCCTGAGGCCCGCCCCACCCAGCTGCAATCCTCAGAGAGCTGACAAGAGACCCAAAGGTTGTAGGCTTATAGCAATTGTAAGGCCCTGAGCCTAACAACCTGCCACGCTGGGGGCCTACTCACTTAAAAGAAATACTGCAACACAAATGTGGTGTTAGAACTTGCAGCCAACAGTGCTGGGGCTCCCCACACCTCATAAAGAGACTGAAGGACCCACAACAACTACAAGCAGCTGAGCATTACAACAGCTGGCCAGGAGCATAACTCAGCCTCCCTGGGTGCCTACAGGGAGAGCAAACAAGCCACAACAGAAGGACATGCGTAGCCCACATAGTGGTCACCGCTGGAAAATTGAGAACTGAGGGAAGCACACTGCAGGCCTCCTAAGCCATCACTTACATAAGGTCAGCTATCCAAGAGCAGGAGACGTAGCTGACCTACCTAATATGTAGACACAAACACAGGGAAAGAGGCAAAATGAGGAGGCAAAGGAATACATTCCAAGTAAGGGAACAGGACAAAACTCCAGAAAAGGAACTAAGTGAAATGGAAATGAGCAACGTACCCGACAGAGAGGTCAAACAAAGAGTGTTAAGGATGCTCACTGATCTGGGGAGAAGAATAGATGAACTCAGTGAGAATGCCAGCTAAGAAATGGAAGATATAAAAAGAACCAATCAGAAATGAAGAATACAATACTGGAAATGAAAAATTCACTAGAGGAACTCAAAAGCAGAGTAGAGGATACAGAAGAATGAATCTGTGAGATAGACAAAAGACTAGAAGACATTACCCAAGCTGAACAGGTAAAAGAGAAAAGAGTTAATAAGAGTGAAGACAGTCTAAGGGACCTCTGCGATACCATCAAGCACACTAACGTCTGTGTGATGGGTGTCTCGGAAGGAGAAGAGCGAGAAAAAGGGGCAGAGAATCTATTTTAAGAAATAATAGATGAAAACTTCCCTAACCTAAGGGACAAAACAGACATCCAAGTACAGGAAGCACAGAGAGCTCCAAACACGATAAACCCAAAGAGGCCCACACCAAGACACATCATAATCAAAATGTCCAGAATTAAAGATAAAGAGAGAATTCTAAAAGCAGCAAGAGAAAGACAAGTTACATACAAAGGAAACCCCATAAGGCTATCAACTGAATTCTCAGCAGAAACCTTACAGGCTAGAAGAGAATGGCATGATATTTAAAGTGCTAAAAAGGAAAAAACTTACAGCCAAGAATACTCTACCCAACAAGGTTATCATTCAAAATGGAAGGCAAGATCAAAAATTTCCCAGACAAGCAAAAATTAAAGGAGTTTATCACCAAGAAACCAGTGCTACATGAAAAGTTAAAGGGACTGATTTAAGGGGAAAAGAGAAGAAAACAAATAGGAAAAATTATTTATTTCCATGATAAGAGGGTAATGGATACAAATGCAGAAAAAAGAGGTTAGATATGATATCAAAAACATAAAAGGAGGGAGGAGGGGAGTTAAAGAGTAGAGCTTTCAGACAGAGGTCAAACTAAAGAGACCATCAATTCTGTATAGAAGAAGAAAGGAACAGAGAAGGACTACTAAAACACTGAGAAAAAAAGTTAAAAAATGCCAGTAAGTACATACTTTTCAATAGCTACTTTAAACGTCAATGGACTAAATGCTCCAATTAAAAGGCACAGGGTGGCTGACTGGATAGAAAAACAAGACCCATATATATGCTGCATACAAGAGACACATTTCAGACGTAAAGTCACTCACAAACTGAAAGTGAAGGGATGGAAAAAGATACTCCATGCAAATGGCAATGAAAAGAAAGCTGGGGTAGCAGTACTCATATCAGACAAAATAGACTTTAAAACAAAAACTGTAAAAAGAGACAAAGAAGGGCATTACATAATGATCAAGTGAACAATCCAACAAGAGGATATAACACTTGTAAATATCTATGTACCCAATGTAGGTGCACCTAAATATATAAAGCAATTATTAACAGACATAAAAGGAGAAATAGACAGTAACACAATAATTGTAGGGGATTTTAACACTCCACTTACACCAACAGATAGATCATCCAAACAGAAGATCAATGAGGAAACATTGGCCTTAAATGATACACTAGAACAGATGGACCTAGTAGATATACACAGAGCATTCCATCCAAAAACCGAAGAATACACGTTCTTTTCAAATGCACATGGAACATTCTCCAGGATTGATCACATATTAGGCCACAAACAAGTCTCCATAAATTTAAGAAGATTGAAATAATACCAAGCATCTTTTCTGACCACAACGGTATGAAACTAGAAACCAACTATAGGAAGAAACTCAGAAAAGCCACAAATACGTGGAGATTAAAGAAAATGGTACTGAACAACGACTGGGTCAATGAAGAAATCAAAGAAGAAATAAAAAAATACCTGGATACAAATGAAAATGAAAATACAACATACCAGAATTTATGGTATACAGCAAAAGCAGTTCTGAGAGGGATGTTTATAGTAATACAGGCCTATCTCAACAAACAAGAAAAATCTCAAATAAACAATATAACAATGCACCTAAAGGAACTGGAAAAAGAAGAACAAACACAGCCCAAAATCAGTAGAAGAAAGGAAATAATAAAAATCAGAGCAGAAATAAATGAAGTAGAGACCCAAAAAATCAATAGAAAACATCAATAAAACCAAGAGTTGGTTCTTTGAAAAGATAAACAAAATTGACGAATCTTTAGCTAGACTCATCAAGAAAAAAGGAGAGAAGGCACAAATAAGTAAAATCAGAAATGAAAGAGGAGAAATTACAACAGACACCTCAGAAATACCAAAGATTATAAGAGAATACTATGAAAAGCTATATGCCAACCAATTCGACAATCTGGAAGAAATGGATAAATTCCTAGAAGCATACAACCTTCCAAAACTGAATCAAGAAGAAGTAGAGAATTTGAATAGACCTATCACCAGTAAGGAGATTGAAACAGTAATCAAAAACCTCCCCAAAAATAAAAGTCCAGGACCAGGTGGCTTCCCTGGTGAATTCTACCAAACATTCAAAGAAGACTTAATACCTATCCTTCTCAAACTCTTCCAAAAATTTGATAAGGGGGAGAAGCTCCCTAACTCATTCTACGAAGCCGACATTACCCTGATACCAAAACCAGACGAGGACAACACAAAAAAAGAAAATTACAGGCCAATATCACTGATGAACATCGATGCAAAAATCCTCAACAAAATACTAGCAAATCGCATACAACAATACGTTAAAAAGATTATACACCACGATCAAGTGGGATTTATTCCAGGTATGCAGGGATGGTTTAACATTTGCAAATCAATCAACGTGATACACCAAATTAATATAATGAAGAATAAAAATCACATGATCATCTCAATTGATGCAGAGAAAGCATTTGACAAGATACAGCATCCATTTATGATAAAAACTTTGAATAAAATGGGTATAGAAGGAAAGTACCTCAACATAATAAAGACCATATATGACAAACCCACAGCTAATATCATCCTCAATGGTGAAAAACTGAAAGCTATCCCTCTAAGAACAGAAACCAGACAAAGATGCCCACTCTCACCACTCCTATTTAACATAGTACTGAAAGTCCTAGCCAGAGCAATCAGGCAAGAAAAAGAAATAAAAAGAATCCAAATTGGAAAGGAAGAAGTGGAACTGTCACTACTTGCAGATGACATGATTTTATATATAGAAAAACCTAAAGAATCCACCAGAAAACTTTTAGAAGTAATAAACAAATATGATAAAGTTGCAAGATACAACATCAACCTACAATAATCAGTTGCATTTTTATACACTAACAACGAAGTAGCAGAAAGAGAAATTAAGAATACAACCCCAAGGCTGGCCTGGTGGCGCAAGTGGTTAAGTGCAGGCACTCCGCTGCGGCAGCCCGGAGTTCACCAGTTCAGATCCCAGGTGTGCAATGACGTACCACTTGTAAAGCCATGCTGTGGCAGCATCCCATATAAAGCGGAGCAAGATGGGCATGGATGTTAGCCTAGGGCCAGTTTTCCTCAGCAAAAAAAAAAGGGGGGGAGGATTGGCAGATGTTAGCACAGGGATGATCTCCTCAAAAAAAAAAAAAGAATACAACCCCATTTACAAATGCAACAAAAAGAATAGAATAACTTTTACAATTGCAACAAAAAGAGTAGAATACCTAGGAATAAACTTAACCAAAGAGGTGAAAGAGCTGTACACGGAAAACTGTAAAACATTGCTGAAAGAAATTGAAGAAGACAAAAAGAAATGGAAAGATATTCCGTCCTCTTGGATTGGAAGAATTAGCATAGTTAAGATGTCCATACTGCCTAAAGCAATCTATAGATTCAATGCAATCCTTATCAAAGTTCCAACAACATTTTTCACAGAAATAGAACAAAGAATCCTAAAATTTATATGGAACAACAAAAGACCCCAAATAGCTAAAGGAATCCTGAGAAAAAAGAGCAAAGCTAGAGGTATCACACTCCTTGATTTCAAAATATACTACAAAGCTATAGTAACCAAAACAGCATGGTACTGGCACAAAAACAGACACACAGATCAATGGAATAGAATCTAAAGCCCAGAAATAAACCTACACATCTATGGACAGCTAATCTTTGATAAAGGAATCAAGAACATACAATGGAGAAAAGAAAGTCTGTTCAACAAATGGTGTTGGGAAAACTGGATAGCCACATGCAAAAAAATGAATGTAGACCCTTACTGTACACCATACATAAAAATTAACTCCAAATGCATTAAAGACTTGAATGTAAGACCTGAAACTATGAAACTTCTAGAAGAAAACATAGGCAGTACACTCTTCAACATTGGTCTTAGCAACATATTTTCAAGCACCATGTCTGACCGGGCAAGAGAAACAATAGAAAAAATAAACAAATGGGACTACATCAAACTAAAAAGCTTCTGCACAACAAAGGAAACCATCAACAAAATGAAAAGACAACCTAACAATTGGGAGAAGATATTTGCAAACCATACATGTGATAAGGGCTTAATCTCCAAAATATATAAAGAACTCATGCATCTCAACAACAAAAAAACTACCAACCCAATTAAAAAATGAGCAAAAGAGCTGAACAGACATTTCTCCAAAGAAGATATACAGATGGCCAACAGACACATGAAAAGATGTTCAAAATCATTAACTATCAGAGAAGTGCAAATTAAAACTACAACGAGATATCTCCTCACGCCCGTCAGAATGGCTATAATTAACAAGACAGGAAACAACGTGTGTTGGAGAGGATGTGGAGAGAAGGGAAGTCTCATACACTGTTGGTGGGAGTGCAAACTGGTGCAACCACTATGGTGAACATGATGTAATCTATGCAGAAATAGAAGTATAATGATGTACACCTGAAATTTATACAATGTTATAAACCAATGTTACTGCAATAAACAAAACATTTAAAAAAAAAAGGCACCATCAACTAGGTGACCCTACATTCCTCACATCTGTTTCCTTGATTTGTTCCTAAATAAAAATGTTTCTTTTTTGTGTGTGTGAGGAAGATCAGCTCTGAGCTAACATCCATGCTAATCCTCCTCTTTTTCTTTGCTGAGGAAGACCAGCTCTGAGCTAACATCTATTGCCAATCCTCCTCCTTTTTTTTTCCCCACAGCCCCACTAGATAGTTGTATGTCATAGTTGCACATACTTCTAGGTGCTATATGTGAGATGCAGCCTCAGCATGGCCAGAGAAGCGGTACGTCAGTGCGCGCCCGAGATCCGAACTCAGGCTGCCAGTAGCGCCACGCGCACACTTAACTGCTAAGCCACGAGGAGGGCCCAAGATGTTTCTGAAACGAATAATAAATTGTACCAAGTGGTCATTGTATAAAAAGCACTATCACAGATACCTTAAAGAGATCAAATGGAAAAGAATATTCAATTCCTCAGATAGGTTTGCAATCAAATGAGGCATTAAGGGGACCAGGGGGCACTGATCAGAGCAGGATCCTTAGAGAAGAGTTTTAAGTCAATTTCAAATGAGGTTAAAACTGGAATGAGATAGTATTTTACCAGTTATCCGATATCACAAGCATTTTTCTGACCTTTGAGAGTTTATTTGCATATAAACTGTATGTGTGTGGTAGGAGAGTGCTGATATTGTTTAATTTCTTTTTATTATTCAGCACTTTGTAATAGATCTGGCTATTCACAATTAATAAAGATCATAATGTGGAGAGACCCAACTTTCAACTGCCTGATATTATCAATTCTTACACAAAGCTAGAGTTTTAAAGATCAAATTTCATTCTAGTTACCTTTCAACTAGTCCATTTATATCAGAAAGATGCTGAGTTTTAGGAAAATACTTCAAAACACAAATTTTATATGTAATTTCAAAAGCAAAAAATGAGTTAAAATTGGGTGGTAACCGATTCTGCTGCTATATATTAAACTTTAACATGGGAGCAGATATTTTTAGAGAATATAATTGATATTTGCCTATTTATATATTGTAGAATGTTAAAGGATTTACAGTTTTAATAGTATTTCAAATACCAGAGAATAAAAAACAGAACTGTTTCAGTTTTATGAAATAGCTTTTTAGACATAGCAGATTTTCAGAGCCTATTACTTGAAAATAAAACAATGTTTGTGAGGTTTAAGCCATGTGGTTTTATTTTAAACTTGCTCATTCCATAGGAGCATCACTAAAAGCCCTCCAGGAGTAGCTGACACTCTTTCCCTCTATATGAGCACCAGCTGTGTTTGCTTTAAGCATCAGACTCTCGGGCAACACCATAGCCCTCAATTCCGTTTAGTTGAGAAAAGGTTTTATGTGTCATGTGTTTTTTCTAGGGGTATGGAGCTCCCAGACTTATTAACTACACAGAGAGAGGAAGAGTCAGAACACATTCAATAAACTCTAGTGTGCTCAGGTGAGATGGTAAGTGCCTGAACTCACATCTGAAGAAGAACTTAGAGGATGCTTTCTGACTCTGCTTCATGCCTGACTAAGCAGTCCTGGACACCCCCGTTATGGCCACAGAATAACACAGGCAGCCTTGATGGACCAGAAGTCCTCCTATGTCCATCATTTGTACAGAACAAACTGGCTTAAGACCTCTCATTTCCTGCTGCAGTGGTAATTTACAGAGATACAGAACTGCCATCTAGTGACTAAGAAGAAAACAGCAAGGTGCTTTACATGGAAAATGAAATTGTAAGTTTTTAAAAAAAGAACAGTGAAGCACTAAAGTTGGTAAAGTTGACACAAAGTTGACAGAATGTGGCACACGAAAGTTATAGTAAAACTGGAAAATGTGTAGGTGAAGTAACCAGTTGTTCTCTATGCCTCTAAAATATGACTTGACATTTGACTCATAAATAGTATAATTTAAATATAATAGAATAACTTTGGAAATAAACTTCTCATCTCATCTCATCCAATGTTGTTGGCAGGAGCCGGTATTAAATAGCAAGATGGTGAGTACCCATGTGGAAGCACCATTTTTATCACAGTGGAGAGAATATGAGGCATAAAACCCAACAGACTGATGTTCAGATCTTCCCTTTTACCCTTGATCAATTTTGTAAACATGGTCTTTTTTAAAGTTTTTTTTGTGAGGAAGATCAGCCCTGTGCTAACATCTGCCAATCCTCATCTTTTTTTACTGAGGGAGACTGACCCTGGGCTAAAATCCGTGCCCAGCTTCCTCCATTTTATACGGGACGCCACCACAGCATGGCTTGCCAAGCGGTGCATTGGCACGTGCCCAGGATCAGAACCGGTGAGCCCCGGGCTGGTGCAGCGGAATGAGCGCACTTAACTGCTTGTCCCACCAGGCAGGCCCCTAAAAATGGTTTTCTTTATCAGTTAAATATGAATTATAATAGTTACTTTAAAGGATTACTGTAAGAATTGCATGAGGTAATACAGTAAAGGAACCGGTGTAGAGTGATAGTTAATTCTCCTGCCCTGTCTCTCGTCTATGAAACATACACAAATCATCTAAGAATAAAACTCGTCTATACAATAAACTTATGACAAAGAGTCAATGGCTCCAGAAGTAAGGGCCACCATTGTTGAGGGCTTAACCTCAATTGCTTCCAAGTACTGTTAACTCTCAATTAATTTTATGTGTTTTCGGTCTTCCAGACACTTCACTGGCTACAAGGAAAGGAGAAGGTGTGAAATTTAAATTGATCTATTTCACCCTTGAATGGCCTAACTGTAACATCAGGTGTTTTAAATCACCTAGTTCATCAGGTTTTCTGCTTATTACTATATATTTTACCATGGTTCACAGCCCGAGAAAAATAGAAAATCATTATAATTTTACACACATGGATATATATTTTGACTATTACAGCTGGAATCTTAATATATAGAGAAATGTTGTACATGTTTTGTCCTTGTTGATAGTACAGAATACTTTTGCCAAGGTTTTCTTTGGCATTATCATATTTAATGAAAAACTCAGTAATATATGCCCTGGAGATAAGGATTTAGAAAAATCTAACATACTATCCTAGTCATACCTCAAAACAAAAGCTATAAAAATAATAAGAGGATATTTTGAAGGCACTATTTTTCTTAATTATTTCCAATTTTATGTTCCTTTACCTCTTTTTAATCATTCTGTATCTTATTCGCTATTGGCTAATTAACTCACAGTAATTAAATAACCCTCAGCTGAGTCCCCCATGCCTCTTCAAGTGCCCCAGCCTGATGTAGGTCTCATCTCTGACAAAAAGAAGCTGGGAAAACCTGTTTTGTGACGGTATTCTTAAGGATATCTTTACTCTTACAATAATAGCTATATTTTTGAAAGGCACCAGTGGATTATAAAATCAAGTACTCGACCAATGTTGTATCCTCATTTTCCCTCCAGGGGGAGCACAACTTTCATGTGTAATGCAGGGCTGCTGCTTTATTGTTTTTTCCTTTCAAGATATTACTTGTAAAACATGTCGACGTAAATAATCTATAATCAATCTATAAATCAAAATTGGGGTGAGTTTATTATGAGCCAACTTTTGAGGACCATGGCCCAGGGCCTTCTTTCCCTAAAGAAGGAAGGGCACCAAAGAAGTGGAGTGTACAGAGTGGTTATATACCATCAAATGCCATGTATCACATCAGATTGCAATGTCTCTTTCACAATAGCCACAAGATCGCCCTGCCAGATTGCTCTGCCAGAATAGCTATTGATGGACAGAGTGGGGAGGGTGTAGCTGGTGTCAGGTCTGTTGTCTGGAGCTGGGTGGTCACAGGATCAGTGCAGCAGTCAAATCCCAGCCTAGGGAGAAATGCTTATCCTTAAGGAAATGCCAAGGAGGTGGAAGTTGCATCCTTATCTGAAGGGAATTTATTCTTCTCTTTGGGACATGGCAAAGCAGATACACGATGCAGGTGACAGGCCCTTCTGGAAAAACAAACCCAGGCCGAATTAGTTTTACCCCAAATGGCTTCCTCATATGTTCCAATATATCCTATTGCTTGCCATTTATTTATCATTTTCTCCCTTTTGATCTATAATCTTTTGATAAAAAGCATTGGTGATCAAAATATTGTCTTTTGGCCCAGAGTGGTTGCTGCCTGCCCTGGGTCCCTCATGTCCCTCGGTGTCAGGCTTTTGTCTCATTTATTTGCCCAGTTGTCCACCTTGGGGGGAATTAATTGGATATAGTGGACAAGCAAAGAGGTATATATATATACTAATAGAGGAAGCATTTCAAGGGTTTTGGATTAATTTTAGGTTGTTGCACAAACATTGCATATGTGCTTTTTATGACTCCTTGTATTTATGCTCTTCACAATTATAGAACAAGTACAGTAACAATGATAATAATTTAACTTCTTTGAAAAGATTAGTTTAAAATGAGTTCTTAGGCCTAGTCCTTATCAAAAAGGAGGTTTGTCCAAGGTTATAAGATCAATCGACCACCTCAGCTTTCATTACTCCAGCTTACATGACAGTCTTACAGCACTGAGTAAAGAAAACAGCAATTAGTTTAAATATTATGATTATACAAGAATTCCAAGAAATAATAGAAATAGGAATTACAATCCAGATGGAAAAAGGGAACCAATACCAGAAGGGAGCAAACCAAAAAACTCAAGACTGAACACAGGATCTCTTATGGCATTCACCTGCTTTTTCATGTGCTTTGGCAGAGATGACACACTGGAAGACTCGGCAGGTATGAAAACACAGCATTCAGTTTGAATGACTGTACGTGTACCACCTTGAGACGTAGTTAAAATATCTAAGGCCATTCTATTTTGAAGGACAGTCTTTTTATTAAAGACTACTTAGTATTTAATAAGGCAATTCCTGCTTGACTGTCATTAAGGGCTTCTGTATGTGATGTGACATCATTTAGCCCTAAAAAAGGAACAAATATAGCTAGCTGCTCGGTGGTGATACCAGGGGAACACTGAATGAGCCCATCTGGCCTTAAGCAGAGGAATGTTGGCAGCAGTTGTCACTGTGAATCCTTCCCTGCATTTAAGGGAAGATTGGGTGCAGTGTTTTAGCCATCAGGCCAGTAGTCAAGGCCAGAGATTTGTTCTATATAACCATTAAGTTATATTAGGAGCCTCCCGATAAATGCCTGGACTTTAAAACCAGTCTGTTCCAAATCAATCACTTTCCTTAAGTATGATAGTATTCTGAAAATCTTAACTGTAACAATTTGTTGGGGGAAGAGGGAGAATCTCCCTCTGCCCTTTTTCCTTAAGGTTCTTATGGCTGGTCAAATAATTAACAAGACAGGTTAGCAGGAGAAAATAATACCAAGTTTAATAACATGTATACATGGGAGAAACTCAGAAATGAGCAACTCGTCCCACTGTCTAAGCTGCTTGCTTAAGTATTGCAGCTAAAGGCGAGGAGCGTGTTGGGGGTGGGTAGTGGCCTGGGACTTCAGAGGGCAGGAAGACAATTCTTTTCAGGGTCAGCTATAGATAATGTGGTCGGGGAGAGACAGAGTTTTTGATAAAAGAGGCTTGGTGCCTTTCCTATTGTAACCTCTATCCTACATTATCATTACAGCCATCATGATAACAACTCTTTCTTGAAACAGATCTTTTGTTTTAAATTCTTTAGGCAGTTTGGGAGGGGAAACTCAAATATTCTTCCTGAGTTCTCTGAGTCCTTATTGTCTTCAGCTTGAAAGAATCAGCATACCAGAGTGGTGCCTCCTGGGGCAGCTTGCCCTGAGCACCATCAAATTATAAAATAGGTATACAGTTTAAGCATAACAAAGGTTTAAATGAGTGGATTTAAGGTTGAGAATACTGGCCTGGTCCGAAGTCTTGGGGCAGCTGTCTACAACTGATGTTGTCTTGTTCTCATCATAGTGTGTAGATATTTGCTCTCTTCCTATAAGGAGGAAGATACTAAACTTAGGCTTACTCAGTATGTTAAACTACATGGGAAGCATTGTCAGACAAGTGATGATAAACCTGCTTAAGTGGTATTTTGTGTGTAAATGTTATTGATATAGGCATTTTAAAATTGTATAACATTACTGAAATTCTGATCTGTCCTGGTTATCAATCATAATTCTGGTTATTATTATTTTAAAGTGTTGTATGTCACAAAATTAACCAAATTTCTTTGTCAATTACCATTTTGAGGTCTTGTTTACAGACTTATTTCTTTGTTCTAATGCTTTTGCAAAATGTTTCAACTTCAGAAAAATTCATGGAAAGGACTGTGACAGTTACATTGGAGTACAGGCTTCTGATAAACTTGCTGATCATAAAATTGAACTGGGTAAGAAATTACAGAAATCTACGGGTCGGCCCTGTGGCTTGGTGGTTAAGTGCGTGCGCTGCGATTCTGGTGGCCCGGGTTCGGATCCCAGGTGCTCATCGAGGCACCACTTCTCCATCCATCCTGAGGCTGAGTCCCACATACAGCAACTAGAAGGATGTGCAGCTATGACATACAACTATCTACTGGGGCTTTGGGGGGAAAAAATAAAATAAATAAAATCTTAAAAAAAAAAAGAAATTACAGAAATCTGATGGAGAAACTGATGACTTCATGAAGCCACTAACAAAAAGATTGGGATCAAAATGGATTACACAGGACTGAATGAACTGATAAGGATGATTATAATTTTTATGATTTTTCATTTGAAGTATTGCTGAATTTTTAATATTTTGTTTTTTTCAGATTTAAGGAAAACTTTTTCTCTTTTCTCCTGAGCTAGCTATAACTTACAGAAATTTGGTAAATGATACTTTTGTAAACAATATTAAAATCTTTCTCTTTTTCTCTCTACCTGATCCCTCCAGAATTTAAAAACTCTTAGTAAGTGAGTATTGTTGTTTTCGTGGCAATAGTTATTTGCATAATTCAATAAGAATCTGTTCTCCTTATAACAGGACACAATTGGAAACTCTGGTTATATTACCAAGGTTGTGACTGGAACATCATATTTGCGATATAGCCATAAAGATTTGAGGAATGAAGATTGGACATTATGGAATAAAGCCATGTAGAAATATTGGCCTGGTGCCTTATGTTCAATGTTCCAAGCAGCATTTACTGGATAAGTAAAGAATGTCACTTATCTAGAAGGTACAAGGAACTTTGAAATATTTTGGGGGAACCTCACAAGAGAGGAATTCACCCAAATCTGTAGGTATTGCAGGCGAAGTCTGATGACAAAATCCTTGGCTTGGCTTTCCTGGTCTAGAGAGGCCTTTAAAGTTCAATCTGAGATTCCTTATAAAAAGTTCCAGCAAAGCAAATTTAAAAGAGCTTGTATGATCAATTGCTATTATTGATGTACTTATGTAAATAATTGGGCCAACTTTATTGGAACTAGACTTATTTTACAAACTAGTTAGTCTAAATTTGGCTATCTTTGATAAAAATGAGGGTGATTTTAGAAAGAAAAATTATATTTCAGTAAAAACTACAGTGTATATTTGCGGATATTAGATTCAAGTTTTGTTAATTGTCTTTTGAGGTTTTGTTTTATATCTATTTACTGGACTGGATCCTGATTTCTTCTAGTCTCCCAAAATATCTGGCTACAGATCTCCAAACTAATGTTTTTCATTTTTTCCATCATTTTCATTTGGAATCACTGAGAATTAAACCTGCCCTTTTTCCTGAAGCCTTACAAACTGAAGCCAATGGACTTGATATAAACTTGAGAGATGACCTGACGACATCATCAGAGACATTTTAAACTACTAAAGATGCTTTAATGCTGACATCTAAAAATTTTCTTAACTGGCTGTCCTGTAAACTCAGAAACTGCTTTACAACTTGCTCCAACCATTAACCTTGTTTTTCTTTTGTTTACATAGAAATGCTTCTATTAAATACTTGATTGTTTGCTTCCACAATATAGGTGTAACCTTGAGAGCCCACCTGCATCACCATCTTCTAAAATGAACTTAATTGAACTGATCTATTATCAAGACTAAGAAATATGTTCAGTGAGATGAAACAATCTACTAACTCAGCTTCTGGACTATGAAACTTCTTTAAGTTTCAAAAGGACTGTGAAAATTTTAATTTCAAAGGCGGGACTGTGGGAGATCAAGATTTGGCCACCCTGAAATACATCACTTTACCTTGATTGTTTTCTCTGAGGGACATTTGACCTCCCCCACTAATTGCCTAAAGAATTTGACATGGTGGCTCCTTCCAGGAACAGATCTTCTATCAAGATGGCTGTAATGATAATGTAAAATAGATCTTACAATGGGAGGAGCACCAAGCCCTTTTATCAAAAATCTCTATCTCTCCCTGACCACATTATCTATAGATGACCTTGAAAAGAATTGTCTTCTTGCGTTCTGAAGTCCCAGACTACTACGAACCTCCAACACCTTCCTCACCTTTAGCTACCATACTTAAGCAAGCAGCTTAGACAGAGGGACAAGTTGCTCATTTCTGAGTTTCTCCCATGTATACATGTTATTAAACATGGTATTATTTTCTCCTGCTAACCTGTCTTGTTAATTATTTGGCCAGCCATAAGAACCTTAAGAGAAAGGGCAGAGGGGGATTTTCCCTGTCTCCCCACAGTACTATGGGTTTTTTTACTGGGTGCAAGCCACATCTGTGAGGGGGTGATAAAAATTCCCCCTTTTGCTATATCTGTTTCTCTTCTTCCATGACGATTTCTTTCAAGCTTGTGGAAAGAAGTCTTTTATTGGGTTAGCAGAGTTGTAGGAATTAGCAGGTGTGCGAGATCAGGATTTGGCCACCGTTAAATATATCTCTTTACCTCGATTTTTTTCTCTGATGGACATTTGACCTCCCCCACTAACTGCCTAAAGAATTTGACATAATAACACCTTCCTGCAACAGATCTTCTATCTGATGGCTGTAATATAATGTAAAATAGATGCTACAATAAGAAAGGCACCAACAAGCCCATCTTATCAGAAGTTCTGTCTCTCTGACCACATTCTCTGGATGGCCCTGTGAGGAGTTATCAGACAAACATTTATATTTATAAGGGAAATCTCCATTTGTAAAGATATCTCTTTCTCTGTATTGGGAAGAGGGGGGATGACCTCATTTCTAGAAACTTATCAATGTGGAAGGTGAGGCCTTAAATCTGCATAATAGCCTTACTCTTGTGTACAGTGCTTTAGTGGTGATCTCCTGTACTGACACCCCCCACCCCCAACATCCTCCTCTGTCTTTACGTAAAGACGGTATTTAAGATGAGAATTTCTGCTATTGTGTTGAGAAATGCCGCATCCCTTGTTTCTCCCATGTATACATGTTATTATACTTGGTATTATTTTCTCCTGCTAACCTGTCTTGTTAATTATTTGGCCAGCCATAAGAACCTTAAGGGAAAGGGCAGAGGAGGATTCTCCTTCTTCCCCCACACAGGGATTCTCGAGGCTGGACAGCATAGCCAGCTTGGTAATATCTTGCTTACCATTTAAGTAAGACCCGTCTGTAAACCAAATTAAATAGAATGCAGTTGCGGTCCTTCCTCTTGTAATGTTGGAAGCAAGATAGCAGGGTTAAAATAGTGGGTAATATTTACCTACGCATTGTAACCTAAGAAGTTTTATCATTTACTTGATAATGTTTCCCATGCAATTTAGCATACTTAACTAGCCTAATTAGTTTAGTATCTCCCTCTTTAGAGGAAGAGATCAAATTTACTTGAGAATTGCCAGGGATCTCTGAAAATTCTCAAACAAAAAAGTTATAAGAAAGACTTTATTTAGGATATAATTTTGGGGAGATTGTCAAAAATACAGAGAGGTTTTAAACACTTGGTCAGACAAGATCAAGGAGTTCCTGTTCTTGTCGCAGTGAAACCATGCTTAATTAACAAACAACATTTAAACAGTCAAAAAGAGCTTAATAGAGAAACCTCAGTCTTTTGAACATAGGGAATTACCTTAACAAAACAGATCTCTGTTCTTTAGATAAACTTAACTCAAATGTAAAGAAAAATCTTTTTACGTAATAACCTCTATCAAGAGAAGATTAAGAGTAGAATAGGGCCGGCCCCGTGGCTTAGCGGTTGGATGCGTGCCTTCTGCTGCTGGCGGCCCTGGGTTCCAATCCCAGGTGTGCACCGACGCACCACACTGCTTCTCTGGCCATGCTGATGCCACTTCCCACATACAGCAACTAGAAGGATGTGCAACTATGATGTACAACTATCTACTGGGGCTTTGGGGAAAAAAAAAAGAGTAGAATAAAATTATCCTTTTAAAAGGAAGAAGACCAAATTTGAATTTTGTACTAGCTTACTTTTGATATTAAAAATCATTTACTTAGTTGGATTTAGTTTAATCTTAGCCAACTCAACCATGTATAAAACTCCTCAGGGTTTCTCTTCAACAAACCTTCTATAACTTTTTGTTTACATTCAAAATTTGTGCCATGTGCTCCTTTTTTTTTCCTTCTAGTACTTTTCAGGGCATATTTATCTTTCCTACCCAAACAAAAATATTTCCATTTTTTATATCTTCTTAATGAAAACACACATCTTACTCTCCTTGAATACAAACATATTTTTCTTAAGTTTTTAGTAGCTTAATCACATATTAGAAATTTTTAACCCTTAGAAACTTCAATTTTTAAGTAAAAAACTAAATAAGCAATTATAAAATTTCTTTTACATTAGCATTTCATGGCTTG
The DNA here is from genome assembly GCF_020826845.1 of Diceros bicornis minor. Lineage (NCBI taxonomy): Eukaryota > Metazoa > Chordata > Mammalia > Perissodactyla > Rhinocerotidae > Diceros > Diceros bicornis. The sequence goes on from NW_026690890.1 coordinate 490,449, forward strand.
ACAAATTTATATGGACACTTTTTATAATTTTTGGAAACATGTTACTTTATAGTACAATTTTTTAAATAAAACACAAGACATGTTTACCAATAGACCCAAAACACCTTGTAGTTTTTCTGTAATAAGCCAAAAGTAGATAAACCTATATTTAGCAATGTCTAATATCTTATCTTATTTGGAAATGATCTAGATACTCAATGAATTTTTATCATAAAATTTAGCAAAATCCTAAATTTTTAAGTTACCAAAAAGAGTTTAGAAGCTATATACATTATAACATATGATTATTGTTTAAAGTTCACTTAATACTCACCTATTTATTTACCTGTTCTCAATAATTATTTATTTATTATGTTTTAAAGATTTTATTTATTTATTTTTTCCCCCCAAAGCCCCAGTAGATAGTTGTATGTCATAGCTGCACACCCTTCTAGTTGCTATATGTGGGACTCGGCCTCAGGATGGCCGGAGAAGTGGTGCCTCAGTGTGTGCCCTGGATCTGAACCTGGGCCACCAACAGCAGAGCTCGTGCACTTAACCACCAAGCCATGGGGCCGGCCCCTCAATAATTATTTAGATTGCCTACAAGACTTTATGAGACATTAAATAATATTAGCCATCATTTATTATTTTTGAGACCAGTTTTGTAGTAGAAATAACATCAGTTTATTTGACAAATAAAAGCTGCATATCTGCATTATATCCAATGCTGAAAACTAACAAGAATAAATAAGCTTTTATTTACCAAAGATTATTTCATATCACGTTAACTGGAAAAACATTTGGATTTAGAACTAACTTTTGTGAGTGCTTATTTCAAGTTAATTGAATAGACCTCTTGATTTTAACCATAACCTCTGGAGGTAAAATACCGCGCACATATAACATACATGTAGAGACAGACACATAAAGAACAGACAGATGCAACAAAGATTTTATAGCCGCTGTTTTAGAAAATTTAGCAGTTTCCATCTGCAGAAAGCTTCCTTCCAATTTCTTTTTTCTTTCAGTCTTAGGCCCCCTGCTGTCTTAGCACTTGCGCAAGTCTCCTGGGTTCAGAGCCCAGGCAGCCCAGCCGGGAATGATCAAGCAAACTCAATTTCCCACTTTCCTTTTCTTTTATTTTGCTACAAAGTCTGAACAATTTCTAGGGACTGTGTAGTGGGTCAGGAGTGTGCTGCTTGTGAGTGTTACTCCCTAAAGAAAGGTCGTAATCACTCTCTTACATGTCTTGGTTTCTCCCGCTCGCAGTCTAGGTACTGCCGTGGGGGTTTGGAGTGCAGGTGACTAGCCCTCCCGTGCACGTTCCCGGACTAACCTGTGATAAATTAACATGAATGATAGTGGAGCTCGCCATAGGAAGGAGGGTTACATGTCATGGGGTTCCCCTCTGACACCCCCGATGAGATTCTCAGTTGCTTGAGAATTCCCGAAAGGTCGGGAGGAGCAATGTCCCTTTTCTTTGGAGCTGAACAGATTCAGTCTCTCATTTCTCTATCAAGCAGTTTTTTTCATACTTTATAAACATAATTCTTCCCAATTTTAAGCCATATTAAAAAGTCACCCTGCTCCATTCACTCCAAAATTTCCCCCTAGGCTCCTCTGGCCTAGGAAATTCTCTCTACATTTCTCTTTCCTAGGAATTCCTCCCTAGGTTCCTCTGACCTGGGGAATGTATCAGTACCCCCTTAAGACACCTAGCCTTGAGCCTTGAAAACAGCTCAAATAAACTCTGGACCGTCAACTTAAAATAAAAAGGTCCAGGTTTCAAGAGAACTCACTCGGGTCACCTGAAGAATGCAGTGATCTGGGGAGCACAATGGGCTCCTATTGGTACCAAATGCCAGTTCAGTGTAGATTCCAGGTGGTCTCTGGTGGGTTTCTCTGAAATCTTGCCACAACTACACCAACAAATGTCTACATAAATAATCCATAACCAATGTATAAATCAAAATTGGGGTGAATTTATTATGAGCTAACTTTTGAGGACCATGGCCCTGGGCCTTCCTTTCATAAGGAAAGAAGGGTACCGAAGAAGTGGGGTGTACAGAGTGGTTATATACCGTCAAAGAGCAAGTATCACATAGGATTGTAATGTCCCTTTTACAATAGCCACAAGATCACCCTGCTAGGTTGCCCTGCCAGAATAGCTATAGATGGAAACAGCGTGGAGCAGGTCTGTCGTCTCATTCGGCATGGCTGGTGTCAGGTCTGTTGTCTGGAGCTGGGTGGTCACAGGATGAGTGCAGCAGTAAAATCCAAGCCTAGGGAGAAATGCTTATCCTTAAGGCAATGTCAACGAGGGGGAAGTTGCATCCTTATGTTAAGGGCATTTACTCTTCTCTTTGAGACACGGCAAAGCAGATACACAATGCAGGCGACAGGCCCTTTTGGAAAAACAAACTCAGTCCGAATTAGATTTACCCCAAATGACTTCTTCATATGCTCCAATATATCCTATTGTTTGCCATTTATTTATCAAGCTCAGGGTGTGTCTTTCAAACAGAAATCATCGAGAATAGCATGAAGTAGTCACTTACCAACAGATGTCACTGTGGCTACAGAATATTAACAAGTGGCCTTCAAATATAACCTTTTTCCCAAATACTATATTTCACTGAGTTAATCCAAAAGGGATTCTTCTCTCTTATACTGACAAATCTCCACTCTGAACTTAGCACTAGAGGTAGCCAATTTTGAATAAAGACCTTTAACATCAAAGCCAGCCAACAGATCCTATTAAAGCAAATCCAAACTTGGGAAAAATTTTGTTTTCAGTCACATGCAAACTCTCTCAAACTCAAGATAAAGTCCTGGTTTTGTGCAGATGGAGAAAAGCTTCTCTTCCTCTTTTTCTATTCAGATAGTGCAGGGAAGAGCCCAAGGTGTCTCCTGGAAGAACACTAACAGTTCTTCACATTAGAAATGCATGCAGTGTTTTCTAGATTCTTTTCTATAGGCCGAGACCTGCTGACCTGACCAGAGGAGCAAACTTCTGGGCTCCAACAGTAAATAAGACTCTGTGCAGTTTACCACAACAATGAACTACAAAGATGTATCAGGAAATATTTTGAACACCCACACCTAAGCTCTCAGTTTCCCTCTGTCTAATTCCATGGCTACCTGAACTGAATTCATTCTCCATCCCCATCCCTTTCATGATAGTTTTTATCTCCTTGAATCAGCACGTTATAACATCTAAGAGAAATTTATCAAAATACTCTCTTCAAAATAGCTAACTGAAGTATAAGAATTGTAGAGGGTCAAGATTTTAAGATGAAAGTGATGTATAGAGTAACTGTACTACAAAATAAAAAGAAAATGAATGAGAACAATAAGACAGGAAGAAAAAAATGCTAAAGAGAAGGAATATAATAGAGTAAAAGTAAGAAAGAGAGAAAAAGAAGAAAGTAGGTGTAGGAAAGAGAAAGAGTCAGGAGAAGCATGAGAAATGACAAAAAGGGGCACGAGCAGAGGGAAGACACCATGCTCAGAGTGGATGACAAGTCAACTGGCTTCTGAGCAAGGCTCAGGTCTAGAGTCACTGGGCTGCGCTTGAAAACTCCACTCAGTTCTAACATCCAGAGAATGACTACTGCTCATCCAAACTCTGATGACACTGATTACCATCACTGTCCTCTCCCAGGACCTGCTGGAGCTTTGGGAACTGCTTCTCTCAGCAGCTTTGGGACTGACAGAGTCCCCATTAAATATTCATGAAGTAGGATGGTGGTTTTTTTTAATTACTTTTTTTAATTTTATTTATTTATTTGTTTTCCCCAAAGGCCCAGTAGATAGTTGTATGCCATAGCTGAACATCCTTCTACTTGCTGTATGTAGGATGCGGCCTCAGCATGGCCGGAGAAGCCAGTGCGTCGGTTCGCGCCCCGGATCCGAACCAGGGCCACTAACAGTGGAGTGCGATCACCTAACCGCTAAGCCATGGGGCCTGCCCAGGATGGTTGTTTTGAAAGAGTAACTCAGAGAGAGATCTCTCAAGGGTACATATAATCCTGCCAACTCCTACACTCACCCATCTGAAGAATTAAGAAACTAAACTTTTTTTTTTTAATTACTGTGAAGAAAAGTAGGAAAAAACTTTCTTGGCAAAACTTTAAATGTTCCATCTTTTTTTAAGTTACTTCACAAAATTCTGTGCATAATCTAAAATTCTGGGCTCCCTACAGTTCCAAATATGTTTCAGAAATGATCTCTTTATCATCACAATGTAAGCCTATGCCTTATAAAACAAAATAAACTTGGATGAGTTTTATCTTGGAGAGAGAGAGCAGCAAGAAAAAGAGTAGGATGTGCCTCTCTGCTATGAAGGAAAATAAATAAAATCACCAAAATATACAAAATATGCCTCTAAAACTGAATGAAGAGGTCTCTAAAGAGTTTTACATTTTAAGTAAAAATGCACCTATATAAAATTACACATCAGTTTGACTAAAATCTGGTCAACTTAATAGAAGAAGAATTCATTCAGTTTCATTTAAATAGCATGACTTATGATTAGCTGCATAATAAATGGTAGATATTTTAATTCTGGTATACCATGTCCTTCCACCAATGAAGGTGGGCTTAAATCTGTCATTTTCCTAAAAAGGGCCAACCAGATGTTCTGCTTATTTGATTACTTAATAGTATGGATCTGCTCCTCATTGCCAACGAAGGATGTCTACAAACAGGCTTTATCTTGTATACGTAATGGGAAAAGCAGGCTGAGTTTACAAAAAGAAAAATTGAAAATGGAGCATTGCCTTGAGGAGACGTGGTCAATCTGTTCAAGAACATTTTCTCACTTGGTCAAGTGAAAAGCTGAGAGAGAATGCTGTCGGCCTCTTCCTTGGCCCCTTATAGAATGTGTGCATTACCTCAATTGAACGTGTCCTAAAATGTTTGAACTAAACTTGGAAATGAGTTGATGATACCGCATTTGCATTATGTCACACAGAATCTCTTTCATTAGGCACCATTCAAAACACTTTTTGGGACATTAGAGACCAGAAAAGTTTTGCTTCTCTGAGAGACTGTTGCTTTTAATCTCATGGACATGAGATGATAGAGAATTGTTCCCATTATCCTTTCTACTTTAAACCTGAGGGATACATTTCCGACCACCTTTAAAAACTGCAGGTTCTTCCGAGCCGGCCCCGAGGCTTTGTGGTTAAGTGCATGCGCTCCGCTACTTGCGGCCCGGGTTCGGATCCCGGGCGCACACCGATGCACCGCTTCTCCGGCCATGCTGAGGTAGTGTCCCATGTACAGCAACTAGAAGGATGTGCATCTATGACATACAATTATCTACTGGGGTGTTGGGGGAAAAAATAAATAAAAAGAAAGAAAAAAAAAGAAGGAAAACTGCAGGTCCTTCCGAAACACCTTTCAGTGCTCTGGCTTACTTCAGCTTCATTTCATTGTTCCATCCTAAACGCCTTTCAGTTTGATCTATTTTCCTTTGTAATCCTTTTGTATACCTAGATATTTAAAAGCTGCTCAAATCTATATTGGAGAAAAGTTGGGTTACAGTACTTTCAGACAGCATGTAAACCCAATTTTTAGGGTTTATACACAAAACGTTTCTGCCATGTTTCTACCAACTCTCCTTCCATATATTTTCCTCCAGGACTTCCTGTGACCAAATTGCCTTTCTAAAAGCCAGTCCTCTGTTCATTCTCTTGGCCAGTGACATTTTCATAGAAACATAAAGGACTGGATTTTCCAAAGATGCAACAAGAATGATCAAGTCCTGATTCACACCTAGATATCCTGCTCCTGTTGTCCATGAATTTTAAAACTAAAGTTAATTATCTCTTTCATTTTATCTAAATCTATTGAGTAACTTTGGCACTGAGTCCCTAAACTGACCCACAGTCTGCTTTAGCAGCCACAAAACTCTCTCTCAAATGCTTGCATTCATGTGCTGAGTAGGTATTTTATTTATTTAGATCTTATTCAAAAAAAGAGCTTCATTTATTTACTCAAATACTTAAGTATATACTATGTGCCCAAAGGTCTTGAAATGTTGGCAGTCTGCAAGTAAGACAGATATGTATAAACAGATAAATTACACTACAGAAATAATTTGAATGAAAGAGATATGAATAAAATGCCATGGGACGCCAGGAAAAGAGCCACCATGGGTTGACATACAACTAAGATATATAACAATGTACTGGGGCTTTGAGGAAAAAAACAACCACCATGGGGGGTGGACAGGTTTTGTAACATCTAGGTAAAGGAAAAGGAAGGGAGAGAAGATAAAGAGAAAACAAGATAAATGGAAAGGTTTTCTTCTTCTTAATGTTTCTGCCACCAACTTTTGGAGCACACTGCTTGCTGATGTCCTTTCTAGCCAGTCTTATCTTTCAGCAGGCTTCTATAGACTTCAAAAATTTGATTGTACCAAGCTGGGCTCCTCCCTGGAGACAATGCCAACTATGTAGGGAGCCAGTAGTGGAGCAAAAGATTCATGGGAATCTGCAGCCCTTCTGCAATTCACTGGTGGGGAGGGGCACCAAGGCTTCACCTTGGCCTCTGTCTCCAAGTTCACATAAAGGAGGGTCGGTTCCTTCCTCGCTAGATGAGCGTGGAGAGAAACATCCTTCACAGAAGGGATTATGGAAAAATTAATGTGAGAGCCATGAAAAAGGCAGAGGAGGTAGCACCATGAATCTGAAGTAACTGGACATATGAATTAGTAACCAGTAGGAAGAAGAGCTGAAGACAAAAAAATAAAGGCAAAAAACCAGTTCTCAATTTTCTAAGATGGAAATGTAAGTCTTTCTTCTTCAAAAAGAAAAATAAAATTGAAAGTGGTCACATGTTGCAAATAATGATTTTAACCATGATGTCACTACACAATAATGTGTAGCAATCAGTTGTTAAGTGCACTGCAAATAGTTCAAACTTAACAATTATGTTATCAAAGTTTGCAATTGATATATATATTTTAGTAAATAGTAGACTGTGTGCAAAGTTGTCACTATATTATTGACAATGTCACTCTTACTACTGAAAACATGACTAGGAGGGAGAAGATAGTGTGACCTCAGATTGCTAGAGTCACAGTAAGAAAAGTCAAGAAAGTGCCATCAGGTCATTTGGACAAAAGGATGCTATATGGCTGTTGGGTTTATAACAGATTAACTGGAGAAAAACAAGTCACTACATTAAACTATTTTCTACCTACCTCCATCACCCTCTCCAAGAACACATATTTTAAAATGAGACAAGTTATTATATTAAAAATTACTTGCTTTATCATTTTGAAAACTACATCAAAAAATGAAGGAAAAACTGGGTTACAACCATCCTGGTATCAATTCCAACTACCATCTTTCACCAAACTAAAATTCTAATTATCACTAATTCACTTGCAATCTAGTGCTCCTCCAATATACAATATCAACAACTTAAAATGTTTCATAACTTTTTTAAATTGCCCTAGAATTTTAGAGGATAATATAAATATATCTCTTGGAAAAATTGAGAAAGATAAAGACACTAGGACAGGAAAAGATGAAAATATTACCCTAATCGATGATGTAAAACACAAGATATGAACAACTGTTAGAAAGAATTCTCTATGAAATCGATGAATTCTACTATCTCTACACGTGGCTACTTCCTATCAGTAATTTGATGCATAAACAAATAGAATAGTGTATTTAATGGGATCAATTCTTTTAGTTGTGTGCTTTTCCTTGTAAAACTACATATGTTTTTATGTTCTTCCTTTATTTTCAGGTGATGTCACATTAGAACACCCTCATCTCTTAAGATCTTTGCATTAAGGAACTCTACCTTGGCTCTTGATCAACTGTACTCTGCGTTATGATAAACTCAGAGACCTACATAGAACAATGTTTCCTACATCTTATCTCCCATGATTTGCTCATGTCAGGGAGTATAGTCCACCAAGTAAACACTAAGCAGTGTTTCAAAAGCATCAGATACTAAAAGGAGGACATGCAGGGTTGGGTGTGGGCCCCCATTCAGTGCCTAGTGCAAAGAAGAAAGAGGTCAATGCATCCCTCCAGAGACTGGGATAAAACAGGAGGTTATAAGCACGAGGCTCCCTTTGCAGGCCTTTAAGCAGGGACCTAGAATAAAACTGTTGACACTGTGGATCATTGTTGGTTTTACAGGGAACTCATGAGGAAGATAAGGAGATGAAATAATGATAATTATAATAACAGCAGCAAACACTTCTACTGAACCAGGCACGGCAATCTGAATGTTAATTCTGTGCTTGAACATACATGAACTCCTATATCCCTCAAAATATTCTGATGTAGTAGATGTTGTTCTTCTCACCATTTTACAGATGAAGAGACTGGGTAGAGTGGCTAGAAAACTCAGCCAGGTTACAAAGCGGATAAATGGCAGAGCCCAAGCTCAGTGCTCTTATGTTATGCTCTTTGACTACAACGCCAAGTTAAGTTTCTAATGACTATATTTCTCTCTATAATCTAATGGGGGAAAAATCAAAATTCTTAACTCTAACACCCATGCTACCATTTAGGAAAAGTTGGTGAGGGAGAGATTTCTGAATAGTAACAATGCCCTTCTATTAACTCTTCACTTATAGATCAGACATCAGTAGTCCTGCTCAGTCCACCAAGAAGAAACTGGGACTTTATTATGCCAAAAAGAAGAAAAAACAAATAATAAAACAACCAAATTCCTTTATACATCATTACACAAATGTGAGTCTTAATTCCGTGTGACAAATATAAAGTGTTTTACTGGTTTACAGCTCCATATAAAGCTGATGTTAATCTCATGCTATCTTCCCAGCCACTAACACAAAATACTTTAAAACAACAAAAGGCACAAAGACAAAAAGCAACCACAAAGAAAATTAAATACTACATCTGAACGCTGTACAATTTTTTAAAGATTACTTAAAAGTTAGATTTAGTAAAATTTGTATCTCTATCTTGCCTCTCCCAGTTATCTCTGAAGGTAAAGAAAAGGACTAAGAAAGGCACAAGGAAGCCAGTTAGGGAAGCAAGTCAGCGGGAAGAGGTAAGGTGGCAGCCTCTCTGCAGACGACAGACAGAAATCTTCCCTGGGAGCTGTCTCAGGCCTCACAAGATGTGGAGCTTTGACCTCGGGCAGTGGCTACAGCTGGACGCTAGCAGCAGTGATTCTCAGACTTCAGTCTACACGGTAATAACTGGACAAGTCCAGTGTCCCCTTCCCTGGAATTCTAACTCAGCAAGTTTGAAGTTGGGACATGAGAATTTTCCATTTAACAAGACTACCAGTGATTTTCCTTGAGTTATCTGCAGATTATGATCAAAGGCATACCTTGAAGAGAAGCACAAACTCACATCCCAGTATGCACTTCACAGATACTTTGTGTCACACACTCTCAGACCATTCCCTGGTCCAGTGGTCCCACATGCCTCAGCATCCTTGGGCCTGTGTTCTTCATCAGGAGGTTCCGATGGTGGCAAAACAGACAAGACTCACCTGGGAAACTGTCCCTCTGTGTAATTCAGTGAGTGTGTGTGCTGCCTGCAGCCCAGATGTAAAGTGGGTCTTGCTATATTTAAAAATAAATTTCTTTTTAATTTTATTGAGGTCATATAGCTTATAACTGTAAATTTCAGGTCTACATTACTATATTTCAGTTCTGTATAGACTGGATCATGTTCACCACCAATAGTCTTGTTTTCATCTATCACCATACATATGTGCCCCTTTACACCTTTCTCTCTTTCCCTCTGGTAACCACAACCTGTACTCCCTATCTATGTGTTTGTTTATTTTCCACATATGAGTGAAATCAATCAGTATTTTTCTTTCTCTATCTGACTTGTTTCGCTTAGTATAATACCGTCAATGTCCATCCATACTGTCACAAATGGCATGAGGTTGTCTTCTTTATGGCTGAGTAGTATTTCATGGTATATATGTATATATATCACATCTTTATTCTTTCATCCATTGATAAGTACTTGAGTTGCTACTCAGTGTTGGCTATTGTGAATAATGCTGTGAAGAACATAGGGGTGCATACATTTTTTTGAATTACTGACTTCATATTCTTTGGATAAATATGCAGAGGTAGAATAGCTGGATCTTATGGTATTTTTATTTCTAATTTTTTGAGAAATCTCCATCATTTTCCCCTAGTGGCTGCACCAGTTTGCGTTCCCACCAGCAATGTATGAGGGTTCCCTTTTCTCCACATCCTCTCCAACACTTATTATTTCTTGACTTTTTAATAATAGCCATTCTGATGGGTGTGAAGTGATATCTCATTATAGTTTTGATTTACATTTACTTAATAATTAGTGATGTTAAACATCTTTCATGTGCCTGTTGGCCATCTGTATAACTTCTTTGGAAAAATGTCTTTTCATATCCTCTGCCCATGTTTTGATCAGGTCGTTCATTTTTTTGTTGTGGAGTTGTATGAGTTCTTTATATATTTTGGAAATTAGCCCCTTGTCAGACATATGATTTGCAAATATTTTCTCCCAGTTTGTAGGTTGTCTTTTCATTTTGTTGACAGTTTCCTTTGCTGTGCAGAAACTTTCTAGTCTGATGTAGTCCCACTTGCTTATTTTTTCTTTTGTTTCCCTTGCCGGACAAGATAAAAAGACAGACATTATATAAAGATAAAAGGGACATTCCACCAAGAAGACATAACACATTAATATACATGCACCTAACACAGGAGCAACAAACTATATAAAGCAACTATTAACAGACTTAAAGGAAGAAATTGACAGCAACGCAATAATTTTAGGGGATTTCAACACCCCACCCACATCAATGGATTGATCATCCAGACAGAAAGCCAACAAGGAAACAGTGGCGTTAAATGAAACATCAGACAAGATGGTCTTAATAGATATATAGAGAACATTTCATCCCAAAACAGCAGAACACACATTCTTCTCAAGTTCACATGGAACATTCTCAAAGATAGACATATGTTGGGAAACAAAGCAAGACTGAATAATTCTAAGAAGACTGAAATCATATCACGCATTTTTCTGACAACAATTGTGTGAAATTAGAAATCAACTACAAGAAACGGTTGGAAAAGTCACAAATATTTGGACACTAAACAACATGCTACTGAACAACTATTGGATCAATGAATAAAGCAAAGGAGAAAACAAAATATTACTAGAGAAAAATGAAAATAAGAAACAACATATGAAAACCTATGAGATGCAGCAAAAATAGTACTAAGAGTGAAATTTATAGCAATAGAAGCCTACGTCAAGGAACGAGAAAAATCCCAAATAAACAATCTAACACGGTACCTAAAAGAACTAGAAAAAGAAGAATAAACAAAGCCTAAAGTCAATAGAAGGACAGAAATAACAAAAATCAGAGCAGAAATAGATGAAAGAGAGGCTAGAAAAAGAATAGAAATATTCAATGAAACTAAGAGCTGTTTCTTTGAGAAGATAAGTCTCTTTCTTTAGAGGTAGAGATTGCATATGGGCAGAGATTATAAGATCAGAAAATCCAGACACTCAGTCAGAGAAATTCCTGAAATTTAAGCATTTTTTAAGCAACTTTTTAGCATCTTTAATACGTTCGAATATGCTGTACTTTTAACATCTGTTTGAATACGTGTGGCAAAGTCAAAGGACAGCCTATACTAGGCACCACAGGATGATAATAGCTTCCCTGCCTTCAACAACAAAAGGTCCAGGAAACTGACTTATCTTGGGTCCAAGTTGGGAACTATTTGGGAGAAATAGAGTGAAAAAGTAAATAAACCAGACAAGAATAAAAGAATTAGACAGGGATCTGATGGCAAAGAATACTTTTCCCAGCTACAGACCAATAGAATCTGGACAGAATGAGAAGGCTCATAACTACACCTGGCACCAGGGAGTAAAGTGGAAATCTCACAAGGGAGGCCACTTTGAGGCCTATAAACACCTTGCAAAACTACTCATTAGGATTTCAGAACAACAACATGTTTAGGATGTGTGTGTTCAATATGTGCATGTCCCGGGTTCTCCTCATGATATTTTACTTACTTATATGTATATTTCCCTAAACCTTTGTTGATTATAAAGCAAAGCGAAGAGAATAACTGTGCGGCAGAGGTAAAGAGCAAATTAAAAACAAAAAACATACTGTAGTCACCGTGTTGAGACTGTAAAGCAAACTGAATTAACTGATGGACAGGAGATGCTCTTTCTGAAATTTTTTTAACAAATTAAAAAATTCATAAAATATTCTTCAGCATTGACGGTAATATACAATGCATAGATCAGTTAGTTCAAGCTTTACCTTCAGGGGGAGTCATTGACCATAATAGAGAATTCAGTTTCCAGGAGTCAGCTAGTCTTGTATCAGAAAGTGTCACATTTCAGACCTGGCTGTGCGTTTCAGCTATTCACGTCTCTTTAAGCTAGTCATATCGATAAGCACCACAGGCTTTGCTACTTAGCTTACTGAATATCAGAAATAGCTTTTCACTGGTGAAATGAGTGGTTCGTTTAATTAGCATGAATTTAGAAATGAGCTCTCATTGGTGAAACTACAGGGATTCCATATATGTGGATTGGCCGAAACATCAGAGACTATCCTCATACTTAGAGGAAGAAGGTAAGAGTCGAGCAAGAGAGGATGTCAGGGGTGATGTCCTGACAGTGCTGCACCAGCTGCTGGTTTAGTAAAATGTCTCCTTGCCTGTTGCCAGCCTTTAGGCACAGGATCCTGCCACCTTCACATCTGTATCATGTGAAACTTTCGTGGAAGGTGTAGCCGGGCATCTATCCGGGTAGCGAGCTGCACATCCCCCGATGAAGGGACTCTTGCCTAGACCGCTTCATCATCCTAACACAATGCCACTCAGTCTTGGACTTCACTGGCTCCATATAAAACAGGCAACACCAACAGCCAATGGGATAAATGGTTTCACTTAGGATTCCATGTTCACACCAATACAATGTATGCTATAAGCACTCTATACAACCCCATATAAAGTATATATATATGGAAAGTTCAGTTGGTCCTCCAGGCTTTCAGACACACCCCAGGACTCTCACATATTGCAGTGCTGTGATGTAATCTCAAAACCTCTCCTTCACCTCATGGATCCAGTAGCAGAAAATAAGGAAAACACATTATCTTTCATGGTTTTTTAGTGTCTACACATGCCATGTCTTCAACCAGACTATCACTTAAATTTTTCTATATGCCTCTCGTCCACCCACCAAATTCGTCTCTCCCTGTTTCCTGAGTCAAGCTCCACTCCACTAGAAGACCCTCCCTGGTCCTCCCCTCACAGAGTCTCATCAACCACTAAAGTCAGGTTGAAGCCCCAGCTCACGTGGACCACTCCGGAATCAGCACACAGACACGGCACACCTGCACCCCTCGTTTTGACAATAATGCTGTGCTGTCCGGAAGGGTGGCGGCTTAACACTTTCCTGAGTGTATTTCATTTTCCCTCAAATGCACTGAAAGCCTCTTCAGCACGAGAAGTGTGCACACTTGTCCTGTCAATCCACCCACTCTTAACAATGTCATGATGACTGCATAACAGCCACTTAATGTCTATTGAATGAACACGCTTGTCAGGTAGAAAAATAAATGAAATGGTCAATATGAGCAGCAGCTGTAGCTGGTAATATCATTTTCCTCATTTGCTTAAAAGGTACCAAAAGACACCGACAAACTTTGTGGGTTTCATTTGAAATGCCAAGGTAACAAGTTATCAGTTATATCGAAACCTAGTGGCAATTACAGAAGATAAATAAAAATAGGGAGTAGACAAAAATCCTAGGATATCATCAATACTGGGGCCCAGACAGATCTCCTAACTTTACAAGTCCTCAGCGTTCTCACCAGGAAATCAGGAATGATACCCGCCTTGGCCCTGTTCATAGGGCAGGTGTGACGCAGGAGCAACTACTATGCAGAAAGAGCTAAGACAATGACAGCTGTTATTCAGAAATAACCCACCAGGAGTACCACTTGTTTTGAGATTTTAAAAATCTATGTTTAGTTAGAATAATCACACATTATTTCCTGTGTTTAAAAAATCCTCTTCAGGGCCGGCCCCGTGGCTTAGCGATTAAGTGCACGCGCTCCACTACTGGCGGCCCGGGTTCGGATCCCGGGCGGGCACTGACGCACCGCTTCTCCAGCCATGCTGAGGCCGCGTCCCACATACAGCATCTAGAAGGATGTGCAACTATGACATACAACTATCTATTGGGGCTTTGGGGAAAAAAAAGGAGGAGGATTGGCAATAGATGTTAGCTCAGAGCCGGTCTTCCTCAGCAAAAAGAGGAGGACTAGCATGGATATTAGCTCAGGGCTGATCTTCCTCACAAAAAAAAAATTTTTAAAAAATCCTTTTCAGAAGAATTCAACGTCATCACCATGTGTCCACATCAAGGTCTCTCCAGAACCAGTGCTGAATCTTTGCTTTAATATGAGATGCTAGTTGAGCAAACTTGAGTCTCCAGAGCTTTCTTGGCATTTGTGCTGATTGTCGCTGTTTTGCATTCAATTAATAACTTTGCTGTGGTATTTCCTCGACCATCGAAGCATGTCTTTTTCTCTGCTGTATTTCTGTTTAGCATTTCAGAAATGTAGTTATTTTTCAAGTAGGGTTATATGCTCCCTGCCTCCAGGCACCATTGGTATTACCTCTGTTTTCCCCAGGATATTACATATTCTATATACATAACAGACACACAATGAGTACTAAGGAACTGATAAATAAATGGCAAGCAATAGGATATATTGGAACACATGAGGAAGCCATTTGGGGTAAAACTAATTTGGCCAGAGTTTGTTTTTCCAAAATGGCCTGTCTCCTGCATATCTGCTTTCCCGTGTCCCAAAGAGAAGAGTAAATGCCCTTAAGATAAGGATGCAACTTCCCCCTCATTGACATTACCTTAAGGATGAGCATTTCTCCCTAAGCTAGGATTTGGTTGCTGCAGTCATCCTGTGACCACCCAGTTCGAGACAACAGACCTGACCCAGCCAAGTTCATCGAGATAGCAGACCTGCTCCCTGCTGTGTCCATCAATAGCTATTCTAGCCAGGTAATCTGACAGGGTGATCTTGTCGCTATAGTAAAAGGGACATAATAAGCCTATGTGATACATGCTCTTTGACAGTATATAACCGCTCTGTACACCCCACTTCTTTGGTGCCCTTCCTTCCTTAGGGAAGGAAAGCCCAGGGGCACAGTCCTCAAAAGTTGGCTCATAATAAACTCACTCCAATTTTGATTTATAGATTGATTATGGATTATTGACGTAGACATTTGTTGGTGTAGTCATGGCAGGATTTCAGAGAAACCCACCAGAGACCACCTGGAATCTACACTGAACTGGCATTGGGTACCAATAGGGGCCCATTGTGCCCCCCAGATCACTGCATTCTTCAGGTGATCCCGGTGAGTTCTCCTGAAACCCGGACCTCCTTATTGTAAGTCAACAGTTCAGAGTTTATTTGAGCTGTTTTCAAGTCTTAAGGCTAGGTGTCTTAAGGGTGTACCGGTACATACCCTAGGTCAGAGGAACCTATGGGAGCATTCCTAGGAAAGAGAAACCCAGGGGGTATTTCCTAGACCAGAGGAGCCAAGAGAGCACTTTTGGAGTGAATGGGGCGGGCTGACCTTTTTAATTTGGCTTAAAATTGGAAAGAATTTTGTTTATAAGGTCTGAACAAAACTGCTTGATAGAAAAATGAGAGACTGAATCTGTTCAGCTGCAAAAAAAAGGGACATTGCTCCTCCCGGCCTTTTGTGCATTCTCAGACATGAAGTTGTAAAACTTCTAGAAGAAAACATAGGGAAGAGGCTCCTCGACATTGGTCTTGGGAATGATTTTGTGGATATCCCACCAAAACCGCAAACAACAAAAGAAAAAATCAACAAATGGGACTACATCAAACTTAAAAGCTTCTGCCCAGCAAAAGAAACAACCAACAAAATCAAAAGGCTGGGAGAAAAGTTTTACAAACCACGTATCAGATAAAGGGTTAAATACCCAAAATTTATAAAAAACTTTTACAACCCATAAGAAAATTTATAAAGAACTCATACAACCCAATAAGAAAAAAGCAATCCAATCGAAAAATGGGCAAAAGACTAAGTAGACATTAGTCCAAAGGAGACATCCAAATGGCCAACACACACATGAGAAGGAGATCAATGTCACTAATCATCAGGGAAATGCAAATCAAGACCACAAAGAGCTATCATCTCACACGTGTAAGGATGGTGATCATCAAAGAGACAAGAGATACTAAGTGTTGGCAAGGATATGAAGAAAAGGGAACCCTTGTGCGCTGTTCATGGGAATTTAAATTGGTGCAGCCACTATGGAAAAGACAGTGGAGGTTCCTGAAAAAATTAAAAATAGATACACTTCAGTGTATTTATCCAAAGAAAATGAAAACACTAACTTGAAAAGATATATGCACCCCTGTGATTATTACAGCATTATTTATATAGCTAAGATATGGAAACAACCTAAATGTCCATCAATAGATGAGTGGATAAAGAAAATGTAGTATGGGCCGGCCTGGTGGCGTAGTGGTTAAGTGCATGTGTTCCGCTGTGGTAGCCTGGGGTTCAGATCCTGGGAGCGCATTGCCTCACCACTTGACAGGCCATGTTGTGATGGAGTCCCATATAAAGTGGAGGAAGATGGGCACGGATGTTAGCCCAGGGCCAGCCTTCCTCAGCAAAAAGAGGAGGATTGGCACATGTTAGCACAGGGCTGATCTTCCTCACAAACAAAGGAAAGAGAATGTGGTACATATTTACAAAGGAATATTATTCAGCAATAAGAAAGAAAAAATCTTGCCACTTGCAATGTCATGTATGGACCTTGAGGTCATTATGCTAAGTGAAATTACTGAGACAGAGAAAGACAAATACCATTTGAGCTCAGTTATACATACAATCTGGCTCTTCAGTTTCTCACCAAACTGCCACTGGCAGGCCGAGTTGAGTACCGGTTTTCTTTTTCTTTTTTTTTTTTGTGAGGGAGATCAGCCCTGAGCTAACATCCGTGCTAATCCTCCTCTTTTTGCTGAGGAAGACCAGCTCTGAGCTAACATCTATTGCCATTCCTCCTCCTTTTTTTCTTCCCCAAAGCTCCCAGTAGATAGTTGTATGTCATAATTGCACATGCTTCTAGTTGCTGTATGTGGGACGCGGCCTCAGCATGCCCAGAGAAGCGGTGCGTCAGTGTCCTCCCGAGATATGAACCCGGGCTGCCAGTAGCGGAGCTTGCGCACTTAACCACTAAGCCACAGGGTCAGCCCCAACATCTGTGTCTTCTTTATATGTGTCTGTCTACATGTATGTTATACGTGCACGGTATTTTACCTTTGGAGGGTATGGTCAAAATTAAGAGCTCTATTCAATTAACTTGAAGTAAGTGCTTAGAAAAGTTATTTCTAAATCCAAATGTTTTTCCAGTTAACATGATATGAAATAATATTTGGTAAATAAAAGCTTATTTAAGCTTGTTAATTTTCAACATTGGATATAACACAGACATACAGACTTTCTTTGTCAGATAGACAATCCTGATGAAGAACTAATTGATGAACTCATACTTCTCAATTTCAAGATTAATTACAAAGTGTGATATTGATACTGTGATATTTTGCAATACTACAATAATCAAGAGACCGTGATATTGTAAAATGAATAGACACAGAGGTAAATGAAAAAACATGGAAAGTCCACACATAGACCTCTGCAAGTACAGACAACTTGATCTTGGTCATGACAATAAATGCACTCCAACACAAAACATAACAGATTTTTAGTCTCTAGTCATCATCAACCATGGTGATGATACAAAAGGACAACCCTATGGAAATAAATGAACAAAGACACAAATTTTGCACCTTAGAAATAAATGTACTCAAAATCACACATCAACTAAAATATAAAATACAAAACTGTAAAAATCATACTGGGAAATAAGAGAAAATCTTCATGATTTATAGTTTGATGATTTGTTTTCATATACAACAAAAAAGCACAATCCATGAAGAAAAGAATTGATCATGTGGACTTGGTTAAATTTAAATTCTCCAATCTGGGAAAGACAGCATTCACAGATTGGAAATACAAACTCCTGACTAAGATAATACATTTGTAAAACACATATCTGCAGAAAGACTTGTATGCAAATTATTCAAAGAACCAGTCAAACGCAGCAACAAGAAAACAAACTCCCCAAATTAAAATAAATAGACCAAAATATGAATAGACAAGTTACCAAAAATATATATATACACATGGGAAATAAGCAAATATAAATTGCTCAACAACAAGGAATTATTGGAAAATAAAATCCATTGTGCATTAAGAAAAAGCAAATTAAAACACCAATGAGATACTCTACTCTTCTAGTAGAACAGCTAAAAACCAAAAACTGACAATACCAATTACAGGTGAGGATGTGGGACAATAAGAAATCTCATTCATTGCTGATGAGAATACACATAGTATAACCTCTTAAGAAGACATCTTGCTAATTCTTGTGAAGCTAAGTATAGTGTCACTATATGATGCACCAATTGTGCACCAGTGTATTTCTCCAACTACCGTGAAAATATGCATCCACACACAAACCCCTAAGAACATCTAAAAAGCAACTTTATTCATAATGACCAAAACCTAGAAGGAACCATGATATCCTTTAACAGGTGAATGACACCCAAGTGTGGGACACTGGGTGAAGATACTTGAGGAACACATGGGCTACAGGCACAGGGTAAGGAAACACACGAGTTCAGACAGGGCCTAGAGGAACAGTAGATGAAAACACTGGTTGTCTAGATGGGCTGGAGGCATAGAGAACGTAGACAAACACGAGCTGGCATGGGCTGAAGCACAGCTGACAGGTACACTCAGGAATGGAAAGGGATGCAGACACATGGAGTGAGAGAGACATGTGAGGTCTGGTATCAAATGTGGGCACAGGAGATAGAGACACTCGAGGAAAGATACCCGCTGCAAGTACGTGAGAGAATGAAATTAGGTGTCTGACATGGGTTTTAGAGAGATGGAATGGAGACTTACATGAGTTGACATGGGCTACAGGAACAAGGAATGGAGACTTTTGAGAGGTGGTATGGACAGAGGGGAGAGAAAACCTTGACAACACAAAAGGTCAGACGTGGGCTGCAATCATATGAGATGGTGACACTGGAGAGAAGATATCAGCTTCAGGTAGAGGGATGGAGACACACGAAAGCTGGCATTGTTGCAGGCTCATGGGCTGGAGATCCTATGGGACAGACATGGGTTGCAGCACAGAGTTTAGAAATACACTAGAGAAGACAAGAGATACCAGCTACATCTGTGCTTAGAAGGCAAAGGTGTGTAGCCTAAAAAGAATGTATGAATATGGAAGAAAGACAAGAAATCCATAATCTTAGCTTCTGTCTTAAGAATTAAAAGAGAATCACACTGGAAAAAGTACAGAATGGAAACAATAATAAAGATAGGAATCAATGAAATAGAAAAATACTAAAGAAACAAATCAGGCTAAAAGTTATTTTTAAAAATATTAATAAAGTTAATAAACCGCTAACAAAACTGATTAAGAAAAAAAAAAAGAAATGAAACACAAATCACCAGTATCAGAAATCCAATAAGAGTTTTTGCTCCCAAGGTGGGGCTACACTGGCTGGCAAGTTGCGTTCTCTGGGTGGAAGAACTGCCTTCTCCCTGGATTACTGCAGCGGATGAAATACGTGAACCCCTGACGAAAGCCGGCAAAATATAAGACTTCTTACCACGTCAGCCTCCCAGAATCTCTACCTGTGGAGTCCGGTGGAAGGAAGTGGTGAGAAATTTTTTCTCTTTCTAAATTTAGATTGGCAGGAGAAAATATTTGGGAAACTAGTTTCTTGTGCTTTTAGTGACTCTGGTAAATTTGATAGAGTACTCTTGGTTTTGATCTTGATCCCTTTTCCTCCCAGAGATAGTCTCTATTTTTCTCTTTTGTCTTTGTCTTTTGTATCGTGTGTCATAAGAAGGAAATACCATAGGGTAGGACGCAGGCATAGGCCCTATAAGCCTACTGTCCAGGCCAGCCCCACAGACTGGTGAGTTTGCGGGTCTCACCAGACTGGTGTCTATTTAGACAAACTTTGCTGTGGGTTAATATGCACATGAAGTGAAGGCCATTGTCAAGGGCATCTTGGAAGCCAAAAAGGCTGCAGATTTGGTGGGCACGGGTCGAGCAGTTAAGAGCCATTAGGGCGCTCGCCACTTTCAGGAGACTCCTGTGACACAATAAGTTGGGTCACGGAACGGGGTAGATGACACAGGTTCCCTGCCAACTGCAAGAAAATGTCCGTGCAACGACGAGGTACTCTGTAAAGCACACAGTCCCCAACCTCGTGGCACCTCCCCCCCAGGTATTATTCTGACTCAAAGAGACCTAAGGCGTGGCTAAAGCTGTCATTGTGCACATAAGAAAAAAACCGGATGAGGTTTTTCCTTCTGTCTTGTTCTGTGTCCTGAGAAAACTTGGCTTTGTGACCAGTGAGAATATTCTCCTTGGTCTCCACCATACGGAAGGTGCACTTACCGGGGTGCCCCTTGGTGGCCAGTCGAGTAAACTGGGGTTCTGAACTGTCTCTTTGTCCGGCTGTGCCAAGCTCTCAGGGGAGTTTGTCATAAAGGAACCCAGTCCATAAGGGCTTTTGTCGTCTTAACATTGTTGCTTGTTAGTGCTGGAAAAATCCCATTCCAGTATCGCCTGCCTGGTGTCACAGATTAGCGGGTCTGTGACTGTAGGCGTCCCACACTATTGTGGGAGACCAGAGACACCGTTTTCACTACACCATCCTTACCGCCTGTGCAATGAAGGTCTTTACTTTGTCTGAATATCTTTGGGAGTCAATTCTGTGGATCATAGGGGCTACATCATCTGCGCCCTCACCAGGGACGCCTCTTGCGTCTGTCGGGGGGAGAGGGAGAATCTCCCTCTGCCTTTTTCCTTAAGGTTCTTATGGCTGGCCAAATAATTAACAAGACAGGTTAGCAGGAGAAAATAATACCAAGTTTAATAACATGTATACATGGGAGAAAACAGGGACACTGCGTTTCTCAACACAATAGCAGAAATTCTCATCTTAAATACCATGTTCAGCCAATGACAAAGGAGGATTTTGGGTGTGGGGGGAGTCAGTCACAGGAGATTACCACTAAAGCACAGTAAACAAGAGTAAGGTTTATTATGCATCCCCAAGGCCTCACCTTCCACATTGACAAGTCACTAGAAATGAGCTCATCACCCTGTCTTCTCAAAACAGAGAGGGAGATACTTTTACAAATGGAGATTTCCCTTATAAATGTAAATGATTGTCTGGCAACTCCTAGCAGGGTCATCCAGAGAATGTGGCCAGAGAGACAGAACTCCCGATAAGATGGGCTTGTTGGTGCCTTTTCTATTGTAACATTTACCCTACTTTATCTTTATAGCCATCATGATAGATCTGTTCCATGAAGGAGCCATCATGTCAAATTCTTTAGGCAGTTAGTGGGGGAGGTCAAATGTCCCTAGAGAAAACAACCAAGGTAAAGAGATAGATTTCAGGGTGGCCAAATCTTGATCTCCCACACGTCCATGATAAAGATTTATTCTAAACGTGGAAAGTTACCTCCGGATCTTTCCTTAAAAAGGCTTATTGGATCGAGTCACTGTTGGAATAAATATACAAATGAAGATCCTACACGTCAATGGCCCGACAACAGATCCTTTGAAATGGGAAAACTTCTAAATTGGGGGAAAAAAATATGTTTTGAGAGCTCTCACACAATTGTTTAATTGGTACCTAAAAAAAGGCCAGAAAATGGAAGGGAAAAATTTGACTAGCCTTAAGACCTTAACTCAGGTTACAATTGAATTGAGAACATGTAAAAGTCTGTGTTGATAAGATTATAAAGGTTGGAATGTTTGAGCTAATTTTATATAAAGAGGTTACATCAACTTTGCCTGAGTATGTTTTAAAATGTCTGACTGGGAATGCTACCCTTGTCCAAAATTAGAAGACCAAGAACTATTGATAAAAATCTTAATGATAACTATGTTTAAAGGTATAAGAGGTGATGAAATTTACATGAACTTTTGTACAAAAAACTGATGTTATTTCTATTACAGAACTGGTTAACAAAAATAGTAATTTAAATGATGGCTAATTTTATCTAATGTCTTATGAAGTCTTATAGGCAATCTAAATAATTATTGGGAACAAGTAACTAAATAGTTGTGAAAAAGATGAATGCTGGGTGAACTTTAAATAATAATTATGTGTTATGGTGGTTACAGCTTCCAAACTCTTTTTGGTGACTTAAAACTTTAGAGTTTTGCTAAATTTTGTGATAAAAATTCACTATCATCATCTCCAAATAAGATAAGATATTAGACATTGATTGCTAAATGTACGTTTGTCTACTTTTGTCTTTTCATTACAGGAAAACTAAAAGGTTTTTGGGTCTATTGGTAAACATGTGTTTTATTTAAAGATTGTACTATAAAGGAACATATTTCTAGAAGTTATGAAGTGTTTATAAATTTTCCAAGCCACGATATACTAATGTAAAAGAAAGTTTATAATGGTTTACTTAGTTTTTACTTACAAACTGTGGTTTCTAAGAGTTAAAATTTCTAATTAGTATATGTGTTTGAAGCTACTAAATATTAAGAAAAAATATGTCTGTGTACAAGAAAAGTAAGATGTATAAAGAAGGAACAAAGAATGGAAATATTTTATTTGATTGATTAAGAAAGATAAATTTGTCTTCAAGTACTAGGAGGGAAAAGAAAGACATGGGACAAATCTGAATGTAAAAAGAGAGTTATAGGTTTGTGGAAGAGGAATTTTGGAAAAGGAGTTTTTGTATGGTCAAGTTGGTTAAGATTGAAATGAATTTAATTAAGTAAATGAATTTTAATATCAGAAGGAAGCTGGTACAAAATTATGATTTGGTTTCTTTCTCTTAAAAGGATAATTTTCTTGAACTTGATAAAGAGGTTATAAAAGATTTTTCTTTACCTTTGGGTAAGTCTACCTAAAAGACAGAAAAAAAAAAAACTGTTAAAATAATTTCCTGTGTTCAAAAGACTGAGGTCTCTCTATTAAGGTTTTCGGACTGTTAAAGATCGCTTTGCTTTAACGTTTTCTATGTTTGACAAGCTCCCGAAAATTCATATCTTAAATAAAGTCTTTTTTTTACTTTTTTTCTTTGAGAATTTTCAAAGGGCCCTGGAACTTCTCAAAGAAATTTGCTCTCTTCCTATAAGGAGGAAGACAAAGAAATTTGCTCTCTACCTATAAGGAGGAAGATACTAAATTTATTAGGCTCATTCAGTATGTTAAATTACATAGAAAGCATTGTCAGACAAGTGATGATAAGTCTGCTTAGGTGTTATTATGTGGGCAAATGTTATTGACATAGGTGTTTTAAAATTGTATAACATTACTGAAATTCTGATCTGTCCTGATTATCAGTCATAATTCTGGTTATTATTATTTTAAAGTGTTGCATGTCACAAAATTAACCAAATTTCTCTGTCAATTGCCATTTTGAGGTCTTGTTGTTTACAGACTTATTTCTTTGCTCTAATGCTTTTGCGAAATATTTCAACTTCAGAAAAATTCATGGAAAGGACTCTGACATTTACACTGGAGTACAGGTTTCTGACAAACTTTCTGATCATAAAACTGAACTGGGTAAGAAATTACAGAAAGCTGATGGAAAGACTGATAACTTCATGAAGCTGCTAACAGAAAGATTGGGATCAAGAATGGATTACACAGGACTGAATGAACTGATAAGGATAATTATAACTTTTATGATTTTTCATTTGATGTATTGCTGAATTTTTAATGTTTTATCTTTTCAGAGTTAAGGAAAACTTTTCTCTTTTCTCCTGAGCTAGCTATGACTTATAACAATTTGGTAAATGATATTTTTGTAAGTAAAATTGAAATATTTCTCTTTTTCTCTCTATCTGATCCCTCGAATTTGGAAACCCTTAGTAAGTGAGTATTGTTGTTTTCATGGCAATATAGTTATTTGCATAAGTTCAATAAGAATCTGTTCTCCTTATAACAGGACACAATTGGAAACATTGGTTATATTACCAAGGCTGTGACTGGAACATCATATTTGCGATATAACCATACAGCTTTTGAGGAATGAAGATTGGACTTTATGGAATAAAGCCACATGGAAATATTGGCCTGGTAGCTTATGTTCCAAGCAGTACTTACCAAGATAAGTAAAGAATGTCACTTATCTGGCAAACACAAGGAACCTCAAAATATTTTGGGGGAACCTCAGAAGAGAGGAATTCACCCAAATCTGTCGGTATTGCAGGCAAAGTCTGATGACAAAATCCTTAGCTTGACTTTTCTGGCCTGGAGAGGCCTTTAAAGTTCAATCTGAGATTCCTTATAAAAAGTTCCAGCAAAGCAGACTTAAAAGAGCCTATGTGATCAATTCCTATTCTTGCTGTACTTATGTAAATAATTGGGTCAACTCTATTGGAACTAGACTTATTTTGCAAACTAGTTAGTTTTAATTTGTCTATCTTTGATAAAAATGAGGGTGATCTTAGAAAGAAAAATTATATTTCAGTAAAAACTATAGTGTACATTTGCGGATATTAGATCCTAGTTTTGTTAATCGTCTCTTAAGTTTTTTGTTCTATATCTGTTGACTGGACTGGATCCTGATTTCTTCTAGTCTCCTAAAATATCTGGCTACAGATCTCCAAACTAATGTTTTTCATTTTTTCCATCATTTTCATTTGGAATCACTAAAAACTGAACCTGCCCTTTTTCCTGAAGCCTTACAAACTGAAGCTGATGGACTTGATATAAATTTAAGAGATTACCCGAAGACATCATCAGAGACATTTTAAACTGCAAAAGCTGCTTTGATGTTGACATCTAAAAATCTTCTTAAGTAGCTGTCCCCTATACTCAGAAACTGCTTTACAACTTGCTCCAACCATTAACCTTGTTTTTCTTCTGTTTACATAGAAATGCTTCCATTAAATACTTGATTGCTTGCTTCCACAATATAGGCGTAACCTTGAGAGCCTACCTGCATCACCAACTTCTAAAATGAACTTAATTGAACTGATCTATTATCAGGACTAAGAAATCTGTTCAGTGAGATGAAACAATCTACCAACTCAGCTTCTGGACTATGAAACTACTTTAATTTTCAAAAGGACTGTGAAACTTCTAGGGAAGTTTCAGAGGAGGGAACTGATGGTGCTCAGGGCAAGCTACCCCAGGAGGCACCACTCTGGTATGCAGATAATTTCGAGCTGAAGACAATAAGGACTCAGAGAACTCACGAAGAATATTTGAGTTTCCCCTTCCAAACTGCCTAAAGAATTTAAAACAAAAGATCAGTTTCAGGAAGGAGTTATTATCATGATGGCTGTAAAGATAATGTAGGATAGCGGTTACAACAGGAAAGGCACCAAGCACCTTTTATCAAAAACTTTCTCTCTCCCTGGCCACATTATCTATAGATGACCCTGAGAAGAGTTGCCATGCAAACATTTGCATTTCTATCTCCATGTGAGTTGCTTCTTGCCCTCTGAGGTCCAAGACCACTACCCACCCCCAACACCTTCTTCGACTTTAACTGCAATACTTTAGGGGACAGCTTAGACAGAGGGAAGAGTTGCTCATTTCTGAGTTTCTCCCAAGTATACCTGTTATTAAACTTGGTATTATTTTCTCCTGTTAAAAAATAAAAAAAGAAATCAAATAAGAAGTATTCTCTACAGAGTGCTTAGATCTTAACACGATACACCATTTTGTGAAATACTTAGGACTGCGAATTAGACAACAAACATCAAAATTCACTTTATAAAAAAACAATATACTGAAACTGACACAAAAAATAACATAAAATAGGCAAACTCACATATCTACTAAATAAATTGAATTGTTAAAACGTCAAGCCAACTAACCAACAAAAACCACAAAGACTTTCCACAAGCAAAACTCTAGGTCTGGGACTATTAACTATTCCAGACAATAGAGGGAGGAAGGAAGGAAAGGTTCAGATTCCAGATTAGACTGAACACAAAACTAATAGAGATTTTATTCACATTGAATACAATACAAAGAAGATTCTTTACCACACAGGACCTCTGAAGTCATCTTTCCACTATACTACCCAATAAGTTGAACCTAGAGAAGAACTGGAGAAAAAAAGAACTACACTTATTAAATATTTTTAACACAGTAAAGAAACTGAGGTTATCTAAACTGAAGAGGAAAATGCTAACAGGTGACAATTACCATCTTCAATGTATGAGGAAGTCCAGAGAAGGCTAAATTTAAAAAGTGGATATAAAGTGAAAATTATTTAAATAACACAAAGAAAAATTTTATTATATGGCAAAGTAATATAGCAGACAATCAACCAATAAATAAAAAAACAATTAATGTATATCATTGATTAGAGATATTAATAATCAACAGAACTGGTTTCTGGAGGTTGTGGAGTCTTTGTCCCTGGAAACTTCTCAGAAACAAACATTAAGCCATTTGTCCTGGATAGACTTTAGACCTTCTCCTGCTGGGGCTCAAGATCCCTTCAAGTTTCTTCTGTAATTTTAATCTACTGCTAAATTAAATGAGAGAAGGCATAGTGAGGTCAATTATGAGTGTGCTCTGGGGGGGTTCCTTAGAGGAGTTGTGGAGAAAAAGTAAACACACCTGGGATCCCGTAGGGTTCTGAGAAGCTGAGAAATAAAAGTATGTAAAGGGCTTGAGACATATTGGGACCTTAGTAAATAACCATTGTTATCAGTAATAATTCGTTTCCAACAGTGTAGATAAAGTTGGCTATTCTGTCTAAAAAACCTCATTCAAAACTGTCTTAGTTGACTGAGGATTAAATAATCAAAGCTGGCTTTGTTTTTAATATTCTTTCCTAGCCAGGTAGGGCTCAAGGGAAGCAAGCAAAGGAATTGTGTGACACTTAGGAGAGTCACAAACCCTGAACTCAGAGTAATGTTTGCTTTAGCCCCTGAAAATTCAGGAGCCTCTAGATCCAAATGCCAAAACATTCAAGTTGTTGGTGAATCTTGGTTACGATTTTGATACTTTTGGCTGTCTGCTCAAGCAAAGCATCCTTTGAAACCTAGGGTTTCTAAGCCGGTGGTTCTCAATGTGTGGCTGGTCAACAGCATCACCTGGGAAATGGTCAGAGACGTAAATTCTCGTGTCCCCCCATCCTGCTGGATCACAAACTCTGGGATGGGCTCAACACTCTGTGTTGTAGGGGACCTCCACATGGTTCTAACGCACACTGGAGTTCAGGAACCACCGTCTTAGGAGAAGCCAGTCCTAGGTACAACATAGGGTTAGCAAAGATTCCTCCCCCACGAGGGCTTCTCCTGAGGCCCCATGGCCAAAATAAGGATTCCCCATTATGGCCATAAGAAGAACTCCTATGGCTCAACTCCAGGCAGCCGTCCTCAGGAATTTTTCCAATATGACCAGGAGCTCTGAAATTTGAATTCAAAAAAGAAAAACATATAAAAAATTGATTCAACATTCAAGAAATTTTCCTGCTTCAGATTGAGGGTGAAGTAGCTGAAATAGAGAAATTTTCCCCAGAACACTGATCTGTCATTTCTTCATGGAAACTACTGAGATCTTTCAGTGAAACTAAACAATGACTAGGAAGGTTATGGTTAGTCTGATGTGTAAGAGGAGAAAGAAAACACAAAGATAAAGAAAACAAACAAACAAACAGGAGAGAGGGAGAGTAAGGAAGGCAGATAGAAACAGGGACCATCAGTCAGAGGTAGTGAGAGGAGGGGAAAGGAATAGAAGATGCAGAAGGAGAGAAGCAGGTGCCGCTCGGTAGGAAACATACCTGTGGACACTGTGCACGTGTGGCTTTCATAGAAAGGTGTAAGGTTTCTAAAAAGCAAAGAAAATAAAAACAAATCCAACCAATTTAGTAATTTGTCCTAAATTTAATTGATCAGGTCTGATCTCTCTGATGTCTTCCTTCTCCTTTATTTCATCCATGTCTCAAATTCTATGTCCTGCCCTTGTCTAAGGCTTCAGAAACACACCACAATTCAAACTTTCACAAGGTGAACTTTTTAAATCATTTCAACTTCTTCCTTGCCCTTCTGCACAAAATAGATGCCCTACAGTGTTAGCTTATCTTTTGGTGCCTTTCAAAAAAACTTTAAAACACTTTATTCTTAAAAGTACAGTTTTAGATTTACAGATAATTGAACAGATAGTACATAGAGCTCCATACATCCACTACACTGCCTCTCTCCTCTCTCCCAAACCCCGTTTCCCCTATTATTAACACCTTGCATTAGTGTGATACGTTTGTTATAATGAATGAACAATATTGAAACGTTGTTATGAACTACAGTCTCTAGTTTAAGGGTCACACTTTGTGTTGTACAGTTCCATGGGTTTTGACACACATATAGTGACATGTAGCCACCATTATGCACAGAACAGTCTCACTACCCTAAAAATCCTCTGATCATCAGATTAGCTCTTAGTGGCTTTTTAATATATTAACAATTGTCAGAATAACGTAAATTTTTATGATGAAAAATGTTCCACAAGTGCTAAGTTTTGTTAGTCTCACTATTATGATCACTATTAGAAATAATGAAAAAAATGAACCCCTATGTAAATAGAAAAATCGTAGAATTTTAAAGATAAAAAAGATCTGGAAGATTAGGAAATCCCACATTCTTCAAGACTCTGCCCTTCAGTCTCTCAGCTTTCTGTGTCATCTATCTGCCGACTCCGCTGAGGAGAAAGAAAGAAATTGATAAAGAAAAACAAAGCAAAGAACAAATTTGGGTTCTAAGTAGTCCTCTTGAGCCAAATTTAATCACGCATGGATTCTTCTTTATTGTATATTTGCATCAGGAACATAATTACTAGCTAGAGCCTAATTTGAGAATATTCATTACGAATGAAAGATGTCATATCTAAGAACAGAACGGAATTTACTGAGGTTTTACTCTTGGGACATTTGTAGGATTAAGTCAGGACATGCTGTGAGAGTGATAAATAAGTTCTATATATTTTTATTCTCCAAGACCATGGATTTCAGCCACACTTTATACCCATGTACTTTGAAACAATGAAAAACAATTAAACACTGACCTTGAATATTTTGCCCTCAGATTCATTAGTCTTTAAAATATAAATTGAGCAATTTTAATCTAGATGAGTGAAAGACTATGGAGACTTCTAGAATGTCACGTTAGGTCCTTTGGAAGTGAAGAATTGACTTTATAAAGCATTTCTATGCCTTCTCATACCTTGACAATAGTGCTACTGTGACTCTCTTTTAAAGAGGATAATGGCAGGCTTTACTTTGATTTGCACCCTTTTGTTTTTAGTACATTTACTTAATATTTCTCAGTCTTTTGAAAACTTTTATCATTAAGCTCAACCTTCATTTAAATCATCAGACCTATTTGATGAAGGCGACATGAACATTTACTTGCAAACTCCTCAGAAAATTACTAATTTAACCTTCAGATGATCCATTGTAGAACTCAAACTGGATTACCCAGGCCCCTCAAAATGGCTCATAACTATGTGTTTGTACATTTATCTGGGAAGATATTATCTAAGGGTAATTGTTCTTCCCAAATGCTTTCTTTACCTCAAACAGCGATATTCCCAAAGTTTTAATGAAAATGTGGCCAATTTGGTGAAAACCAAGTGATTTGTTTGTTTTAGCATGCCAATGAGATTAAGAAAATAAGTAATTTAATTATTGTTATTGATTATAAAAATCAAAAATTAAGCAAGCTTCTTTGTCCAAAGACATTTCTGCGAGTGAAATCGTCGGAAAAACTGACAGCTAGCTTCCCGTTTTAACCACTAAATCATAAGAAATGTAATACCAGGGGCAAACACTTGAACATTGTCACCTGCACTAGTCCCCAACGGTATCGTCCCATCAGGGCCACAAATCAGGGGAAGGAACCGGAAGAGGGGAGACAGCTGTGCCCTCAGCATCCTTCCTTCCTGGGTCAGAACACGGTCCCAGCTGCTCACTGTCTAGTTTTCTGGGGAAGCAGAGAATTTTTCTGGGGACACGACACATCAGGTGTTAAGGATGTCATCGTTCTTTTTGAAACAAATGTTAGTTCATGTGATGCACTTCTCAGGACATGAGGAGCCGCTTCAAGGGAAGGCAGATCTTCTCCAGGAGCTGACGGTCATCCAGGGAGAGCAGAGTCAAGAGCTGCAGAGGGACAGCCAGCTCCCGCTCTCCCTCTCAGGAACACCTCAGTCCCCAACCCCTCCCGCGCCCACCCCAGCGGTTCCCATTGTATCCTCGGAGACGCCCGAGCATGCGCAGGACGGGCGCTCAAAGCAGCAGAGGGGCCGGCGAGCTGGAGAGCCCCGGAGCGTGTGCACTGGAGGTGGGGTCCCTGGTGTGGACGTGGCTGCCTCGGAGGTTTGTGTGGGGGGGATTGGCGATTTCTGGATCCTTCCTCCAGGATTTTCAGCGCGGGGAGCTCTCCTTTCTGCAGTGTGGAGGAGCGCTGGGCAGGAGCGGCGCCGAGGTAGGCAGTGGGCAGCGGGCTCGGCGTGGAGATCACCGCTGCAGATGGCGGGAGCACAGTGTCAGGGGCGGGGACCGGGGCTGCTGGCGGGCTGCTCCAGGCAGAGGAGCCCAACTTTGTCCCTTGGAGGAGCAGAGGAGTGCTGCCTGGCAGGCCGGTCCCTCTGTCTTGGCGGGGCCCCACCACAGCGGGGCCTCCTGCCCACCCAGCGGAGGTGCAGGGGGCGGCAGGGAGTCGCCTGCTCTCTGCACAAGCCCTTGAGTTCGTGCCACCCGGGACTCCGTCTAGGCCAGGTCGGGATATCTCCCGGTGAACACGGCCCTTCATAAGATGGCCTGTGGTCAGCGCTCCTCTGCCTGACTCTGCTCAGGCTATTGGGCTCCTCATTGCGTTCTTTAAACAAATAAATATTCCTACTTCCTTGGGACCACTTTTATAGAAAAGCCTAATCCCATTAATAGTTTCTGATAATTGACTCTATATTTGCAAGGCGAACTTTGAAGCCTGTGAATTATTGTAAACTGCATTTAATGAAAGGAGCTTTAAACAATCTTTGGTGCAAATTATGTAGCTTCCTAATAATAACTCACATTCTGTTAACATAGACTGATGACTGATCAATTGATGATTGACATACTGTGTAGGGAATTTTGGTATCAGTGGAAAGATTTTTCTTGGCAGTTGGTGATAGAATTAAAATCGGATAAGGAGGAGGTTTTTAGAAGTAGTATGTAGTGTGTGTTTTGTCTCCATATTCATTTACAATTGTAAGAATTTAGATTTGGAAAGCTCATAGAACAGGAATTTTCAAATTTTGATTTGACTGATAGGGTGAGAAGTCAAAAGGCCAAATACGGTAGGATTTCATTTATATGATATTCTAGAAAAGGTAAACCATAGGGAAAGAAAACAGGTCGTTAGTTGCCATTAGTTTTAACATTTAGTTAATCATTTAGTTTAATCATTAGTTTTAATATTTCTGATTAAAAAATACATTTTAATGATAGCATCCTAATTATGCTTTTGGATGATAAAGAATTTAACAACCTATTAAATTCTGCAGTAGGAACAAATGATATGTTGGTTATTAGTGTCTTTGAAGTGTAAGTATTGTTGGTAATGAATATAAATGAGATTTTCGGATTGTGAACTACTGATTTTTTTACTACATCCTGTTGGACATGGCATATTACAAGCTTCAAAAGGCTCTTTAAATTATTGTAGCAGGCTGAAGCTATTAAATTGTAATGTAAGATCTTTATAGTTGAAACAGGCAAAAATACAAAAAGCCATTCATCATTTTATCTTTGTTAAAAAAATAAAGTAAATCTTACCATATACATGAATGACTTTTGGCTAGATAGACCTGAACTTGACAAGATGGACTCATTAGTGTCGGGGGAAGAGGGAGAATCTCCCTCGGCCCTTTTTTTTAAGGTTCTTATGGATGGGCAAATAATTAACAAGACAGGTTAGCAGGAGAAAATAATATCAAGTTTAATAACATGTATACATGGGAGAAAGCAGGGACACTGCGTTTTTTAACACAATAGCAGAAATTTTCGTCTTAAATACCATGTTCAGCCAATGACAAAGGAGGATGTTGGGGGTGGGGGGAGTAAGTTATAGGAGATTACCACTAAAGCACAGTAAACAAGAGTAAGGTTATTATGTAGATTTAAGGCCTCACCTTCTACATTGCTAAGCCTCTAGAAATGAGGCCATCCCCCCCTCTTTCTAAAACAAAGAGGTGTATACCTTTATAAATGGAGATTTTCCTTATAAATGCAAATGATTGTCTGGCAACTCCTGGCAGGGCCATCTAGGGAATGTGGCCAGAGAGACAGAACTTCTGATAAGAGGGGCTTGTTGGTGCCTTTTTTATTGTAACCTCTATCTTACATTATCTTTACAGCCATCATGATAGATCTGTTCCAGGAAGGAGCCACCATGTCAAATTCTTTAGGCAGTTAGTGAGGGAGGTCAAATGTCCCCCAGAGAAAACAATCAAGGTAAAGAGATATATTTTAGGATGGCCAAATCTTGATCTCCCACAGTCCCGCCTTTGAAACTAAAAGTTTCACAGTCTTTTTGAAACTTAAAGAAGTTTTATAGTCTAGAAGCTGAGTTGGTAGATTGTTTTATCTCACCGAACATATTTTTTAGTCTTGATAATAGATCAGTTTAATTAAGTTTATTTTAGAAGGTGGTGATGTAGGTGGGCTCTCAAGGTTATGCCTATATTATGGAAGCAAGCAATCAAGTATTTAATAGAAGTATTTTTATGTAAACAAAAGAAAAACAAGGTTAATGGTTGGAGTAAATTGTAAACCAGTTTTTGAGGTCTGAGGACAGTCAGGTAAGATGATTTGTAGATGTCAGCGTCAAAGTATCTTTTGTAGTTTAAAATGTCTCTGATGGTGTCGCTAGGTCATTTCTTAAGTTTATATCAAGTTTATCAGCTTTAGTTTGTAAGGCTTTAGGAAAAAGGACAGGTTTAGTTTTTAGTGATTTTAAATGAAAATGATGGAAAAAATCAAAAACGTTAGTTTGGACATCTGTAACCAGATATTTTAGGAGACTAGAAGAAATCAGGATCTAGTCTAGTCAATAGATATAAAACAAAAACCTTAAAAGACAATTAACAAAACTAGGATCTAATATGTGTAAATGTATATTGTGGGAGATCAAGATTTGGGCACTCTGAAATCTATCTCTTTACCTTGGTTGTTTTCTCTAGGGACATTTGACCTCCCCCACTAACTGCCTAAAAAATTTGACATGGTGGCTCCTTCCTGGAACAGATCTATCATGATGGCTGTAAAGATAATGTAGGATGGAGGTTACAATAGGAAAGGCACCAACAAGCCCCTCTTATCAGAAGTTCTGTCTCTCTGGCTACATTCTCTAGATGGCCCTGCCAGGAGTTGCCAGAAAATCATTTACATTTATAAGGGAAATCTCCATTTGTAAAGGTATCTCCCTCTCTATTTTGGGAAGAGGGGGAGATGGCCTCATTTCTAGAGGCTTATCAATGTGGAAGCTGAGGCCTTAAATCTGCATAATAACCTTACTCTTGTTTACTGTGCTTTAGTGGTAATCTCCTATAACTGACTCCCCCCACCCCCAACATCCTCCTTTGTCATTGGCTGAATGTGGTATTTAAGACGAGAATTTCTGTTATTGTGTTGAGAAACGCAGTGTCCCTGCTTTCTCCCATGTATACATGTTATTAAACTTGGTATTATTTTCTCTGGCTAACCTGTCTTGTTAATTATTTGGCCAGCCATAAGAACCTTAAGGAAAAGGGCAGAGGGAGATTCCCCCTCTTCCCCTGACAGTTTTGGCGTAGTTGCCAGGAGCCACACTGGTTGGCAAGTTGCCTTCTCTGGCTGGAAGACCTGCCTTCTCCCTGGATTACTGCAGATGGTGTGATATGGGAACGCCTGATGAAAGCCGGCAAAAGGTAAGACCTCTTACCACGTCAGCCTCCCGGAATCTCTATCTGCGGAAGTAAATGGTGAGAATTTTTTCTCTTTCTAAATTTAGGTTGGCAGGAGAATATATTTGGGAAACTAGTTTCTTGTGCTTTTAGTTACTCTTGGTTTAAATTTGGTAGAGTACTCTTGGTTTTGATCTTGATCCCTTTTCCTCCCAGAGATAGTCTGTTTTTCTCTTTTGTCTGTGTCTTTTGTCATAAGAAGGAAATACCATAGGGTAGGACGCAGGCATAGGCCCTATAAGCCTACTGTCTGGGCCGGCCCCACAGACTGGTGAGTTTGCGGGTCTCACCAGACTGGCGTCTATTTAGACAAACTTTGCTGTGGGTTAATATGCACATGAAGTGAAGGTCATTGCCAAGGGTATCTTGGAAGCCTAAAAGGCCGCAAATTTGGTGGGCACGGGTCGAGAAGTTAAGAGCCAATAGGGCGCACGCCACTTTCAGAAGACTCCCGTGACAGGATAAGTTGGGTCACGGAACAGGGTAGATGACACAGGTCCCCCACCAACTGCAAGAAAATGTCCGTGCAACGACGAGGTACTCTGTAAAGCACACAGTCCCCAACCCCGCGGCACCTCCCCCGCTAGGTATTATTCTGGCTCCAAGAGACCTAAGGCGTGGCTAAAGCCGTCATTGTGCATATAAGAAAAAAAAAAAAATCGGATGAGGTTTTTCCTTCTGTCTTGTTCTGTGTCCTGAGAAAACTTGGCTTTGTGACCAGTGAGAATATTCTCCTTGGTCTCCACCATACAGAAGGTGCATTTACCAGAGTGCACCTTGGTGGGCAGTCGAGTAGACTGGGGTTCCGAGCTGCTTTTGTCCGGCTGTGCCAAGCTCTCAGGGGAGTGTGTCATAAAGGGCCCAGTCCATAAGGGCTTTTGTCGTCTTTACCTTTGTTGCTTGTTAGTGCTGGAAAAATTCCATTCCAGTATCGCCTGCCTGGTGTCACAGATTAGCGGGTCTGTGACTGGAGGCGTCCCACACTATTGTGGAGACCGGAGACACCGTTTTCACTACACCATCCTTACCGCCTGTGCAACGAAGGTCTTGACTTTCTCTGAACATCTTTGGGAGTGAATTCTGTGGATCATGGGGGCTACATCATCTGCGCCCTCACCAGGGACGCCTCTTGTGTCCATGGTAAAGATTTATTCTAAGTGTGGAAAGTTACCTCCGGGTCTTTCCTTAAAAAGGCTTATTGGATCGAGTCACTATTGGAATAAATATACAAATGAAGATCCTACTCTTCAATGGCCAGACGACAGATCCTTTGAATTGGAAAAACTTCTAAATTGGGGGAAAAAATATGTTTTGAGAGCTCTCACATAATTATTTATTTGATACCTAACAAAAGCCCAGAAAAAGATAGGGAAAAATATGACTAGCCTTAAGACCTTGACTCAGGTTACAATTGAATTGAGAACATGTAAACGTGTAAGTGTTGATAAGATTATAAAGGTTGGAATGTTTAATCTAATTTTATATAAAGAGGTTTTAAAATTTCTGACTGAGAATGTTTCCCTTGTCCAAAATTAGAAGACCAAGACCTATTGATAAAAATCTTAATGATAACTATGTTTAGAGGTATAAGAGATGATGAAATTTACACGAAATTTTGTAGAAAAAAAACTGATGTTATTTCTATTACATAACTGGTTAACAAAAATAGTAATTTAAACGATGGCTAATTTTATCTAATGTCTTATGTAGTCTTATAGGCAATCTAAATAATTATTGGGAATAAGTAACTAAATAGTTGTGAAAAAGATGAATGTTGGATGAACTTTAAACAATAATTATGTGTTATGGTGGTTACAGCTTCCAAACTCTTTGGTGACTTCAAACTTTAGAGTTTTGCTAAATTTTATGAAAAAAATTAACTGAGCATCATCATTTCCAAATAAGATAAGATATTAGACATTGATTGCTAAACTTATGTTTGTCTACTTTTGGCTTTTCATCACAGGAAAACTAAAAAGTGTTTTGGGTCTATTGGTAAACATGTGTTTTATTAAAAGATTGTACTATAAAGTAACATGTTTCCAGAAATGATGAAGTAAGTGTTCATAAATTTTCCAAGCCACAAGATACTAATGTAAAAGAAAGTTTATAATGGTTTACTTAGTTTTTACTTACAAATTAAGGTTTCTAAAGGTTAAAATTTCTAATTAATATATGTGATTGAAGCTACTAAAAAATTAAGAAAAATATGTCTGTATACAAGGAAAGTAAGATGCATAAAGAAGGTACAAAGAATGGAAATATTTTGTTTGATTGATTAAGAAAGATAAATTTGTCCTCAAGTACTAGGAGGGAAAAGAAAGACATGGGACAAATTCTGAATGTAAAAGAAAGTTATAGGTTTGTGAAAGAGGAATTCTGGAAGAAAAGTTATATGCATGGTCAAGTTGGTTAACATTAAAATAAATTTAATTAAGTAAATGAGTTTTAATAGCAGAAGTAAGCTGGTACAAAATTAAAATTTGGTCTTCTCTCTCTCAAAAGGATAATTTGCTTAAACTTGATAAAGAGGTTACAAAACATTTTTCTTTACGTTTGGGTAAGTCTACCTAAAAGACAGAAAGGAAAAAAAAACTGTTAATTTCCTGTGTTCAAAAGACTGAGGTTTCTCTATTCAGGCTTTTTGGACTGTTAATGCTCTGTTTGCTTTGACTATTTATATTTTTGACAAGCTTCCCCAAAATTCATATCTTAAATAAAGTCTTTTTTTACTGTTTTTCTTTGAGAATTTTCAAAGGGCCCTGAAACTTCTCAAAGAAATTTGATCTCTTCCTATAAGGAGGAAGACAAAGAAATTTGCTCTCTACCTATAAGGAGGAAGATACTAAACTTATTAGGCTTATTCAGTATGTTAAAATACATGGAAAGCATTGTCAGACAAATGATGATAAGTCTGCATAGGTGGTATTATGTGGGCAAATGTTATTGACATAGGTGTTTTAAAATTGTATAACATTACTGAAATTCTGATCTGTCCTGGTTATCAATCATAATTCTGGTTATTTTAAAGTGTTGTATGTCACAAAATTAACCAAATTTCTCTGTCAATTGCCATTTTGAGGTCTTGTTGTTTACAGACTTATTTCTTTGCTCTAATGCTTTTGTGAAATGTTTAAACTTCAGAAAAATTCATAGAAAGGACTCTGACATTTACACTGAAGTACAGGTTTCTGATAAACTTTCTGATCATAAAACTGAACTGGGTAAGAAATTACAGAAATCTGATGGAAAGACTGATAACTTCATGAAGCTGCTAACAGAAAGATTGGGATCAAGAATGGATTACACAGGACTGAATGAACTGATAAGGATAATTATAACTTTTATGATTTTTCGTTTGAAGTATTGCTGAATTTTTAATGTTTTGTTTTTTCAGATTTAAGGAAAACTTTTTCTCTTTTCTCCTGAGCTAGCTATGATTTATAGCAATTTGGTAAATGATACTTTTGTAAATAAAATTGAAATATTTTTCTTTTCCTCGCTACCTGATCCCTCGAATTTAGAAACTCTTAGTAAGTGAGTATTGCTGTTTTCATGGCAATATAGTTATTTGCATATGTTCAATAAGAATCTGTTCTCCTTATAACAGGACACAATTGGAAACACTGGTTATATTACCAAGGCTGTGACTGGAATATCATATTTGCAATATAATATAACCATACAACTATTGAGGAATGAAGGTTGGACTTTATGGAATAAAGCCACGTGGAAGTATTGGCCTGGTACCTTATGTTCCAAGCAGCATTTACCAGGATAAGTAAAGAATGTCATTTATCTGGCAGGTACAATGAACCTCGAAATATTTTGGGGGAACCTCTGAGGAGAGGAATTCACCCAAATCTGTCGGTATTGCAGGCAAAGTCTGATGACAAAATCCTTGGCTTGGCTTTCCTCCACTCGAGGCCTTTGAAGTTCAATCTGAGATTCCTTATAAAAAGTTCCAGCAAAGCAGATTTAAAAGAGCCTATGTGATCAACTGCTATTCTTGCTGTACTTATGTAAATAATTGGGCCAATTCTATTGGAACTAAACTTATTTTGCAAAATAGTTAGTTTTAATTTGGCTATCTTAATGAAAATGAGGGTTATTTTAGAGAGAAAAATTATATTTCAGTAAAAACTATTTCATTATAAATTTGAGGATATTAGATCCTAGTTTTGTTAATTGTCTTTTGAGGTTGTTGTTTTATATCTGTCGCCTAGACTGGATCCTGATATCTTCCAGTCTCCTGAAATATCTGGCTACAGATGTCCAAACTAACGTTTTTGATTTTTTCCATCATTTTCATTTGAAATCACTGAAAACTGAACCTGCCCTTTTTCCTGAAGCCTTACAAACTGAAGGTGATGGACTTGATATAAACTTAAGAGATGACCTGACTACACCATCAGAGACATTTTAAACTGCAAAAGATACTTTGACGCTGACATCTAAAAATCATCTTAACTGGCTGTCCTCTGACCTCAGAAACTGGTTTACAATTTACTCCAACCATTAATCTTGTTTTTCTTTTGTTTACATAGAAATGCTTCTATTAAATACTTGATTGCTTGCTTCCATAATATAGGCGTAACCTTCAGAGCCCACCTGCATCACCACCTTCCAAAATGAACTTAATTGAGCTGATCTATTATCAGGACTAAGAAATGTGTTCAGTGAGATGAAACAATCTACCAACTCAGATTCTGTACTATGAAACTTCTTTAAGTTTCAAAAGGACTGTGAAACTTGTAGTTTCAAAGGCGGGACTGTGGGATATCAAGATTTGGCCACCCTGAAATCTATCTCTTTACCTTGGTTGTTTTCTCTAGGGACATTTGACCTCCCCCACTAACTGCCTAAAGAATTTGACATGGTGGCTCCTTCCTGGAACAGATCTATCATGATGGCTGTAAAGATAATGTAAGCTGGAGGTTACAATAGGAAAGGCACCAACAAGCCCCTCTTATCAGAAGTTCTGTCTCTCTGGCCACATTCTCTGGATGGCCCTGCCAGGAGTTGCCAGACAATCATTTACATTTATAAGGGAAATCTCCATTTGTAAAGGTATCTCCCTCTCTATTTTGGGAAGAGGGGGAGATGGCCTCATTTCTAGAGGCTTATCAATGTGGAAGCTGAGGCCTTAAATCTGCATAATAACCTTACTCTTGTTTACTGTGCTTTAGTGGTAATCTCCTGTAACTGACTCCCCCCACCCCCAAAATCCTCCTTTGTCATTGGCTGAACATGGTATTTAAGACGAGAATTTCTGCTATTGTGTTGAGAAACAGCAGTGTCCTTGCTTTCTCCCATGTATACATGTTATTAAACTTGGTATTATTTTCTCCGGCTAACCTGTCTTGCTAATTATTTGGCCAGCCATAAGAACCGTAAGGAAAAGGGCCGAAGGAGATTCTCCCTATTCCCCGGACAATATTATAGTTTTTATTGAAATATAATTCTTTTTAAAAATCACCCTCATTTTTATCAAAGATAGTCAAATTAAAACTAACTAGTTTGTAAAATAAGTCTAGTTCTAGTAGAGTTGGCCCAATTATTTATATGAGTATAGTAAGAATAGTAATTGATCACATAGACTCTTTTAAATCTGCTTTGTTGGAACTTTTTATAAGGAATTTCAGATTTAACTTTAAAGGCCTCTCTAGACCAGGAAAGCCAAGCCAAGGATTTTGTCATCAGACTTTGTCTGTAATATCTATAGATTTGGGTGAATTTTTTTTTGAGGTTTTTCTAAAATATTTTGAGGTTTTTTGTACTTGTCAGATAAGTGACATTTTTTATTTATCTTGGTAAGTGTTGTTTGGAACATAAGGTACTAGGCCAATATTTTTATGTGGCTTTATTTTATAAAGTCTAATTTTTATTTTTCAGAAGCTGTATGGTTATATCGTAAATATGATGTTTTAGTCACAGCCTTGGTAATATAACTAGTGTTTTTAATTGTGTCTTGTTATAAGGAGAACAGATTTTTTATTGAACTTATGTAAATAACTATATTGCCATGAAAAAAACAATATTTACTCACTAAGAGTTTTTAAATTTTGGAGGGATCAGGTAGAGAGAAAAAGAGAAATATTTTAATTTTGCTTATAAAAGTATCATTTATTAAATTGTTATGTCATAGATGGCTCTGGAGAAAAGAAAAAGTTTTCTTTAAATCTGAGAAAAAAATACATTAAAAATTTAACAATATTTTAAATGAAAACTCATAAAAATTATAATCATCTTTATCAGTTTATTTAGTCTTGTGTAATCTATTCTTGATCTCAATCTTTTTGTTAGCAGCTTTATGAAGTTATCAGTCTCTCTAACAGATTTCTGTAATTTCTTACCCAATTCAGTTTTATGATCAGAAAGTTTATCAGAAACCTGTACTCCAGTGTAAATGTCAGTCTTTTTT
Source organism: Diceros bicornis minor (assembly GCF_020826845.1). Taxonomy (NCBI): domain Eukaryota; kingdom Metazoa; phylum Chordata; class Mammalia; order Perissodactyla; family Rhinocerotidae; genus Diceros; species Diceros bicornis. The sequence goes on from NW_026690890.1 coordinate 531,004, forward strand.
ATGAATTTTTTTGAAGTTGAAACATTTTGCAAAAGCATTAGAGCAATGAAATGTCTGCAAACAACAAGACCTCAAAATGGCAATTGACAGAGAAATTTGGTTAATTTTGTGACATATAACACTTTAAAATAAAAATAACCAAAATTATGACTGATAACCAGTACAGATTAGAATTTTAGTAATGTTATCCAATTTTGAAACACCTATATCAATAACATTTACCCACATAATACCACCTAAGCAGGCTTATCATCACTTGTCTGACAATGCTTTTCATGTAATTTAACATGCTGAATAAGCGTAATAAGTTTAGTATCTTTTTCTTTATAGGTAGAGGCAAATTTTTTTGTCTTCTTCCTTATAGGAAGAGAGCAAATTTTTTTGAGAAGTTTTAGGGCCCTTTGAAAATTTCCAAACAAAAAAAGGAAAAAAAAGACTTTATTTAAGATATGAATTTTGGAGAGCTTGTCAAAAATATAAAAAATCAAAGCAAACAGAGCATTAACAGTCCGAAAAGCCTGAATAGAGAGACCTCAGTCTTTTGAACACAGGAAATTAACAGTTTTTTTTTTCTTTCTGTCTTTTAGGTAGACTTACCCAAAGGTAAGGAAAAATCTTTTGTAACCTCTTTATCAAGTTTAAACAAATTATCTATTTAAGAGACAGAAGACCAAATTTTAATTTTGTACCAGCTTATTTCTGCTATTAAAACTCATTTACTTAATTAAATTTATTTTAATGTTAGCCAACTTGACCATGCAAAAACTCCTTTTTTAGAATTTCTCTTCCACACATTTTATAACTTTCTTTTTACATTCAGAATTTGTCCCATGTGTTTTTTTTTCTTCTTAGTACTTGAGGACAAATTTATTTTTCTTAATCAACCAAACAAAACATTTCCATTTTTTGTACGTTTATACATCTTATTTTTTTTGTACACAGACATATTTTTTTTAATTTTTTAGTAGCTTCAATCACATATATTTATTAGAAATTTTAACCTTTAGAAACCTTAATTTGTAAGTAAAAACTAAGTAAACCATTATAAACTTTTTTTTACATTAGTATCTTGTGGCTTGGAAAATTTATAAACACATTATAACTTCTAGAAATATGTTATTTTATAGTATAATCTTTTAATAAAACACATGTTTACCAATAGACCCAAAACACCTTTTAGTTTTCTTGTAATGAATAGCCAAAAGTGGACAAATGTAAGTTTAGCAATCAATGTCTAATATCTTATCTTATTTGGAAATGATGATACTCAGAGAATTTTTATCATAAATTTTAGCAAAACTCTAAAGTTTTAGGTCATCAAAAATAGTTTGGAAGTTGTAACCACCATAACACATAATTGTTTAAAGTTTATCCAACATTCATCCTTTTTACAACTATTTAATTACTTATTCCCAATAATTTTTTAGATTGCCTACGAGACTTTATAAGACTTCAGATAAAATTAGCCGTCATTTAAATTATTATTTTTGTTAACCAGTTCTGTAATAGAAATAACATCAGTTTTTTGTACAAAAGTTCATGTAAATTTCATCACCTCTTATACCTTTAAACATAGTTATCATTAAGATTTTTATCAATAGGTCTTGGTCTTCTAATTTTGGACAAGGGAAGCATTCCCAGTCTGACATTTTAAAACATACACAGGCAAAGTTGATGTAACCTCTTTATATAAAATTAGCTCAAACATTTTAACCTTTATAATCTTATCAACACTTATACTTTTACATGTTCTCAATTTAATTGTAATCTGAGTCAAGGTCTTAAGGCTAGTTAAATTTTTCCCTTCTTTTTTTTTCACCTTTTCTTAGGTACCAAATAAATAATTATGTGAGAGCTCTCAAAACATTTCTTTTTTTTTCTCCAATTTAGAAGTTATTCCAATTTAAAGGATCTAGTAGGATCTTCATTTGTATATTTATTCCAATAGTGACTCGATCCAATAAGACTTTTTAAGGAAAGACCCGGAGGTAACTTTACACGCTTAGAATAAATCTTTATCATGGACGCAAGAGGCGTCCCTGGTGAGGGTGCAGATGATGTAGCCCCCATGATCCACAGAATTCACTCCCAAAGATGTTCAGAGAAAGTCAAGACCTTCGTTGCACAGGCGGTAAGGATGGTGTAGTGAAAACGGTGTCTCCGGTCTCCCACAATAGTGTGGGACGCCTCCAGTCACAGACCCACTAATCTGTGACACCGGGCAGGCGATACTAGGATGTGATTTTTCCAGCACTAACAAGCAACGAAGGTGAAGACGACAAAAGCCCTTATGGACTGGGCCCTTTATGACAAACTCCCCTGAGAGCTTGGCACAGATGGACAAAGAGAGAGTTCGGTTCGCAGTCTACTCGACTGGCCACCAAGGGGCATCCCGGTAAGTGCACCTTCCATATGGTGGAGACCAAGGAGAATATTCTCACTGGTCACAAAGCCAAGTTTTCTCAGGACACAGAACAAGACAGAAGGAAAAACCTCATCCGGTTTTGTTCTTATGTGCACAATGACAGCTTTAACCAAGTCTTCGGTCTCTTGGAGCCAGAATAATACCTGGGGGGGAGGTGCCACGGGGTTGGGGACTGTGTGCTTTACGGAATACCTCGTCGTTGCACGGACATTTTCTTGCAGTTCGCGGGGGACCGGTGTCATCTACCCTGTTCCGTGACCCAACTTATCCTGTCACGGGAGTCTTCTGAAAGTGGCGAGCGCCCTAATGGCTCTTAACTGCTCGACCCATGCCCACCAAATTTGCGGCCTTTTTGGCTTCCAAGATGCCCTTGGCAGTGACCTTCACTTCATGTGCATATTAACCCACAGCAAAGTTTGTAGATGCCAGTCTGGTGAGACCCGCAAACTCACCAGTCTGTGGGGCCGGCCCGGACAGCAGGCTTATAGGGCTTATGCCTGCGTCCTACTCTATGGTATTTCCTTCTTATGACAAAAGACACAGACAAAAGAGAAAAACAGAGACTATCTCTGGCAGGAAAAGGGATCAGATCAAAACCAAGAGTACTGTACCAAATTTAAATCAAGAGTCACTAAAAGCACAAGAACCTAGTTTCCCAAATATTTTCTCCTGCCAATCTAAATTTAGAAAGAGAAAAAATTCTCACCACTTCCCTCCACCGGACTCTGCAGAGAGAGATTCTGGGAGGCTGACGTGGTAAGAAGTCTCACCTTTTGCCGGCTTTCTTCAGGCGTTCCCGTATCTCATCATCGGCAGTAGTCCAGGGAGAAGGCAGGTCTTCCAGCCAGAGAAGGCAACTTGCCAGCCAGTGTGGCTCCTGGCGACCACGCCAAAACTGTCGGGGAAAGAGGGAGAATCTCCCTCTGCCCTTTTCTTTAACGTTCTTATGGCTGGGCAAATAATTAGCAAGACATGTTAGCAGGAGAAAATAATATCAAGTTTAATAACATGTATACATGGGAGAAAGCAGGGACATTGCGTTTTTTAACACGCTAGCAGAAATTTTCGTCTTAAATACCATGTTCAGCCAATGACAAAGGAGGATGTTGGGGGTGGGGGGAGTCAGTTACAGGAGATTACCACTAAAGCACAGTAAACAAGAGTAAGGTTATTATGTAGATTTAAGGCCTCACCTTCTACATTGATAAGCCTCTAGAAATGAGGCCAACCCCCCTTCTTCCAAAACAGAGAGATACCTTTATAGATGGAGATTTCCCTTATAAAGGTAAATGATTGTCCTGCAACTCCTCACAGGGCCATCTAGAGAATGTGGCCAGAGAGACAGAACTTCTGATAAGAGAGGTTTGCTGGTGCCTTTTCTATTGTAACCTCTATCTTACATTATCTTTATAGCCATCATGATAGATCTGTTCCAGGAAGGAGCCACCATGTCAAATTTTTTAGGCAGTTAGTGAGGGAGGTCAAATGTCCCTCAGAGAAAACAATCAAGGTAAAGAGATATATTTTAGGATGGCCAAATCTTGATCTCCCACATTAGTATGGTGAATTTGTTTTGGAATGTTAAAATGGGAAAGGACATATGTGTTACCTGAGGGTGACCCAAGTCAATATGGTGGGTTTTGCTGTTTATATGCTCTTTCTGAGTTACAATCTTGATTATAAACAGCTAGTCATAGATGTACCAATAAATTTGGACCATTTTATGTATCAATATTTTAAGATGTCCTATTTCCCTGATAGTTTCTGATTTCAGGGTGTCTGGGAAAAACAGTTTCTCAACATAGGTAAATTGGAATATAATTTTTGATTGTTGACTTATTGAATCATAGAATTGTGGAATTGGAAATAATTTTAGTGGTTGTAGAGACTAATCTCTTCATTTTCCAGGAAATGGAAAGTGAGGTTTCTCAAGTTAAGTCATCCATAGTCTGACTGCTACTTAGTGGCAGAGTTGGAACTAAATGCTCAGATGCTTGTCTTCAGATTCCTAGTACAGTGCTGTCTGTGCTATGTACTATTAAGTAGACAAACCAATGAGTTACCTTCCCAGATCATATATGTAGCCAACAGCGTTGATTCTTTCCCATATGCATTTTTTCCTTTCTCTTTTAAATAACTACTAACCACAATTAATTCATTCCTCTACCATGTTTAATGAATATACTTGTATGTGTCTCTCCTCGAGCACACGTGGACTCCTTAGAATGGACACCTGCCTGTGAGTGGATTGCTGGGCCAGAGGCTGATATGAATCTGCAACTTGATGAATTGCAGCCAAATCACCCTCTGAATTTTTTAACAATTTCCATCCCGCCAACAGTGTCTGAGTCATCCTTGCCCTGGGAATTGTCAGATGGGCATTGTCAGATTTTTACATTTTTGCCAATCTGATGGGTGAGAAATGATGTATTTGTTTTTCTCTTTGTTCGTTAGTTTTGACAAATGCATAGAGCTATGCAACTACCAAAATCAAGACACAGAACAGTTCCAGCACCCAGAACTCCCTTGAGCTGCTCTTTTGTAGTCAACTCTTCCCCCACCCTTAACCCCTGGTGGCTAATGATCTGTTGTCTTCCCCTATGGTTTGTCTTTTCTAGAATATCATATAAATGGAATCCTACAGTATTCAGCATTTTGAGTAGTTTCTTTCATTTAGTGCAATACGTATATTTGAGTGTTCATCCATGTTGATAACTGTATCAGCAGTTCCTTCTGTTTTATTGCTGAATGTAGTATCCATTGTATGAATTTACCACAGTTTATCCACCCACCAGTTGAAGGACGTTTCAGTTATTTTCGGTTTTGTCTTTTTTGACTGAAAAAAACTACTCTAAATCTTTGCAAACATGTTTTTGTGTGAACATTAGTCTTCTTCTCTTGGGTAAGCACCTAGAAGTGAAATTGCTGGGTCACATGGTATGTGTATGTTTAACTTTATTTTAAAAACTCTTTGTGGTAGCAAAGTCATGGCCCACAAAGATGTCCTAATCCCTGAACCTGGGAATACTTTAGTTTACTTGGCAAAGGTGAATTAAATTTGCAGTTGGAAATAAGGTTGCTGATCAACTGCCTTTAAAATAGGGAGAGTACCCTGGATTATCCAGGTGGGCCTAGCACATCACAAAGGCCCTTAAAAGGGAAAGAGAAACAGTAGAGTAGAAAAAAGATGCAACAATGGAAGCAGGGCCAGAGAGATGCAGAGTTCTTGGTTTTGAGGGTGGAGGAGGGGCGCCATAGGCTAAGGAATGTGGTGTTCTCTAGAAGCTTGAAAGGGCTAGGAAATGGATTAACCTTGATAGTCCCCCCAAAAGAACCTAGTTCTGCCAACACCTTGATTTTAGCCCAAGGAGACCCATGTCAGACTGCTAACCTACAGAACTGTAAAACTATAAATCTGAGTTGTTTTAAGCCATGAAATTTGTGCTAATTTGTTACAGCAGCATAACAAACTCCACGTTAAAACTGTTTTTCCAGGGGCTGGCCCCGTGGCTTAGTGGTTAAGTGCATCTGCTCCGCTGTTGGCGACCCGGGTTCGGATTGAGGGTGCACACTGACGCACCGCTTCTCCAGCCATGCTGAGGCCGGGTCCCACATACAGCAACTAGAAGAATGTGCAACTATGACATACAACTATGTACTGGGGCTTTGGAGAGAAAAAAATGGAGGAGGATTGGCAATAGATGTTAGCTCAGAGCTGGTCTTCCTCAGCAAAAAGAGGAGGATTAGCATGGATGTTAGCTCAGGGCTGATCTTCCTCACAAAAAAGTAAATAAACAAAACTGTTTTCCAAAGAGGCTGAACCATTTTGTGTTCCCACCAGCAATGTAGGAGTGTTCTAGTTACTTTCCATCCTCATTAACACTTGGTATGCTCAACCTCTTTAATTCTAGTCATTCTAATAGGTACATAGCAGGATCTCAATGTGGTTTTTATGTGCATCTTTCTCACGATTAATGACGTTGAGCATCTTTTCATGTGCTTATTTGTCATCTGCGTATCTTCTTTGGTGAAGTGTCCAAATCTGTGACCATTTTAAACTTGGATTTTCTTATTGCCGAGTTTTGAGAGTTCTTTATAGTCCTGTCAGATATGTGATTTGCAAAGGTCTTCTCCCAGTCTGTGGCTTGCCTTCTCCATCCTCTCACCAGTGTCTTTGGAAGGTCTGTGTAACATAACTCAAGAGGTTTCACATGACTTTATTTTCATTCATTGAGAAACAGAGTGAGGTTGGAGCACCTGAGTCCAATCAGACCTTGATCAGAGTTGGGGCTGGGTCTCACTTTTAGTAAACCCAGCCCTTCCACTTTCCCTGTTCCTGTTTGCTGTGCTCCCCTCCCCGGCACAGGCATCTTGTTCTAAGTCTGGTAGATTTCTGTCTCCTCAAGTTTGGGAACCCATAGACAATTCAGCTACATGCTTCAGACATCTCAGCACAGCTCTCCAGCCTCCTACCTGATATTGCTTCACAATATGGAAAATTCCCTGAAGATCAGACTAACGGTATGTTGGACTTAGGCCACTTCCACCACTTCTGGAGGTTTCATTTTGTTTTGTGGAAGCTTTTGGCCTAGTTCCCCAGATTTCTGTGTGGCACCAAAACTTAACACAGGTGCTGTGAGAAAGAGCAGTTGTATGTCTGAAAGCTCTCAGGTTTCATCTGCCACACCAGTCCTGCAGAATCACTACAAGTTTGGTTAACTTCTCTTTTCCTTAGCCGAGGATCTGACTGAGCAAGCCAGATCCTCGGCAACCACCCAGAATCAGAAAACGCCTGCAGGGCTCACATAAAAATCTTTTTATTCTTTCTGGAATTTTAGTTGGTTGATTCTGAAGTTCTCCAATGCTCTAAAAATATATTTATAATTTATCTGGCTTTGTCCAGTTTTGCAGCGAGTATTTTCCTGTCCTGGTCTACTCTAAAACAGAAGTTTCCTTGTCATTAGTTTTTAACTCCATCAGTTATACATTGTCAATATTATGATTGTTTGGAAAAATCATGCTTTCAATGATTTATTCAGACGTTTACCCTTTTTTATCCTCAAGATCCATTTTTACCTCTTACCATTTCTTCTATCAGTTTGTTTCTTTTTTTTTTGTGGGGAAGATCTGCCCTGAGCTAACATCCATGCTAATCCTCCTCTTTTTGCTGAGGAAGACCGGCTCTGAGCTAACATCTATTGCCAATCCTCCTCTTTTTTTTTTTTTTTTTTTTTTTTGTGAGGAGATCAGCCCGGTGTTAACATCCGCCAATCCTCCTCTTTTTTTTGCTGAGGAAGACGGCCCTGGGCTAACATCTGTGCCCATCTTCCTCCACTTTATATGGGACGTCGCCACAGCATGGCTTGCCAAGCAGTGCATCGGTGCGCGCCCGGGATCCGAACCAGCGAACCCCGGGCCGCTGCAGCGGAGCGCGCGCACTTAACCGCTTGCGCCACCGGGCCGGCCCCTCCTCCTCCTTTTTTTTTTACCCCCAAAGCCCCAGTAGATAGTTGTATGTTATAGTTAACACAGTCTTATAGTTGCTGTATGTGGGACACGGCCTCAGCATGGCCGGAGAAGCAGTGCATCAGTGCGCACCCAGGATCTCAACCCGGGTCACCAGTAACCGAGCGCGCACACTTAACTTCTTAGCCACGGGGCCCGCCCAGTTTCTTTCTTTTTAAAGTACATTCTTTTTTACTTTTTAAGTCTTTTCCTTGAGGAAGATTAGCCCTGGGCTAAGATCTATGCCAGTCTTCCTCTATTTTGTACGTGGGTCATCACCATAGCATGGCTGATGAATGGTGCAGATCCCCTCCTGGGATCCAAACCCACGAACCCAGGCCTTGGAAGCGGAGTGTGCTGAACTTAAACCACTACGCCAGGTGGCTGACCCCCTTTAAAGTACATTCTTTAGGAATTCCTTAATGAGCATTTGTTCGTGGTAATACCCTTAGTAAATGTTTGCATAAAAATGTCTTTAAGTCACCCTAGTTATTGAGATATGGTTTGATTGGGTATACACTGGAAGTTATTTTCTCTCTGTACCTTGAAGATTTAATCCAACTCTCTCTTGCCTTCCATTGTTAAGTAATGTATCATAGGTCTAAATGTAAGTCTCTGTAAGTGTTCTGTTCCTCTGAGGGGCTTTGAGTATCTTCTTTTGTGTTTAGTGCTCTTTGGTTTCTCTGAATGGATCTGGCTCTAGATTTTTTTTTTTTTAATATTGCTTGAGATGTATACAGCTGCCTGAATCTAGAGTAGAAGTCTTTTACCAATTTTGGAAATTTCTGTTATTATATCTGAATATTCCTTTAAATCATATATATATATACTTATATTATTTAATTCAAATATACACATATACACATTCAATATATATTCATTAAATATATATTTATATTATTTAATTCAATATATATTATTCAATATAGTGACTTTTATTATTGAAAAAATATACGAGTATTATTTATATATATAGTTTCCTTTACTTGACCAAACTCAAGCCAGTCTCCTTTGAGCCTATAATAACTTGGCCTATAATAACTACAGTCTCTCAGCACAAATGGTTTCACACCTCCACACATATTATAAGACTTAAACACTTCCACAGTTTCTAACAGCTCAAATCAACATCCTTAGGATGACCCCTGTCCCCTTAAAGTGCCTGCCTGAGAAAGCTCAAGGCAGCCAAAAGAATTGACTATTTGTTCTGGCCAACACTTGATCATTGTCCCCTGACATCCCTTTCTTAGAGCATTTACCCAAAAGTGCTTAGAACTGTGAATCTTTCCTCTGTCCTTTAGAGTTGTAGGTGTGTCTGCTATAACTCAGGAGTGCATTTCTCAAGGTCCTGAGAGCCATTCCTTGAGATGAGGACAGGTTGTCTGTCTCTCAGATGCTGTGAGAGGAGAGAAGTGAAACTTTGATTATTTCCAACTAGCAGACACAACTGGCCAGATCACACTACACTGACCAACATTCTGTAACTTTTCCCTCCCTGACTCTACTGAGCCCCTGCTCACCCCTCTGCCTGCTCCCTCATTCTCCCTTTCAAATGCCCAGTCACATCTGTACAAATCAAATTGAGTTCAGTTCATCCTGTTCCTACTTCCCTATTGCAGTGGTATATGCCTGATTAAAATCTGTCCTGACCACTTTAACTAGAGTCTGGCTTTGTGTATACTCCACATTTAACACACATACAGATAATCTCACGCATATGCCTAGATACGCATATACAAACGTAACCATGGGCCCTCCAGGACCAGTTCAACTGACCCCATCTTATGAACAGAGTAGTTAAGAGTTTTCTTTCAGGAACTGAGACCCCTCTTCCAGTTCAGACCAGTTGGGACCACCAACTCATCAACTGGGAGTTCACAAATGCTTTATATGTGACCTTTATGACATCAAGGAGCTAAAAACTCCATTCTCCGATCATGGTAACACTGCCAATTTGTGAACACACATCTGATGAAGAGCTGCAAAGCTTGACTTTGCTTGCGAAGATCATCAATTACCTCACTTCTCCTTACTTCCAATCATGTACCTCCACACGTCAGAACACCCTGCCCTTCATCCCATAAATTGTGCCCCAAGACCTGGATCAGGGAGACAGATCTGAGACAGACACATGCCCCCGTCTCCTTGCAGATCAATCTCACAAAATAAAGTTACACTTCATTTCCCAAAAGCTGATGCCAGAATAATTGGCTTTTTTAATGTGCATTGGGCAACAGAACCCCAATATTGTGCAGTAACATCAATACATGTATATACACTTACTGGTTGTTTTATTTTTTTTTTTGTCCTCTTTGCTTAAGAGGAGTCACCCTGAGCTAACATCTGTTGCCAATCTTTTTGCTAAGGAAGATTCACCCTGAGCTAACACCTGTGTCAACCTTCCTCTATTTTGTATGCCGGTTGCCACCACAGCGTGGCCACTGGTGAGTGGTGTAGGTCCACGCCCAAGAACTGCACCTGGACCACTGAAGTGGAGTTTTCTAAACTTAACCAATAGGTCATGGGACCAGCCCATGTCTAATTGTTTTGAAGATGTTACTAGATATGCAATTGAAGTTTCACTATAATCTCTGGATTTCCTTGCTGTTTCTTTAGTCCCTCACTTCAGTGTATGTGTTTCTTGCTACATCTTTCATGCTAGAGGAATTCCTCAAATATCAAGTGGTCCTTGGCTACCTGTTCATATTTCTGTGATGGGAAGAAAACAGCTGAGTAAGATCTCTGTGGGCCTGATGGGGCCTGTGAATGTCTGGACTCAATGTTTCTTCAGGGGTGTTGAGAGTTGAAGTAGTAACAGGCAAACAATGTTGGTGCCCACACTGATCTCTAACAACATACTTATTCTACACATTCCCACAATGACAGACATCCTCTGAACACATGGAAATGCTGACAACACACACCCACACACACATACACACTATTTGCAAATGACCAGCAGCATTTAGACTGTAAACTACACATGATAATGCACACTGATACTCAGAACATACACACAAACACACACACACATACAGACCACTCACTGTCTCAGAGCCCACAGTGACTTGAACTCTCTAAACACACACACATCAACAAAACACACCTTCACATAGAAGCCGTAATAGCCATGCACCCTGTGACCATACAGAATTGCTGAACACACAGACATCCACACAATAAGGGACGTGGCCGTGCACATCTGGGCTTGATCAAGGGGGTTTTCACACCTCAGCATCAACATGGACACCCCGGGGCGAGAGGGAGAGGCAGAGGGCACAGAGAGAACATGTGGGGAGCAGTCAGGAGACACTTGCATAAAGCAAATATGATACCTGTAAAGCTGGTTGCTAAATGACATATGACTCAAGGGTATGAGGACACAAGAGGATCTGAAATGGTACAAAGGAGGTGACTGATACAAACCCATCACAAGATATTTAAAAGTAAGGAACAGTGATATTTTAAAAAGCACTGAAGAGAGTGCATCAAAGCTTAGATATAATTCCAAACAATGAATGACATGGAATTCTGGCCAAAGAACAGCCATTATTGCTGTTAAAATTCCTATTTAAATGTTTCTTATAAAATTATAGAAATACTCCCTGAAAAATGACAAATATTCATTGGTTTAAAATATTTAAAACATTTCAGGATAAAGTTACTTCAGGTTCTACTTTTACTGAGTAGCTTTTCTTGGGCAGCTAGAATAGTTGGACAAAGCACACAGAACAGCTGTTTGAAGGGTTGTAGAACATCCTGTGCAGACAGGACTTGAGGGTCTACAATCTCTGAGACTAGGGAAGCACAAGATTGTGAGCACCATCTCCACGTGGCTTCTCCTCTAAGGCATTTGCTATTTCCACAGTGAGAGAAGAGAGTGAGCAGAGTGAGGAGGAAAAATGAACTGAAATTTGGTTCCAGCCAAGTCCAGTAACTTCTGCTTCTAGTCATGTGTGGTAAAGGCAGAGCAACAATTAAACATTGATTTAATAAACACCAAAGGGATGTGGAAGCAAACAGGACTAGATGAAAGAAAATTTCAAAAGGGAAAGAGCCTTTTTAGGTAAGATTGCCACACATGAGCTCACCCGGGAGAATTTGCTTAATCTGGACTCTGATAATCAGACCTGTCTTACCAGAAGACAATTGTAAGTACAGTCTGTCATAATTGATCTATGTTAGCTTTTAAATATCACAAGTTTTGTTTGGCTGTTGTTAATTTTTACTCCCTCCACTAGAAGACTCTATGAAAGGAAAGACATTGTATCATTTGCCACATGATCTTCAGAACATTCTTCAGTTGGGGCTGTATGACTTCTATAAATATTTAATTGTTGATTTCATGAATGCTATAGACTGAATGTCTATGTAATCCAATTTCATACGGTAAAATCCTAATCCCCGACCTGAGGGTATTTGGAATTGGGGCCTTTGGGTGTTAATTAGCTTAGATGAGGCCATAAGTGTGAAGCTCCCATGATGGAATTAGTGACCTTACAAGGAGATGGAGTGCCAGAGCTCTCTCTGCCAAATGAGGGTAGAGCAAGAAGCTGTCCTTCTGCAAAACAGGAAGAGAGCTCTCACCAAAAGCAAATCAGCTTGAACCTAGATCTTGAACAAGCCGGTCTTCAGAACTGTGAGGAATGCACTTTTGTTGTTAAGAGTGCCCAGTCTAGGCATGGCCCGCTGGTGCAGTGGCTAAATGTGGGTGCTCCGCTTCAGTGGCCCCAGGGTTCACAGGTTCAAATCCCAGGCATGCACCAATGCACCGCTTCTCAAACCATGCTGTGGCAGCGTCCCATATAAAAAGTAGAGGAAGGTGGGCACAGATGTTAGCCCAGGGCCAATCTTCCTCAGCAAAACAGAGGAGGATTGGCATCAGATGTTAGCTCAGGGCTGATCTTCCTCACACACACACACACACAAAACCCAAAAATGCCCAGTCTAGGGGCCTGCCCCATGGCCTAGTGTTTAAGTTCAATGAGCTTCTCTTTGGTAGCATGAGTTCGGTTCATGGACACAGACCTATACCACTCATCAGCAGCCATGCTGCGGGGGTGACCCATATACAAAAAAGAGGAAGACTGGCACGGATGTTAGCTCATGGTGACTCTTCCTCAGCAAAAATATAAATAAATAAAGTACCCCGTCTTATGATATTTTTGTTACAGCATCCCATACTGACTAGGACACTGAGTGTGTGAATAAGTTCATTTAGATTGACGATCCTTCTTCTGCATGACACGTTACTGCCGATGATTCCTAAATCGGTGTGAGTCAAATTTCCCTTAAGGATCATAAAGAGGTTAAGGCCCTTCTCCCTAGTTATGCACATATTGATACACATGAAAACATGTTGCGTCAAGTGCTTTATTGACACCTTAGTCTCACACCTGATCCCATTGGCCTTCGGTGAACCTCAGTTTTACAGTCAGTGTATTCCCCAAAGGGCAATAAAGGAAAGTCCCTGGACTGAAAAGGGTCGGTATCCATCGTGTAGCTCCTGTCCTCTGCCCAGCCAGCTCTAGAGCAGTGTTAATTTACAAGATAGGCTTTTCTCCAGGCAGCTCTGTCTTTCTGCCAACATGTTCTCATTTAGGATGATCTCACCAGGAGGAATGAGTGGAAATTTGGAGAGAAGAGCTACAGAAGGCATCTGCCAGGGGAAATTCTTTGTGGTTACATGACCTAGGATATGGACACCTGGCTGCTCTAAGGTGTCCTGAAAATGGAACCTTTCCCATGTCTGCAATATCCTTCCATGTCCTCTTTCCCCTCCATCTCTCTGTTCTTGGTGGCCAAATTTCCTTGGCAATGACAATAAAAGAATGAAAGTAGGGAATGACCCATTTCCAGTCTCAGAATTCTGTGAAATTTTACTGCCTATCCCCAGTCTCCCAGGACTGACACTCTTTTTATTCTTTTAAGATTAGATTACATTTTAATCTCCTTTAATCAGAGTTTTCTCTCATCCTTGTTATGTATATACATGTTCTAATACATAATATTGAAAACATTATTTTTGGCCCTACAATCTCCAGATTCACTCATAGTTATTTTCTGATGGATGCGTGCCTTTGTAATTATGTTTATAACTCCATTAACTATAGAAATTGACTAAATGCTGAGTAGTAATGTACTAATACAGGAAAATGGCCCATTTTTATTCAACATAAAGTTTCATGTTTTCATCAAAACAAATACATGAATACTTAATTGTTCAGCAAAAACTTTTACTATGTACATGTAAGCAATTATAAATCTATTGGAGTTGCTTTACCTTGTCGATTATTCCTTGTTTCTGAATTGTGCATTCAGCATTTCCATGAACACTTTAGAATTCTGCATCTTTATCCTACCATTTTATTTTCTTTATTATAATTTTTTTTTATAAATTTTTTTTTTTTTAATAAATTTTCCCCCCCAAAGCCCCAATAGATAATTGTATGTCATAGCTGCACAACCTTCTAGTTGCTATATGTGGGACGTGGCCAGGCCGGAGAAGCAGTGCATCAGTGCACACCCGGGATCCGAACCTGGGCCGCCGGCAGCAGAACGCGTGCACATATCCGCTAAGCCACGGGGCCGGCCCTATATGTTATAATTTTTATTAATTTATTTTTTCCCCCAAAGCCCTAGTAGATCGTTGTATGTCATAGCTGTATATCCTTCTAGTTGCTGTATGTGGGAAGCTGCCTCAGCATGGCCGGAGAAGTGGTGTGTCGGTGCGCGCCTGGGATCCAAACCCGGGCCGCCAGCAACGGATTGTGCGCACTTAACTGCTCAGCTACGAGGCCGGCCCTATCCTACCATTTTAAATACTAGATCATCGACAAAAGTCCACATTACTCGTTCAGTTGTGTGTTAGTGGATCCTTTGTAGGGTGTCTTCCTAGGTACGTTTTCACATGGTCATCGACAAAAGTCCACATTACTTATTCAGTTGTGTGCTAATGGGTCCTCCGTAGGGTGTCTTCCCGGGTACATTTTCCAATGTGAACTCCAGCTGAAGGCCTTGTGACACTGATATAAATACTGGTGTCTCCACAAATCATGGGGCCAATGATGTGTAGTCTGTTATGAGAGGTTTGGGGATTCGATCGGAGATGTAAAAGACACTTTCTACTCCAAACAAATGGACTAAAGGTATATTTTTATTATATAGAGGATAGTAAAGGCGATAGTCTGCAAACAGATCCGAATAGGTCAAATATTAAGAGGGAAAAAACATCAGCCCGAGTGGAAAGGGAAAACATCCACATCGGCTGAAGAGAAATGACACAAATCAACCGGAAAGAGAAACACCAAGTTGACCGAAAAGAGAAGACATCAAATCAATTACTTAATATCAAATCAATTACTTCACATCAAATCAATTACTCACAACATCCACACCCCACTGCCGGGAAAGCCCTGTCAATCGACGCGGCTGGGCAAGGATCACACGTCCTGGGCAAGGTGTCCCTTCCACAGGTGGAACTCTTACCAGGTCTCAGTTTCCAGCAGTTTATATAAGCAGTTACAGAGTTTACAGAGCAAGCATCCAGTGTTCCCATACACAAAATGGTTATCAGTGGCGTATGTGCACTGAGCCCCTTGGCTAATGTCCCAGCCCAGTAGTTGTGTACGTGCACTGTTTTCTTTGGTTATCATCTTAGCCCGGCACAGATGGCCAGTCCATCCCGCGCTACGATGCCCCAAGAGCCTTGAAATGTTACAACTTTCAACTCTCTCCGTGGGAAAAAGGCCAGTTCTCGGGAAAAGGCCAGATCCCACCACACAGAAAACAGCTTTGTATTTCTTTGTGTGCTGGTGGCTATAGGTCGATGGAGCGGCCAAACATGGCTGTACTCACGTCAAGACAGGTCCTTTACAGAGTCATATAACCTAATACTTTTCATTCAATTAGTGTAAGGAATGCTATGGAAAGTAGATTGATGACAATTAATAAAAGATTGATTATGAACATGCTGTTAGGGAGAAAAATTTAACCTCTGGGTATAACGGTTTACTTTTTATGCAATTAATCAACCACCTTAACAAACCCCGTTTACAGGCAGGTCTATATACATATATATATATTAGATTAAGATGATATCATCTATTAGTTTGAATGTGCTTTTGTAAAGTATGCCTTGTTTCTCTTACCCTTTCGTACTGGGAGAAATATGGAATAGATAGAAACTGACTGGATTACTCTGGTCTGAACTCAGATCATGTAGGGTTTGAATCGTTCAACAAATGAGCAATTAATGGCAGCTACACCACTGGAATTTCCTGATCCAACATCACAGACATACACCCTATTGTGGATACGGAGTGTAGAATAGGATGTGCTGTTATCCCGAGGGTAACATGTTCTGTTGATCAATATTTTGGATCAATAAGTGATAAACTATTTTGACTAGCTGGTCTAGATTTTAATCACTCAGAGGTTATTTTCTTCTCTGAGGTCACCCCAACCAAAATTGTTAGTCCATTTAAGTTTTGTTATCCCTTGATTTGGCTTACTTTTGTTTTTTTTTTAATTCATTGAAGCTCCATAGGGTCTTCTCGCCTTATTTTGTCATTCACGCCTCTTCAGGGAAAGGTCAATTTCACAGCTTAAATATAAGAGAGAGTAAAACCCTCGAGTGGCCCTTCATACAAGTTCTCATTTAGACAACAAATGATGATGTTGCCTTTGCAAGGTCTGGTCACCGCAGCCTTTACACCGTGTCACTGGGCAAGCAGTGCCTGTAACACCAGAAATGCCAGAGGAGATGCTTTAGGTAAACAGGTGTGGGTTTGCCGAGTTTCTTTTATTTTTTTAAAGCTTTGCTTGAATGCCTACGTGTGTTGGGTTAAGAATGAATGTAATAATTATTGGGTTGAAATTATTTTATTGTTAACTTTTGGTGATTATGTGTCCTGATATCAGATTATGCAAGGAGAAACAACTCTTATTCCTCATAGTAACAATACTACTTTTATGAATTAATAGATTAATGCAGTATTAGATTAGGAGTTAGTTTCTGTGACTAAAATCAAGATAAGTTTACTGTCGAACCTGAAGGCTTTCTTAATTGGTGGCTGAATTTAGGCCAACTAGGGTATTGTTTGTACTCCCTCTCTAAGGAAGGTTGTATCCTGTATCTAAAAGGCTGTACCTCTTTAGGGCTGGGTCTGGAGGAGGCAGGAGGCTGGACAAGTGTGGAGCTGGCTCTGGCCCAGAGGGATGAGCAAGAGACACAGGGCACCTGCTGTCACACACGGCCGCAGCAGACATCACTCCTCAGTCACGACATGCTTGGCTGCAGAGCCAAGAGAGCCCCCAGTCCAACAAGGTGCACTCCGAAGCCACTCCCCGGCAGAGCAGGGGACTGTGATGAACCCATTTGCAGTCCCTGCTCCCCTAAGACGTGCTGCAGGCCTCCTCTCCCCACTTACCTCAGCAGCTCCTCACTGTCCTCGGGACTCAGGCCTTCAAGGCCCGCCAGCAGGCTGCTCCAGCACTTCTCCTTCCTTATCATCGTCTCCCCTCTCTGCTCCCACTCTAGTTCCAGGGCAAGTTACTTGTGGCTCCTGAGTGCTGCTACTTGTCCTGGAAGGCCCTTCCTTCACCCCGTCTACCCTGTGCACTCCTACTTACCCTTCAAGACTCGACTCCAGTGATGCCTCCTCGGGAAGAACTCCCTGATGCTCCATCTTCCTAGGCATGTTCTGATCCACCACTCTGCCTCCTGCCCACGTCCATCACCGCCGGGAACCTTGCTGGGACCACTTGTCTGGTCTCGACGTCCAGCCTAGCCCCTCAAGGGGAGGAAATGCTTAGACTCAGGGCAATGGAGCAGACCTAGACCGTGGTGACACTGCCCACCCAAGAAGAGGTCATTTTTGGCCCACTTCCAGCTTGGGCCCAATGCAGCTCAAGAGGAGCCAGGACACAGGGAGGCTGGCTCAGGGCCCAGCCCGTCACAGGGTCAGCCTAGAGAAAGGGCACAAGGGGCCACACAAAGGGGCTCAGGAGAGGACCCCAAGTCAACAATACCCTTGCTAAGGGCAGCAGGGGCTAAAGGCAGCTGCACAGGCCGGCAGGAGGTGCTGGCGAACTTTTCATCTGCTCAGAGGGTCTCAGGGCTGGATAGAAGGAACTCAGGAGGCCCGTCTGAGATGTAAGCCACCTCGGGGGCATGTAAGCAGAAGCTGAGGTTCCCACAGCAAGTGGAATCTGAAGAGGTGACCCTCAGACCCCTGGCAGCTCTAACGTCTCCGAGTTGGAAGTCAGTCCCCTCAGTCACAGCCTCTAGCTGCCCGCTTACAGGGCTGTGCCTCTCAAACACAGCTCCCAAGGCAAGTGGAGGCTGAGGGTGAATCAAACTTCCTACCGGTGAGAACCTCTGTGATCCCGGCCTCCCACAAGGGGCCAAGGATGATGAGCAAGGGACAGAGGGACTGACCCACACGACTTCCCCATGGAGTCTGAACATGCTTGTGATTCACGGGGCCACTAAGTATCTGTCCTCATCTCCACTCCTCTCTCCCCAAAAGGACATGTCAGTGTTTACTATGACATCCACAGACACATCAAGGGCATCTGGAAAGAGTCACGTGTACATCTGGAGAGAAAGGAACTGTGAAAACCAGTAATATCTGCATCCATGTGTGCACATACTGACATCCACATACAGCTGTCACATTCCTCCAGCAGCCCTGGAATACTCCGCAATCATGCTGACAGGTTTTGGCACATGGGAGCCAAACCAACAGGTGCTGTCCCCGAATGCCACCACTGCTGGGGCCTACCTTGAGATTGGGGAGAGCCTGAGTGCCATGCCCCATCTCACAAAATTCTGGCTGGTGTCCAGGAGGGTCTCACAGCATTTGAGGATCATGCACTCCATGGCTATGTTTTCCTGGATGCTCTCTGTCTCGTTTACTTCATTGTTCATTATCCTGTGGGGACAGAAAATAAGCCAGAGACAGGCTGCCCCCACCTCTCAGGGAGAAGGGAATCGCCGGGCCTCTGGCCAGACGTAGGAAGAAGGCCTGGCACCCAGGATGCTCAGGTGGAGCCTGTGGTCATGAAGGGGGAGAGAGCATGCATATTGAATACCTGCTGTGCTGGACACTCTATGGGCATGATCTCACATCATCCTTCTGACAGCCCAAGGAGACAGATGGCCTTATTTCAGAGAGACGGAAATGGAGATTAATAGCTAGAAAGCAGGTCTGATCTAAAAGTCTGAACCACGTCGAACAGAGATGGCAAAACTGGGAGGAGGACTGGTGTACAGGAAAAAACTTTCTTCATTACTCTGCCCCCCACACCACTGTTGACCTTATCTACATCCATAGAAGTCCACCCACCCATCCTGCCTCAGGGCCTTTGCACTTGTTATCTCCTCCCTTCACCCAATGCACTTTATACAGTTCTTCCTTAATGTTTGGGCCTTGGAATGGCTTAGCCTTTGAGCACATGGCAATCCTACTTGCTCATGGAAAGACTGACTTCAGTAGGCTCCAGCACACCTGGGGGGGGAGCAGGATACACCTTGCCCCTTAATCTGAGAATAAGGACAACTCTCCTATTTGTCCTGTTCTGACTGCTGCAACAGCCCTCCTCTCCAGGAGTTTGAGCCATTTAACTGCTTTTGAAAAATAGCATTGGTGGAAAAAGAGGAGTGTGAATTGCCAACTTTGCTAACAGCCTTGGTGGGTTTTCAGGAGTCTTAGGATGTTAGTGATTTTGGAGGGAAG
Organism: Diceros bicornis minor; assembly: GCF_020826845.1. Taxonomy (NCBI): domain Eukaryota; kingdom Metazoa; phylum Chordata; class Mammalia; order Perissodactyla; family Rhinocerotidae; genus Diceros; species Diceros bicornis. The sequence continues at coordinate 550,675 of NW_026690890.1, forward strand.
AGCATCTGGAAAAAATACCCCACCTACTCCAAGAAAAGCACAAAACCTCTTATTTGTCTGCTGATGCCTCAAATTCTACAACCATGACCAGATCACCAAAAGAGCTGGTTAATATGTATGGCTTTCGATGTTCTCTCGTAAACACTGTCCCATTTACCCTTCCCAGCAATAAGAGATGACACTGGTGGGGCTGGATCCGTGATTAACGAACTCAGCATGATGAGCAAATTACTGGGCCCTTCTGACCCTCAGTTTGCTCACCTGTAGAAGATCGGAGTGAGGATGGAAGAGAAGGCATTTCACGTGCTGACCTCAGGCCCATCACATGGAAGGTGCTTGAGTAAAGGGCCGTGATGATTGTTGCTATTAACACTGGTTGCAAAGATGTTATTATAAAACTATTATTATCCGTTGTTTTCTGGTTATCAGACTGGGGCATGGAGATGGGGTTTCTTCCTTAGGAGCCTCAGTCCCTCCCTCCAAGCAATGCTCTTCTTAGCAGCCCAGGCCCTAGCCCTGTTCTAGGATTTCAAGGATATGCTAATTCGCTGGATATGGACTTGTTTTTGGAGGTTAGCAAAGGTAAGCAGAACCATTTATTTTGAAGAGGGTGGGGATTTTGTTGAGGAGGGCTGTATTTGCAAAAAACAAGGTGGCGATTCCAGACTAGCAACACTAGTTTTACTCTTAGACAAGTGCCAGCTTCAGCTGCTCAGGACTACTGCCAGCCCCGGCTGGGGTTTGTACTGAGAGCCACACTGTCCACGAAGCTGGGGAGGAGTTCCCAGGGCCACAGGCTCCCGGGGGGACTGAAAGTGATGACCTGGGTTACAGTGAGCCCAAGAGATGAGGTTCAGGAGAAAAAGCGGGACAAAGGCTAGAGGTAGGAGAGAGTCAGCCCCAGGGGAGGAGTGTTTCTGAGCACAGCCAAGGAGGATAGGTTATCTGATGGCTTCTTGCCGGGCTGGGAGCCTTCCTCAGTCCCCAAAGGGAAGGAGAGAGAAAGATGAAAGGGCTGCTGTCAGGGTGACAGGAAAACCCTCTTCTGTGCTACTAGGGCTGGGTTCAGGCCAGGTGCAGGTGATCAGGTGGGACAATGGAGGAGTAGGCTTCAGGAAAGGGGATCAGGGTCTTGGGACAAAGGGCTTGGCACTCATGTGCCTTCCTCACTCTTGCCCGCACGGGAACAGGGCATCCCGCAGTGACGAGGAGCCTCGCTGGAGCCCCAAGTCTTCTCCTTGGGGAAGTGTGCAGGATTTGGCTCCTTGGGGCATGAGAAGACTGGGGTCCCCACCCCACAATGGTTTTTGTTAGTCTGCAATCACGCTCCGATTACATTTGCTCCCTGAATGAACCTCCACTCCGGGGCCTGTGCCCTGCCCTGGTCCAGCATTGTCCTCCCTCTACCCAGCTGGGATCCGTGGCCCTACTGGCTGCCTTTTGCTGGATTCGGGAAGCCATTTAGGGCACTGAGTGGTTGGCAAGGCTGGGTACTGGACCTCACATACTGCACACCAACACTCCTTTGCAGTTTGTGGCAGCCCAACAGTGACTAAGAGGCTGCTCATCATCTCTTGGCCTTCATAAGGTGGAGACCCCAGGGCTCAGCTCTTGGTGTGCATCTCGTTCCTGCCTAAACTCACTCCCCTGGTGATCTCACCAATCTTGTGACTTTAAATACCATCTCCGAGCTGATGGTTCCTGAATGGCTCCCTCCCTGAAACCCCAGACTCAAACGCCCTCCTCCCTTCTTGTCCTCTCCACCAGTGTTGTCCATCTCAAGTTCAACATGCCCCCAGTAAAGCTCCAGTGAAGCAAGAAAGACTCCCCCTCCACACTTGCCCTTCCTGCACCTTTCTCCATCCCGGTTAGCAGCAACTCCAACCTTCTGCTTGCTCAGCCAAAAACGCTGGACTCACACTTGACTCCCATCTTCTCTCTCCTCACATCTAATGCATCAGAAACTCCTGTTGGTTCCATCTTCAAAACACACCCAGAATCTGAACCTCCTCCTCGCCTCCACTGCCACCACCTGGTACAGGCCACCGTCAACTGCTGCCTGGGTTGTTGTAGGCGCCTCCTTCCCTGCCCCTCTGCTTCTGCCCCAGCAGAGGAAGGTTGCCCCGTACTTTGGTGACTGAAAGAGGGGCAGGGGAGGGGCCTTGACCAGAGGGCTGGGGCCACTGACACTGGACTAGTCATGGGCTTCTCCATCCATGACACTGCCTGCTGTTGACTGCAGCCTTGGGCACATGAAGGCCCATCACCCAGGACCCCCTCTGGAGCTCCTAAACCACAGATTGTGACACGCTGACACTGGAGTCAGATAGAGGAAGTTGGCAGAGTGCCTGTGAGTCCCTGGGTGGTTCCCCATTCTGGCAGGTGGGCTCACGTGAGTACCCAGGGCCCTTCTTCGAACCCCATCTGTGCCAAGGACAGCACAGCACCCACACCATCCCACCAAGTGCCCACAGAGCTTCAGCTGTGAACTCCTCAGATTGCTCCGGGGGCCCTGCTTGCAGGTGGGGCAAGCTGGGGGTCCCCCAACCCTCACCACTTGGGATCGTAACCTGAACATGAGTTTTTACCATCTGGGGGTCAGCAAACTCCCTCTGGGGAGCATCCTCAGCCCTGGCTTGTTCACTGGCGAGGGCACCCGGAAGCCGGATTCACCCAGACAGCTCCTCCATTTTAGCCCTGGCGTCGTGCAGGCTGTTGGCTCGATGTGCTCGTAAAAAGTGGGCCAGGAGCTCATGCAGTGTCAGAATGTGCCTGGGAATCTGCAGCAGGGAGAGGTAAGGGGAGAGGAACAGAGGCAAAGATGGGGAAGGAGAGAGACAGTGGTGAAGCAAGTCAGAGAGAGCAGCAATGTAGAGAGGGAGAGAGAGAGAGAGAAAGCAGATGGAGACTGGTTCTCTCAGCTCCCAGCACTCCCACGAGCAGGGCTGAGGACGGACACCCACAGCACTTCTGATCTCAGACTCCAACGTGGAGCCTCGTCTAGGGTCTTGTCTGGGGCAAGAGCCCAGAGCTTGAGGCTCTAAGCCGACAGGAGGAAGGGACTGGAGGTGGGCTTAGGACTCGGAGCTCCCCCTCACCTTCCCACACTGCCTGCTCTGCGGAGCTGGACAGCCTGTGGTCCGCTGGGTCAGGGTCTGGCTCTAACCCCATTCTCCACGCAGCCCACAGCTGGGGCCTGTTAGGGCCTGGGCCCTCCAGGCCATGGGCCCCTGGTGCCCCCAGGTGTGGCTTCCTCCCAGCTGGGGCCCTCACTGCCATGACCCCAGAGTGGGCTCCCCAGGAATGTGTCCTCAAGGACATTGTTCAGACTTTTAGATCAGACCTGCTTTCTAGCTATTCATATTTTGTGAGATGGGGCATGGCACCCAGGCTCTCCCCAATCTCAAGGTAGGCCCCAGCAGTGGTGGCATTCGGGGACAGCACCTGTTGGTTTGGCTCCCATGTGCCAAAACCTGTCAGCATGATTGCGGAGTATTCCAGGGCTGCTGGAGGAATGTGACAGCTGTATGTGGATGTCAGTATGTGCACACATGGATGCAGATATTACTGGTTTTCACAGTTCCTTTCTCTCCAGATGTACACATGACTCTTCCCAGATGCGCTTGGTGTGTCTGTGGATGTCATAGTAAACACTGACATGTCCTTTTGGGGAGAGAGGAGTGGAGATGAGGACAGATACTTAGTGGCCCCGTGAATCACAAGCATGTTCAGACTCCATGGGGAAGTCGTGTGGGTCAGTCCCTCTGTCCCTTGCTCATCATCCTTGGCCCCTTGTGGGAGGCCGGGATCACAGAGGTTCTCACCGGTAGGAAGTTTGATTCACCCTCAGCCTCCACTTGCCTTGGGAGCTGTGTTTGAGAGGCACAGCCCTGTAAGCGGGCAGCTAGAGGCTGTGACTGAGGGGACTGACTTCCAACTCGGAGACGTTAGAGCTGCCAGGGGTCTGAGGGTCACCTCTTCAGATTCCACTTGCTGTGGGAACCTCAGCTTCTGCTTACATGCCCCCGAGGTGGCCTCCACCTCAGACGGGCCCCCTGAGCTCCTTCTATCCAGCCCTGGGCCTCTCTGAGCAGATGAAAAGCTCACCAGAACCTCCTGCGGCCTGTGCAGCTGCCTTTGGCCCCTGCTACCCTTGGCAAGGGTATTGTTGACTTGGACTTCTGTCCTGATGCCCTTTGTGTGGCCCCTTGTGCCCTTTCTCTAGGCTGACCCTGTGACCTGTGGAGCCCAGAGCCAGCCTCCCTGTGTCCTGGCTCCCCCTGAGCTGCATTGGGCCCAAGCTGGAAGTGGGCCATAAATGACCTCTCCTTGGGTGGGCAGTGTCACCACGGTCCAGGAGTCTGCTCCACTGCCTGAGCCTAAGCATTTCCTCCCCCCCTTAGAGTCTAGGCTGGACGTGGAGACCAGACAAGGGCCCAGCAAGGTTCCTGGCAGTGATGGACGTGGGCAGGAGGCAGAGTGGTGGCCCAGAGCATGCCTGGGAAGATGGAGCATCAGGGAGTTCTTCCCGAGGAGGCATCACTGGAGTCGAGTCTTGAAGGGTAAGTAGGAGCACACAGGGTGGACGAGGTGAAGGAAGGGCCTTCCAGGACAAGTAGCAGCACTCAGGAGCCACAAGTAACTTGCCCTGGAACTAGAGTGGGAGCAGAGAGGGGAGACGATGATAAGGAAGGAGAAGTGCTGGAGCAGCCTGCTGGCGGGCCTTGAAGTCCTGAGTCCCGAGGACAGTGAGGAGCTGCTGAGGTAAGTGGGGAGAGGAGGCCTGCAGCACGTCTTAGGGGAGCAGGGACTGCAAATGGGTTCATCACAGTCCCCTGTTCTGCCGGGGAGTGGCTTCGGAGTGCACCTTGTTGAGGACTGGGGGCTCTCTTGGCTCTGCAGCCCAGCATGTCGTGACTGATGAGTGATGTCTGCTGCAGCCGTGTGTGGTAGCAGGTGCCCTGTGTCTCTTGCTCATCCCTCTGGGCCAGAGCCAGCTCCACACTTGTCCAGCCTCCTGCCTCCTCCAGACCCAGCCCTAAAGAGGTACAGCCTTTTAGATACAGGATACAACCTTCCTTAGAGAGGGAGTACAAACAATACCCTAGTTGGCCTAAATTCAGCCACCAATTAAGAAAGCCTTCAAGTTAGACAATATACTTAATTTCAATCACAGAAACTAACTCCTAATCTAATACTGCATTAATCTATTAATTCATAAAAGTAGTATTGTTACTATGGGGAATAAGAGTTGTTTCTCCTTGCATAATCTGATATCAGAACACATAATCACCAAAAGTTAACAATAAAATAAATTCAACCCAATAATTATTTATTATATTAATTGTTAACCCAACACACGTAGGCATTCAAGGAAAGCTTTAAAAAGTAAAAGAAACTTGGCAAACACAGCCCACACCTGTTTACCTAAAGCATCTCCTCTGGCATTTCTGGTCTTACAGGCACTGCTTGCCCAGTGACACGGTGTAAAGGCTGCGGTGACCAGACCTTGCAAAGGCAACATCATCATTTGTTGTCTAAATGAGAACTTGTATGAAGGGCCACTCGAGGGTTTTACTCTCTCTTACATTTAAATTGTGAAATTTACCTTTCCCTGAATTGGCGGGAATGACAAAATAGGCGAGAGGCGAGAAGACCCTATGGAGTTTCAATGAATTAAAAAAAAACAAAGGTAAGCCAAATCAAGGGATAACAAAACTTAAATGGACTAACACTTTTGGTTTGGGTGGCCTCAGAGAAGAAAATAACCACCGAGTGATTAAAATTCAAACCAGCTAGTCAAAATATTTTATCACTTATTGATCCAAAATATTGATCAACAGAACAAGTTACCCTCAGGATAACAGCACAATCCTATTCTAGAGTCCATAGCCACAATAGGGTGTATAACCGATGTTAGATCAGGAAATCCCAGTAGTGTAGCCGCCGTTAATGGCTCATTTGTTCAATGATTCAAGCTCTATGTGATCTGAGTTAGGACCAGAGTAAGCCAGTCGTTTTCTATCTATTCCATATTTCTCCCAGTATGAAAGGGCAAGAGAAACAAGGCATACTTTATAAAAGCACATTCAAACTAATGGATGATATAATCTTAATCTAATATATATATGTATATAGCCCTGCCTATGAACGGGGTTTGTTAGGGTGGCTGATTAATTGCATAAACATAAACCTTTATAGCCAGAGGTTAAATTTTTCTCCCTAACAGCATGTTCATAATCAATCTTCTTTTATTAATTGTCCCCAATCTACTTTCCATAGCATTGTTTACACTGATTGAATGAAAAGTATTAGGTTATGTATGACTCCATAAAGGACCACACACCACTGGCCCCATGATATGTGGAGACACCAGTATTTACCTCAGTGTCACAAGGCCATCAGCTGGAGTTCACATTGGAAAACGTACCCGGAAAGACACCCTACAAAGGACCCACTAGCACACAACTGGATAAGTCATGTGGACTTTTGTCAATGACCTAGTATTTAAAATGGTAGGATAAGGATGCAGGATTCTAAAATGTCCATGGAAATGCTGAAGGGACAATTCAGAAACAAGGAATAATCGACAAGGTAAACCAACTCCAATAGATTTATAATTGCTTGCATGTACACAGTAAGAGTTTTTGCTGAATAAGTAAGTATTCGTGTATTTGTCTTGATGAAAACATGAAACATTATGATGAATAAAAATGGGCCATTTTCCTGTATTAGTACATTACTACTCATCATTTAGTCAATTTCTATAGTTAATGGAGTTATAAACATAATTAAACGGCATGCATCCATCAGAAAATATCTATGACTTAATCTGGAAATTGTAGGGCCAAAAATAATGTTTTCAATATTCTGTGTTAGAAAATGTATATACATAACAAGGATGAGAGAAAACTCTGATTCAAGGAGATTAAAATGTGATCTAATCTTAAAAGAGTAAAAAGGGCGTTAGTCCTGGGAGACTGGGGATAGGCAGTAAAATTTCACAGATTTCTGAGACTGGAAATGGACCATTCCTTATTTGCATTTTTATATTGTCGTTGTCAAGGGAATTTTGCCACCAAGAACAGAGAGATGGTGGGGAAAGAGGACATAGAGAGATATTGCAGACATGGGAAGGGTTCCATTTTCAGGACCCCTTAGAGCAGCCGGGTGTCCATATTCTAGATCATGTAACCACAAAGAATTTCCCCTGGCAGATGCCTTCTGTAGCTCTTCCCTTCCAATTTCCACTCATTGCTCTTGGTGAGATCATCCTAAATGAGAACAGGCTGGGAGAAAGACAGAGCTGCCTGGAGGAAAGCCCATCTTAAAAATTGACCCTACACGGGACCTGGCTGGGCAGAGGACAGGAGCTGCACGATGGATACCAGCCCCTCTTCTGTCCAGGGACTTTCTTCTATTTCCCAAAGCACTGGCTGTAACACTGAGGTTCGTTGAAGGCTAAAGGGATGAGGTGTGAGACTAAGGCGTCGATAAAGCACTTGATGCAACGTTTTCATGCGTATCAATATGTACATAACTACAGAGTAGGTCCCTAACGTCTTTATGATCCTTAAGGGACATTTGACTCACACCAAATTAGGAATCATTGTCAATAATGTGTCACGTGGAAGAAGGATCATCAATCTAGATGAACTTATTCACACACTCAGTGTCCTAGTCAGTATGGGATGCTGTAACAAAAATACCATAGACTGGGTTCTTTATTTATATTTTTGCTGAGGAAGAGTCACCATGAGCTAACATCCATGCCAGTCTTCTTCTATTTTGTATGTTGGTCACCCCCACAGCATGGCTGCTGATGAGTGGTGTAGGTCTGTGTCCAGGAACTGAACCGAGGCTACCAGAGAGGAGCTCACTGAACTTAACCACTAGGTGGTGGGGCAGGCCCCTAGACTGGGCACTTTTGGGTTTTTGTGTGTGTGTGTGTGTGTGTGTGAGGAAGATCAACCCTGAGCTAAGATCTAATGCCAATCCTCCTCATTTTTGCTGAGGAAGATTGGCCCTGGGTTAACATCTGTGCCCATCTTCCTCTTCTTTTTATATAGGACGCTGCCACAGCATGACTTGACAAGCGGTGCGTCAGTGTGCACCCGGGATCCGACCCTGCAAACCCTCAGGCCACCAAAGTGGAGCACACACACTTAACCACTGCGCCACTGGGCTGTCCTTAGACTGGGCACTTTTAACAACAGAAATGCATTCCTTACAGTTCTGAAGACTGGGATGTTCAAGATCTAGGTTCCAGCTGATTTGTTTTTGGTGAGAGCTGTCTTCCTGTTTTGCAGAAGGACAACTTGTTGCTCTACCCTCATCTGGCAGAGAGAGTTCTGGCCCTCCATCTCCTTACAAGGGCACTAATCCCATCATGGGGGCTTCACACTCATGGCCTCACCTAACCTAATTAACTCCCAAAGGCTCCACTTTCAAATACCATCGTGTCAGGGATTAGGATTTTAACGTGTGAAATTGGTTTACATAGACATTCAGTCCATAGCATTCATGAAACCAACAATTAACAAATATTTATAGTAGTCATACAGCCCCAACTGAAGAATGTTCTGGAGATCACGTGGCAAATGATACAATGTCCTTCCCTTCACAGAGTCTTCTAGTGGAGGCAATAAAATTTAACAAGGAAACAAAGCTTGTGATATTAAAAAGCTAACATAGATCAATTATGACAGATTATACTTACTATTTTCTTCTGCTAACAAAAGTCTGATTACCACAGTCCAGATTATGCTAATTCCCCTGGGTGAGGGTATGTCTGGCAATCTCACCTAAAAAGGCTCTTCCCTTTTTGAAATTTTATTTCATCTAGTCCTGTTTCTTCCACATCCCTTTGGTGATTTCAAACATACTGTATTTATTAAGTCAATGTTTAATTATTGCTCTACCTTTACCACATCTGACTGGAAGCAGAAGTTACTGGACTTTGCTGGAACCAAATTTCATTTCATTTTTCCTCCTCTTTCTACTCAGACTCTCTTCTCTCACTGTTGAAATAGCAAATGCCTTAGGGGAGAAGCTGCATGGAGCTGGTGCTCACAATCTTGTGCTTCCCTCATCTCAGAATTATAGACCCTCAAGTCCTGCCTGCACGGGATGTTCTCTGACCCTTCAAGCAGCTGTTCTGTGTGCTTTATCCAGTTTTTATAGCTGCCCAAGGAAAGCTACTCAATAAAAGTGGAACTGGCAGTAATTTTATCCTGAAATGTTTTAAATGTTTTAAACCAATGAATATTTGTCATTTTTCAATGAGTATAATTTTATAAGAAACATTTAAATAGGAATTTTAACAGCAATGGCTGTTCTTTGGCCAGAATTCTATGTCACTCATTGTCTGGAATTATATCTAAGCTTTGATGAACTCTCCTCAGTGCCTTTTAAAATATCACTGTCCCTTACATTTAAATATCTTGTGATGGGTTTGTATCAGTCACCTCCTTTGTACCATTTCAGATCCTCTTGTGTCCTCATACCCTTGAGTCATATGTCATTTAGCAACCAGCTTTGCAGGTATCGTATTTGCTTTATGCAAGTGCCTCCTGTCTGCTCCCCACATGTTCTCCCTGTTCCCTCTGCCTCTCCCTCTCGCCCCAGGGTGTCCATGTTGATGCTGAGGTGTGAAAAAACCCCTGATCAAGCCCACACGTGCATGGCCACGTTCCTTGTTGTGTGGATGTGTGTGTGTTCAGCAATTCTGTATGGTCACAGGGAGTATGGCTATTATAGCATCTATGTGAAGTTGAGTTTTGTTGATGTCTGTGTGTGTTTAGAGAGTTCAATTCACTATGGGCTCTGACACAGTGAGTGGTCTGTATGTGTGTGAGTTTGTGTGTATGTTCTGATTATCAGTGTGCATTATCAGGTGCAGTTTACAGTCTGAATGCTGCTGGTCATTTGCAAATAGTGTGTATGTGTGCGTGTGTGTTGTCAGCATTTCCAAGTGTTCAGAGGATGTCTGTCATTGTGGGAATGTGTGGAATAAGTATGTTGTTAGAGATCAGCGTGGGTACCAACATTGTTTTCTTGTTTATGTCAACACTCTACACCCCTGAAGAAACACTGAGTCCAGACAGACACAGGCCCCATCAGGCCCACAGAGATCATACTCAGCTGTTTCCTCCCCATCACAGAAATATGAATGGGTAGCCAAGGACCACTAGATATTTGAGGAATTCCTCTAGCATGAAAGATGGAGCAAGAAACACATACACTGAAGTGAGGGACTAAAGGAGCAGCAAGGAAATCCAGAGATCATAGTGAAACTTCAATTACATCTCTAGTAACATCTTCAAAACAATAAGAGATGGGCCAGACCCATGACCTCCTCTCACAGAGTCTGGGAGACTGACACCCTGTCCTCCTCTCAAGGAATGGCTCTCAGGACCTTGAGAAATGCAGTTATAGGAGACACATACACAACTCCAAAAGACAGAAGAAAGATTCACAGTTGCAAGCACTTTTGGGTAAATGCTCTAAGAAAGGGATGTCAGGGGCCAATGATCGAGTGTTGGCCAGAACAAACAGTCAATTCTTTTGGCTGCCTTGAGCTTTCTCAGGCAGGCACTATAAGGGGGCAGGGGTCATCGTAGGGATGTGGATTTGAGCTGTTAGAAACTATGTCTGTGTTTAAGTCTTTAATGTGTGTGTGGGGGGGGTGAAACCATTTGTGCTGAAAGGCTGTAGTTATTATAGGCCAAGATCAAGGCCTAGTGAAGAAGAGGGCTCAAAGGAGCCTGGTTTGAGTTTGGTCAAGTAAAGGAAACCATATATGTGAATAATATATGTATTTTTTTGAATAACATAAATCATTATATTGAATAATATAATATATTGAGTTAAATAATATAAATATATATTTAATGAATATATATTGAATGTGTATAAATATGTGTATATATATTTGAAGTAAAAAATATAAATATATATATGATTTAAAGGAATATTCAGACATAATAACAGAAATTTCCAGAATTGATAAAATTCTTCTACTCTAGCTTCAGGCAGCTGAATACATCTCAAGCAGAATTAAAAAAATAAATCTAGAGTCAGATCCATCCAGGGAAACCAAAGAACACAAAAGAAGATATTCAAAGCCCCGCAGAGGGACAGAACACTTACGGAGACTTACATTTAGACCCATGATGCGTTTCTTAACAATGGAAGGCAAGACAGAGTTGGATTAATTCTTCAGGGTACAGAGAGACGATAATTTTCAGTGTATACCCAATCAAACCATATCTCAAGAACTGGGGTGAATTAAAGATATTTTTATGCAAACATTTACTAAGAGTATTACCACCAACAAATGCTCATTAAGGAACATCAAAGGAATGTACTTTAAGGGGGCCAGCCACCTGGTGTAGTGGTTTAAGTTCACCAAGCACCACTTTGGTTGCCTGGGTTCATGGGTTTGGATCTCAGGTGTGGACCTACAGCATTCATCAGCCATGTCGTGGTGGTGACCCACATGCAAAATAGATGAAGATAGGAAAAGATGTTAGCCCAGGGCTAATCTTCCTCAAAGAAAAAATTTAAAAAGTGAAAAAGAATGTACTTTAAGAAGAAATTGATAGAAGAAGAAATGCTAAAATGTAAAAATGGATCGTGAGGATAAAAAAGGGTAAACGTCTGAATAAATCATTGAAAACATGACTTTACCAAACAATAATAATGTTGACAGGGTATAACTGATGGAGTTAAAAACTAATGACAAGGGAACTTCTGGTTTAGAGGAGACTAGGACAGGAAAACACTCTTGCTGCAAAACTGGACAAAGCCAGATAAATTATAAATATATTTTTAGAGCATCAGAGAACTTCAGAACCAACCAACTAAAATTCCAGAAAGAAGAAAACTCTTTTATGTGAGCAGGGATTTTTATCTTTCTTTACCCTGCAGGCATTTTCTGATTCTGGGTGCTTGCCGAGGATCTGGCTTGCTCACTCAGAGCCTCGGCTAGGGAAAAGAGAAACTAGCCAAACTTCTAGTTTGGTGTGGCAGAGGAAACCTGAAGGCTCTCAGACACACAACTGCTCTTCCTCACAGCACCTGTGTTAAGTTTTGGTGCCACACAGGAATCTGGGGAAATAGGCCAAAAGCTTCCACAAAGCAAAGTGAAACCTCCGGAAGTGGTGGAAGTGGCCTAAGTCAAACATATTGCTAGTTGGACCTTCCGGGAATTTGCCATATTGTGAACAATGTAAGGTAGGAGGCTGGAGAGCTACGCTGAGATGTCTGACGGGCATAGCTAAGTTTTCTGTGGGATCCCAAACCTGAGGAGACAGAGATCTACCAGACTTAGGACCAGACCCCTGTGCGGGAGAGGGAGGCACCGCAAACAGGAACAGGGGGAAAGTGGAAGGCCTGGGTTTACTAAAATGGAGACCCAGACCCAACTCTGATCAAAGTCTGATTGGACTCAGGTGCTCCAAGTTCACTCTGTTTCCCAATGAAGGAAGATAAGGTCATGTGAAACCTCTCGAGTTATGTTACACAGACGTTACAAAGACACTCGTGGGAGGCTGGAGAAGGCAAGCCACAGACTGGGAGAAGACCTTTGCAAATCACATATCTGACAGGACTATAAAGAACTCTCAGAACTCGGCAATAAGAAAATCCAAGTTTAAAATGGTCACAGATTTGGTCACTTCACCAAAGAAGATACACAGATGGCAAATAAGCACATGAAAAGATGCTCAAGGTCGTTAATCATGAGAAAAAGGCACATAAAAACCACATTGAGATCCTGCTATGTACATACTGGAATGACTAGAATTAAAGAGGTTGAGCATACCAAGTGTTAATGAGGATGGAAAGTAACTGGAACACCCCTACATTGCTGGTGGGAACACAAAGTGGTTCAGCCTCTTTGGAAAACAGTTTTAAAGTGGAGTTTGTTATGCTGCTGTAACAAATTAGCACAAATTTCATGGCTTAAATCAACTCAGATTTATAGTTTTACAGTTCTGTAGGTTAGCAGTCTGACACGGGTCTCTTTGGGCTATAATCAAAGTGTTGGCAGAGCTAGGTTCTTTTTGGGGGACTTTAAAGCTTAATCCATTTCCTAGCCTTTTCAAGCTTCTAGAGACCACCACATTCCTTAACCTATGCCCCCCTCCTCCACCCTCAAATCCAAGAACTCGGCATCTCTCTGGCCCTGCTTCCCTTGTTGTATCTTTTTCTCTCCTCTACTGCTTCTCTTTCCCTTTTAAGGGCCTTTGTGATGCACTGGGCCCACCTGGATAATCCAGGATAATCTCCCTATTTTAAAATCAGTTGATCAGTCACCTTAATTCCGTCTGCAAATTTAATTCACCTTTGCCAAGTAAACTAATGTATTCCCAGGTTCAGAGATTAGGACTTCTTTGTGGGCCATGACTTTGCTACCACAAAGAGTTTTTAAAATAAAGTTAAACATGCACATACCATATGACCCAGGAATTCCACTTCTATGTGCTTACCCAGGAGAAGAAGACATGTTCATACAAAAACTTATTTGCCTTCTCAAATCATAAAGATTTATAGCAGCTTTATTCATAGTCAAAAAAGACAAAACTGAAAATAACTCAAATGTCCTTCAACTGGTGGATGGATAAACTGTGGTAAATTCATATAATGGATACTACATTCAGCAATAAAACAGAAGGAACTGCTGATACAATGAACAACATGGATGAACACTCAAATAAACGTATCATGCTAAATGAAAGAAACCAGACTCAAAAGGCCAAATACTGTAGGATTCCATTTATATGATATTCCAGAAAAGACAAACCATAGAGAAAGTCAACAGATCATAGCTGCCAGGTGTTAAGGTTGGGGGAAGAGTTGACTACAAAAGAGCAGCTCAAGGGAGTTCTGGGTGCTGGAACTGCTCTGTATCTCAATTTTGGGAGTTGCACAGCTCTATGCGTTTGTCAAAAGAGGAAAACAAATACTTCATTTCTCACCCATCAGATTGGCAAAAATTTAAAAATCTGACGATGCTAATCTGACCAATCCCAGGGCAAGGATGACTCAAATACTGTTGGAGGGAATGGAAATTGTTAAAACTTCAGAGGATGATTTGGTTGCAGCTCGTCAAGATGCAGATGCACATCAGCCTCTGGCCCAACAATTCAATCACAGGCAGGTGTCTTGACATGAGTACGGCCATGTTTGGCCACTCCATTGACCTACAGCCACCAGCACAAAAAGAAATATAAAAGCTGCTTTGTGCGTGGTGGGAACTGGCCCTTCTCCCACGGAGGGAGTTGCAAGTTGTAACATTTCAAGGCTCTTGGAGCGTCGTAGCACGGGATGGACTGGCCATCTGTGCCGGGCTAAGACGATAACCAAAGAAAACAGTGCACGTACACAACTGCTGGGGTGGGACGTTAGCCAAGGGGCTCAGTGCACGTACGCCACTGATAACCATTTGTGCATGGAAACACTGGATGTTTGCTCTGTAAACTCTGTAACTGCTTATATAAACTGCTGGAGACTGAGACCCGGTGAGAGTTGCACCTGTGGAAGGGACCCCTTGCCCAGGATGTGTGATCCTTGCCCAGCCGTGTCGATTGACAGGACTCTCCCGGCAGTGGGGCATGGATGTTGTGAGTAATTGATTTACTGTGAAGTAACTGATTTGATGTGTTCTCTTTTCGGTCAACCTGGTGTTTCTCTTTCCGGTTGATTTGTGTCATTTCCCTTCAGTTGATCTGGTGTTTCCCTTTCCGATCGATCTGATGTTTTTCCTTCTTATTATATGACCTATTCGGATCTGCTGCTATCTCAGCCGATACATCTCCAATCGAATCCCCAATCCTCTCATAACAGCAGGTTTCCATTCTAGGGAGTTCACACCTGTGCTCGAGGAGACACACACAAGGATAGTCATTAAACATGGCAGGGGAATAAATTAATTGTGGTTAGTAGTTATTTAAAAAAGAAAGGAAAGAAATGCATATGGGAAATAATAGATCCTGCTGGCTATGTATATGATATGAGAAGGTAACTCATTGGTTTGTCTACTTAATAGTATGTAGCACAGAAAGCACTGTACTAGGAATCTGGAGACAAACATCTGAGCATTTAGTTCCAACTCTGCCACTAAAGTAGCAGTCTGACTGTGGACGACTTAACTCAAGAAACCTCACTTTCCATTTCCTGGAAATTGAAGAGGTTAGGCTCTAAACCACTAAAATTATTTCCAACGCAACAATTCTATGATTCAATTAGTCAACAATAAAAAATTATATTCCAAAGTACGTATGTTGAGAAACTGTTTTCCCCAGACACCCTGAAATCAGAAAGTATCAGAGAAATAAGACATCTTATTATATTGATACATAAAATGGTCCAAATGTCTTGGAATGTCTATGACCAGGTTTTTAATCAAGATCATAACTCAGAAAGAGTGTAAAAGCAACTAAACCTGCCATATCGACTTGGGTCACCCTCAGGTAAAATTTATATATCCTCTCCCATTTTAACATTCCAAAAGAAGTTCCCCATACCAATGAGTCCATCTTGTCAAGTTCAGGTCTGTCTAGCCAAAAGTCATTCATGTGTATGGTAAGATTTACTTGATTTTTTAACAAAGATAAATTGATGAATGGCTTTTTGTATTTTTGCCTGTTTCATCTATAAAGAGCTTACATTATAATTTAATAGCTTCAGCCTGCTACAATAATTTAAAGAGCCTTTTGAAACTTGTAACATGCCACGTCCAACAGGATCTAGTAAAAAAATCAGTAGTTCAGAATCCAAAAAAGCTCATTTAAAAGTTTCATTACCGCCAATACTTACACTTCAAAGACGCCAATAACCAACATGTCATTTCTTCCTACTGCAGAATTTAATAGGTTATCAACTTCTGGTATCACCCAAAAGCATAATTAGGATGCTATCATTAAAATGTATTTTTAATAAGAAATATTATAACTAATGATTAAACTATTAAACTAAATGATTAACTAAATATGAAAACTAATGACAACTAACGATCTGTTGTCTTTCCCTATGGTTTATCTTTTCTAGAATATTATATAAATGACATCCTACCGTATTTGACCTTTTGACCTTTCCCCTTGTCAGTCAAATCAAAATTTCAAACTTCTTGTTCTATGGGCTTTCCAAATCTAAGTTCTTACAATTCTAAATGAGTACGGAGACAAAACAGACACTACATACAGCTTCCAAAATCCTCCTCTTTATCCGATTTTAATTTTAGCACCGACTGCCAAGAAAATCTTTTCAATTGAAACCAAAATTCCATACACATTATGTCAATCATCAATTGATCAGTCATCAGTCTATGTTAACAGAAGGTGAGTTAGTATTAGGAAGCTACACAATTTGCACCAAAGATTGTTTAAAGCTCCTTTCATTAAATGCAGTTTACAACAATTCACAGGCTTCAAAGTTCACCTTGCAAATATAGAGTCAATTATCAGAAACCAGGAATGCGATCAGGCTTTTCAATAAAGGTGGTCCCAAGGATGTAGAAACCGTTCATTTGTTTAATGAAGGCAATGAGGAGCCCAATAGCCTGAGCGGAGTCAGGCAGAGGAGCGCTGACCACAGGCCCTCTTCCGGAGGAAAGCGTTCACCCAGAGATGTCGCGACCTGGCCTAGACGGGGTCCCAGGGGGCGCGAACACAAGGGCGGGCGCACAGGGCAGGCGACTCCCTGCCGCCCCCTGCACCACAGATGGGTGTGACCCCGCTGAGGTGGGGCCCCGCCAAGGCACAGGGAGAGGCTGGCCAAGCGGCGCTCTTCTCCTCCTCCAAGGGACAGAGGTTGGGCTCCCCCGCCTGGAGCAGCCCGCCAGCAGCCCCGGCCCCCGGTCCCATCCTCTGCCCCGGACACCGCGCTCCCGCCATATGTGGCGGAGATCTCCACGCGGAGCCCACTGCCCACCGCCTACCTCAGCGCCGCTCCTGCCCAGTGCTCCTCCACACTACAGAAAGGAGAGCTCTCCGCGCTGAAAATCCTGGAGGAGGGATCCAGAAACTGCCCGAGCCCCCCACACAAACTCCAGTGGCCACCACTTCCGCATCAGGCACTCCGCCCCCAGTGCATGCGCCCCGGGGCTCTCCAGCTCGGCGGCCCCTCTGCCACTCTGAGCACCGGTCCTGCGCTTGCTCGGGACTCTGAGGATACAATGGGAACCCTTGGGGGGGCACTGGGAGGGGTGTCGGGGATTGGGGACCGAGGTGTCCATGAGATGGAGAGCAGGAGCCGGCTGACGCTGTGCAGCCCTTGACTCTGCTCTCCCTGGATGACCTTCAGCTCCTGGAGAAGTTCTGCCTTCCCTTGAGGTGGCTTCTCCTGTCCTGAGAAGCCCGTTACACGATCTAACATCTGTTTATAAAAGAACAATGACATCCTTAACACCCAATGTGTTGTGTCTCCAGAAGAATTCTCTGCTTCCCCAGAAGATGATACAGGGAGCAGCTGGGACCGGGTTCTGACCAAGGAAGGAAGGATGCTGAGGGCCCAGCTGACTCCCCTCCACTGGCTCCTTTCCCTGATCCATGGCCCTGATGGGGCAACAGTGCTGGGGACTCCTGCAGGTGACAACTCTCAAGTGTTTGCCCACGGTATTACATTTCTTATGGTTTAGTGGTTAAAACAGGGGGCTAGCTGTCAGTTTTTCAGACGATTTCATTTGCAGAAATGTCTTTGGAGAAAGAAGTTTGTTTTCTTCATCTCTGATTTTTAAAATCAATAACAATAATTAAAATACTTATTTTCTTAATCTCATTGGCATGCAAAAACAAAAAAGTCACTTGGATTTCACCAAATTGGCCACATTTTCATTAAGACTTTGGAAGTATTGCTGATTGAATTAAAGAAAGCATTTGGGAAGAACAATTACCTTCAGATAGTATCTGCCCAGATAAATGTACAAACAGAGTTATCAGCCGTTTTGAGGGGCCTGGCAAATCCAGTTTGAGTTTTACAATGGATCGTCCAGAGTACAGGTTAAATTAGTAATTTTCTGAGGAGTTTTCGAGTAAATGTTCATGTCGGCTTCATCAAATAGGTCTGGTGATTTAAATGAATGTTGAGCTAAAGATAAAAGTTTTCAAGAGACTGAGAAATATTAGGTAAATGTACTTAAAAAGGGTGCAAATTAAAGTAAATCTGCCATCATCCTCTTTAAAACAGATTCAGAGTAACATTATTGTCAAGGTATAAGAAGGAATAGAAATGTTTTATAAAAACAATTCTAAAGGACCTAACGTGACATTCTAGAAGTCTCCATAGTCTTTCATTCATCTAGATTTAAATTGTTCAATTAATACTTTAAAGACTAATGAATCTGAGGGCAAAATATTCAAGGTCATTGTTTGTTTTTCATTGTTGCAAAGTAGATGGGTATGAACCGTGGCTGAAATTCATGGTCTTGAAGAAGAAAAATATATAGAACTTATTTATCACTCTCACAGTGTGTCCTGACTTAATCCTACACATATCCCCAGAATAAAGCCTCAAGGAATTCCATTATGTTATTAAAAATGACATCTTTCATTCACCATGAATATTCTCTAATTAATTCTCTAGCTAGTAATTATGTTCCTGATGCAAATAGGCAAGTAAAAGAATCCATGCTTGATTAAATTGGGCTCATAACATGTATACATGGGAGACACATGAGAAATGGAGTCTCTCAAAAGAATGGCAGAGATGCTCCTCTTAAATACTATCTTCAGATAAGACAAAGGAGGATGTTGGGGGTGGGGTTTGGGATGTGAGACTGGAGAAGACAATTCTCATGGAGAGGGACATGTAAATGTTTGTCTGAACCAACTCCCCTGCACTGGGCTCTGATCCTGAAGGGACAACAGGGAGGTGACCAGGAACAGACCTCCCAGTGGTGGTGCCTTCCCAGGGGTAGCATGGGGATGCTGGGGGAAGGGGGATGGTGTGTGACATGGCACCAGCGGTGGAGGCAGTAATGCAGAGGTCAGGGATCTCTCTCGCTCTCTCACTCTATCTCTCTGTCTCTCTCTCTCAGGGACCTGAGAAGAGGAAGTTGGCAGAACCTGCGCCCCTCGCCTACCTCTCTCATGGGTCCTTCTTTCTCTGGCCGCTCGCTATGGGAGCCCTGCGACCTTGGGTTTAACCCATGAGGCCAAGGGCAGGTGCACAGCCAGCGGGCCTAGGGGGGCCCTTGGGGGTCCTCAGTGAAGGCCCCACCTGCCCGCGAGGCCTTGACACGGTGACACCACCTGAAAATAAAGTAAACACATATAAGCATATGTAGTTTTAAAAAGAAAAGCACACAACTAAAAGAATTGATATCATTAAATACACTATTCTATTTGTTTATGTGTCAAACTACTGATAGGAAATAGCCCGGTGTAGTGATAGTAGAATTGATCAATTTCATAGAGAATTCTTTTAACGGTTGTTCATAGCTTGTGTTTTACATCATTGATTAGGGTAATATTTTCATCTTTTCCTTTCCTAGTGTCTCCATCAATCAGCCTTGAAGTGGAACTGAGTACATACTTTCCAGAAGCGGCATCATTCTCTACTCAGCCAGAGCATTGGGCCTGACAATAGCTGGATCCAGCAGAAAACTGGGCACTCTAGGAGATGTCATGTGGAGATGTGCCTGGCTGGACTAATAGTCACGTGGATATGATTTTTAAAAAAATCTCTCAGAGCTTTCCCAAAATCAAATAATATTCTTAAGTTGCTTTAGTAGAAGAGACATTAGTTAGTGTCTTTTTAATTTCCACAGAAGCTTTTTTTATGTTACTAAAGAAACTAAACATTATGTCTTTTGTCTTGTTACCAAAATGGACTTGGTATTAAAAACAAGAAAGCTACAAGAAAGGAAACACTCATATGGAATAGAAATTGTGGGTCGCAATTGCTACTTTTTTATATAAAATCATGTTTTATTTATTTACAATTTCTCTCAACTGTGCTTTTGAAAATAACTTAGTATAAGAAATTACCAGTAAGAAGAGGGTGTGCTCCCTTGAGTGTGGTCCAGTAGAAGTCAGGTGACTCAGACCTGAGTTCTAGGCCCAGGTCTGTTTCTGGTTAGTGTGTGACAACGTACTTAGGCTCTCTGGAACGTAGTATTCCTTTCTGTAAAATTAAAGAGTTTGATGATTTTTGAGAACTTTTCCAAATATTAAATGACTTCTCTTTTATATTTTTTATAATTTTATTTATTTATTTTTCCCCCAAAGCTCCAGTAGATAGCTGTATGTCATAGCTGCACATCCTTGATGTATGTGGGACACTGCCTCACCATGGCCGGAGAAGTGGTGCGTCGGTGCGTGCCCGGGATCCGAAGCCGGGCCTCCAGCAGCGGAGCGCGCGCAGTTAACCACTAAGCCACAGGGCCAGGCCTGACTTCTCTTTTAAAAAACAAAAAGATCCGAGTGACGTCAGCATCATGGCGGAGTGAGCTTTCCCGTGAATTCTTCCCCCACAAAATACAACAAAAGTAACAGCCACAGACAAACAACGGAATCCCAGACAGTCAAAAGCTGGAGCGGAGGGATCCACACTGCCGCACATCTGAGAGCGGAACGTGCTGGGCCCCCGGAGGAAGTGGGGAGAGGTAAGGAGAACTCCGCTCCCTCCCCATCAGATCAGCGATCCGGTCCGCGCGGCTCCCAGAGAGGGTGGAGGGGCGGCCCTCGGCGGGAAACTGTAGCTCTTCGGGCGCTCTCAGCCAGTGGGAAACTCCCGCACAGAGGGCTCAGAGGAGCCACAGGGCTACCATCAACATCTGAGCAACCCAGAGAGCGGATAAAGAGGGGCAAACGAGAAGCCTCCCACGTCAGGGACCCAGAGGGCAAAAGAGAGAGCTCCCCCCTCCCCACAACCCGGAGTCTGCAGCTCGACCAGATCTAGCGGTCCGAGGCAGACCAGAATAAATTGGACTGGACCCGTGGATCGCAGTGGGGAAAAGAAACAAAACAAAACAAAACAAAACTGCGGATCGCAGCAGAAAAACTGGGGCAGAGCGCAGGGGGCTTAGACTACACAGCCCTTCACCACCACACAGTGGCGGCAGGTGGAAAGTGCAACCAGAGACTTCCAGGATGAGGAAAATCAAAACCAACACAGGAACCACAATGCAAAAATATATGAAATCACCAGACCAGAAACAAAATGACAAGCAACCAGAAATCAACCCCGAAGACACAGAAATCCATAAACTAAATGACAGAGATTTCAAAATAGCTATCATAAAAACACTCAACGAAATACGAGACAACACAGACAAACAATTCAATGAGATTAGGAGTTTCTTCACAAAAGAGATTGAAATCATAAAGAAAAACCTATCAGGGCTGATGGAGATGAAGAACACAATGGAGGAGATAAAGGAGAATCTGGAATCTTTAAAGAACAGAGCTGACAATATGGAGGAAAGAATTAGTACTTTAGAGGATAGGAATACAGATATACTCCAGATGGAAGAAGAGAGAGAACTAAGACTAAAAAGAAATGAAGAAAGACTCCGAGAAATATCGGACTCTATTAGAAAATGTAACATAAGAATTATAGGTATTCCCGAGGGAGAGGAGAGGGAAAGAGGAACAGAGAGCCTATTCAAGGAAATAATAGCTGAAAATTTCCCAAATCTGGGGAAGGAGCAGGAAATACCAGTAAGCGAAGCCAACAGGACTCCTATATATATTAACAGACAAAGGCCTTCACCACGACACCTAGTGGTAAGGCTAGCCAGGGCCAACGACAAAGAAACAATATTAAGGGCAGCTAGACAAAAACAAAAAATAACGTACAAAGGAACTCCCATCAGGCTCTCAGCGGATTTCTCAACAGAAACTTTTCAGGCTAGAAGAGACTGGAATGATATATTCAAAATACTAAAAGACAAAAACTTTCAGCCAAGAATACTCTATCCAGCAAAAATATCCTTCAAATATGATGGAGAAATAGTAACTCTCCCAGATAAACAAAAGCTAAGGGAGTTCATGGCCACGAGACCGCCACTACAAGAAATACTCAAGAAGGCCCTCAGGCCTGAAAAAAAGACGAGAAAGGGAACACAAAGCTTGGAGTAAGGAGAAAAGTAGGTAGACAAAATCAGAGAAATAGTAGATCTTTACCGGAATAGGTTAGCAACCACTTAAATACTAAACTCAAAGATCAAAGGAAGAAATTCACCAAAAATAAATTTAACCTCATCACTGTAAACACACAGCCACAACACAAGATAGAATAAGGTATAACAAGAGCAACTTAGAAGGGGAAGAGGAAAGTGACTGAATTGACTTAGTATAAGGAAATAGGAGGCTATCAGATAATGGACTATCTCATACAGAAGATTTTTCGCCCAAACCTCAAGGTAACCACTAAACAAATAATCAAATTAAAACCACATATGATAAACAAAGAGAAAACTAGAAGAATCATAAGACAGAACAACCAAACTGAATTGGCAGTCCAAAACAAATGGGACAAGAAACAAAGGAAATGCAAAAGAACCAGAAAATAAGTGACAAAACAGCAACATTCAACCCTCATATTTCAATAATTACCCTAAATGTAAATGGATTGAACTCTCCAATCAAAAGATACAGAGTGGCAGGATGGATTAAAAAGCAAGACCCAACAATATGCTGCCTTCAGGAAACACATCTTAGCACTAAAGACAAGCACAGGCTCAGAGTGAAAGGATGGAAGACAATACTCCAAGCTAATGGCAAACAAAAGAAAGCAGGTGTTGCCATACTCATATCAGACAAAGTAGACTTCAAGATAAAACAGGTTAAGAAAGACAAAGAAGGGAAATATATAATGATAAAAGGGACACTCCATCAAGAAGACATATCACTTATAAATATATATGCACCCAACATAGGAGCACCAATGTACATAAAACAACTATTAACAAACCTAAAAGGAGAAATCAACAACAACACAATAATAGTAGGGGATCTTAACACCCCACTTACAGCAATGGATAGATCATCCAGACAAAAAGTTAATAAAGAAATATTAGACTTAAATGAAA
Source organism: Diceros bicornis minor (assembly GCF_020826845.1). Lineage (NCBI taxonomy): Eukaryota > Metazoa > Chordata > Mammalia > Perissodactyla > Rhinocerotidae > Diceros > Diceros bicornis. The sequence continues at coordinate 573,713 of NW_026690890.1, forward strand.
AACTGGACGAGATGGACCTAGTAGACATATACAGAGCACTCCACCCAAAAACAGCTGACTACACATTCTTCTCAAGCGCGCATGGAACATTCTCTAGGATAGACCATATGTTGGGAAACAAAGCAAGCCTCAATAAATTTAAGAGGATTGAAATCATAACAAGCATCTTTTCAGACCATAAGGCTATGAAACTGGAAATGAACCAGGAAAAAAAAACTGGGAAAGTGACAAAAATGTGGAGATTAAACAACATGCTACTGAACAACCAATGGATCATTGATGAAATTAAAGGAGAAATCAAAAACTATCTGGAAACAAACGAAAATGATAACATGCCATATCAAACCATATGGGACGCAGCAAAAGCGGTCCTGAGAGGGAAACTCATAGCGATACAAGCCCACCTTAACAAACAAGAAAAAGCCCTAATAGGCAACCTTAAATTACACCTAACAGAACTAGAAAAAGAAGAACAAACAAAGCCCAAAGCCAGCAGAAGGAGAGAAATAATAAAAATCAGAGCAGAAATAAATGATATTGAGACCAAAAAAACAGTAGAAAGGATTAATGAAACAAAGAGTTGGTTCTTCGAGAAGATAAACAAAATAGACAAACCCTTAGCCAGGCTAACTAAGAAAAAAAGAGAAAAGGCTCAAGTAAATAAAATTAGAAATGAAAGAGGAGAAATTACAACGGATACCATGGAAATACAGAGGATTATAAGAGAATACTATGAGAAATTATATGCCAACAAATTGGACAATCTAGAAGAAATGAATAAATTCTTAGACTTATACAACCTCCCAAAATTGAACCAAGAAGAAATGGAGAATCTGAATAGACCAATCACAAGTAAAGAGATTGAAATAGTAATCAAAAACCTCCCAAAAAATAAAAGTCCAGGACCAGATGGCTTCTCCAGTGAATTTTACCAAACATTCAAAGAAGATTTAATACCCATCCTCCTCAAACTATTCCAAAAAATAGAGGAAGATGGAACACTTCCTGAATCATTCTACGAGGCCAACATCACCCTGATACCGAAACCAGACAAAGACAATACAAAGAAAGAAAATTACAGGCCAATATCGCTGATGAACATTGATGCAAAAATCCTCAACAAAATATTGGCAAACCGAATACAACAATATATTAAAAAGATCATACACCATGATCAAGTGGGATTTATACCAGAGACGCAGGGATGGTTCAACATCCGCAAATCAATCAACGTGATACATCACATCAACAAAACAAAGAATAAAAACCACATGATCGTCTCAATAGACGCAGAGAAGGCATTTGACAAGATACAACATCCATTTATGATAAAAACTCTCAATAAATTGGGAATAGAAGGAAAGTACCTCAACATAATAAAGGCCATATATGACAAACCCACAGCTAACATCATACTCAACGGGGAAAGACTGAAAGCCATTCCTCTGAGAACAGGAACGAGGCAGGGCTGCCCACTCTCACCACTCCTGTTCAACATAGTACTGGAGGTTTTGGCCAGAGCAATTAGGCAAGAAAAAGGAATAAAAGGAATCCAAATAGGTAACGAAGAAGTGAAACTCTCACTATTTGCAGATGACATGATTGTATATATAGAAAACCCTAAAGAATCTGTTGGAAAACTGTTAGAAACAATCAACAACTACAGCAAAGTTGCAGGGTACAAAATCAATCTACAAAAATCAGTTGCATTTCTATATGCTAATAATGAACTAACAGAAAGAGAGCTCAAAAAGATAATACCATTTACAATTGCACCAAAAAGAATAAAATACCTAGGAATAAATCTTACCAAGGAGGTGAAGGACCTATACAATGAGAACTACAAGACATTATTGAGGGAAATCTACGATGACATAAAGAAATGGAAAGATATCCCATGCACGTGGATTGGAAGAATAAACATAGTTAAAATGTCTATATTACCTAAAGCAATCTACAGATTCAATGCAATCCCAATCAGAATCCCAATGACATTCTTCACAGAAATAGAAAAAAGAATACTAAAATTTATATGGGGCAACAAAAGACCCCGAATAGCTAAAGAAATCCTAAAGAAAAAGAACAAAGCAGGAGGCATCACAATTCCTGACTTCAAAACATACTACAAAGCAATAGTAATCAAAACAGCATGGTACTGGTACAAAAACAGACACACAGATCAATGGAACAGAATTGAAAGCCCAGGAATAAAACCACACATATACGGACAGCTAATTTTCGACAAAGGTGCTAAGGACATACAATGGAGAAAGGAAAGTCTCTTCAATAAATGGTGTTGGGAAAACTGGACATCCACATGCAAAAGAATGAAAGTGGACCATGTGCTATCGCCATACACAAAAATTAACTCAAAATGGATCAAAGACCTGAAGGTGAGACCTGAAACTATAAAACTCATAGAAGAAAATATAGGCAACACACTATTTGACATTGGGTTTAAAGGAATCTTTTCGGATGACATGCCTACCCAGACTAGGGAAACTAAAGAAAAAATAAACAAGTGGGACTTTATCAGACTAAAGAGCTTTTATAAGACAAATGAAACCAGAATCAAGATGAACAAACAACCAACCAGCTGGGAGAGAATATTTGCAAAACATACATCTGACAAGGGGTTGATCTCCATAATATATAAAGAACTCACACAATTGAACAACAAAAAAACAAACAACCCGATCAAAAAATGGGCAGAGGAAATGAACAGACACTTCTCCAAGGAAGATATACAGATGGCCAATAGGCACATGAAAAGATGCTCAACATCACTAATCATCAGGGAAATGCAAATCAAAACAACACTAAGATACCACCTCACGCCCGTTAGAATGGCTATAATCACCAAGACAAAAAACAACAAATGTCGGAGAGGATGTGGAGAAACAGGAACCCTCATACACAGCTGGTGGGAATGCAAATTGGTGCAGCCTCTATGGAAAACGGTATGGAGATTCCTCAAAGAATTAAAAATAGAGATGCCCTATGATCCAGCCATCCCACTACTGGGAATCTATCCAACGCACCTGAAATCAACAATCCAAAGAGGCTTATGCACCCCTATGTTCATTGCAGCATTATTCACCATAGCCAAGAAGTGGAAGCAACCTAAGTGTCCCTCGACTGACGATTGGATTAAGAAAATGTGGTATATATATACAATGGAATACTACTCAGCCATAAAAAAAGACAAAATCGTCCCATTTGCAACAACATGGATGGGCCTGGAGCGTATTATGTTAAGTGAAATAAGCCAGAAAGAGAAAGACAAACACTGTATGATCTCACTCATATGTGGAATATAAACCAACACATGGACAGAGAAAACTGGACTGTGGTTACCCGGGAAGTGGGGGTGGGGGGTGGGCACAAGGGGTGAAGGGAGTCATATATGGGGTGAAGGACAAACAAAAATGTACAACCCAAAATCTCACAATGTTAGAAACCATTAAAATATCAATAAAAATGTAAAAAAAAAAACAAACAAACAAACAAAAAAAAACAAAAAGATCCTTCTCAAACTTATACATTATCAAAAATTTTTTCTGCACTTTCACTTACCAAGAACAACTGATGTCCCTTCAATTATATTGATTGAAAATAAAGATCATAAAAGTATAAATTTGGTAATCTAATAAATGAATTAGCATAAAAATGAGCCAGGAAAAAATTTATGATCAATCAAGATATTACACTATGAAAATATTACTGTTTGTTACAGTACATAAAATGATGACACTGAAATAGTATCTTTTTGCTGTCTGTAAGTTTATATTGTTACTCATATATCATTATTAATCCTATTATGTTTTACAAGTAATAAAATGTCTTGAAAGGAGAGAACAATAAAGCAGCAGCCCTGCATTACACACGAATGTTGTGTTCTCCCTGGAGGGAAAATGAGGATACAACATTGGTCAAGTACTTCGTTTTGTAATCCACTGGTGCCTTTCAAACATATAGCTATTATTGTAAGAGTAAAGATATTCTTTTTTTTTAATAATTTTATTTATTTATTTATTTTTCCCGCAAAGCCGCAGTAGATAGTTGTATGTCATAGTTGCACATCCTTCTAGTTGCTGTATTTGGGACGCGGTGTCAGCATGGCCGGAGAACCGGCTTGTCAGTGAGCACCTGGGATCCAAACCCGGACTGCCAGCAGCAGAGTGCGCACGCTTAACCACTAAGCCACGGGGCCGGCCCAAGAGTAAAGATATTCTTAAAAATAGTGCCACAAAACAGGGTTTCCCAGCTACTTTTTGTCAGAGCTGAGACAGATATTAGGCCGGGGCACTTGAAGAGGCATGGTGGACTCAGCTGAGGGTGATTTAATTACTGTAAGATGATTAGCCAATAGCGAATAAGACGAAGAAAGATTAAAAAGAGGTAAAGGGAAATAAAGTTGAAAATAATTAAGAAAAATAGTGCCTTCAAAATATCCTCTCATTATTTTTATAGCTCTTTTTTGTTTTTGAGGCATGACTAGGATAGTATGTTAGATTTTTATAAACTCTTTTCTCCTGGGCTTATACTACCTAGTTCTTCATTATTTATGATAATGCCAAAGAAAGTCTGGACAAAAGTATTCTGTGCTATCAACAAGCACAAAACATGTACAACATTGCTCTATATATTAAGAGTCCAGCTGTAATAGTCAAGACATATATTCATGTATGTAAAATTATAATGATTTTCTTATTTTCTCCGGCTGTGGACCATGTTAAACTATATAGTAATGAGCAGAAAACCTGAAGAACTAGGTGATTTAAAACACTTGTTGTTACAGCTAGGCCATTCAAGGGTGAAATTAATTTCAATTTCACACTTCTCCTTTCCTTGTAGCCAGTGAAGTGTCTGGAAGACAGAAAACACATAGAATTAATTGAGAGTTAACAGTATTTGGAGGCAGTTGAGGTTAAGCACTCAACAATGATGTCCCTTACTTCAGGAGCCATTGACTATTTTTCATAAGTTTTCTTTATACACGGGTTCTAGTCTTAGATTATTTCTGTATGTTTCTTAGAAGAGAGACAGGGAAGAATTAACTATCAATCTACTGTGTGCCAGTTCCTTTACTGTATTACCTTATGCAATTCTTAGAGTAATCCTTTAAAGTAACTGTTATAATTCATATTTAACTGCTAAAGAAAACCATGGTTACAAAATTGATCAAGGGTAAGAGGGAAGATCTGAACATCAGCCCGTTGGGTTATGCCTCATATTCTCTCCACTGTGATAAAAATGGTGCTTCAACATGGGTTCTCACCATCTGGCTATTTAATACCGGCTCCTGCCAACAGCATTGGATGACATGAGATGAGAAGTTTATTTCCAAAGTTATTTTATTATATTTAAACTCTATGAGTAGGATGTCAAGACATGTTTTAGAGGCACAGAGAGCAACTGATTTGTTCACCTACACATTTTTCTGGTTTACTATAACCTTCGTGTGCCACATTGTGTCAACTTTACCAACTTTAGTGCTTCACTGTTTTGTTTTATAAAACTCAGAGTTTCACTTTTCATGTAAAGCACTTTGCTGTTCTCTTAGTCACTAGATGGCAGTTTTGTATCTCTGTAAATTACCACTGCAGGAGGAAATGAGAGGTCTTAAGCCAGTTTGCTCTGCACAAATGATGGACATAGGAGGACTTCTGGTCCATCAAGACTGCCTGTGTTATTCCGTGGCTGTAACGGGGATGTCCAGGACTGCTTAGTCAGAGGCACGAAGCAGAGTCAGAAAGCATCCTCTAAGTTCTTCTTCAGATGTGAGTTCAGGCACCTGTCTTCTCACCTGAGCACATTGGAGTTTATTGAATGTGTTCAGACTCTTACTCTCTCCCTGTACTTAATAAGTCTGGGAGCTCCATACCCCTAGAAACAACACATGACACATAAAGCCTTTTCTCAACTAAACGGAGTTGAGGGCTATGGTGTTGCCCGAGAGTCTGATGCTTAAAGAAAATACAGCTGGTGCTCAGGCAGAAGGAAAGAGCGTCAGCTACTCCTAGAGGGCTTTTATTGATGTTCCTATGGAATGAGCAAGTTTAAAATAAAACCACATGGCTTAAACCTCACAAACTGATAGTTTTATTTTCAAGTAATAGGCTCTGAAAATCTGCTATGTCTAAAAAGCTATTTCATAAAACTGAAACAGTTCTGTTTTTTATTCTCTGGTATTTGAAATACTATTAAAACTGTAAATCCTTTAACATTCTACAATATATAAATAGGCAAGTATCAATTATATTCTCTAAAAATGTCTGCTCCCATGTTAAAGTTTAATATATAGCAGCAGAATCGGTTACCACCCAATTTTTAACTCATTTTTTGCTTTTGAAATTACATATAAAATTTGTGTTTTGAAGTATTTTCCTAAAACTCAGCATCTTTCTGATATAAATAGACTAGTTGAAAGGTAACTAGAATGAAATTTGATCTTTAAAACTTTAGCTTTGTGTAAGAACTGATAACAAGAGGCAGTTGGGTCTCTCCACGTTATGATATTTAGTAATTGTGAATAGCCACATCTATTACAAAGTGGTGAATAATAAAAAGAAATTAAACAATATCAGCACTCTCTTACCCCACAGGTACAGTTTATATGCAAATAAATTCTCAAAGGTCAGAAAAATGCCTATGATTTCAAATAACTGGTAAAATACTATCTCATTCCAGTTTTAATCTCATTTGAAATTGACTTAAAACTCTTCTCTTAGATTCCTGCTCTTATCAGTGCCCCCAGGTCCCCTCAATGCCTCATTTGATTGCAAACTTATCTGAGGAATTGAATATTCTTTTCCATTTCTTCTCTTTAAGGTATCTGTGATAGTGCTTTTTATGCAGTGACCACTTGGTACAATTCAGTATTAGTTTCAGAAACATCTTTAGTTAGGAACAAATCAAGGAAACAGATGTGAGGAATGTGAGGATGCCTAGCTGATGGTGCTTCAGGGATTCCTCACGTGAGTCTTGTCATAGAAAAGTTTAAAGAGTAAAGCAGCATTGGTCAGTTCAAAAATGTGAGGTGAACATAATTCTAAATAATGATGGAGACGTAAAAACAAGAAGCCACTTGAATTTCGTTGAAAGGTATTAGACACATCAAAGGGCTGGGAAAAAAACATTGTTTAATGTAAGTTCTTTCTAAACTCTAAGGCAACAAGTAATATGAATTTACATGGTAATTATAAACCACAAAACAACAATTCACAAGACAAGTAAACAACTAAAGTAGAAACCAGAGTAAGAAAAATAGAGGTTAAAGCAGACATGGAGAGTGATGGTTGGGGTCAGAAACCATGGCTTAGTCATCCTTGAAGTCTCCCTCAGACTCTGATCATTCCTAGTGCTCAATAAACAGTTTGACCCCCTGAACCTGGGGAGGGCCAAAGTGAGAGGTGATTGGGAGGGGAGACAATGCAAGGATACCCTTGTGGAGGCACTGACATTGAAAATCAGTGACATTTTTGCCAAGGTGTTTACCATATTCAAGATTATTCTGGAAAGTTAAGGATTTTTCTGGAATGTTCATTTTCATTTTATGGAAACTCCAACTAGCCCAGAGAAAGATTTAGACATTTTAGCTTCAGAAATAGAGAGAGGGGCGACCCCTGCGGTGCAGCAGTTAAGTAAGCACGCTCCGCTACAGCGGCCCCGGGTTCAGATGTTCGGATCCCGGGCGCACACCAATGCACCACTTGTCGAACCATGTTGTGGCGGCGTCCCATATAATGTAGAGGAAGATGGGCACAATTGTTAGCCCAAGACCAATCTTCCTCAGCAAAAAGAGGAGGATTGGCCTTATAAGTTAGCTCAGGGCTGATCTTTCTCATAAAACAAAAAAAAGAAAGAAAGAAAGAATGAGAAACTTTTTTGTCAGTTTTAATAATGAAAACCAATTAGCAACTGGGAAACAGTTACAATTTGAGATGAGAATGTGAAGAAAGAATTAGACGTCTCATGTTGTTGCTTTTCTCTGGGGCAGTAAGGCTTGCAAGGGGAATGAAGTTCCATCTTTGCTCTATCGAGTTTGAGAAGGTGTAAAATTCATTTGTGCTGGGCAACACTGTTGACCTGTGGAGAAAAACAAATGGTTCAAGCAGCTGATCTAAAGGAATAACTGAACTCATAAAAGTTTTTAGCTTATAAAGTGTGCTTCCAATCTATTTAACTTTACTGGACATCCATTCATCTCTATGTGCAAGGTATTTGTGGTAGGTATCGAAGGAAATATAAAGAATTATAAGGTTCCAAGCTCCTCCACATACATGAAATTGTTTGCAAGATATAATTTGATTCTGCCAAGGTATTTAGTGTATGTTGTATTACAGAACCTTAAAAAAAATGAGAATGTTATAGAGAAATTGTAATTAAAGACAGCTTCTTAGGAGAGGTGGACTAGATCAAGTCCTCAAAGGGACCACTTTTGAGCAGGTGGAGGAAAGAAAGAGTGAGGATTTCAGATGGGAGAAGAGAGGAAAGGTACAGAAGTAGAAAGGAACATGGCATTTGGGCATGGGGGTGGGGAGACCATGACAGGCACAGTCTTCCCATGACTGAGAGGCAGCTCAGTTTCCTCCTGCAGGAGCCCAGCACTGCTTCCCACCTCCTGGCCTCCTCCACCTGCAGACTCCGTGGTTGAGCCAAGGCCTATTTTTTTTTTTTTTGTGAGGAGATCAGCCCTGTGCTAACATCTGCCAATCCTCCTCTTTTTTTGCTGAGGAAGACTGGCCCTGGGCTAACATCCGCGCTCACCTTCTTCCACTTTGTATGGGATGCTGCCACAGAATGGCCTGCCAAGCGGTGTGTCGGTGCGCACCCGAGATCCTAACCAGTGAAGCCTGGGCCACCGCATTGGACCGCTCACGCTTAATAGCTTGTGCCACCGGGCCGGCCAAGACCTATCTTATCTGGATTGCTGCCTAGTCTTCCAACAGGTCCCTTTCCTTCAGTCTTAATTTCTTCTAATCTTTCCTCCACCATGCCTCCAGAGTTACCTTCTAGAATCCAAATTTGCTTAAATCTGATATCTGCTTAGACTCCTTCAATGACTGCTCAGAGCAGCTATATGATCCTCAAAGCTTGGCTCATAATAAACTCACCCCAATTTTGATAAATTTTTATTTATTTGGTTATGGATTATTTGCGTCGACATTCTATTTGTCTCTCCAGTATCTAAACGCCGTACCTGACACCTTTGGTGCACTCAGAAAATGTTTGATGAGTGAATAAGTATGTGTGAGACCACACAGGATGGAGCAGAAGGGGCTTTTTAGGGAGTGGTAGAAAATTTGCTCACATTCCTACCATAGTGGTTGAGGCTGTGGGCTTTGGACTAGTTTGTCTGGGCATCAATCCCAGTTATTCCACTTTTAACTGGAGAACCTGTGGAAATATTTACTCTCTGAACCTGAGTTTCCTCATCTATAAAAAGGGGCTACTGAAAACTCCTGTCTCATAGGGTTTTAGTGAGATTTACATGCATTAACTTATGTAAAGTACTTAGAAGAGCTCCTGGCACATAGTAGGCACTTAAATGTTAGCTGTTATGTTATCATTATTGCTCTTATATATAAGCAATATTCTGGTTTTGAAAAGATGCTTTCATAATATAGTTGATCCTCATTATTTGTGGATTCCGTGTTTGCACACTTGTCCACTAGCTAAAATGTACCAGCAGTCCCCAAATGAACACTCTCAGGGCTTTCATGTCCATTTTCAGATATGCACAAAGTGGTGAGAAATTTGATTCACTCGACGTGCACGTTCTGAGCTGAGGGGCAACAAGATGCTGCTCTGCCCTCTTGTTTCAGCCCACATTGTAAACAAGTGTCCTTCTTGCAGTCTATTTAGTGCCTCATTTCTTATCTTTTTGTGCATTATGTTGGTGACCTTGCCATTTAATATGTCCCCCATGTGTAGGGCTGCAATGCTGCCTGGTGTTCCTCAGGGCAAGAGGCTGTGACGTGCCTTTACTGAGAAAATATGTGTGTTCGACATGCTACTATCAGACACGAGTTGCAGTGCTGTTGGTGTGAGTTCAATGTTAATATATCAACAATATATATTAAATAAGGTGACTTTAAAGAGAACACACAGAGAACAAGGTAATGTACTGATCAGTTGAAGAAAGTGTGACTAAGGCTTACAGGAACCTAACACTGCATTTCCCGTAGGAGCAGTGGGTCATATTCACTGATTCAGTGTACACAATGACCTTATAGAATGTCACACTGTGCAGAAAGAGAACTGACTGTATCTTATGTAATCCTAACATAATCCTTTAAAGCAGGCAGGGTACAGAACAGGGTGTCCACATTTTACTATTAAAGTAAGGCTATTAAAGACCTTGTGAACCAAGTGGAGAATTTAAAATGTCTTGTGTTCAGCATAAGAGTCATGAGTTTTTGAGCGAGGAAGATCTATGATGCACTGATGTTTAAGGAACAGTTACCTGGCAAGAGAATGTAGTATTGAGAGGAAGAGGGAGAACTGATGTGGAAAGGAGAACCAGCTGTTAAACTCTCCACGTATTCCCACTGTTAAGTGAGGAGATTCTGAGCTAAGGTGCTGATGTGATAAAGGAAAAGTAGCAGCCAAAGGATAAAATAATGGATTTGTTAACCATATATAGAGTCTAAATCAGGCTGTGGTTCTCAAAGTGGAGTCCTTGGACCAGCAACATCAGCATCACCTGGGAACTGGGCTGAAATTCAAATTGTCAGGTGCTGCTGCAGACCTGCTGAACTGGCAAGTCTGGGGTGGGGCCTGGCAATCTGGGTTTCAACAAGGCCTCCAGGTGCTTCTGGTGCCCATCAAATTTAAGAACCAATGAATTAGGGGCCGGCCCTGTGGCTTGGCAGTTAAGTGCGCACACTCTGCTGCTGGTGGATCAGGTTCTGATCCTGGGTGCGCACCAAGGCACCACTTCTCCTGCCATGCTGAGGCCGAGTCCCACATACAGCAACTAGAAGGATATGCAGCTATGACACACAACTATCTACCGGGGCTTTGGGGGGAAAAATAAATAAATAAAATCTTAAAAAATAAAAGAACAAATGAATTAGAAAAACGATTCCAATACATCACTATGTCCAGGTAAGCTGCAAGGCAGGAGGTGGTATTTGTTTGGAGGATAAGATGCATTTTATTTTTATTTTTTTTTGAGGACGATCAGCCCTGAGCTAACATCCATTCTAATCCCCCTTATTTTGCTGTGGAAGGCCAGCTCTGAGCTAACATCCACTGCCAATCCTCCTCCTTTTATTTTCCCCCAAAGCCCCAGTAGATAGTTGTATGTCATAGTTGCACATCCTTCTAGTTGCTGCATGTGGGACGCGGCCTCAGTGTGGTCGGAGAAGCGGTGCGTCGGTGCGCGCCCGGGATCCGAACCCGGGCCTCAGGTAGCAGAGTGCATGCACTTAACCGATAAGGCACGGGGCCGGCCCAAGGTGCATTTTAAGTTTCAGGAAATAATAGTTCAGCATCTGTTTCATCGTACGGATTCCAGAGATGCCATTTTAGCTCTGGTATGAAGCTCTTTTGTCCACAATATATTCTCCTTTAGAGAGCCGTTGGTAAGTTATTTACCACTTCCCACATGTTCTGAGAGTCTCTTCTTTCTTGAAATCCTCTTTCAGACTTGAAAACGTACATTATTTTTGTACATAATCTCCTCTATTTAAAATCTGGATTTCTCTTCCTGTAGGATCCTGTGTGGCACATGTAGCCTTACTGTAAATTTGGAATGACATTGATTTGTTCCAAAACCTTAGAATGTTTTAGAACTTAGAACCTGATGAATAGAGAATTTATATGCTTCTGTTTAGGATTCATATTTTTCAGATGTCTAGAGGTATCCCAACTTGCCAGTAATGTGTCTTTAGGTTTAGCAGATCTTGAAAATCTGAATATACTAGAAAATGAATTACATCTCTCATACTAACATTTACTAAATAAATGATCACAATGTTAACTTACCCATAAGCACTTTCTATATTCTAGGCTCTATATTATGCTTACATAATAAACATGATAAAGTTTCAAAGAGGAGCCAATTAACTTTTGAACAAAAGCTCGACTTGAGTGTATCTTGGCTTCATTTTGACAGTTGTAGCCTTAATATTATAGTAATGCTTTCTTTTTCTGGGAATCAGATAATCTTGTTGTTGGGGGAAGAGGGAAAATCTCCCTCTGCCCTTTCCCTTAAGGTTCTTATGGCTGGCCAAATAATTAACAAGCCAGGTTAGCAGGAGAAAATAATAACAAGTTTAATAACATGTATACATGGGAGAAACTCAGAAATGAGCAACTCATCCCTCTGTCTAAGCTGCCTGCTTAAGTATTGCAGTTAAAAGCGAGGAACGTGTTGGGGGTGGATAGTGGTCTGGGACCTCAGAGGGCAAGAGGCATGTCACATGGAGATAGAAATGCAAATGTTTGCCAGACAACTCCTCTCAGGGTCATCTATAGATAATGTGGAGGGAGAGATAGAGTTTTTGATATAAGGGGCTTGGAGTCTTTCCTGTTGTAACCTCTATCCTACATTATCTTTACAACCATCATGATAATAACTCCTTCCTGAAACTGATCTTTTGTTTTAAATTCTTTAGACAGTTTGGGAGGGGAAACTCAAATATTCTTCCTGAGCTCTCTGAGTCCTTATTGTCTTCAGCTCGAAATAATCTGCATACCAGAGTTGTGCCTCCTGGGGTAACTTGCCCTGAGCACCATCAGTTCCCTCCTCTGAAACTTCCCTAGAAGTTTCACAGTCTTTTTGAAAATTAAAGAAGTTTCATAGTCCAGAAGCTGAGTTGGTAGATTGTTTCATCTCACTGAGCACATTTCTTAGTCCTGATAATAGATAGTTCAATTAAGTACATTTTAGAAGGTGGTGATGCAGGTGGCTCTCAAGGTTACACCTATATCGCGGAAGCAAGCAATCAAGTATTTAACGGAAGCATTTCTATGTAAACGAAAGAAAAACAAGGTTAATTGTTGGAGCAAGTTGTAAAGCAGTTTCTGAGTTTAGAGGACAGCCAGATAAGATTTTTAGATGTCAGCGTCAAAGCAGCTTTTGCAGTTTAAAATGTCTCTGATGATGTCATCGGGTAATCTCTTAAATTTATATCAAGTCCATCAGCTTCAGTTTGTAAGGCTTCAGGAAAAAGGGCAGGTTCAGTTTTCAGTGATTCCAAATGAAAATGATGGAAAAAATCAAAAACGTTAGTTTGGACATCTGTAGCCAGATATTTTAGGAGACTAGAAGAAATCAGGATCCAGTCAAGTCAACAATATAAAACAAAAACCTTAAAAGACAATTAACAAAACTAGGATCTAATATCCGCAAATGTACACTATAGTTTTTACTGAAATATAATTTTTCTTTCTAAAATCACCCTCATTTTTATCAAAGATAGACAAATTAAAACTAAGTAGTTTGCAAAATAAGTCTAGTTCCAATAGAGTTGACCCAATTATTTACATAAGTACAGCAAGAATAGGAATTGATCACATAGGCTCTTTTAAATCTGCTTTGCTGGAACTTTTTATAAGGAATCTCAGATTGAACATTAAAGGCTTCTCCAGGCCAGGAAAGCCAAGCCAAGGATTTTGTCATCAGACTTTGCCTGTAATACCTACAGATTTGGGTGAATTCCTCTCTTCCGAGGTTCTCCCAAAATATTTCGAGGTTCCTTGTGCTTGCCAGATAAGTGACATTCTTTACTTATCTTGGTAAGTGCTGCTTGGAACATAAGGTACCAGGCCAATACTTCCACGTGGCTCTATTCCATAAAGACCAATCTTTATTCCTCAATAGCTGTATGGTTATATCGCAAATATGATGTTCCAGTCACAGCCTTGGTAATATAACCAGTGTTTCCAATTGTGTCCTGTTATAAGGAGAACAGATTCTTATTGAACTTATGCAAATAACTATATTGCCATGAAAACAATACTCACTTACTACGAGTTTCCAAATTCTAGGGATCAGATAGAGAGAGAAAGATAAATATTTCAATTTTACTTACAAAAATATCATTTACCAAATTGCTATAAGTCATAGCTAGCTCAGGAGAAAAGAGAAAAAGTTTTCCTTAAATCTAAAAAGACAAAACATTAAAAATTCAGCAATACTTCAAATGAAAAATAATAAAACTTATAATTATCTTTATCAGTTCATTCAGTCCTGTGTAATCCATTCTTGATCCCGATCTTTCTGTTAGCAGCTTCATGAAGTTATCAGTCTTTCCATCAGATTTCTGTAATTTCTTACCAAGTTCAGTTTTATGATCAGAAAGTTTGTCAGAAACCTGTACTCCAGTGTAAATGTCAGAGCACTTTCCATGAATTTTTCTGAAGTTGAAACATTTTGCAAAAGCATTAGAGCAAAGAAATAAGTCTGTAAACAAGACCTCAAAATGGCAATTGACAGAGAAATTTGGTTAATTTTGTGACATACAACACTTTAAAATAATAATAACCAGAATTATGACTGATAATCAAGACAGATCAGAATTTCAGTAATGTTATACAATTTTAAAACACCTATGTCAATAACATTTGCCCACATAATACCACCTAAGCAGACTTATCATCACTTGTCTGACAATGCTTTCCATGTAATTTAACGTACTGAATAAGCCTAATAAATTTAGTATGTTTCCCCTTGTAGGAAGAGAGCAAATTTCTTTGAGAAGTTCCAGGGCCCTTTGAAAATTCTCAAAGAAAAAAAGTAAAAAAAAGACTTTATTTATATGAATTTTGGGGAGCTTGTCAAAAATAGAAAACGTTAGGGCCGGCCCCGTGGCTTGGTGGTTAAGCGCAAGCGCTCCGATGCTGGTGGCCCGGGTTCGGATCCCGGGTGCGCACGGAGGCACCACTTCTCCGTCCATCCTAAGGCCGAGTCCCACATACAGCAACTAGAAGGATGTGCAGCTATGACATACAACTATCTACTGGGGCTTTGGGGGGAAAAAATAAATAAATAAAATCGTTAAAAAAAAATAGAAAACGTTAAAGCAAAGAGAGCATTGACAGTCCAAACACCTTAATAGAGAGACCTCAGTCTTTTGAACACAGGAAATTATTTTAACAGTTTTTTTTTTTCTGTCTTTTAGGTAGACTTATCCAAAGGTAAAGAAAAATCTTTTATAACCTCTTTATCAGGTTCAAGAAAATTATCCTTTTAAGAGAAATAAGACCAAATGATAATTTTGTACCTGCTTCCTTCTGATATTAAAACTCATTTACTTAATTAAATTCATTTCAATCTTAGCCAACTTGACCATACAAAAACTCCTTTTCCAGAATTCCTCTTCCACAAACCTATAACTTTCTTTTTACATTCAGAATTTGTCCCATGTCTTTCTTTTCCCTTCTAGTACTTGAAGACAAATTTATCTTTCTTAATCAATCAAATAAAATATCTCCATTCTTTGTTCCTTCTTTATACATCTTACTTTCCTTGTGCACAGACATATTTTTCTTAATATTTAGTAGCTTCAATCACATATACTAATTAGAAATTTTAACTCTTAGAAACCACAATTTGTAAGTAAAAACCAAGTAAACCATTATAAACTTTCTTTTACATTAGGATCTTGTGGCTTGGAAAATTTATAAAGACTTCATAACTTCTAGAAATATGTTCCTTTATAGTACAATCTTTTAATAAAACACACGTTTACCAATAGACTCAAAACACCTTTTAGTTTTCCTGTAATGAAAAGCCAAAAGTAGACAAATGTAAGTTTAGCAATCAATGTCTAATATCTTATCTTATTTGGAAATGATGATACTCAGTGAATTTTTATCACAAAATTTAGCAAAACTCTAAAGTTTTATGTCACCAAAAAGAGTTTGGAAGCTGTAACCACCATAACATTGTTTAAAGTTCACCCAACATTCATCTTTTTCACAACTATTTAGTTACTTGTTCCCAATAATTATTTAGATTGTCTATAAGACTTCATAAGACATTAGATAAAATTAACCATGATTTAAATTACTATTTTTGTTAACCAGTTCTGTAATAGAAATAACATCAGTTTTTTGTACAAAAGTTCATGTAAATTTCATCACATCTTATACCTTTAAACATAGTTATCATTAAGATTTTTATTAATAGGTCTTGGTCTTCTGATTTTGGACAAGGGAAGCATTCCCAGTCAGACATTTTAAAATATACTCAGGCAAAGTTGATGTAACCTCTTTATATAAAATTAGCTCAAATATTCCAACCTTTATAATCTTATAAACACTTACACTTTTACATGTTCTCAATTCAATTGCAACCTGAGTCAAGGTCTTAAGGCTATTTAAATTTTTCCCTTCCTTTTTCTAGCCCTTTTTTAGGTACCAATTAAACAATTGTGTGAGAGCTCTCAAAACATATTTTTTTCCCCCAATTTAGAAGTTTTCCCAATTCAAAGAATCCGTCGTCTGGCCATTGACGAGTAGGATCTTCATTTGTATATTTATTCCAATAGTGACTCGATCCAATAAGACTTTTTAAGGAAAGACCCGGAGGTAACTTTCCACGCTTAGAATAAATCTCTACCATGGACCCAAGAGGTGTCCCTTGTGAGGGCGCAGATGATGTAGCCCCCATGATCCACAGAATTCACTCCCAAAGATATTCAGAGAAAGTAAAGACTTTCGTTGCACAGGCTGTAAGGATGGTGTAGTGAAAATGGTGTCTCCGGTCTCCACAATAGTGTGGGGCACCTCCAGTCACAGACCTGCTAAACTGTGACACCGGGCAGGTGATACTGGAATGGGATTTTTTCAACACTAACAAGCAACGAAGGTTAAGACGACAAAAACCCTTATGGACTGGGCCCTTTATGTCAAACTCCCCTGAGAGCTTGGCATAGCCAGACAAAGAGACAGTTCAGAACCCCAGTCTACTCGACTGGCCACCAAGGGGCACCCCAGTAAATGCACCTTCCGTATGGTGGAGACCAAGGAGAATATTCTCACTTGGCACAAAGCCAAGTTGTCTCAGGACACAGAACAAGACAGAAGGAAAAACATCATCTGGTTTTGTTCTTATGTGCACAATGACAGCTTTAGCCACTCCTTAGGTCTCTTGGAGCCAGAATAATACCTAGGGAGGGAGGTGCCACGGGGTTGGGGACTGTGTGCTTTACAGAGTACCTCGTCGTTGCATGGACATTTTCTTGCAGTTGGCGGGGGACCTGTGTCATCTATCCCGTTCCATGACCCAAGTTATCCTGTCACGGGAGTCTCCTGAAAGTGGCGAGCGCCCTAATGGCTCTTAACTGCTCGACCCGTGCCCACCAAATTTGCGGCCTTTTTGGCTTCCAAGATGCCCTTGACAATGGCCTTCACTTCATGTGCATATTAACCCACAGCAAAGTTTGTCTAAATAGACACCAGTCTGGTGAGACCCGCAAACTCACCAGTCTGTGGGGCCGGCCCAGAGAGTAGGCTTATAGGGCCTATGCCTGCGTCCTACCCTATGGTATTTCCTTCTTATGACACACGATACAAAAGACAAAGACAAAAGAGAAAAACAGAGACTATCTCTGGGAGGAAAAGGGATCAAGATCAAAACCAAGAGTACTCTACCAAATTTAAACCAAGGGTCACTAAAAGCACAAGAAACTAGTTTCCCAAATATTTTCTCCTGCCAATCTAAATTTAGAAAGAGAAAAAAATTCTCACCACTTCCCTCCACCGGAATCCACAGGTAGAGATTCTGGGAGGCTGACATGGTAAGAAGTCTTACATTTTGCCGGCTTTTGTCAGGCGTTCCCATATCTCATCATCTGCAGTAATCCAGGGAGAAAGCAGTTCTTCCTGCCAGAGAACGCAACTTGCCAGCCAGTGTAGCCCCACGTTGGGCACAAAAACTGTTGGGGGAGAGAGAGAATCTGCCTCTGCCCTTTTCTTAAGGTTCTTATGGCTGGCCAAATAATTAACAAGACAGGTTAGCAGGAGAAAATAAAACCAAGTTTAATAACATGTATACATGGGAGAAACTCAGAAATGAGCAACTCGTCCCTCTGTCTAAGCTGCCCGCTTAAGTATTGTAGCTAAAGACGAGGAAGGTGTTGGGGATGGGTAGTGGTCTGGGACCTCAGAGGGCAAGAAGACAACTCACATGGAGATAGAAATGCAAATGTTTGCTTGACAACTCTTCTCAGGGTCATCTATAGATAATGTGGTCAGGGAGAGATAGAGTTTTTGATAAAAGGGGCTTGGTGCCTTTCCTGTTGTAACCTCTATCCTACATTATCTGTACAGCCATCATGATAACAACTCCTTCCTGAAACAGATCTTTTGTTTTAAATTCTTTAGGTAGTTTGGGAGGGGAAACTCAAATATTCTTCGTGAGTTTTCCGAGTCCTTATTGTCTTCAGCTCGAAATAATCTGCATACCACAGTGGTACCTCCTGGGTTAGCTTGCCCTGAGCACCATCACCTCCATTTATAAGGATGCACCCATTATATACATTCTGTACAAAATTGCAAAGATCACTTTTTCCTTTTCAAAATTTATTTGTTTTAACTTTTAATAGTGAGAACCTTAGTGTTGGGTAAACTGCTGCACAATTACTGGAAATGCTGAGAGTCTTTTTGAAAAGTGTAGAAGTCTAAAGATAATGAAAAGTACATTTGTCGAATGTCAAGTCCCTTGATGATTTGATAGGCATCTGTCTAGTTGTACCCAGAAGAGATGGAAGATTAAACACCAGCACAGCACACAAGGAAATAGGCTTCAAACTTGAGGGCTTCCCATGGACCACAGAGTGCCTGGCTGACTCTTGGAGATTAAATCTGGGCTTCGTCCATGGGTGGACCCTGAGAGGAAAATTTTGCTTAAACGACCAGAGAATAGACAAAGTTTATGTTGATAATAATACTTACCATGTAAATTTCTTTATATATCTCTGAATAAAATAAAAAATTATAACCCGCATAGAAATCAACTCTTACTGACAAGCCCCACAGCCTTCTCTAGAGAGCTCAATAGAAAATATCTCCGTTGAGTGTGAATTGCTCTTCTCTGAAAGCCAGCCAACACTTCACTGATAGCCCTGGATAAGGAAGGCCAGATACAATTCTTTGAAGATGTTTAGCTGAATTCAGAACCAAAAATCGTACCTCCAGTTGGCTCCTCTGTGAGAGTGGATGGCCGGCCTTTTTTCACAGCCTGAGCAATTGAGGTTTCAGATGAGATAAGTTGCTCTGTTCCCCAGGGATGGAAAAGCTGGACTGTGACATCGATTCAATGCTGAGATTTTGCAGGTAAAGGTAGGGTCATAGAGGGGAATAAAGATTTCAGCAAATTGAATTTTTGTTCTCAACAGTGGAAATAATTTAAGAAGCAGATAATGTCTCACTCCAACTTCTCTTCCTTGTTCTCTATCTGTCATATCATTGCAAAAATTCTCTCTATGAAAATTTCAATGTTTTTTCTTTGTAGTGTGTTTATTATCATCTTTACAAATTCTTTGCCTTCACCACATTCCTGGCACCACAACATTAGCCATTGAGATATTATTATAGATTCAGTTCTGCAATTTCATCCTCTTATCTCTATTTCCTCTGCCATTTCATAGTTTTAGTTCTTATTGTATCTTATGCTTGAAAACATTTGAAGCTTACAGTGTGTAACAGTACCTTATTTTCTCAAGTTTTTATCTAAGTGCCCTCAACTATCACTTTTTTTTTAGAAAAGAAGTGAAATACATAACAGAACAATACACTGTAATAAATTGACCACTTATAAAATTAAGGTCAACCTGAAATCCCTCCTCGCTTAACAGAGAACACCTTTTATAATTCACAATGCTTTAATCTGGACAGGGTCAGTTTATCAATGATTTTTGGATGTTTTAAACCACATGAGATATATACAGTGTAAGGTAAAATTGTTAATCTTGCAGAAGTTGTAGAATTTCCTGATGCTTAGGGGACTTGGTGGTGGAGAACCTGAATCATATGAAAAGTAGTTGAAAAATTAGCACCTGAGTTTGTTAATTTGGTAAGGATGATGATGAGACATACATGTTGAAAAGATAACTTTGCATATCAGAGTTTTGTCAGAGGCCACTGGGAAAATTCATAATATTTTCAAATACTACAAAAAATGATCGTTTTTTCATAAAAGATGTCATACATGACGGCATCATATACTTCTGTCAGAAAATTTGCAATGAAGAAAATTAACACTTCAGTCATTTTAAAGATTTTATTTATTTTATTTTTTCCCCCCAAAGCCCCAGTAGATAGTTGTATGTCATAGCTGCACATCCTTCTAGTTGCTGTATGTGGGACTCAGACTCAGGATGGACGGAGAAGTGGTGCCTCGATGCGCACCCGGGATCCGAACCCAGGCAACCAGCATCGCAGCGCGCGCACTTAACCACCAAGCCACGGGGCCGGCCCAAGTCATTTTAATTCTAACAATTTGTTCATGCTTACTAGTAGGTTAAAAAACTTTTTAGAAATAAAGTGATAAGTGATGTACTTACTTAATTTTTAATTTTTTTTAGTAAGAAAACTTTTTCATATTAATAAAAAATATTTATTTGTATTTATTTTATGCTGAATTTATTCCTGGGCCACAGACTTTTTTTTTAATTAACTAACACCAATTCTTTTCAAACTCTTTCAAAAAGTTGAAGAGGAGAGAATACCTCTAAAGTCATCCTATGGGATTAACACTACCCTGATATCAAAGCCAAAGACACTAAGAGAAAAGAAAACTATAGGTCAATATCTTTGATGAATATCGATATAAAAATCCTCCATAAAACAGTAATAAACTAAATTAATCAGCATATTAAAAGGATTATACAGCATTTTTAAGTGGCAATTATTCCTGGAATAAAGAGTGTTTCAATATATGAAAATGAATCAATGTAATAAACCATATTAACAGAATGAAGGAAAAAAACACATGATCATCTCAATGGATGCAGAAAAGGCGTTTGACAAAACTCAACATGCTTTCATGCTAAAAACACTAAAAAACCCCTCAGAGTAAAAGAAAACTACTTCAACATAATAAAAGCCATATATAGAAATCCACAGAGAACATCATATTCAAGGGTGAAGGAATGAAAGCTTTTTCTCTAAGATCAGGAACAAGGCAAGAAGGCCCATTTTCACCACTTCTATTCAACATGGTATTAGAAGTTCTAGCCACGGCAAGTAGGCAAGAAAAAGAAAGAAATAACATCCAAATTGGAAAGGAAGAAGTAATATTATATTTGCTTACAAATAGTATCTTATATGTTGAAACCCCTAAAAATTCCACCAAAAATTTGTTAGAACTAGAAAATTCTGCAGAGTAGTGGGACACAAAATCAACATGTAAAAACTAGTTGTTCTTCTATACATTAATAATAAGTAATCTGAAAAAGAAATTTAAAAACTTTACTTTTTTATTTACAATAGCATCAAAAAGAGTAAAATACTAATAATCAACTTACTCAAAGAGGTAAAAATTCCAGTGATGGTTTTGCAAAATTAGAAAAATCTATCCTAAAATTCATATGGACTCTCAAGGGACACTGAATAGCCAAAACAATCTAGAAAAAGAAGAACAAAGTTAGAGAACTCACACTTCCTGATTTCAAAACTTACTATAAAGTAATCAAAACAGTGTGGTATTGGCATAAATACACACACTATACTAATGAAATAGCATAGAGACCCCAGAAATAAAACTTTGCATATATGGTCAAATGATTTTTGACAAAGGTACAAAGACCATTCATTGGAGAAAAGATCAGTTTTTCAACAAACATTGTTGGGAAAACTGGATATTCATATGCAAAAGAATGAGGTTGGACTCGTAATTTACACCATATACAAAAATTAACTCAAAATGGATCAAAGATATAAATGTTAGAGTTGAAGCTATAAAATTCTTAGAAGAAAACACATGGTAAAAGCTGTGTGTCATTGGGTCCAAATGCCATTGTAACAATGATTTCTTTAATATGACACCAAAGACATAAGTAACAAAAAAAAATAACAAATTGTACTTCATCAAAATGAAAAAGTTTTCTGTATCACAAGATACTATCAACAGAGTAAAAAGGCAAACCATGGAATGGTTGAAAATATTTGCAAATCACAAATCTGATAAGGGATTAATATCTAAAATAAATAAAGAACTTCTACAACTCAACAATAAAAAAACAACTCAATTTAAAAATGCACAAAATACTTGAATAGACATTTCTCCAAAGAAGATATAAAATGAACAGGAAACACATGAAAAGATGCTCAACATCACTAAGTATCAGGAAAATGTGAAATAAAACCACAATGAGATACCTTTTCACACCCATTAGGATAGTTACTATCACAAAATCAGAACATAACAAGTGTTGTCAAGGATGTTGAGAAATTGGAACCCTTGTGCTCTGAGTGTGAGAATATAAAACTGTGGAAAACAGTATGGAAGTTCCTTCAAAGATTAAAAATAGAATTACTATATGATCTAGAAATTCCACTTATGGGTTCTGAAATAATAAAAAACATATTTATCAGCCTCTGCGTCCAGTTCTTGGCACAGAGCTCCTAAAACCTTTGTAATTTCCCCAGTGGTAAGAACACTAGGAGAATGTTTTGTTCTATTGAGGCAACTCGGGGTGGGCTTCTGGATGCCTCCTGAATGGGGGCTGGTCACCAGAAAGACCAAGCCCTGATTAGAAGCTTGGAATTTTTTTTTTTTTTTTTATAATTTTTGTGACTTTTTTTTTTTTTTTGATTTTGATTGATATTTTAATGGTTTCTAACATTGTGAAATTTTGGGTTGTACATTTTTGTTTGTCCATCACCCCATATATGACTCCCTTCACCCCTTGTGCCCACCCCCCACCCCCACTTCCCGGGTAACCACAGTCCAGTTTTCTCTGTCCATGTGTTGGTTTATATTCCACATATGAGTGAGATCATACAGTGTTTGTCTTTCTCTTTCTGGCTTATTTCACTTAACATAATACGCTCCAGGCCCATCCATGTTGTTGCAAATGGGACGATTTTGTCTTTTTTTATGGCTGAGTAGTATTCCATTGTATATATATACCACATTTTCTTAATCCAATCGTCAGTCGAGGGACACTTAGGTTGCTTCCACTTCTGGGCTATGGTGAATAATGCTGCAATGAACATAGGGGTGCATAAGCCTCTTTGGATTGTTGATTTCAGGTGCGTTGGATAGATTCCCAGTAGTGGGATGGCTGGATCATAGGGCATCTCTATTTTTAATTCTTTGAGGAATCTCCATACCGTTTTCCCTAGAGGCTGCACCAATTTGCATTCCCACCAGCTGTGTATGAGGGTTCCTGTTTCTCCACATCCTCTCCAACATTTGTTGTTTTTTGTCTTGGTGATTATAGCCATTCTAACGGGCGTGAGGTGGTATCTTAGTGTTGTTTTGATTTGCATTTCCCTGATGATTAGTGATGTTGAGCATCTTTTCATGTGCCTATTGGCCATCTGTATATCTTCCTTGGAGAAGTGTCTGTTCATTTCCTCTGCCCATTTTTTGATCGGGTTGTTTGTTTTTTTGTTGTTCAATTGTGTGAGTTCTTTATATATTATGGAGATCAACCCCTTGTCAGATGTATGTTTTGCAAATATTCTCTCCCAGCTGGTTGGTTGTTTGTTCATCTTGATTCTGGTTTCATTTGTCTTATAAAAGCTCTTTAGTCTGATAAAGTCCCACTTGTTTATTTTTTCTTTAGTTTCCCTAGTCTGGGTAGGCATGTCATCCGAAAAGATTCCTTTAAACCCAATGTCAAATAGTGTGTTGCCTATATTTTCTTCTATGAGTTTTATAGTTTCAGGTCTCACCTTCAGGTCTTTGATCCATTTTGAGTTAATTTTTGTGAATGGCGATAGCACATGGTCCACTTTCATTCTTTTGCATGTGGATGTCCAGTTTTCCCAACACCATTTATTGAAGAGACTTTCCTTTCTCCATTGCATGTCCTTAGCACCTTTGTCGAAAATTAGCTGTCCGTATATGTGTGGTTTTATTCCTGGGCTTTCAATTCTGTTCCATTGATCTGTGTGTCTGTTTTTGTACCAGTACCATGCTGTTTTGATTACTATTGCTTTGTAGTATGTTTTGAAGTCAGGAATTGTGATGCCTCCTGCTTTGTTCTTTTTCTTTAGGATTTCTTTAGCTATTCGGGGTCTTTTGTTGCCCCATATAAATTTTAGTATTCTTTTTTCTATTTCTGTGAAGAATGTCATTGGGATTCTGATTGGGATTGCATTGAATCTGTAGATTGCTTTAGGTAATATAGACATTTTAACTATGTTTATTCTTCCAATCCACGTGCATGGGATATCTTTCCATTTCTTTATGTCATCGTAGATTTCCCTCAATAATGTCTTGTAGTTCTCATTGTATAGGTCCTTCACCTCCTTGGTAAGATTTATTCCTAGGTATTTTATTCTTTTGGATGCAATTGTAAATGGTATTATCTTTTTGAGCTCTCTTTCTGTTAGTTCATTATTAGCATATAGAAATGCAACTGATTTTTGTAGATTGATTTTGTACCCTGCAACTTTGCTGTAGTTGTTGATTGTTTCTAACAGTTTTCCAACAGATTCTTTAGGGTTTTCTATATATACAATCATGTCATCTGCAAATAGTGAGAGTTTCACTTCTTCGTTACCTATTTGGATTCCTTTTATTCCTTTTTCTTGCCTAATTGCTCTGGCCAAAACCTCCAGTACTATGTTGAACAGGAGTGGTGAGAGTGGGCAGCCCTGCCTCGTTCCTGTTCTCAGAGGAATGGCTTTCAGTCTTTCCCCGTTGAGTATGATGTTAGCTGTGGGTTTGTCATATATGGCCTTTATTATGTTGAGGTACTTTCCTTCTATTCCCAATTTATTGAGAGTTTTTATCATAAATGGATGTTGTATCTTGTCAAATGCCTTCTCTGCGTCTATTGAGACGATCATGTGGTTTTTATTCTTTGTTTTGTTGATGTGATGTATCACGTTGATTGATTTGCGGATGTTGAACCATCCCTGCGTCCCTGGTATAAATCCCACTTGATCATGGTGTATGATCTTTTTAATATATTGTTGTATTCGGTTTGCCAATATTTTGTTGAGGATTTTTGCATCAATGTTCATCAGCGATATTGGCCTGTGATTTTCTTTCTTTGTATTGTCTTTGTCTGGTTTTGGTATCAGGGTGATGTTGGCCTCATAGAATGATTCAGGAAGTGTTCCATCTTCCTCTATTTTTTGGAATAGTTTGAGGAGGATGGGTATTAAATCTTCTTTGAATGTTTGGTAAAATTCACTGGAGAAGCCATCTGGTCCTGGACTTTTATTTTTTGGGAGGTTTTTGATTACTATTTCAATCTCTTTACTTGTGATTAGTCTATTCAGATTCTCCATTTCTTCTTGGTTCAATTTTGGGAGGTTGTATAAGTCTAAGAATTTATCCATTTCTTCTAGATTGTCCAATTTGTTGGCATATAATTTCTCATAGTATTCTCTTATAATCCTCTGTATTTCCATGGTATCAGTTGTAATTTCTCCTCTTTCATTTCTAATTTTATTTACTTGAGCCTTTTCTCTTTTTTTCTTAGTTAGCCTGGCTAAGGGTTTGTCGATTTTGTTTATCTTCTCGAAGAACCAACTCTTCGTTTCATTAATCCTTTCTACTGTTTTTTTGGTCTCAATATCATTTATTTCTGCTCTGATTTTTATTATTTCTCTCCTTCTGCTGGCTTTGGGCTTTGTTTGTTCTTCTTTTTCTAGTTCTGTTAGGTGTAATTTAAGGTTGCCTATTAGGGCTTTTTCTTGTTTGTTAAGGTGGGCTTGTATCGCTATGAGTTTCCCTCTCAGGACCGCTTTTGCTGCGTCCCATATGGTTTGATATGGCATGTTATCATTTTCGTTTGTTTCCAGATAGTTTTTGATTTCTCCTTTAATTTCATCAATGATCCATTGGTTGTTCAGTAGCATGTTGTTTAATCTCCACATTTTTGTCACTTTCCCAGTTTTTTTTTCCTGGTTCATTTCCAGTTTCATAGCCTTATGGTCTGAAAAGATGCTTGTTATGATTTCAATCTTCTTAAATTTATTGAGGCTTGCTTTGTTTCCCAACATATGGTCTATCCTAGAGAATGTTCCATGCGCGCTTGAGAAGAATGTGTAGTCAGCTGTTTTTGGGTGGAGTGCTCTGTATATGTCTACTAGGTCCATCTCGTCCAGTTTTTCATTTAAGTCTAATATTTCTTTATTAACTTTTTGTCTGGATGATCTATCCATTGCTGTAAGTGGGGTGTTAAGATCCCCTACTATTATTGTGTTGTTGTTGATTTCTCCTTTTAGGTTTGTTAATAGTTGTTTTATGTACATTGGTGCTCCTATGTTGGGTGCATATATATTTATAAGTGATATGTCTTCTTGATGGAGTGTCCCTTTTATCATTATATATTTCCCTTCTTTGTCTTTCTTAACCTGTTTTATCTTGAAGTCTACTTTGTCTGATATGAGTATGGCAACACCTGCTTTCTTTTGTTTGCCATTAGCTTGGAGTATTGTCTTCCATCCTTTCACTCTGAGCCTGTGCTTGTCTTTAGTGCTAAGATGTGTTTCCTGAAGGCAGCATATTGTTGGGTCTTGCTTTTTAATCCATCCTGCCACTCTGTATCTTTTGATTGGAGAGTTCAATCCATTTACATTTAGGGTAATTATTGAAATATGAGGGTTGAATGTTGCTGTTTTGTCACTTATTTTCTGGTTCTTTTGCATTTCCTTTGTTTCTTGTCCCATTTGTTTTGGACTGCCAATTCAGTTTGGTTGTTCTGTCTTATGATTCTTCTAGTTTTCTCTTTGTTTATCATATGTGGTTTTAATTTGATTATTTGTTTAGTGGTTACCTTGAGGTTTGGGCGAAAAATCTTCTGTATGAGATAGTCCATTATCTGATAGCCTCCTATTTCCTTATACTAAGTCAATTCAGTCACTTTCCTCTTCCCCTTCTAAGTTGCTCTTGTTATACCTTATTCTATCTTGTGTTGTGGCTGTGTGTTTACAGTGATGAGGTTAAATTTATTTTTGGTGAATTTCTTCCTTTGATCTTTGAGTTTAGTATTTAAGTGGTTGCTAACCTATTCCGGTAAAGATCTACTATTTCTCTGATTTTGTCTACCTACTTTTCTCCTTACTCCAAGCTTTGTGTTCCCTTTCTTGTCTTTTTTTCAGGCCTGAGGGCCTTCTTGAGTATTTCTTGTAGTGGCGGTCTCGTGGCCATGAACTCCCTTAGCTTTTGTTTATCTGGGAGAGTTACTATTTCTCCATCATATTTGAAGGATATTTTTGCTGGATAGAGTATTCTTGGCTGAAAGTTTTTGTCTTTTAGTATTTTGAATATATCATTCCAGTCTCTTCTGGCCTGAAAAGTTTCTGTTGAGAAATCCGCTGAGAGCCTGATGGGAGTTCCTTTGTACGTTATTTTTTGTTTTTGTCTAGCTGCCCATAATATTGTTTCTTTGTCGTTGACCTTGGCTAGCCTTACCACTAGGTGTCGTGGTGAAGGCCTTTGTCTGTTAATATATATAGGAGTCCTGTTGGCTTCGCTTACTGGTATTTCCTGCTCCTTCCCCAGATTTGGGAAATTTTCAGCTATTATTTCCTTGAATAGGCTCTCTGTTCCTCTTTCCCTCTCCTCTCCCTCAGGAATACCTATAATTCTTATGTTACATTTTCTAATAGAGTCCGGTATTTCTCGGAGTCTTTCTTCATTTCTTTTTAGTCTTAGTTCTCTCTCTTCTTCCATCTGGAGTATATCTGTATTCCTATCCTCTAAAGTACTAATTCTTTCCTCCATATTGTCAGCTCTGTTCTTTAAAGATTCCAGATTCTCCTTTATCTCCTCCATTGTGTTCTTCATCTCCATCAGCCCTGATAGGTTTTTCTTTATGATTTCAATCTCTTTTGTGAAGAAACTCCTAATCTCATTTAATTGTTTGTCTGTGTTGTCTCGTATTTCGTTGAGTGTTTTTATGATAGCTATTTTGAAATCTCTGTCGTTTAGTTTATGGATTTCTGTGTCTTCGGGGTTGATTTCTGGGTGCTTGTCATTTTGTTTCTGGTCTGGTGATTTCATATATTTTTGCATTGTGGTTCCTGTGTTGGTTTTGATTTTCCTCATCCTGGAAGTCTCTGGTTGCAATTTCCACCTGCCGCCACTGTGTGGTGGTAAAGGGCTGTGTAGTCTAAGCCCCCTGCGCTCTGCCCCAGTTTTTCTGCTGCGATCCGCAGTTTTGTTTTGTTTTGTTTTGTTTCTTTTCCCCACTGCGATCCACGAGTCCAGTCCAGTTTATTCAGGTCTGCCTCGGACCGCTAGACCTGGTCGAGCTGCAGACTCCGGGTTGCGGGGAGGGGGGAGCTCTCTCTTTTGCCCTCTGGGTCCCTGACGTGGGAGGCTTCTCGTTTGCCCCTCTTTATCCGCTCTCTGGGGTGCTCAGATGTTGATGGTAGCTCTGTGGCTCCTCTGAGCCCTCTGTGCGGGAGTTTCCCACTGGCTGAGAGAGCCCGAAGAGCTACAGTTTCCCGCCGAGGGCCGCCCCTCCACCCTCTCTGGGAGCCGCGCGGACCGGATCGCTGATCTGATGGGGAGGGAGCGGAGTTCTCCTTACCTCTCCCCACTTCCTCCGGGGGCCCAGCACGTTCCGCTCTCAGATGTGCAGCAGTGTGGATCCCTCCGCTCCAGCTTTTGACTGTCTGGGATTCCGTTGTTGGTCTGTGGCTGTTACTTTTGTTGTATTTTGTGGGGGAAGAATTCACGGGAAAGCTCACTCCGCCATGATGCTGACGTCACAGAAGCTTGGAATTTTTAGCCCTACTCCTTATCCTCCAGAGAGAGGAGAGTGGCTGGAAACTGAGTTAATTATTGATCATGCCTATTTGAGAGAGCCTCCATAAAAATTCAAAGAGAGGGCGGTTCAGAGAGCTTCCAGGTTGGCAATGACAAGGACTGCTTGGAGAGTGGTGCACCTGGAGATGACATGAAATCTCTGTGTACCGTCTCCATACCTTTCCCTATGCACCACTTCCAACAGGCTGTTCTTGAATTATATCCTTTTATAATAAACTGGTGATCTAGTAAATGTTTCTCTGAGTTTTGTGAGCCACTCTAGCAAATTAATCAAACCCAAGGAGAAGGTTGTGGGAACCTCTGGTTTTTAGCCAGTAAGTCAGAAGTATAGGTAACAGCCTGGGCTTGTAACTGGCATCTGAACTTGAGGTGAGGTTGGGTGGGTGTGCAGACTTACAGGACGGAGCCATCAACCTGTGGAATCTGATGTATCTCTGGGTTGTCAGCATCAAATTGAGTTGAATTATCTGGCGACCAGCTGGCATTCCAAGAATTGCTTGCTGGAGGTGTGGGAAACCCTCCTACATGTGAAAAAGTGAATCTGAGAACACCATTTATGGGTATACACGCAAAAGAACTGAACGCAGAGGTATAAAGACATATATGTACACCCGTGTTCTTAACAGCATTATTCAAAACAGCCAGAAGCTGGAATCAAGCCAGGTGTCCATCAATGGACGAACTGACAAAAAAATGTGGTGTATACACATAGTGGAATACTCTTCAACCTTTAAAAGGAAGGAATTCTGACACATGCTATGACATGGATGAACCTTGAGGAATTTATGCTAAGCGAAATAAAGCCAGTCACAAAAGGAAAAATACTGTATGATTCCACTCATATAAGGTACTTAGAGTAGTCAAATTTATAGGAATAGAAAGGAGAATGGTGGTTCCCAGGGGCAAGAGGGAGAGATAACAGGGAGTTGTTGCTTAATGGGCACAAAGTTTCAGTGCAAGGTGAAAATAGTTCTGTGGATGGTCGGAGGTTATGGCTACACAATTATGTGAATGTATTGAATGTCACTGAACTGTACACGTAAAAATGGTTAAAATTTTATGTTATGCATATTTTATGACCATTAAAAAATTAATTATTTTCAACAAATGAACAAACACTAGCTACATGCAATAGCATGGATGAATATCACAACCATAATGCTGCATAAAAGAAATTATATTCAAAAGGCTATATATATTATAATTCCATTTATATAAAATCCAAGAAAGAAACAAAACCGAGGTCTGGCTTCTAGTAATGGTGGAGTAGCCTGTTGAACTAACACTCTCACAGATAATGATAAAATCTGCACAAAATAGTATATATATTTATACAGACTCGTGTGGCTATATGTAATACACATATAATAAATGTGTATTTGTGTGTATGTATAAATCATTTCCAAAAGCAAGCAGAACTGACAGGGAATTTTCCCTTAAATGATGGGAATTGTACCAGGAGATATTTGCAAGCTTGTGTCTTTTGCCTCAAAGCATTCCAAAATCTGCACATGGCCTAGACAGGGGAAAAACTACAGTCTTACTTGTAATGTTAGAGGATGTATTTTTGGGCTGGCAGAGTAGCTGGAAAGTTAGGGGAGAAATTCTGGAAGGGAGGGAGCCACAAAGAGGAAAATCGCAAAATATATATGTAAGTCTCTCCTCCACACACTCCAAATTGGCAGATCTTTGAACAACACACATGCAGGGTAGGCCCCAGAAGGCCTAGCGTAAAAACAGCAGTTGGAAGATGAAAGAACTAAACTAGGATTTCAGCTATGCTCACTGTAAATGAGATAGGATTGGAATTTCAGTCTAGCCAAGTTGATTCCCTGCTAGAAAAATGACAAAACTCTTCTAAGGAATACAATAGAATCCGGAGCCTCTATACCTATCTTTCATGATTTCCAGTACACAATTTAAAAGAAGCATGAGATTTGACGAAATAGGAAAATGTAATCCATATGTGACCAAAAGCAGGCAGTAGAAACTCTCCCCAATGTGTTGTAATTAGCAGTCAAGAATACGAAAGCAGTTATTATAAAGATGATCATGGTGGTAAAGAAAAATATTCCCATAATGAATGAACAGATGTGGGAACTCAGCAGAGAAGTGGAAATTACACAAAAGAATCAAATAGGAAGATGAAATAAAAAAAAATACTTTTGAGTTTACCGGTAGATTAGAAATAGTAGAAAAAACATGAAGATACAGCAATAGAAATTATCCAGTCTGAAGAAAGGATGTAAAAATTTTGAAGAAAAATGAAGAGAGCCTTATGACATGTGAGATGATTGAGTCCCAAGCAGAGAGGAGAGAGACAGAAAAATTAAATGAGGCAGAAAGGCAAATCAATAAGTAATAGCATAAAACTTCCAAAATTTGTTGGAAAATCTAAAATTTTAGATCCCAGAAATTCAGCAAACCCACAAAATAAAATATAAAATAAAAGCATACTTAGGTACATGATAGTCAAGCTACTAAAATCCAAAGATAAAAAGAAAATCTTGAAAGCAGTCAGGGAAATACACACATACAGTGGAAGACGTTACATACAGGGAGAAATAATGTGAATGATGGATGATGTACTATCAAAAACAAAAGAGACAACTCAACAACAATATAACATCATTCAATTGCAGAAAGAAAACCCAAAAGTCAACACAAAATTCTATATTTAGCAGAACTCACTTTCAAAAAGGAAGTAGAAGCCACAATAAGATACTACACGCCTATTATATGGCTGAAATAAAAAATAAAATTGCAAATACCACGTGCTGGTGAGGACTAGGAGCAATTAACAATTAGAACTGGAAATGCAACATGATAGTTGCATTCAGAAAACAGTTGAGCAGGTTCTTATAAAGCTAAACATACACTTATTATATGACTCAGATATCCCACTCCTAGGTATTTACTGAAGAAAATTGAAAACTAATGTTTAAACAAAAATCTTTGTGGGAATCTTTAAAGCCATTTTATTCATAATTGCCAAAAGCTGGAAATAAACTAAATGTCCTTCATCAGGTGAGTGGAGAAAGAAACTGTGTTGCATTGGTACATTATAATACTACTTGGCAATAAAAAGGATAAACTCTTTTTTGTGTGTGTGAGGAAGATAAGCCCTGAGCTAACATCCTTTGCCAATCCTCCTCCTTTTTCCGCCCAAAGCCCCGGTAGATAGTTGTATGTCATATTTGCACACCCTTCTGGTTGATGTATGTGGAACACGACCTCAGCATGGCCTGAGAAGCGATGTGTCAGTGCGCACCATGGATCCGAACCTGGGCCGCCAGTAGGGGAGCGCACGCACTCAACCGCTAAGCCACGGGCTGGTCCCAGGATAAACTCTTGATTCACACAACAACATGGATGAATCTTGGCTGCATTTCTCTAAGTGAAGGAAGCCAGATTCAAAAGGCTGTATAGAATATGATTCCATTTATATGACTTTCTAGAAAAGGCAGAATTACAGGGATGGAAAATGATCAGTGGTTGCCAAGGGATGGAGTAGGGGAAGGGGTTGAATACAAAGGGATAGCATGAGAGAACTTTGGGGGTGAAAAACACAGCTCTGTGTGGTACTGTGGACATGGATGCATGACCATAAAGTCGAAACCCATAGAACTGTACACAGTAAAGAGTGAATTTTACTCTGCAAATTTTAAAAATCAATCAGGATGCTGGGGAACCCAGATGGAATGCAGTGATAAATGAATAACACTGTATTACAAGCATGTGACATAACCATACAGAAGGAGTGGGGATGAAAGGTCCTGACCTAAGTTACTTTGGAAGACAGTGTTTTGACGGGATACTGTAGAACTAAAGTACTGGACACTAACACTGTACTTTAGGTGGTAAATTTGTTTTTAATAAGGGTATGGATTAGCAATTCTGAAACTAGTTGACACAGTAAACATATTGTAGCTAACTGGAGTTAAGTTTCTCACTGTTGGTGAAAGAAGTTACAAATAAACAAAAGGAGAATGCTAGAATAAACCCTGTGGTGTTGGCTTGGAGTTGGAAATATCAGTATGAATCCATGTCTCTTTTAATATATCTATCAAAAAAGATAGATAGATTGATAGATCGATAGACAGATGTGTATACTTGAGTTTATATTCATACATACATTTCCAAGCTCTGCTGAGAGAGACTAGAAGCAGTGACACTCTAATATTAATGAGCACACCTAGCTCCCAGATCTTGTTTTCTAAATATCATTCTCCAATAAAAGAAACCAGGTTTTCTTGGAGAAATGGCTAATTCTAGGGCTGGAGATAGAAAATACAAAATGAGTCTGGATCATCTTGTAGTGCCAGAAAGTAGGAAAGTGCTTTAAAAAAAACCACACACACAGAAAATGATGAGACGTGTCAAAGTGAATCAGTCTAAAAGACTTCCCAATGACTCAAGCTGGAAAACTGTGAGCAACAAAATAAATAATGGTAGCATTGGATTATTACCCAGAGAATAAAATAAATATCCACGAGGCTATACTGATATAAGAAAGATTAAATAAGAAAGGAAGGGAAGGAAGAAAGAAAAAAGGGGAAAAAAAGAATGAGAGAAAGAGAGAAAGAAAGGAAGAAGGAAGGGAGAGGGAGGGTGGGGAATCTTCCTCACAGAATTCCATATAATATATGCGCTAGATAGCATGAAATTGAAAATCGCCACTAGAACGCTACAGTAATAATTACTGTTGGAAAGATTGACTGATGAATGCAAAAACTGTGGAGGAAACTTAAAGAAGAAACAGTACAATTGCAGAGTCTCAAAGCATTTCCTTCCAAACACTTAACTTGTTTCTTTAAAATACCTATGACTATTTAAAGCAAAAATTATAACACTGTATTGTGGGATTTATAACATGGGAAGATGTAAAATTTATGACAACAATAGCACAAAGGACAGACAGAGGTAGATGGAACTGTTCTGTAGCAAGGCTTCCATATTTTACATTGATTAAACTGGTGAACTATTAAGTCTAGGTAGGCTGTGATATGTTAAAGATGCATATTATAATCTGGACCAACCAGTAAAAATGCAAAGGTGTGTCACTTAAATGCTAATAAAGGAATTAAACAGTATACCAAAAAATGTTTGTACAAGACTGTTCACAGGAGATGACCTGCACGTCCCCAGGAGGAAGATGAGTGCACTTTGGGGCATCCACAGAGCAGACCGCCCTCAGCCGTGCCAAGGAGCAAATGCTGACACACACATGCTGAGAGAGACTCATCAACCTCGTGCTGAGGGAGGCAAGCTGGACAGAAAACAACACACATGGGATGATTTCAGCCAAGATGAACCTATGCTGAAAAAACCAGAACAGGGGTTGCATCGGGGGAAGGAAAAAATTGCCTGGGAAGGAACAGGAAGGAGTTTTCTGGGGGTGATGGAAATATCCTATTCTTAAAGGGATGAAAGTTATATGGGCATGTTTATTTGCCAAAACTATACAGTTGAGATTTGTGCCTTTCAGTGTGCATACATCTTACTCACCACACACGCACAAAGGCTTAAAAGAATAATAACGTGAGGTGGGAATGGGATGGAGTGTGACTGAAACAAAAATAGCAGATGATTAGTAGTTGTTGAAGCTGGGTGACGGGCCTACTATGCTATTTTGCTTATTTTGTATATTGTTTAAATTGTTCTGTAATAAAACACGTGTATAAGAAGACAAACTCGATATATAGTGTTCGCTGGTAAGATATCAGTTACCTTTGGGGAGGAAATAGGGAGAAAGGGATTGTTGGGGCCTGAGTAAAGCTGGTGCTAGTTCTTGGTCACACAACTGTGTTCACTTTGTAATAATTCTTTGAGATTTACGTGGATGACTTCTCCATATATTTCTGTATGCATGTTATACATCAATAAACATTTTAAATCCTGCATATTTGCACAAAGATACTAACTCAATATCTCAGAATAACAGCAGTGTTTTGTTTTAAAGTGGAACACATTCACTCTTGACACCATTAGATGGATTTTAATACTCCCAAGTATCTATTAATGCCCTCATCCCTGCGTGGCTCCTGGGTCTTTACATTTTTGCCTCAGTTTTGTAAGTGGCATGGATTTTTCATGATGCCATCTTTCTCCAACAAAGTCCACCCCCACCACGATGCTCACCAAGGCCTCGACACCTAGCACAGTGCCGTGTTCACAGCATGCACTGAAGACCTGTGGGACTGGGTTGAATGAGGAACAAAATGAGGAGCACATGATGTTCGTAACTTATGTCTAGGTGCCATATTGTGACTTAGGAAATTGGTAGAGTTTTTCAATAGATTTGCTATGCCTTCTAATTTTTCCTATTTAAAACAATGGGGGGCCGGCCCCGTGGCTTGGTGGTTAAGTGCGCGCGCTCTGATGCTGGTGACCCGGGTTCAGATCCCGGGCGCGCACCGAGGCACCACTTCTCCGTCCATCCTGAGGCCGAGTCCCACATACAGCAACTAGAAGGATGTGCAGCTATGACATACAACTATCTACTGGGGCTTTGGGGGGAAAAATAAATAAATAAAATCTTTAAAAAAAAATAAATAAATAAAACAATGGGAAATAGGGTCTCAGAGTTCTTTCTCAGAGAGTCTGACATTTCAGGCACAGATTACTGACAATTATTAATGGCATATGACTTTCCCACCTCATCTTAGTGTTAAGTTTTTAATTCCTTACCTTGGAAATGACCTAACTTTTCTTTTTCCAAATCTTATAGTAATACTAATGCTCCAGAAAGTCAGGCCACGGATATTCTGCTGTTGTGCGTTCTCCCTGCAAAGAAGTGGAGCTGTGCATCCACCAGTCTAAGAAGCGTGTGATGCTGTAGTATTTGGAGTCAATCAGAAAGGCTAAATGGAAAAACGACTTCAGAGAATTATCACCATAACCCCCCACAGCAACAAATTATTTTGTGATTCTGAGGGTATATTTAAACAGGGATATTAAAATTAGTTCCCAAGGAGCCAGCCCTATAGTAGAGCAGAAGTTGCATATTACCTTCCTGCAAAAACTTGCCTAACATTGTGGGAAGGACCAAAGGGAAGTTTCAGTGTTGTTGCCTATGTTAACGAGGCTAAGAGGTCCACACTCGGATAAGGAAGTCCAGTGAACCAGCCTGTGTGCAGCGTGGGAGAAGGGGCACGTGTGTGGTCCCCTGAAGTGGCTTAGGGGTCACTTACCAGTGCACCTGAGTTTCCTGTCTGTATAATGCAGGAATTGGGGCTGTCCAATGTGATGTTTTCTCCTTTTTATGACATGGCTCAGGGAAGTCCTTCTAAGACTCCTGACCAAGGTATGGGCCCTTCAGGCAGATTGGGTCCAAAGGGAGGATCTCTGCAACGACCCTGACCACAGGTCCAGAGGGAGAATCATGGCAGCCTGGAGGGATAGGGGGAATGGTAGGACAGGTGGCCTTGAAAAGGCAAATTCCAGGATCCCAGGCACCTGGTAGTTCCATTTTAGATATTGAATTCACATTTTAAATACTGGCCAGGGAGCTTCCACCAGGGCTGCAAGCAACCTCAGCAATAGCCAGGCTGGTGAGCCCCACCCGTACCTGAGTCCCGGCCTCAAGGGTTGCAGCCCAACCACACTGCGCATACTCTGGGAGGTGGGCAGGGCATGGAGAATGGGCATGGTATAGAGAAGAGGGTTGGATGGAGAATCAGAGGCATGGAGCCCAGGGCCTGAAAGATAAGGCATGAATTGGGGCCACGAGATGTGCATGCTGGGAGCTTTTCTCTCTTAACCGCTCCCAGCTGGCAGCCCGCAGGGCTGCAGGACTAGAACACCCATGATGCTCTGGGCACGGGGCCGTGCCTAGCTCTGGGGGGAGGAACAGGGCAATGTGAGCTTGGCCGGGGGCCAAACCCCAATTGAATCAGGACTCTGGCCCTGCACCCACTCCAACTGGACTGAGCCCCGGAGGGATGTGACGGGATGAGAGGGACCAGGGAGTTAGGAGGGTGTGGTGGCTGCATGGGCAGCCGCGGGTCTGCAGCGTGCAACTGCTTTTGTCCAAAATTGAAGCTGGACTCACGCCTCTTCCCTACCACCTCCCTCCGTTGCTTGATTCCTCCTCCCACCTGCATGCCTGTGGGTCTTTCCACAGCCTCTTACCTAGTCCAACGCTAGGTGCTTCTCTAAAGTGCTTATGGGAACTGGTTTGACATCCCAGAAACTTTCCACTTTGCCTGCTGCCCTCTGCCTTCACCAGCCAAAGTGCCATCATTTCATCAGCTTCTGGGAGACATTCGCCCTTGTGGCCCCTCTTGCAAGCACAGCTTAAGAGTTTGCAGGGTGGTAACATTGGCTGTTGCTTGCCTTTTTCACAGATGTGGAAGTTGAGGCATCCTTGGGGTTAATCATTGGTTTCCCCAGGATTTGCTAAGAGCAGAGGGGAATGACACAATTCCCAGACAAGTATCTAGTAGGCCATTTTCACTAACCCATTCCAGCGCAGAGGCCTCCAAAACAGCATCTTTAAGATGAGAATAGCTTAAGCATTTTGCCCTTTAGATTGATCACCTAATCTCAGCTCAGGCCTGAGTGGCCAGTCTCTCAGAGACATGAGTGATGACTCTGATCCTTCAGGAAGAGACCGGTGGTCCAGCTTTGGGAGAGGCGTGTTCATGGTAGACAGCACCTGGGCAGCATTTGAAACCCATCAGCTTTAACATCTCTGCTTTGGATTCTGGCAAGTTTCCAGGATAAACATGCCCAGGGATAGTCAAATGTACCGTATTCTTTAAAAATTGATTAGAGTAGTGAAAGGAACAGAGCATAAAACATCCTGATTATTTGCAAAAGATGAAATGCAAGCAAGACCTTCTTGTTAATTTTCTTCTCCTCATTCTCTTGGCTGTACTATACGCTTGAATGCAGAAACAAAAATTTGAATTGCCAAGTTATCTTTTCCTGAGATTGGTAAATTAACTTAAAAGTCTTATTGAAACCTGTGGAGGAATGGTTAGCAACTTTCATGATTCATGTCCTCCCTAAAAACCTGGGTGATGATCTACATGAAAAAAAGTCCTTGTTTATATTACACATCCCAATAGGTTACATTTCCGATTCCTGAATGTGGGATATTATCAAAACAACTGAAAAAGCTGGTCATGGAAACTGGACCCTGTCACTATGTGAAGAATTTGTCTCTTTATTAATGAATGACTCGAATTCTTTAACATTTTTGTAAAGAACGGACGAGAAACTCTGCAGTGTCTCTGAATGTGGCAAGACTGGGAATTCTCCTTAGACCACATCCTCGAGTTCTTCTCTCGTGTTCAATAGACCCGATATAGTCCGTGTGTTCAGGTACAGCGCCGCTCCCCCAGCCCCCAGTGTTCTATCCTACTCTGGCCTGTGACCTCTTCAGGGGGTTCTGATGACACTCATCCACAAGGGTTGGAAGGAGACATTGTAACATGAGGATATTCATCATCTTAAAACAACGATTAATGGAGAGGAAAGTCTCGGGTTCTGTGTGCTCCGATGCAACTGCTGTTGGGGTGTGGCTTCAGTGACCACTATGCTCCCAGCAGTCCCCACAATGGCTGTCTCAGACATTTGATCTCTTGGTGCAACCACAGCAGCTGTTGACAGAGCTGAGCGCTCGTGGTTCAGTGTTTTCCGTCAGATTTTGTGACTCTGACCCTCCTATGCTCGCCCCCTTCCCATTCCTATCTGCTGAGTTGATTGCTTTGTAGTTGTTTCCTAGGAGCCACTGTGTGTAACTGGATTTCACAGTGTCTTTAGGGACCCACCCTCCCTACACGAGTCACTGTACAACAGTGACTTATCCTGGTGTAGCCCGTGTTCATCGTCTCCAGTGGAGCTGTGAAGAACCCTGCTTACTAGGAGCCTCTCTCATTCTCATGTTGCTGGGGCTGCTTATGAAGCTGAGCATCCCGTCTTTGGTCTCATTGCCATTATTCTTTTCATCGATTATTTTGAAGTTGGATATGACTTTGTGGATAATGTGGACACTGGCTGTCACAGGAACTTTTATGTAACTTCCCCAACAGCTCTGTGAAGTAGTCCTGTGATCCCCGTTTTACAGGGGGGGACACTGAAGCTCAGAGAAATGGAGTAGCTTCCTTCACGTCACACAGTTTCTTGGTACATTTTGTGTCTCCACCTGGAGCTCCGCTTCTCAGGTGTGAGCACTTAGCTGGTGTTCCACTTCATGCTTCTCTGCCAGTCTCCCCAGAGGCACACGCCCCATCCTGAGTCCATTGTCTGCTTGATGGCAGTCACCCTGCACAAACAGTCTCCGAGCAGGGATTGGACTAGCGGGACGTGGTCCTCTGGCTTACTCTGGGCAGGTACTAGGTTCATGGCGAGAGCTGGAGCAGTGGAAGATACTGACTGTTGCTCACCTGGAAGGTTTGTTATGTAGAAATACTCCACTGACATTTTGCAGGTGTCATGTCTTCTTTGTCTTCATTGCTCCTCTGGGCTTTCTCCTACAGTCCATGCTGTGCAGTAACATAGAGTACAGAGACTGGTGAACATAATACTGTTGCCCTGCACCTAACAGTCACATCACTCATTTTTCTAATTATGAAACAAATACACACTGTAAAAAAAGTCAAATTGCACTGATCTGTGTAGAGTAAAGTGAAACATTCCCCTTTCATCCCTTTCCCTGCAAACTCACTGTCCTACTCAGAAGGAACTATTGTTAAGAGGTTGCGGGTTATTCTTCTGGAAATTTCTTATGAATTTATAAATACACAAAGTTTTTTTTAAACATAAATTACATAACTACATCGTTTTGCAATTTGCTGTTTCCCAAACCATATATCATAGACCTCTCTCCTTATCAGTGCACATCACTCTAACTTACCTTTTTAGAAGTTTTAGAGGTACTCCAAAGAATAGGCATACCATGGTCTGTTTATATCTTCTTTGATAGCAAAGGGATTACATCCAGTTTCACTATTATACATAATGCTGCTATAAGATCCTTGTATGGAATTTATTACACTGCTTTCAACTGCTCAATATGCTTTGTTTCCTTTTAGTCAGAGACTATGATATATTTTTAACACTTTTATGGGAATTATTTTATAGGGAAATTAATTTTATCACTGAATAACGACATTTATGCGGAAGCTGGACTTCAAGGTCATCCATCTCAGTATTCTGGAGAAAAATCATGAAACTTAGAAGGTATTATGCTTGCTCCATCACATTCTAACAAGTCATGTTAACAATGTGAGTTGAATCTTTGAATAGCCTCTACTCTATCTGTTCAGAAGAAGGATGACTTTTTCTTGTCTTGAAAACTTCTGACTCCAGGGGCTCTCAGTTGGGCTTCAGAGAGGGTAAGATATTGGTGTTGTACCTATTTCTCTTCAGCTGTAGGCTGCGTCTTCTAAAGATCATAGAATTGAACATGGTCCAATCGATATATGTGATTTGGTTCAAAAACTCAAAGTAATGAACTCAACATAAGAATCTATATCTTTTGTTCTTAATAAAGAATTTCCTTTGATATCCTTAAGTCTCTGTGATTACTAGTAAAAACTCACCTACGGGTGAAGAGATGTGGTTCTGCTGGCAATGTCTGGCTTGAACATCCATAGTTAAGCCTACCACATCTGTAGGTAGGTTAGACTAGACCTCTTGATGACCTCTGCCCTTGGTCTTTGACCTGGGAAAAATAAGAATTTAAAAAAGCTGCTGTTATTAGCACTCAATGCTAGAAATGCCCATTAAAGAGTGAGTTTGGTTTGGTAAACCAAAGGGAATATAAACAGAACAATGTCATTAATATCTATAAAATTTCAAAAAATTCTAATTTTTAAAAATATAACTCTATTTTTGCCAGAGTGCAAACTGTGTATATATGAATGAAGTATCCCTCTGTCCATTTCTTAAGTTATTTCCATTGATTTGATGGATTTATCTTCAAACCCGGATTCCAAGTGTGAAAGGACATCTTGGTCCTTCAAAAAAAAGAAACCATTGAGATTTAATTTTCTTTTAGCTCAGCATCCCAAAGATTTGAGGAATAAATGATCATGTAATGATACAATGATTTTGAAATCTAATTGTTAATTAGAGGGGTGTAAGAGATGATTGAATGGTGGTTCATCACCATGGTCAAGGGTATTGTACACATGGACATGTAAACACGATTCAGGTAGCTGCTTCAGCACCGTGACATCTCTGAGAACCACAGTGCAGGGGGATCTAGGCACAAAGCCGTCTGCCTCGATCTCCTGGGTTACATGTAGATCCAGGGGGCTTGACAGTGGCTTCAGAGCAGCTAACTTTTATCTATTTCTTCCCTTCTTTATCTCCAGTTTATCTCAAACAGTCCTGACTACCATATTTTAAAGTAAGACCAATTATAGTTATCTACGTGAGTTTCTTGTTCATTATTAGAGAGTGATAATCAAGGATACCATCAAATATCATTTAATTGACCTAATTAAATTTGTTGTACCTTATAATTGATTAGAACACTACGTTTAGTTGAGCGTTTGATATTCACCAAGTGTGTTAACCTGCTTACAATTGTTATGTGCCTGACTCCTCATAGAAGTGTATCTTTGGTCCATCACAATATTTTAATGAATAAAATCATCATAAATTAAGATAATGTACTGTCTTTTGGATGATAGGGAGGCATATGGGTCCATTTTGGAAATATGCCCCACTGTCTTTGCTGCCCATGAGAAGTTGCTGGTTATTAGGTCTCCAGGTGGCTTGCACAAACCCTAGGTCTGTAATAGCTTGGTGCCTCTCCTTCTACTTGGGGTAGAAATAAAAGAGATCAGAGAGACTTATTAAAGTTTTGGTTGCATGAAGTCTTTGATGAAGACCATCCATGCATATTGTTCTGGATAGCTCTCTGTTCCTAAGACTACTAGTTACTTTAAGGGCTTGTTGGGAACTGTGAAAGGTCTGATATTTTACCTTTCCTGCAAGCTAATAAGTTAGCCTACAATGGTCTTACAGATGTTGGCAAAAGACACGAGACCCATGGGTCAGAGACAAAGGACTTAATGACACAGCAATAGCAGTGGCCAGAGTATCAGCATTTGCACTTGTTCACTAAATCCCACTTCCTACAGGGTGATACACAGTGGGCCAGGTGACATGCAGAGGGTTGCAAGATCTCAGAGCCTAAGGAACTCAAATCTTTGATAACGGGCAGGATGTCTGCTAACCTTTGTCCTGGGAGGGTGTTATTTTTATTATACTGGGCAGTAAGCAAGCCTACACTTTGCTCCAGAGGAGGCCACTATTTCTAGCTTCCAAGGCTGACAGCTCTACACACATCCTTGAAAAGATAACCTGGTCTTACTGGCTTTCAAAGATAAGCTTGAATGAGACTTGATCATCATTCAGTTCTTCTGTTTCCTTTATTGAGATTGTGCAAATATGCTCTTTTCTCTGTAAAGTTCACTAACTTTATTCATACATAAGGGATGTTTTTGGTTTTATTTATTAAGTTGAAATTGTCTTATTAGAGGAAATGATGAAACTGTTATGGGTTGGATCTGAAAGTATGCTTTTCCAAGAAAAATGGAAAAGAAGATCAGTGCTCACAGAACTTTGCCACAAGGAGCTGATAGCAACTTAAATGATTTTAATTTGAATAGTGTTTTGTACATCTTTCTTCCATTTACTTCATCCTCTCTGCTTCCTGTAACTCTCATATGGGAATGGGCCACTTTCAGGGATTCACTGCACTCATATACAGTATTCAAATGGTTTTGT
This sequence comes from Diceros bicornis minor, assembly GCF_020826845.1. Lineage (NCBI taxonomy): Eukaryota > Metazoa > Chordata > Mammalia > Perissodactyla > Rhinocerotidae > Diceros > Diceros bicornis. The sequence goes on from NW_026690890.1 coordinate 616,392, forward strand.
TTGTTGTGTTTTTTTTATTGAGGTAAAGTTGACATATAATATTATATCAGTTTCAGGGGTACAACGTAATGATTCAATGTTTGAGTATATATTGAAATGATCACCACAATAAGTCCAGTTAACATCCGTCCCCATACATAGTTACAAATGTTTTTGTCTTGTGATGAGGACATGGCATATTTCAAGATGCAGAAGAATCAACAATTCTGTAATACTTTTCTATATACAGCTTGATGTATACACCCTTGAGACTGTCACCACCATCAAGGCCACAAACATATCCATCACCATCCAAAGATTTCTCTCACCTCCTTTATTACTATCATTCTGTGGTAAGAACTCTTAGTATCTACTCTAGTAACAAATGTGACGTATGCAATAGAGTTTTGTTACCTTTAGGCACTACGCCATATCCTACATCTCCAGAACTTATTTATCTTGATAACTTAAACTTTGTATCCTTTGACAATCAGCTCCCCATTTCTCCATCTCCCCAGCCCCTGCCAACCACCATTCTGACCTCTGCTTGTATGAATTTCACAATTTTAGATTCCACATATAAGTATTTGTCTTTCTCTGTCTGCCTTATTTCACTTAGCATAATATCTTCTAGGTCCCTCATGTTGTCAAAAATGGCAGGAATTCCTTCTTTTTTCAAGGTTGAAGAATATTCCATTTCTTTATCCATTCATCGTCAGTGACGTTTAGGTTACTTGCATATCTTCGCTATTGTGAATTAGTTGCAATGAGCATTAGAGTACAGGTATCTTTTTGAGACCCTGATTTCAATTCCTGTGGGTATATACCAGAAGTGGGATTGCTGGATCATATGCTAGTCTCTTTTTTGGAGAAACCTCCATACTGTTTTTCATAATGTCTGTACTAGTTACATTCCCACAAGGGTTCCTTTTATTCACATCTTCACCAATATTCGTCATCTTTAGTTTTTCTGATAATCTCCATCTTAACAGGTGTGAAGTGATAGCTCATTGTGGTTTTGATTTGTATTCCCTGATGATTAGCGATGCCAAACACCTTTTCATAGACCTATTGGCCACTTGTATGTCTTCATTGGAAAAACTCTATTGTGGTCCCTTGCCCATTTTATAAATTGATTTGTCTTTTTGTAATTGAGCCAACACAAAAAAAAGGAGAACAAAATTTCCAGGCATTATAGATGCTTCTCAGTTGATGCAGATGGTTTTGTGTTTACAGTGGTACCAAAAGATCATGTTTCGTGTTTTTTCTTCAGCTTGTTATAAGACCAACAGTAGCTGCAGCATGGCAGATAATCGGGATCTTCTGGGTTTGGAGGTTTACAAAATAAATGAGTGGTAAGGATTTTTTTTATTTTTCCAAGGAAGTTATTGTGATCATAGTCCATGGAATCCAAGATTAGATAGGTGGAGGAGAAAATTAAGGTGAGGATTGGTGATCTGGCATTACTTCTGATCTTGAGGGACAGGTATTTACTGTATGAGTGTTTGAATAAAAATATTAGAGATCAGGGATTTGTGGTGGGTGAATATGTTTTCTGAATTATTTACTTTTGAACATAACCACTTGGATTATGTGAACATCTGGGATATGAGAGTAAGTCGTTAGCAGGGGGTGGTTGATAATATCACTATTGATTTAACCTCTATGAACACCAAGTGGTCAATGGATTAAGCAAATGAGTAGACAGAAAACACAGAAATGGTAAGAATTGGGATTTAGTAAAGGACTGGGGACTTACTGTCCTGAGTGGGAGTGCCAAGACTTGTGCGGTTGAGAGTGACAAAGACAAGAAGAGAATAGAATCACACTCAAACAAGGAGGGAGTGTTAACAGGATGGAGGGGGAAATGATCTGGAGTAGCCTTGAGTTTTGACCTTGAGCTTTATATTCTTGCTGCAAATCTGCCTGATGACATCCCAGGACACAGGTCAGATCTATCCCCAGAGGATAGAGGGAGGGTAGAAGTACAAAACAGCCAGGATAATTGTCCTAAAAAGGCAGGCTTCCTTTATCATTTGACCCACTTTCATGATTGGTTTTTGTAGGGTAAGAGGAAAAGAAAGATGATAAGAAGGATGATAGTCACGTCTTCGCAGACGTGGTGAACACAGAAGGAGCAGTAGAGGCCTGGCTTCCTGAGGACAGTTTTAGGCTGAGGGCTAAACCCACCGCAACAGCCTGGAAGAAGCTACATCCAGCAGGATGGACGTGCACGGAAGCCAGAGACCTGCTGATGGCACCAGCTCGGCAACTCCTCCTGGAACAGCCCAGCCAACACCACTGTGTCCCATGACCAGGGCCTCCTGCCCAAAAACGGCACCCTGCCGCCCATGGGCTGAACAGATCCCTCTGCTTGTTAACCTGGACAAGATAGACGGGAATGTTTCAGAGAAATTTCAAGTGAGAAACTATCAAACCTACAACATGCCCAGTCCCCCTACCCCTCTCTCCCCTCCTCTCTTTCCAGACCCACAGCCTCCACTCTATCTTGGTCATCAGTTCTCTGCTCAAGGACTCGTCTTGGTTATAGAGCTCCTTAAGTTTTTCAGAGCTTTACCCGAGGGGAGGGGAAAGAGGGAAGGATAAATTTAGAGATAATGTGAGGGGTCTGAGTGCAAATCCCTTTTCTTTGACAACCCAAGAGATTCAACCTGTCTGGAGGAGTGTTCTCACTGGGCTCCTCTGAGCGCTAAGGTCTCATGGGACTGGGAGGGGACTCTCCTGTTGGTCACTGGGGTCTCCACTCCCCAGCTCTACAGAGCAGCTCTGTTTTGACCACGATGAGTTTCAACCGGCCATAGAGTTCTGTTGCTATAAACACTTGAAAATCCCCAATGTGGCTCAATCTAGTAGCTGACATTTAGGGAAACCGAGTACTGAAGCAGAACTGGTTCACTAAGGTCACCAGGAGACTTAGAGACCAACTGCCAACGCCCAGGCCCTGTCCCCAGCATTTGCTGCCTCCCAAGAGTTCCCAGCTGACTGAGGCGCCAATGGCAGTCATACAGGAGATCCCCCATCCATCCTGGTCCTCCTATGGAGAGATGCCTACCCACGGGGAAACTTCCCCCCATGTGTTCTTCAGATGGGTTGTGGAAGTTTTCTGCAGAGCAGAGATGACAGTGCAGGGCAAGGAGAAGTTCTTCCAGATCTCGCACTCCTGGGGAAGGGAAGAGAATGAGGTGTGAGGTTGGGCACTGGAGCCCCGCTTGCTCTAGCTTCAGTCCCCTTCTATTTAAATCTCCCCTCCTGGATGAGACAGATGCTCAGGGGGCCCCAGAAGGACATTTAGGACCCAGAGAGTAACACTCACAAGGAGGAGGAGTTTAGCTCAACCCAGGGAATTAGGCAGGTAGGAAGTGAGCATCCTCCCACTGGGACCTGGAGTCAAGGTCAGTGGGCCCCTGGCAGGAAGGGCCTAAGGACTTGCAGGAGCTTAGACCACACACTGCAATCCTGGGAGCTGATAAAGGTGGAGAGGCAGTTCCCAAGTCTCCAGAGAGGGGCTCCACTGGGCCTCCCACGGCACACCTGGGCCACCTGGACCCAGTGCTCTACCACCCTCGCCCTGTCCTGGGCTGTCATGCTCGGTCCCCAAGGCAGGTAGTGATGACGAGGCTGGCCACCCTTCTGAACTGGTCGATGGTGGCCTGGATAGTGGGTGTCTAGTGCTCACTGCCAGGCTTGTTCTTCTTCTGCCAGGTGGATCCCAGGCATTGAGAGGGCACCACCTTCCAGAAGAGCTCCTGGGGAACAGAGGGAGTGTCATCCAGCCCTGCCACAGGCCACCTCTGTGTCCACAGCCCCTAAAGTCCGACACAGGTGTCACAGTTTAGAGCTAGAGCTCAGGAAACTCAGGATGTGGCCTGAGCCTTGTGAGAGTCCGTGGGTTTTCTTCTCTGTCCACCGAGGGTACTCAGCACAGGATGACCCAGGACCCAATCCCGGCAGAGAAGGGAGAGGGGCATTTGCACCCAGCCCGTCCTGGCTAACTCCAAGCTCCAGACAGTGGCTCAATTCTGCTCATGTCAAGGAGGCATCTTCCACCACCCTGATCTCCGCTCTGGTCCCACTCCCCATTCTGATGTACATTCCTCCGTGGCAGCTGCAACCACTGGCCTGGTCTGTCTCCCTTGTAGTGAAGCACACATCAGGTGTGAAGTCCTGAGGCTGTTGAGCCTCCTGAGGAGACGGCTGGGCCACCGTAGACCTGGCTGCACACAGTGAGTTCCCCTCCACCACTGATGGGCCAGGCCCTGCCCATCTTTCCATCTCTTCTACCTCATGGAGCTGGCACAGTCACTCTGTGGAGCAGGTCCTGTTAGTGTCCATCTCTACGATCTGCAGGTGGACAGCAAAGGCTTAGGGGTTCCGGAAGTTGCCCAGGTCATATGGTTGGTAAGGGGTGGAGCTAGGATTTGGGCCCAGATCATGGGAGTCTGGATCAGGTCTGGGGCAACGATGACAGAGTGAAGGCCTGTTCCACCCCGCCCTGAGAGCCCAGTTGCTCACTGCATCCATCACGGTCAACCGCTCTACCACCTGCTTAGGAGAGAAGGCCGTGAGGTTGGGCTTCTTCTCACGCTCCTTAACAGCCACAGGTGGAGACGGACTTCCCACTAGAAATGATGGTTCAGGTGACTCCAGCTCAGCAGCTCCCACTCCTGCTGGAGCCGATGTTGGCCCTTGCTCCAGCTCCAACACTGCTGATGGAGGGGACGCTGGCTCCAACGCTAGAAGGGGTGATGTTAACGGAGCTGTAGCCAGCTCTACCTCCACCACTGCACACTGCTCTGCTTCTGCCACTGGCTGGAGCTCTGCAGCTGGTGCTAGAGTGGGATAAAGAGAAAGATTCACCCACATAGCTGACTTTCCATGTGTCCTTCTAAACACAAGAAAGATCCCACTTCCCTTCCAGGAATATCCAGCCTGCAGTCCCCCTTACCCTCTGCCTCTGCCTCAGTGGCTTCCAGAAGCTCACACCGGGCAAGGGTAAGAGGGTCATGGCAGTTCAGCTCCGAACCAGGCAAGGTTACCTGCGTGTACATCCCCTTTAGCTTGAAAAAGGGACAGCCCCAGTCTGGTCATGCCCTAGTTCTGCTCCAACCTGGTTATCTCAAGGTCCTGAGTGTGGAGACCTTCTGCTCCTGCTCTCATCTCAGAGCAGCACTGGATGGTGTTTGTGGCCTCAGGCACCTTCCCCTTGCCTAGTGAGTTGGTGAAATTGAAACCATTGGGCAGCTTCTCGATGACCTTCTGATTGGAGTTCTGCAAAGTCTGCTCTGGAGCTGGGCCAGAAGGAATCAGGGGCTGCCTGCACACTGCCACTGGGGTCAACCCCCAAGAGAAAGTCTGCTCCTCAGTTCAGGCACAGAGGGACATCCCTGCAAAGAACTGTGGTCAGGCAGGAAAAGAGATGAAACCTCTATGGCTCAGTAACATAAGAGTAGAGGAGCTCACCTTCTCATGCTGCCAACCATGACCTGGGCTATGAACATGACAGGCCCACCATGCTTCCAACACCTGACAACCAGCTCCTGCCCAGGAATGGCCTACCCCTCATACCCTGCCTTCTCCCCTCCACACAAACACACACAGACACACACACACACGATGAAGTGTAAGGGGTGTGGGGCTGATCAGGTGGGATCACAGTTGTGTCCTGGCCTGCACTAGCCTTTCCTGGGCTGCCCCGTGTTACTCTTCACTGCCTCCTGCCAGACGCCCAGAGGCATCGGGGATGAGGGCTGAGCCAACGTCGGCAACGACCAAGAAGTTTCTCTTTCTGGGTTTTTTTGAGCCTAGATCCTCCAAAAGTTGGGATATAATAACAAAATATTTTTTCCTGTTGACTGTCTCCAGTCAAGTGAGCTGGATGGGGGGCTGTGGGTGCCTGGTTACCAGAGTTCTAAGATCTGTTGAGGTCTATGACCAAGGAAGTGAGGTCATTTTTCAAGATTCCTTTACCTGGGCCCCTTCCCTCAATCAGACTTGTCCAGAGCTGCCTCCTGTACCCTGGCTGCTAACCCTCCTCCCCCATGTCATCTCCTCAACTGTACACAAGGAGCCTAGCCACAGCCCTAGCCACAGCTCCCTGGAAACCTAAGTCGAGTCTTAACTTTGAGGAGACAGAGATGAATGCTGACCTCCTTTTTCTTACCAGTTCTTCATCCTGAGAAAGTCCCTGTACCTCTCAGGTCCTCCCCAGTCTCTAAACCTGCACCATGGGGATCAGACTAGAATCTACTTCCTAGGGATGTCACCCGGTGTATATGACATAATATCTAGTACCCCTGTGGGATGGTGTCACATGTACCTAAGGCACAATCTTAGAGATGAAAGAATAATAAGAAGGGGTGACAGGTAGCACAGAACACCACTCAAAACAGGCCTGGGTTCTAGCAATGTGATATTGGAACAGTCGCTTCCAACTTGGCCTCATTTTCAGGTCAGCATCATGAGGGGGTTGAAACTAATGGAAATTTAGATACTACCATCCTGTGTCATAAAACCATTCAATAGTTTCCTGTTTAATGGAGAATGCGACCCAAGTGCCTCGTCTTGGCCTATGAGGTGGGCAATCTCCACAGTGGTACCCAGTAAGCCGCACCCATGGTATAGCCATCCCAGTGGAACCACTAAGTAGTTAGTAACTGGCTTCTTAACATAATAACAGCCAAAGTGATGGGATGTCTTGTCTAAATTTTAACTAAAAAAGTCTCTCACTTCCTCTTACTCCCTCTTTCATGTTCCATCTCTCTCTCTCTCTCTCTCACTCTGTCTAATCCCTGTAACTGAGGAATCAAATACCAGTGTTTTCGGGTTTCTCAATGTGGACGCCTAGAGAGGAGAGAAGGACGAGATTGCCCAGGCCTACAGACAGAAAGAAACTCAGGTTCTCAGTCCAAACTGAACCCTGAAAGCAGAGAGTGAACTTGGTGACCAGTCCTCCCCAAGTTGAACCTCAGTTGTAGGCCACACAGGGTGATGATGAGGTAAGAGGGAAGAAAAGACTGTGGGAGCTTTCTGCCTGATCCACCTGGAAGGGTGAGGGCGAGAGCAGTGTCATGTGACACTGAGTCCTCAGGAGAACCTGTGAGGTAGCTGGAATTCTCACACCTTCCAGATGAGGAAACAGGCTCGGAGAGGCCTGGCCCAAAGCCCAAGCTCACACCCAGAGTGAGAGTTGGAGCTTGGCTTGTTCTAGAATCACAACACCTTGGAGGATGGCGTGCTATTGGTACCAGATGCCTGGAGTCAGATGTCCATGGTCAGAGGCCAGTGGTGCTGGAGAGAAATGGGGTGAGGGGACTATGGCCTTACTGACACTCACCTCGACCCTGGCAGCAGAGGCCCTCCACGTTTGCTCCCCCGCAGATCAGCCTCCAGAGAGTGCAGGAGAAGCAGCAGCAGCAGCAGGTGAGTGTGCCTGTGCGGGAGGGACTCTGCCCTCCCAGCTTGAGGCCCTCAAATCAAGAGAGGAGGCCCCTTCCTCTTGGTGCCACAGTGCCTGAATCCCCCAGTAGAAGTGACCGGGAGGAGGGCCTGGAAGAGCTGGTGCAGGATGGGTTTGTTGTGGGGAGGGCCAGGGACCGCACACCCTGTGATTTGTCAGAAGCCGGCCCTGGGAGGTGAGGAGGAAGAGTGTGGTTTTCTTGGGCTGTGAAAGGAGGAGGAGTTGAGGGGAGGCTGCTAAGGGTCTTGGCTGCTCCCCCTGGGAACCCTGGGGTGGGCCAGGAGGCTGAGGGTGAGGACTTTTCAGGGGAGGGTCTGCAGGTGGCCGACTTGAGAGCAAGGACTCATCCCACCCACACCCCGATGTCACAATGTGTCGTCCCATATCTTAGCACTTTCCTTGGTCACCTGCTGATGCTGCACCTGCTGATGGGTGATAATCTCAAGATGGGTGCACCTGAGGACCAGGCAGGGAGGACTAGGATCCTAAGCCTTGGGATGGGGAGCCCCCGAACTGAGCTCTGAGCTCTCAGCACTTGGCACATCTCCTGTCATAAGAGCCTCTCAGCCACCCCTGGGAGCTGGGGCATCAGGCCCATCTTAGGGATGAGTGAACAGAGGCTCCACCTGAGACACCCATTCCGGTTCCTCAGGCTGGGGAAGCTCAGAGCTGCCTGACGGCACAGCTGCTTGAGGTTTTATCTGAGCTGGACGCAGCCTCTCCCTCCCACGCTGCCCATGGAGGGAGAGAGAAGTCAGACCCCTCCAAGTCAGGCAGCACATAAGTGGCTGAGCAGTCCCCTCTGCCTGAGGCCTCAGCCTCCAAGTCTGTCATCAGAGAGGGTTGTGCTGCCAGGTCCCTCAGCCTCTCCCCCATGTCCTGCTTCTCTGGAGCCCAGATCCCGGCCTAGGTCCAAGTCCTGTTTTCTGTGCATGCCCGGCCCCCTCTGGGGACCTGGCAGTAGTGCAACATGAGAAGGGGTGGGCCTAGGGGTCTAGTCAGGCTAGGGGGCTCTGTCTGATGGACTCTGGCTCTCTGCCTTCCAGGGGAATGAGATCAACCTGAGAAGAGGACTGAAGTGAACAGCTGCCGCACTCCCTGCAGGGGAGGGGAAGGAGGAGGAAATCAGAGACCCTCTGGGCAGAACAGTCCCTGGCTCCACCCCCTGTATCTTACATTTAGTGGAAGAGTTTGATAACAGAGAAGTGGGAGACCCAACCAATTGGCGGGTGGGTTGAGGGGAGGATGGCATCAAGGAAAACTTCCTGGAGGAGGGGCTGATTATTCCCATTCTGAGAACAGGTAGAGCCTGGATGGAACTGGAGGGAAGGAGGGTTCCCAGGATGGTCCCCTGCCCCACTCCTCACCACCCACAAGGTCCATGAAGCATCCCTCACCCAGGCCCTATCTGCATCCTCTCCTTCCCTCTGGTCCCAGGAATACCCAGTCATGAGGGTGATCCTTCTGCTCCAGGTTGCCGCAAAGAATTACAACCTAGAGTTCGAGGAGCGATTTGGGCCCTGGTTCTAGGACATGGAGCTGCTCAACGAGAATGATAGGTGAGGCCGGGCAGGAGTTGGGTGAGGGCAGGGGTGGACGCTCCCTGTTGGCCAGTCCAGAGAGCCTGTCTCCGTGGCCCCCCACTCAGCCCCAGGTCTTATTGCATGGCGACCTCTGGGACTCCTAGACTCCAGCTGCTGGGCAGGCAGTGGGGGGACACCTGAGGTGTGTCTCCTGGTAGGCTCACAGGTGCCTTTCTGTCCTGGAGCTACAGCCTGTCCTGCCAGCTGGACCCCCCAGACCTAGTTGGCCAGCAGAATACTCAAGGATAAGAAGAACCCGCCATCATTAAGGTCAGGGGTGAGTGAGTGTCTGGGCCGTGGTGACTGACTCCCAGGGGTTCAGTAAAGCTTCGGGCTAAACGTGCCCTTGGGGAGTTGGACAGCTGGCACTGGGATCCCAGCTCCACTACTGAGCAGTCCTGTGACTGGGGTGACTCTCTTCAGCTTCCTGAGACTCCGTTTCCTCCTCTGTGAAATAGGTGATACCAAATGATCTCTTGCGTGGCAGGGACAAATGGGGTACTGGTGGCTGACAGCACTGAGCACAGAGTCTGGAGCACTCAGTGCAGTGGGGACAGGGTGGGGGCCATGATTCTGAGGGAGGCCCCCCAGGGTAACCCGACTCTTCTACTCAGTCCCCAGGCCCCAACACCGAGCCCTGTACCAGTGGCCGATCACAGCCCCATCCTCAGCAGCGGGGACACAGCTGGGAGGCTTTCGATGCACTGGGCCAGTTCCTCCCATCTGACTGGAAGGGGAGCATTGTAAGCTGATCTCTGATGTCCCCTGAAACCCAAGAGAGAGGGGACGACCCCACCCCAGCTCCCTGATGTCTCTACCCCAGCACCTATTCACCCATTGGGGAGGGACAGTAGTTATTTGTTGTAAATAATAAATGCCATATTTGAATATTATATTAAAGTCCTGTTCCCTTTAGAGCTGGGAGTTGTGGTGTGGTTCTGTCGCTTTCTGTAGGCATGTAAGTGAGACACTGAATCTCACATTTCTCCTTGAATCACGAACTCTTCTGGCTCGTCAGCTTATTGTCTGTGGGCGAAGGGAGAAGGGCCAGCCCCTTCCCTGGTTAGTGGGGACACCCCCAAGTCCCCATAATTCCGAAGATCAGCTCATTTCAGTATCATTCAGCTCCTCCAGGAGCAGACATGGCCCTCGCCCTTTCTCTTGGGATTTTAAGGTTGAAGGTACTTTCACAGGCAGAGCAACAACCACTGAAATGTGGGTGTCTTTAAAACAGCACTACCCAGGACCATGTCGTGCCACAGGCAGGGGCTGCCTTTCTCCATTCTTGAGGAACAGGGAACTTTTTCTGCTTCTCTTTTTGAGATTTCTTTTGACTAAATTTTAGGAACTTGTAGTTTTCTAGTTCAATCTCTGGAATTGCATCAGCTCTAAGTGATGAAAACAATGTAAAAAGATCAAAACGTGCACGTTGAGAGGACAGGGCCCAAGGAAGCTCATTTGCAAATGGACTAAAGGCAGGCAGGACCTCGCTCCTGAGGCCCCTCTAGGGGCTCCCTGTTCACCCCTGACCTGGATTTGAATCCTGCTGGGATCCTTGTCCAGGACTCTGAATTCCTTCTCCTGCTTGTTTTGTATCCAGGCGGAAAGATTTGTGACACAGCTTTTAAGGCTACTGCTGGGTCTCGTTCCATAAACATGACTGCTCCCTGTGAACTAGGATTTTCAGCACCCCTGCCTTCCTTATGCAATTCCCTTTAGGGCAGAAATTCCCCAGAAGGCCCCAAGCTTCCTCCCTCGATGGATCCCGGGTGAGCTCTACTTTGCCAGTATAAGGGACCATAATCCTGGTCAGTGAGTGACCTCACACTGTCCTTTGCTGTCCAAGGTGACTTCTGAGCCCGTGTCATTCTGAGGTCCATGGTCTTGGACAATCCTCCAGTTTACACACTAAGTGTTGGTGTTACCAACTCATCCAAATGGGGCAATTGGGCCTGAGCCCATAAACTGTGTTGCCCCTGGGTTTTTGTGTTTTTGTCCCCAGTCCTGTGCTGTGGTTACATTACCACCACCTGCTGGGGTGTGAACACTGTTTGGAGCTTTCAAAGATGACGCACGACAGAGGTGTGGGGGGCTACAGCAGGGAATGTCACTGAACTGATGGTCCATGGACGTGCATGAACACAGCCTTACCAATTAAAATACTGAAATGCTTCCCATCTGGTGGTGAACAGACACTGCTCTGAGCTCGCACCGAGAACCCACCCCATGACTAGGAGCTTTCAAATGGTTACCAAGTGGCATTTTGAACCTCATCCCTTGGGAACACCCTGTAAGACAAGGACCAGATGAATCGCTTGGCATTTGTGAGTTATCCTCTCATTTCTGATGGCTGCAAGTGTCACCCAGACACACAGGCTGCACTCTGCCAGGGAAGCCTTCTCAGGACAACCAGAAGCTGAAAATGAATCCTGGTTCCCAGCATCCCAAGCCCTTCCTGACATGGCACAGCCACCCAGGAAAGTGATTTGGTAACGGAAAGACTGGGAAGGCTGTACTTTCCCTCCAAAGAGAAAGAGAAGAGCCAACAGTGAAAGCTTGATCCCTCAAATAGACAATTAAATCCCAACAAGCAGTGGGTTCTTTCCGCATTATTGATGCTGAAAAGATCTCTTTTGATAATCGCACGATCCCCCAACTGCCATGTTCATCTCCATGAATCAAATTTCCAACACATATGGATCTAAAAAACTAAGGGAAATCTGGTATTTCCTTAGATGCAACTCTGAATTAGCATGCAACAGAGAACAGAAAAATGGAGACCAAGAAGTAAATATCTAATTTGAGAACATAGACACAAAAGTGCGTTTGAAATAATATTTTGGAATCTATTGGAATATTATACAAAAAGAATAATCCATTTTTAGTAGGTTTTACTGTGACTGTGAGGGGAAAAACTGAATCATCCCGTGACATTGATAATTCGCTGCTGACTTTAAAGTACAAATAAATAATATACATAGTAAAGGAAAATGAGAGAACAGCATGAAAAAGGAAGATCTTTCTCTCCTCACCTGAAACTCAACCTCTCACCTCAGAAAGAAACTGTTGTCTATATTTTCTATGTCTCGAAGCAGAGTTTAATAAAAGAAAAGTATCAATATATTTTAAAGTTTCAAAAGCTCAAAGCAAGGAAACATTAGGGACGCTGCCAAGAGACCTCACTGAGGTGCCTGCTCCATTTCATCTGCTGTCAGGACGGCCTTCTTAGACCCTCACTTTCTCTGCCTTGCTAGCATGTGTGTCCGCCATCAGTGCTATCACCAGTCTCGCTCCTGTGCTCTTCACTGCCCTTTCCTCCTTCCTGATACCTCCACAGTGGAGCTGTGGAATGCACAGATCAGTTCCTGGAATCATCTCTGCCAAATCTGAAGACCAGCAGGAGTGGGAATGGGACCTGGAATGCAGACCACCTGCGAGCACACCTAGCAGGGATTCACCTGTGTGACTAGGTGCAAGTTTTTACAACGTTTTGGCAAGATTGAAAGGACTTACGAGTTGTCCTGCACTGCTGCAGGCCTGGAGTCCTTGCGGTCTCTCGGGCCAGCAGATCTGGTGGGGCTGGTCCAAGTTGTCCTCTCAGAGACCATTCATTGCCAGGATGGGATGGGATTCTAGTAACTGGCCTCTTGAATATGTCACTGGACAACCTCAAAAGAATGGAAATGCTTAAACCAGGCTTTGGTTTGGACTGGTTCCCACAGTTACGCTGCTTCTTCTGTGAAGACGTGACTTATCATCCTTCTTTTCCTCTTACCCTATAAAAACAAACCATGAAACTGGGTCAAATGATAAAAGAGGCCTGCCTTTTTAGGACAATTATCCTGGCTGTTTTGTACTTGCACCCTCCCTCTACGCACTCGGGATATATCTGACCTGTGTCCTGGGATGTCATCAGGCAGACTTGCATCAAGAACAGAAAGCTCAAGGTCAAAACTCAAGGCTCCTCCAGATCATTTCCCCCTCCATCCTGTTAACGCGCCCTCCTTGTTTGAGTGTTAGTCTATTCTCTTCTTTTCCTTGTCACTCTCAACCGCACAAGTCCTGGCACTCCCTCTCAGGACAGTCGGCCCCCAGTCCTTTACTAAATCTCAAATCTTACCATTTCTGTGTTTTCTGTCTACTCATTTGCTTAATCCATTGACCACTTTGTGTTCATAGAGGTTAAATCAATAGTGACATTATCAACCACCCCCTGTTAGCAACTTACTCCCATATCCCAGATGTTCACATAATCCAAATGGTTATGTTCAAAAGTAAATAACTCAGAAAACATATTCACCCATCACAGATGCCTGATCTCTAATATTTTTATTCAAACATTCATACAGTAGATACCTGTCCCTCAAGATCAGTAGTAATGCCAGATCAACGATTCTCACCTTAATTTCCTCCTACACCTATCAATCCTGGATTCCATGGACTATGATCACAATGATTTCCTTGGAAAAATAAAAAATTCCTTACCACTCATTTATTTTGTAAACCTCCAAACCCAGAAGATCCTGATTATCTGCCATGCCGCAGCTACTGCTGGTCTTATGACAAGCTGAAGAAAAAGCACGAAACACTATCTTTTTGTACCACTGTAAATACAAAGCCATCTGCATCAACAGGAAAGCACCCATAATGCCTGGAAATTTTGTTCTCTTTTTTTGTTTGGCTCAAAAACAAAAAGACAAATCAATTTAAAGAATGGGCAAGGGACCAGAGTAAAATTTTTCCAGTGAAGACATACAGGTGGCCAGAAGGTGTATGAAAAGTTGTTCAGCATCACAAATCAGGGAATGCAAATCAAAACCACAATGAGCTATCATTTCACACCTGTTATGATGGCGATTATCAAAAAAACTAAAGATGACAAATGTTGGTGAGGATGTGGAGAAAAGGAACCCTCGTGGGAATGTAAACTAGTACAGCCATTATGGAAAACAGTATGGAATTTCCTCCAAAAGTGAAAACTAGCTTATGATCCAGCAATCCCACTTCTGGTAGACACCCACAGGAATTGAAATCAGGGTCTCAAAGAGATATCTGCCCTCTAATGTTCATTGCAGCAAATACACAATAGCCAAGATATGGAAGTAACCTAAACGTCACTGATGGATGAAGGGATAAAGAAATGGCATATTCTTCAACATTGAAAAAAGAAGGAATTGTTGCTATATTTGATAACATGAATGCACCTAAAAGACATTGTGCTAAGTGAAATAAGGCAGACAGAGAAAGGCAAATATTCCCTTATTTGTGGAAGCTAAAATAGTCAAACTCACACAAGCAGAGGTTAGAATGGTGGTTGCCAGGGGCTGGGGAGATGGAGAAATGGGGAGCTGATGTTCAAAGATACAAAGTTTCAGTTATCAAGATAAATAAGTTCTCGAAATCTAGGATACGGCATAGTGCCTACAGCTAACAAGACTGTATTGCATACGTTACATTTGCTAATAGAGTAGATATTAAGAGTTCTTACAACAGAATAATAGTAATAAAGGAGGTGAGAGAAAACTTTGGGAGATGGTGGGTATGTTTGTGGCCTTGATGGTGGTGACAGTCTCAAGGGTGTATGCTTATGTCCAAATTCATCAAGCTGTATATGGAAAAGTATGACATCATCGTTGATTCTTCTGCACCTTGAAATATGCCATGTCCTCATCACAAGAGAAAAAATTTGTAACTCTATATGGGGACGGATGTTAACTGGACTTATTGTGGTGATCATTTCAACATATATACAAACATTGAATCATTATGTCGTACCGCTGAAACTAATTTAATGTTGTATGTCAACTTTATCTCAATTAAAAAACCACAACAGACAAAACCATTTGAATACTGTATATGAGTTCAGTGAATCCCTGAAACTGCCCCATTCCAATATGGGAATTACAGGAAGCAGAGAGGATGATGTAAGATGGAAGAAAGTTGTACAAAACAGTATTCAAATTAAAATCATTTAAGTTGCTATCAGCTCCTTGTGGCAAAGTTCTGCGAGCACCAATCTACTTTCACATTTTTCCTGAAAAAACATACTTTCACATCCAACCCATAATAGTTTCATCATTTTCTCTAATAAGAAAATTTCAACTTAATAAATAAAACCAAAAGCATCTCTTATGTATGAATAAAGTTAGTGAACTTTACAGAGAAAAGAACATATTTGCACAATCTCAATACAGGAAACAGAAGAACTGAATGATGATCAAGTCTCACTCAAGCTTATCTTTGAAAGCCAATAAGACCAGGCTGTCTTTTCAAGGATGTGTGTAGAGCTGTCAGCCTTGGAAGATAGAAATAGTGGCCTCCTCTGGAGCAAAGGGCAGCCTTGCTTACTGCCCAGTATAATAAAAATAACACACCCCGCCCCCAGGGCAAAGGTTAGCAGACATCCTGCCCGTTATCAAAGATTTGAGTTCCTTAGGCTCTGAGATCTTGCATCTCTCTGCATGTCACCTGGCCCACTGTGTATCACCCTGCAGGAAGTGGGATTTAGTGAACTGGTGCAAATGCTGATACTCTGGCCACCGCTATTGTTGTGTCATTAAGTCCTTTGTCTCTGACGCATGGGTCTCTTGACTTTTGCCAGCATCTGTAAGACCATCGTAGGCTAACTTATTGGTTTGCAGGTAAGGTAAAACATCAGATCTTTCACGGTTTCTGACAAGCCCTTAAAATAACTAGTAGTCTTAGGAACAGAGAGCTATCCAGAACAATATGTATGGATGGTCTTCATAGAAGACTTCATGCAACCAAAACTTTAATAAGTCTCTCTGACCTCTTTTATTTCTACCCCAAGTAGAAGGAGAGGCACCAAGCTATTACAGACCTAGGGCTTGTGCAAGCCACCTGGAGACCTAGTGACAAGAAACTTCCCATGAGGAGAAAAGACAGATGGGCATATTTCCAAAATGGACCCATGTGCTTCCCGGTCATCAAAAAGAGAGTGCATTATCTTAATTTATGATGATTTGAGTCATTAAAATCTTGTGATGGGCCAATGATACACTTCTAAGAGGAGTGAGGCACATGGCAGTTGTAAGCAGATTAACGCACTTGGTGAATATCATACTCTGAACCAACTTTAGTGTTCTAATCAATTAAAAGGTACAACAAATTTATTTAGGTAGATTAAATGATATTTAATGTTATGCCTGATTATTACTCTTCAATAATGAACAAGAAGCTCATGTAAATAACTATAATTGGCCTTACTTTAAAACATGGTAGTCAGGACTGTTTGAGATAAGCTGGAGAGAAGGAAGGGGAGAAATAGACAAAAGTTAGCTGCTCTGAAGCCACTGTCAAGACCTCTGGATCTACATGTAACCCAGGAGATCGAGGCAAAGGGCTATGCCCCTAGATCCTCCTGCACTGTGGTTCTCAGCGATGTCATGGGGCTGAAGCAGCTTCCTGATTCGTGTTTACATGTCCATGTGTACAATACCCCTGACCATGGGGATGAACCACCATTCAATCATCCCTTACACTCCTCTAATTAACAATTAAATTTCAGAATCATTGTATCATTA
The DNA here is from genome assembly GCF_020826845.1 of Diceros bicornis minor. Taxonomy (NCBI): domain Eukaryota; kingdom Metazoa; phylum Chordata; class Mammalia; order Perissodactyla; family Rhinocerotidae; genus Diceros; species Diceros bicornis. The sequence goes on from NW_026690890.1 coordinate 632,975, forward strand.
CATGATAATTTATTCCTCAAACCTGTAGGATGCCGAGCTAAAAGCAAATCAAATATCAATGGCTTCTTTTCTTTGAAATACCAAGATGTTCTTTCACACTTGGAATCCTGATTAGAGAATAACTCCATCAAATCAATGGAAACAAGTTAAGAAATGGACAGAGGGATATTTCACTCATATATATACATTTTGCATTGTTGCAAAAATAGAGTTACATTTAAAAAATTTAGAACTTTTTGAAATTTCATAGATATTAAAGATTTTCTTCTGCTTATACTCCTTTTGGTTTACCAAATCAAACTCACTCTTTAATGGTCATTTCTAGCATTCAGTGCTAGTAACAACAGTTTTTTTAAATTCTTATTTTTCCCACGTCAAAGAACAAGGGCAGAGGTCATGGAGAGGTCAAGTCTAACCTACCTAGGGATGTGGCAGCCTTAACTATAGATGTTCAAGCCAGACATTGCCAGCAGAACCACATCTCTTCATCCACAGGTGAGTTTTTACTAGTAATCACAGAGACTTGAGGATATCAAAGGAAATTCTTCATTAAGAACCAAAGTTATAGGGCCGGCCCAGTGGCTTAGCAGTTAAGTGCGCGCACTCCACTGCTGGCAGCCCGGATTCGGATCCCGGGTGCGCACCGACGCACCGCTTCTCCGGCCGTGCTGAGGTCGCGTCCCACATACAGCAACTAGAAGGATGTGCAGCTATAACATACAACTATCTACTGGGGATTTTGGGGAAAAAATAAATAAATAAAAAAAATACTTTAAAAATGAACCAAAGTTATAGATTCCTATCTTGGGTTCATTACTTTGAATTTTTGACCCAAATCATATATATAGATTGGACCATGTTCAATTCTATGATCTTTAGAAGATGCAGCCTACAGCTGAAGAGAAACAGATACAACACCAACATCTTATCCTCTCTGAAGCCCAACTGAGAGCCCCTGGAGTCAGAAGTTTTCAAGACAAGAAAATGTCATCCTTCTTCTGAACAAAGACTGTAGAGGCTATACTAACATTCAATTTTATTTATTTTGTTTTTTATTTTTGCTTTGTGAGGAAGATCGGCCCTGAGCTAACATCTGCCAATCCTCCTCTTTTTGCCGAGGAAGACTGGCCGTGGGCTAACATCCATGCCCATCTTCCTCCAATTTATATGGGACGTCGCCACAGCATGGCTTGACAAGCAGTGCGTCGGTGAGTGCCCGGGATCCGAACCCGCGAACCTGGGGCCGCCGCGAACCCCGGGCCGCCGCAGCAGAGCACGCGCACTTAACCGCTTGCGCCACCGGGCCAGCCCAAACATTCAACTTTCAATTGTTAACGTGACTTGTTAGAATGTGATGCAGCTAGCATAATATTTTCTAAGTTTCATGATTTTTCTCCAGAATACTGAGATGGATGACCTTAAAGTCCAATTTCCCCTTAAATGTCTTGATTCAGAGATAAAATTAATTTCCCTATAAAATAATTCCCATAAAATTGTTAAAAATATATCATAGTCTCTGACTAAAAGGGAACAAAGCAAATTGAGCAGTTGAATAGCAGTGTAATAAATTCCATACAAGGATCTTACTGCAGCATTATGTATAATAGTGAAACTGGAAATAACCCCATCTCTATCAAAGAAGAAATAAACAGATCGTGGTATTCCTGTTCTTTGGAGTAGCTCTAAAACTTCTAAAAAGCTAAATTAGAGGGAAGTGCACTGATAAGGAGAGACGTCTATGATATATGTTTTGGGAAACAGCAAGCTGCAAAACGATGTAGTTATGTAATTTATTTATGTTAAAAAAATCTTTATGTGTATTTATAAATTCATAGGAAATGTCCAGAAGAATAAGCTGCCACCTCTTAACAATAGTTCCTTCTGAGTAGGGGAGTGAGTGTGCAGGGAAGGGGATGGAAGGGGAAGGTTTCACTTTACTCTACATAGATCTGTGTAATTTGCCTTTTTTTACAAAGTATGTAATTCTTTCATAGTTAGAAAAATGAATGATGTGACCGTTTGGTGCAGGGCAACAGTATTATGTTCACCAGTCTCTGTACTGTATGTTACTGCACAGCACGGACTGTAGGAGAAAGCCCAGAGGAGCAATGAAGACAAAAAGACATGACACCTGTAAAAAGTCAGTGGAGTATTTCTACATAAGAAACCTTGCAGGTGAGTGACGGTCAGTATCTTCCACTGCTCCAGCTCTCACAATAAACCTAGAACCTGCCCTGGGTAAGCTGGAGGACCACGCTTGACTAGTCCACTCCCCACCCAGGGCCTGTTTGTGCAGGGTGACTGCCAACTAGCAGACAATGGACTCAGGATGGGCCGTGTGCCTTTGGTGAGGCTGGCAGAGAGGGACAAAGTGGAACACCAGCTAAGTGCACACACCTGAGAGGCAGAGTTCCAGGTGGAGACTCAAAATGCACCAAGAAACTGTGTGAAGGAAGCTACTCGACCTCTCTGAGCCTCAGTGTCCCCCCTGTAAAATGGGAATCACAGGCATACTTCACAGAGCTGTTGGGGAAGATACATAGAAGTGCCTGTGACAGCCAGTGTCACATTATTAACAAAGTCGTATCCGACTTCAGAATAATCGATGAAAAGAATAATGTGATGAGACCAAAGACGAGATGCCCAGCTTCATAAGCAGCCCCAGCAGCATGAGAATGAGAGGAGCTCCGAGTAAGCAGGGTTCTTCACAGCTCCACTTTAGAGGACGAACATGGGCTACACCAGGATAAGTGACTGTTGTACAGTGACTCGTGTAGTGAAGGTGGGTCCCTAAAGACACTGTGAAATCCAGTTACACACAGTGGCTCCTAGGAAACAACTACAAAGCAATCAATGCAGCAGTTAGGAATGGGAAGGGGCTGATCAGAGGAGGGTCAGAGCCACAAAATTGATGGAAGACACTTAACCATGGTGAGCGCCCAGCTCTGTCAACAGCTGCTGTGGTTGCACCAGGAGATCAAATGTCTGAGGCAGCCATTGTGGGGACTGCTGGGAGCACAGTGGTCACTGCAGCCACACCCCAACAGCAGTGCATCGGAGCACACAGACCCAGAGACTTTCCTCTCAATTAATTCTTGTTTCAAGATGAGGAATATCCTCACGTTACAAAGTCTCCTTCCAACACTTGTGGACGAGTGTCATCAGAACCCCCTGAAGAGGTCACAGGCCAGAGTAGGATGGAACACTGGGGGCTGGGGAGCGGTGCTGCACTTGACCACACAGACTACCACCCGGGCCTGTTGAACACGAGAGAAGAACCCGAGGTTGCGGTCTAACGAGAATTCCCCGTCTTGCCACATTCAGAGACACTGCAGAGATTCTCATCCTTTCTTTACAAAAATGTTGAAGAATTCATGTGTCATCAATTCATAAAGAGGCAAATTCTTGACAAAGTGACAGGGTCTAGTTTCGATGACCAGCTTTTCCAGTTGTTTTGATAATATTACACATTCAGGAATCGGAAATGTAACCTATTGGGGTGTTTGATATAAACAAGGACTTGTTTTCATTTAAATCAACGCCCAGACTTGTAAGGATGACATAAATCAGAAAAACCGCTAATCATTCCTCCACAGGTTTCAATAAGACTTTTAAGTTAATTTACTAATCTCAGGAAAAGAGAATACGGCAATTCAAGTTTTTTGTTTCTGCATTCAAGCGTACAGTACAGCCAAGAGAATGAGCAGAAAAAAATTAACAAGAAAGTCTTGCTTGCATTTTATCTTTTGCAAATGAGCAGGATATTTTATGTTCTGTTCTTTTCACTGATGTAATCAATTTTTAAAGAATACGGTACATCTGACTATCCCAAGGTGTGTTTATCTGGGAAACTTGCCTGAATCCAAAACAGAGATGTTAAAGCTGACGGGTTTCAAATGCTGCCCAGGTGCTGTCTACCACGAACATCCCTCTCGCAAAGCTGGACCACCGGTCTCTTCCTGAGGGATCAGAATCACCACCCATGTCCCTGAGAGACTGGCCACTCAGGCCTGAGCTGAGATTAGGTGATCAATCTAAAGGGCAAAATATTTAAGCTATTCTCATCTTAAGGATGTTGTTTCGGAGGCCTCTGCACTGGAATGGGTTGGTGAAAACGGCCTACTGGATACTTGCCTGGGAATTGATTTGTTCTCCTCTGCTCTTAGTGGATTGTGGGGAAACCAGAGGGTAACCTCACAGATGCCTCAACTTCCACATCTGCGAAAAAGGCAAGCAACAGCCAATGTTACCACCCTGCAAACTCTTCAGTTGGGTTTGCAAGAGGGGCCACAAGGGCGAATGTCTCCCAAAAGCTGATGAAATGATGGCACTTTGGCTGGAGAAGGCAGAGGGCAGCAGGCAAAGTGGAAAGTTTCTGGGATGTCAAACCAGTTCCCATAAGCACTTTAGAGAAGCACCTGGCCTTGGACTAGGTAGGAGGCTGTGGAAAGACCCACAGGCACACAGGGGGGAGGAGGAATCAAGCAACGGAGGGAGGCGGTGGGGAAGAGGCGCCAGTTCAGCTTCAATTTTGGACAAAAGCAGTTGCACGCTGCAGGCCCGCAGCTGCCCATGCAGCTGCCACACCCTCCTAACTCCCTGGTCCCTCTCGTCCCGTCACATCCCTCCGGGACTCAGTCCAGTTGGAGCTGGTGCAGGGCCAGAGTCCTGAGTCAATGGCGGTTTGGCCCTCAGGCAAGCCTTCACAGCCCTGCTCCTCCCCCCAGGGCTAGACACCGCCCCGTGCCCAGAGAATCTTGGGAGTTGTAGTCCTGCTGTCCTGCAAGCTCCCAGCAGGGAATGGTTAAGAGACAAAAGCACCAAGCATACACAGCTAGGGGACCCCACTCCCACCTGTCCCTCCACCCCTGGCCCACGCCCCTCTGCTTCTACACCCCACCTTCTACTCCGCCTCTTCTCTATACAATGTCATCTCTCCATGCCTTGCCAATCCCCCAGAGTTGTGCAGTGTGGTTGGGCTGCATCCTTTGAGGCCAGTACTCAGGTAGGGGTGGGGCTCACCAGCCTGGCTATTGCTGAGGTTGCTTGCAGCCCTGGTGGAAGCTCCCTGGCCAGTATTTGAAATGTAAATTCAATATCTAAAATACAAATACCAGGTGTATGGGATCCTGGAATTTGCCTTTTCAAGGCCATCTGTCCTACCATCCCCTCCATCCATCCAGCCTGCCATGTTCCTCCCTCTGGACCTCGTGATCAGGGTCGCTGCAGAGATCCTCCCCTTGGAACCCACCCACCTTAAGGGCCCATACCCATCATAAAAACTCAAAGCCATGCCACTTGCCAAATTGAGGCAAAAATGGAACCACCCAGGGGGGCCACTCAAGGGTGAGGGCATTACTAGATACTTGGGAGTATTAAAATCCATCTGATGATATCACGAGTGAACGTGTTCCACTTTAAAACAAAACACTGCTGTTATTCTGAGATATTGATTTAGGATCTTTTTGCAAATATGCCGGATTCAAAATGTTTATTGATGTATAACATGCGTATAGAAATATACGCAGAAGTCATCCATGTAAACCTCAAAGAATTATTACAAAGTGAACACACTTGTGTGACCAAGAACTAGCACCAGCTTCACTCAGGCCCCGACAATCCCTTTCTCCCTCCTTCCTGACATCTTACCAGCGAACACTATATATCGAGTTTGTCTTCTTATACAAGTGTTTTATTACAGAAAAATTTAAACAATATACAAAATAAACAAAACAGCATAGTAGGCTCGTCACCCAGCTTCAACAACTACTAATCATCTGCCATTTTTGTTTCTTCCACACTCAATCCCATTCCCACATCACTTTATTATTCTTTTAGTCCTTTGTGTGTGTGGGGGGGGTAAGAAGTACGCACACTGAAAGGCACAAATCTCAACCTTACATTTTTGGCAAATAAACATGCCCATATAACCTTCACCCCTTTAAGAACAGGATATTTCCATCACCCCCAGAAAACCCCTTCCTGTTCCTTCCTAGGCAATTTCTTCCTTCCCCCGAGGCAACCACTGTTCTGGTTTTTTCAGCATAGGTTCATCTTGGCTGAAATCATCCCACGTGTCTTGTTTTCTGTCCAGCTTGCTTCCCTCGGCAAGAGGTTGATGAGTCTCTCCCAGCATGTGTGTGTCAGCGTTTGCTCCTCGGCACGGCTGAGGGCGTTCTGCTCTGTGGATGCGCCGCAGTGGGCTCATCTCCTCCTGGGGACGTGCAGGTCATCTCCTGTGAACAGTCTTGTACAAACGTTTTTTGGTATGCTGTTTAATTCCTTTATTAGCATTTAAGTGACACACCTTTGCATTTTTTAGTGGTTGGTCCAGATTACAATATGCATCTTTAACATATCACGGCCTACCTAGACTTAATAGTGCACCAGTTTAATCAATGTGAAATATGGAAGACTTGCTACAGAACAGTTCCATTTACCTCTGTCTGTCCTTTGTGCTATTGTTGTCATAAATTTTACATCTTCTCATGTTATAAATCCCACAATACAGTGTTATAATTTTTGCTTTCAATAGTCATAGGTCTTTTAAAGTAATTAACATAAAAAAGTCATATATTTTGAGGCAGATGATTTGAGGCTCTGCAAATGTATTCATTTTTTTAAATTTCACCCACAGTTTTTGCATTCATCAGTCAGCCTTACCCACAATAATTATTACTGTGGTGTTCTAGTGGCGATTCTCTATTTCATGCTATCCAGCCACATGTATTATTTGGAATTCTGTGAGGAAGATTCCCTCCCTCCTTCTCCCGTCCTTCTTCCTTTCTTTCTCTTATTCTTTTTTATTCCTCTTTCTTTCTTCCTTTCTTATTTAATCTATTTTATGTCAGTATAGACTCATGGATATTTATTTTATTCTCTGTGTAATAATCCAATGCTACCATTATTTATTATGTTGCTCACAGTTTTCCAGCTTGAGCCATTGAGAAGTCTTTCAGATTGATTCCTTTTGACACATCTCATCATTTGCTGTGTTTTATTTAAAGCACTTTCCTACTTTTGACACTACAAGATGGTCCAGGTTCATATTGTATTTTCCATCTCCACCCTAGAATTAGCCATTTCTCCAAGAAAACCTGGTTCTTTTTATTGGAGAATGATATTTAGAAACCAAGATCTGGGAGCTAAGTGTGCTCATTGATACTAGGGTGTCAGTGCTTCTGGACCCTCTCAGCAGAGCCTGGAAATGTATGTATGAATATAAACACAGGTATACACATCTATCTATTCATCTATCAATCTATCCATCTATCTGGATAGATATATTAGAAGTGACATGGATTCATACTGATACTTCCAACTCCTATCCAGCACCACAGAGTTTATTCTAGCATTCTCCTTTTGTTTATTTTTAACTTCTTTGACCAACAGTGAGAAACTTAACTCCAGTTAGCTACAATATATTTCCTAATGTGTCAACTAGTTTCAGAATTGCTAATCCATACCCTTATGAGAAACAAACTTACCACCTAGAGTAGAGTGTTTGTGTACATTACTTTAGTTTTACAGTATCCCATCAAAACACTGTCTTCCAATGTAACTTAGGTCAGGACCTTTCATCCCCACCCATTATGTGTGGCTATGTCACATGCTTGTAATACAGTGAGATTCATTTGTCACTGCATTTCACCTGAGTTCCCCAGAATCCTGATTGATTTTTAAAATTTGCAGAGTAAAATTCACTCTTTGTAGTGTACAGTTCTGTGGGTTTTGACAACTTTATGGTCATGTATCCACCTCCACAGTAGCATACAGAGCTGTTTTTTTCACTCCCCAAAATTCTCTCATACTGTCCCTGTGTAATCAACCCCTTCCCCCATTCCATCCCTTGGCAACCACTGATCATTTTTCATCTCAGTAATGCTGACTTTTCTAGAAAGTCATACAAATGAAACCACATACTGTACAGCCTTTTGAATCGGGCTTCCTTCACTTAGAGAAATGCAGCCAAGATTCATCCATGTTGTTGTGTGAATCAAGAGTTTATCCTTTTTGTTGCCAAGTAGTATTCTAATGTCCCAATTCACCACAATTTCTTTCTCCATTCACCTGATGAAGGACATTTAGTTTATTTTCAGCTTGTGGCAATTATGAATAACATGGATATGAATATTCACCCAAAGATTTTGTTTAAACATTAGTTTTCAATTTGCTTGAGTAAATCCCTAGGAGTGGGATATCTGAGTCATATAATAAGTGTATGTTTAACTTTATAAGAACCTGCTAAATCGTTATCCGAATGCAACTATCATGTTGCATTCCCAGTTCTAGTTGCTCCTTGTCCTCACCAGGACTTGATATTTGCAATTTTATTTTTTATTTCAGCCACCTAATGGGTGTGCGGAATATTATTGTGGCTTCTGCCTCCTTTTTGAAAGTGAGATCTGCTAAATATAGAATCTCGTGTTGACTTTTGGGTTTTGTTTCTGCACTTGAAAGAAGTCATTTTGTTGTTGAGTTGTCTCTTTTGTTTTTGATAATATATCATCCATCATTGACATTATTTTTCCCTGTATGTAATGTCTTCCCCTGTATATATGTATTTCCCTGACTGCTTTCAAGATTTTGTTTTTATCTTTGGATTTTAGCAGCTTGACTATCATGTGCCCAGGTATGGTTTTATTTTGTATTTTATTTTCTGGGTTTGCTGACTTCCTTGGATCTAAAATTTTAGATTTTCTACCAAATTTTGGAAGTTTTATGCTATTACTTATTGATTTGTCTTTCTGCCTCATTTAATTTTTCTGTCTCTCTCCTCTCTGCTGGGGACTCAATCATCTCACAGGTAAGGCTCTCTTCATTTTTCTTCAAAATTTTTACATTCTTTTGTTCAGACTGGATAATTTCTATTGCTCTATCTTCATGTTTCTTCTACTGTTCCTTTTTATTTTTAATTTTATTTACTTATTTATTTTTTGCCCCAAAGCCCCAGTAGATAGTTCTATGTCATAGCTGCACATCCTTCTAGTTGCTGTATGTGGGACGCAGCCTCAGTATGGCCAGAGAAGCAGTGCATCCGTGCGAGCCCAAGATCCGAACCCGGGGTCGCCAGCAGTGGAGCCCGCACACTTAAGTGCTAAGCCCCAAGGCCGGCCCTCTTCTACTGTTTCTAATGTACATGTAAACTCAAAAGTATTTTTTTTATTTAATCTTCCTATTTGGTTCTTTTTTGTAATTTCCACTTCTCTGCTGAGTTTCCAGATATGTTCATTCATTATGAGAATATTTTTCATACCACCTTGATCATCTTTATAATAGCTGCTGTCTTATCCTTGTCAGCTAATTGCAACACCTTGGGGAGAGTTTCTCCTCCCTGCTTTTGGTCATATATGGATTACATTTTCCCATCTCTTCAAATCTCATGATTTTTTAAACTGTGTACTGGAGGGCCGGCCCCATGGCTTAGCAGTTAAGTGTGCATACTCTGCTACTGGCGGCCTGGGTTCAGATCCCGGGCGCGCATCGAGTCACTGCTTCTCCGGCCATGCTGAGGCCACGTCCCACATACAGCAACTAGAAGGACGTGCAGCTATAACACACAACTATCTACTGGGGCTTTGGGGGAAAAATAAATAAAAAAAATTAAACCGTGTACTGGAAACCATGAATGATAGTTATAGAGACTCTGGATTCTATTGTATTCCTTTGAAGAGTGTTGTTATTTTTCTAGCAGGGAGTTAACTTGGCTGGACTGAAACTCCAATCTTCTCTCCTTTACCGTGAGCATAGCTGAAATCCTCATTCAGTTCTTTCATCTACCAATTGCTGTTTTTACACTAAGCCCTCTGGGGTCTACCCTGCATGTGTGTTGTTCAAAGATCTGCCAATTTGGTGTGTGTGTGGGGGAGACTTACGTACATATTTTGAGATTTTCCTCTGTGTGTCTCCCTCCCTTCTAGAATTTCTCCCTTAACTTTCCAGCTACTCTGTCAGCCCCAAAATACATCCTCTAACTTTACAATAAGACTGTAGTTTTTCCCCTGTCTCGGCCATGTACAGATTTTGGAATGCTTTGAGGCAAAAGACTCAAGCTTGCAAATATCTCCTGGTGCAATTCCCATCATTTAAGGGAAGGCTCCCTCTCAGTTCTGCTTGCTTTCAGAAGACATTTATACATACACACGTATACGCATTTATTATATGTGTATTACATATAAATACATGATTCTATATAAATACATATAATATTATATGCAGACTTTATCATTGTTATCTGTGAGAGTGTTAGTTCAACAAGCCACTCCACCATTACTGGAAGCCAGACCTCGGTTTAGTTTCTTTTTTAGATTTTATATATACGGAATTAAAAAATCTATAGCCTTTTGAATATAATTTCTTTTATGCAGCATTTTGGTTGTGATATTCATCTATGCTATTGCATGTAGCTAGTGTTTGTTCATTTGTTGAAAATAATTAATTTTTTTAAATGGTCATAAAATATACATAACCTAAAATTGACCATTTTAACCATTTTTAAGTGTACAGTTCAGTGACATGCAGTACATTCACATTATTGTGTAGCGATAACCTCCAACCATCCACAGAACTATTTTCACCTTGCACTGAAACTCTGTGCTCATTAAGCAACAACTCCCTGTTATCCCTCCCTCTTGCCCTTGGGAAACACCATTCTCCTTTCTATTCCTATGAATTTGAGTTCTCTAATTACCTTATATGAGTGGAATCATACAGTATTTTTCCTTTTGTGGCTGGCTTTATTTCACTTAGCATAAAGTCCTCAAGGTTCTTCCTTGTCATAACATGTGTCAGGATTTCTTCCTTTTTAAGGGTGAATGGTATTCCACTGTGTGTATACACCACGTGTTTTTCGTCATTTCATCTGTTGATGGACACCTGGTTTGCTTCCAGCTTCTGGCTATTTTGAATAATGCTGTTAAGAACATGGGTTTACATTTATGTCTTTATACATCTGCATTCAATCATTTTGGGTGTATGCCCATAAATGGTGTTCTGAGATTCATTTTTTCACACGTGGGAGGGTTCCCCACACTTCCAACAAGCAATTCTTGGAATGCCAGCTAGTCGTCAGATAATTCAACTCAATTTGATACCGTCAACCCAGAGATACATCAGATTCCACAGGTTGAGGGCTTAGTCCTATAAGACTGCACACCCACCCTACCTCACCTCAACTTCAGATGCCGGTTACAAGCCCAGGCTGTTACCTGTACTTCTGACTCACTGGCTATAAACCAGAGGTTCCCACAACCTCCTCATTGGGTTTGATTAATTTACTAGAGTGGCTCACAAAACTTAGAGAAACGTTTACTAGATCACCAGTTTATTATAAGAGGATATGACTCAAGAACAGCCGATGGAAGTGGTGCATAGAGAAAGGTATGTGAGAAGGAGCACAAAGTTTTCATGCCATATCCAAGTGCACCACTTTCCAAGCACTCCTTGTCATTGCCAACCTGGAAGCTCTCTGAACCTCCTTCTATTGGGATTTTAATGGAGGCTCTGTCACATAAGCATGATTAATTATTAACTCAGTTTCCAGCCCCCCTCCCCTCTCTGCAAGATAAGGAGTAGGGCCAAAATTTCGAACCTTCTAATCAGGGCTTGGTCTTCCTGGTGACCAGCCCCCATCAAGGAGCCATCCAGAAGCCCACCCAGAGTTGCCTCAATAGAACAAAAGCTTCTCCTAGTGTTCTTATCACTAGGAAATTACAAGGAGGTAGGCCCCGCGGCTTAGCAGTTAAGTGCACACGTTCCACTACTGGCGGCCCAGGTTCAGATCCCTGGCACGCACTTACGCACCGCTTCCCCGGCCATGCTTAGGCCATATCCCACATACAGCAACTAGAAGGATATGCAAGTATGACATACAACTATCTACTGTGGCTTTGGGGAGAATAAAGGAGGAGGATTGGCAATAGATGTTAGCTCAGAGCCGGTCTTCCTCAGCAAAAAGAGGAGGATTATCACGGATGTTAGCTCAGGGCTGATTTTCCTAAAAAAAAAAAAAAGGAAATTACAAGGGTTTTAGGGTCTCTGTGTCAGGGATGGTGTCAAAGACAAATATTAGAATAACAGTTGCTCCTAGTGTTCTTATCATTTAGGAAATTACCAAGTTTTAGGAGCTCTGTGCCAGGAACTGGAGGCAGAGACTGATAAATATATTTTCTATTATTTCAGAACCCATAAGTGGAATTGCTAGGTCATATGGTGAATTCTATTTTTAATTTTTGAAGGAACTGCCATACTGTTTTCCAGTTTTACGTTCTCACCTTCATTGCACAAGCAGTCTAATTTCTCAACATCCTTGCCAACACTTGTTATTTTCTGATTTTGTGATAGTAACTATGCTAATGGGTGTGAACATGTATCTCATTGTGGTTTTATTTTTCATTTTCCTGATACTTAGTGATGTTGAACAACTTTTCATGTGTTTACTGGCCATTTTATATCTTGTTTGGAGAAATGTCTCTTCAAGTCCTTTGTGCATTTTTAAATTGGGTTGTTTTTTTATTGTTGAGTTGTAGGAGTTCTTTATATATGCTAGATATTAATCCCTTATCAGATATGTGATTTGCAAATTTTTTCAACCATTCTGTGCGTTACCTTTTTACTCTGTTGTTAGTATCTTGTGATACAGAAAACGTTTCATTTTGATGAAGTGCAATTTGTTATTTTTTTTGTTGCTTATGTCTTTGGTGTCATAGTAAAGAAATCATTGTTGGCAATGGCATTTGGAGCCAATGACATGCAGCTTTAACCCTGTGTTTTCTTCTAAGGATTTTATATCTTCAACTCCAACATTTATATCTTGGATCCATTTTGAGTTAATTTTTGTATATGGTGTAAGGTAAGTGTCCAACATCATTCTATTGCATGTGGGTATCCAGTTTTCCAGCACCATTTGTTGAAAAACTTATCCTTTCTCCAGTGAATGATCTTTGCACCCTTGTCAAAAATCATTTGACCATATATGCAAAGGTTTATTTCAGGGCTCTCTCTAATATTTCATTAGTATATTGTGTGTATTTATGCCAGTACTGCACTGTTTTGATTACTTTGTAGTAAGTTTTGAAATCAGGAAGTGTGTGTTCTCTACCTTTGTTCTTTTTCTAGATTGTTATGCCTATTCAGGGTCCCTTGAGAGTCCGTATGAACTTTAGGATAGATTTTTCTATTTTTGCAAAAAAAATCATTGGGATTTTTACCTCTATGTGTAAGTTGATTCTTAAGTATTTTACTCTTTTTGATGCTATCGTAAATAAAAATGTAAAGTTTTTAAATTTTTTTTTCAGATTACTTGTTATTAATGTATAGAAGAACAACAAATTTTTGCAAGTTAATTTTGTGTCCCACTACTCTGCATAATTTATTAGTTCTAAAATTTTTTGTGAAATTTTTAGGGGTTTCAACATATAAGATATTATGTGTAAACAAATATAATATTACTTCTTCCTTTCCAATTTGAATGCTATTTCTTTCTTTTTCTTATCTAATTGCTTTGGCTGGAATTTCTAGTACCATGTTGAATAGAAGGGTGAAAGTGGACCTTCTTGCCTTTCTCCTGATCTTAGATAAAATGATTTCAGTCTTTCACCCTTGAATTCGATGTTCTCTGTGGATTTCTGTTTATGGCTTTTATTATGTTGAAGTAGCTTCCTTTTACTCTGAGCGTTTTTTAGTGTTTTTAACATGAAAGCATGTTTAGTTTTGTCACACGCCTTTTCTGCATCCATTGAGGTGATCACTTTTTTTCCTTCATTCTGTTAATGTGGTTAATTACATTGATTCATTTTCATATATTGAAACATCCTTGTATTCCAGGAATAAATCCCACTTAAAAATGATGTATAATCCTTTCAATATGCTGCTGAATTTGCTTTGTTACTATTTTATTGAGGATTTTTGTATCAATATTCATGAAAGGTATTCACTTGTAGTTTTCCTTTCTCTTAGTGTCTTTGGCTTTGATATCAGTGTAGTATTAACCCCATAGGATGACTTTAGAAGTATTCTCTCCTCTTTAACTTTTTGAAAGAGTTTGAAAAGAATTGGTGTTAGTTAATTTAAAAAAAGTCTTTGAGCCTAGGAATAAATTCAGCATAAAATAAATACAAATAAATATTTTTTTAAAATGTGAAAAAGTCTTTTCCTAAAAAAATTAAAAATTAAGCAAGTACATCATTTATCACTTTATTTCTAAAAATTGTTTGTAACCTAATAGTAAGCATGAACAAATTATTAGAATTAAAATGACTCAAGTGTTAATTTTCTTCATTGCAAATTTTCTGACATAAGTATTTGATGCCATCATGTATGACATTTTTTATGAAAAAATGGCCATTTTTTGTAGTATTTGAGAACATTATGAATTTTCCCAGTGGCCTCTGACAATACTCTGATATGCAAAGTTATCTTTTCAGCATGTATATCTTATCATCATCTTTAACAAATTAACAAACTCTGTCAGGTGTTAATTAATCAACTACTTTTCATATGATTCAGGTTCTCCACCATCAACTTCTCTAACCATCAGTAAATTCTACAACTTCTGCAAGATTAACAATTTTACCATATTGCATTCATCTCGTGTGGCTTAAAACATCCAAAAATCATTGATAAACTGACCCTGCCCAAACTAAAGCATGGTGAATTATGAAAGATGGTCTCTGTTAAGTGGGGAGGGATTTCAGGTTGAACTTAATTTTATAATTGGTCAATTTATTACAGTGTATTGTTCTGTTATGTATTTCACTTCTTTTTTTAAAAAAGTGATAGTTGAGGGCCCTTAGATAATAAAAAGTTGAGAAAATAAGAAACTGATACACACTATAAGCTTCAAATATTTTCAAGCATAAGATGCAGTAAGAACTAAAACTAAGAAATGGCAGAGGAAATAGAGATAAGATGATAAAATTTCAAAACTGAATCTATAATAACATCTCAATGGCTACCGTTGTGGTGCCAAGAAGATGGTGAAATCAAAGCATTCATAAAAAAGATAATAAACAGACTGCAGAGAAAAAAGACTGAAATTTTTTTTGTGTGTGTGTGTCTGTGTGTCAGGAAGATCAGCCCTGAGCTAACATCTGTGTTAATCCTCTTGTTTTTGCTGAGGAAGACTGGCTCTGAGTTAAGATCTATTGCCAATCTTCCTCCTTTTTATCCTCAAAGCCCCAATAGATAGTTGTATGTCATATTTGCACATCCTTATAGTTGCTGTATGTGGGACGCGGCATCAGCATGGCCGGAGAAGCGGTGCATCCGTGTGCGCCCGGGATCCGAACCCGGGCCGTCAGTAGCGGACCGCACGCACTTAACCGCTAAGCCATGGGGCCGGTCTGAAATGGTTTTTTAGACATAGCAGATTTCAGAGCATATTACTTGAAAATAAAACAATCAGTTAGTGAGGTTTAAGCAATGTGGTTTTCTTTTAAACTTGCTCATTCCATGGGAGCATCAATAAAAGCCCTCCAGGAGTAGCTGACACTCTTGCCTTCCGCCTGAGCACCAGCTGTATTTTCTTTAAGCATCAGACTCTCGGGCAACACCATAGCCATCAACTCTGTTTAGTTGAGAAAAGGCTTTATGAGTCCTGTGTTTTTTCTAGAGTTATGGAGCTCCCAGACTTATTAACTACAGGGAGAGAGTAAGAGTCAGAACACATTCAATAAACTCCAGTGTGCTCAGGTGAGAGGACAGGTGCCTGAACTCACATCTGAAGAAGAATTTAGAGGATGCTTTCTGACTCTGCTTCGTGCTTCTGACTAAGCAGTCCTGGACATCCCCGTTACAGCCACGGAATGACACAGGCAGCCTTGATGGACCAGAAGTCCTCCTATGTCCATCATTTGTGCAGAGCAAACTGGCTTAAGACCTCCCGTTTCCTGCTGCAGTGGTAATTTACAGAGATACAGAACTGTCATCTAGTGAATAAGAAGAAAACAGCAAGGTGTTTGACACGAAAAGTGACATTCTGAGTTTTTTCAAAAAGAACAGTGAAGCACTAAAGTTGGTAAAGTTGACACGATGTGGCACACGAAAGTTATAGTAAACATTAATAATGTGTGGGTGAACTAATCAGTTGCTCTCTATGCCTCTAAAACATGTCTTGACATCTGACTCATAAATAGTACAGTTTAAATATAATAGAATATCTTGGGAAATAACTTCTCATCTCATCTCATCCAATGCTGTTGGCAGGAGCCGGTAATAAATAGCCAGATGGTGAGAACCCATGTTGAAGCACCATTTTTATCACAATGGAGAGAATATGAGGCATAACCCAACGGACTGATGTTCAAATCTTCCCTCTTACCCTTGATCAATTTTGTAAACATGGTTTTCTTTATCAAATATGAATTATAACAGTTACTTTAAAGGATTACTGTAAGAATTGCATAAGGGAATACAGCAAAGGAACCGGTGCAAAGTAGATTGATAGTTAATTCTCCTGCCCTGTTTCTCTTCTAAGAAACATACAGAAATAATCTAAGAAGAGAACCCGTGTATAAAGTAAACCTATGACAAAAAGTCAATGGCTCCTGAAGTAAGGGACATCATTGTTGAATGCTTAACCTCAACTGCCTCCAAATATGTTAACTCTCAATTAATTTTATGTGTTTTCTGTCTTCCAGACACTTCACTGGCTACAAGGAAAGGAGAAGGTGTGAAATTGAAATTGATTTCACCCTTGAATGGTCTAGCTGTAACATTAGGTTTTTTAAATCACCTAGTTTTTCAGGTTTCCTGCTTATTCCTGTATATTTTACCATGGTTCATAGCCCGAGAAAATTAGAAAATCATTATAATTTTACACACATAAGTATATATCTTGACTATTACAGCTCGACTCTTAATATATAGAGCAATGTTGTACATGTTTTGTCCTTGTGGATAGTACAGAATACTTTTGTCCAGGTTTTCTTTGGCATTATCATTTATAATGAAAAACTCAGTAATATATGCCCTGGAGATAAGGGTTTAGAAAAATCTAACATACTATCCTAGTCATGCCTCAAAAAAAAAATAAAATAAATAAAAAGCTATAAAAATAATGAGAGGATATTTTGAAGGCACTATTTTTCTTAATTATTTCCAACTTTATTTCCCTTTACCTCTTTTTAATCTTTCTCTGTCTTATTTGCTATTGGCTAATCATCTTACAGTAATTAAACCACCCTCAGCTGAGTCCCCCATGTCTCTTGAAGTGCCCCAGCCCGATGTAGGTCTCAGCTCTGACAAAAAGAAGCTGGAAAACCAGTTTTGTGGCACTATTCTTAAGAATATCTTTACTATGACAATAATAGCTATATTTTTGAAAGGCACCAGTGGGTTACAAAATGAAGTACTCGACCAATGTTGTATCCTCATTTACCCTCCAGGGGGAGCACAACTTTCATGTGTAATGCAGGGCTGCTGCTTTATTGTTTTTTCCTTTCAAGACATTTTATTTCTTGTAAAACATAATAGGGTTAATAGTGATATATGAGTAAAAATATAAACTTACAGACAGCAAAAAGATACTATTTTAGAGTCATAATTTTATATACTGTAACAAACAGTAATACTTTCATAATGTAATATCTTGATTGATCATAAATTTTTTCCTGGCTCATTTTTATGCTAATTCATTTATTAGATTACCAAATTTATACTTTTATGATCTTTATTTTCAATCAATATAATTGAAGGGACATCAGTTGTTCTTGGTACGTGAAAGGTCACAAAAAATTTTTGATAATTTATAAGTTTGAGGAGGATCTTTCTACTTTTTATAAGAGAAGTCATTTAATATTTGGGAAAGTTCTCAAAAATCATCAATTCTTTAATTTTACAGAAAGGAATACTATGTTCCAGAGAGCCTAAGTACGTTGTCACACACTAACCAGAAACAGACCTGGGCCTAGAACTCAGGTCTGAGTCACCTGACTTCTACTGGACCACACTCAAGGGCGCACACCCTCTTCTTACTGGTAATTTCTAATACTAAGTTATTTTCAAAAGCGCAGTTGGGAGAAAGTGTAAACAAATAAAACAGATCATTTTATATAAAAAAGTAGCAATTGCTACCCACAATTTCTATTCCATATGAGTGTTTCCTTTCTTGAAGGTTTCTTGTTTTTAATAGTAAGCCCATTTTGGTAACAAGAAAAAAGACATGAAATTTGACTTCTTTAGTAACAAAAAAAAAAGCTTCTATTGAAATTAAAAAGACACTAACTAATGTTTCATCTACTACAGCAACTTAAGACTATTATTTGATTTTGGAAAAGCTCTGAGAGATTTTTTTAAAACTCATATCCATGTGACTATTAGTCCAGCCAGGCACATCTGCACATGACATCTCCTAGAGTGTCCAGTTTTCTACTGGATCCAACTGTTGTCAGGCCCAATGCTTTGGCTGGGTAGAGAATGATGCAGCTTCTGAAAAGCATGTGCTCAGTTCCACTTCAAGGCTGATTTTCTCTGCAAAGTCTAAGTGGAAGAAAACATCCCTTTCCACCTGACTGGATTCCCCTGCAGGCTTAGAGAAACAAGGTGGCCTAGTCAGATGGGCAGACAGGAAGATAAATGAGAGTCTGTCACAATTTTATGATAAATAAGAGAGAAAAGTATTTGACATCCTAACAAGATTTTCTTACCTGTTGAACAGCATCTGAACATATTTTTCAGAGTTTCCAAAATAGCAGATTGAGATTCTAGGTTGGAAAGGAAGAAGATAGTCAATATATTAAAAAATAAATTTTCTCATTTCCTCAATCGGAAAACAAAACTAAATAAAATATATCTTTAACCATAAGTACCAAAAACATCCAGTTTATCTTCCAGTTATAATTCTGTGTTATGAGAACATGAATACTTTTCAATATATTTAATATGTACAGTGACTAACACTCATGTCTTTAATTACTTTTGAATTAGACTAGCCCTATGCCCTTATTGACAGACATCAATCATAATTACTTTTCTCAATTCCTAGTTTCTATTTTGTGTCAGAGAGTACCTGCTGAGACATTCACTTTTTATATTATTCACTTAGCATAAGTCTGTAAAATGATGGACGACAACTCAGCCATCTTGAAGGATGGGGTCTCAAATGCTGTATCTCACTATTGACAAATCACCTTCTGGTTTGAATGAGAGACAATGAGCACTGTCACAAGAGACACTCGGAAAAAAGGGATCTTGCTCCTTTTTTCTGTCCTTTGGGAGTCTGTGAGACTGCAAACTCTTCATACTGGACAACCTAAGTGAGGACCAAGTCCAAGAATCTTTTTAAAGCTAAGGGACACTTTCTTCTTCGTGAAGCTTGCATCGAAGTTTATAAACATAAGAAAAAAAACAAAGAGCCATCAGGGCCAGCTGGGTGGGCAAGCGGTTAAGTGCGCGCGCTCTGCTGCAGCGGCCCAGGGTTCACCGGTTCGGATCCTGGGCGCGCACCGACGCACCGCTTGTCAGGCCATGGTGTGGTGACATCCCATATAAAGTGGAGGAACATGTGCATGGGTGTTAGCCCAGGGCCAGTCTTTCTCAGCAAAAAGAGGAGGAGTGATAGATGTTAGCTCAGGACCGATCTTCCTCACAAAAACAAACAAACAAACAAACAAAAACCAAGAGCCTTCAGGAATATCCAGCGCTCCATGGATCGGAGTCTGAAAACCACTCATCTTTTCCGTCCTCCGCATTTTACAGATGAAACATAACACAAACAGTTGGTGACAACCTGAAGACTAGAGTTATTCTCCTGACTGTCACATCACTCCCACCCCCGACTGCTGTGCAGACCAGACGCCTGACAAGATACAGCAGTCACTCCTGGGGATAATTTAGACATTCCCAATTTAGCAGCATTTTAGTTGATGTGTTTGACAAGACTATAGAAAAACAAAAGGTATTTACTACTTAAATTGTATAACGTATAGTTAAATGACATTGAAAGTTTTCATTTCACCTACAGCACAATTTTGATGGGCCCAGGGGCCTTCTTTCATCTGCTCACCCTCCCTGGCATCTCAAACCTTCTCTGCCTTTCCCCTCTTGCTCACTGTGCTCCAGCCACACTGGCTTCTTGCTGCCCAACAACATCCGAGTCACGGTTCCTCCACAGCATCTCTGCAGCCCTGGGATATCTGCATGTCCTCCTGCTCTGTCCCTTCCCTCTGGGCCTTGCTCCAGCCTCCCTGTGCTCTCTAATTAAAGTAGCAACCCACTCACTCTCTAGCTCTCCCCATTGCCTGTCACTTACCTTCTTCTTGACACAGATCATCACACGATAGACTATGTAATTCACTTGTCTGCCTACTTATCCATTATCTCACTTAGCCAAAAAAAACAAGCTCTGTGAAGACAGAGATTTTGTAGAAAAATTTTTCCTTAGTGTATCCCAAGCCTGGCATACAGTAGGTGTTTAAATATTTGTTGAGTAATTGTAAGAGGGAATGAAAGTAGTGATCAGAAGAATGATCACACCATGGAAGTCGGTGCCACCATGAAGAGTGGGTATCCTGGGAAGGGAAAGAGGGAGGAAAGATTTTATATCGCGCAACACGAGTACCACTGTGCCTTTACTGCTTCCTGCACCTCAGCTTGTCGACGTAAATAATCCATAATCAATCTATAAATCAAAATTGGGGTGAGTTTATTATGAGCCAACTTTTGAGGACCATGGCCTGTGGCCTTCCTTCCCTAAGGAAGGAAGGTCACCGAAGAAGTGGGGTGTACAGAGCGGTTATATACCATCAAAGAGCATGTATTGCAAGTGATTGCAATGTCCCTTTTACAATAGCCACGAGATCAGCCCTGCCAGATTGCCCTGCCAGAACAGCTATTGATGGACACAGCGGGGAGCAGATCTGTTGTCTCGATGGGCATGGCTGGTGTCACGTCTGTTGTCTGGAGCTGGGTGGTCACAGGATGACTGCAGCAATCAAATCCTAGCCTAGGGAGAAATGCTTATCCTTAAGGAAATGCCAATGAGGGGGAAGATACATTCTTATCTTAAGGGCATTTACTCTTCTCTTTGGGACATGGCAAAACAGATACACAGTGCTGGCGACAGACCGTTTTGGAAAAACAAATTCAGGCTGAATTAGCTTTACCCCAAATGGCTTCCTCATGTGTTCCATTATATCCTATTGCTTGCCATTTATTTATCAAGCTCAGTAAGTCTTTCAAACAGAAATCATCGAGAATAGCATGAAGTAGTCACTTACCAACAGATGTCACTGTGGCAACAGAATATGAACAAGTGACCTTCAAATATAACCATTCTCCCAAATACTGTATTTCAGTGACATAATCAAAAAGGGATTCTTCTCTCTTATACTGACAAATGTCCACTCTGAACTTATCATTAGAGGTAGTCAATTTTGAATAAAAACCTTTAACATCAAAGCCAGCAAATAGTTCTTGTTAAAGCAAATCCAAACTCGGCAAAACTTTTGTTTTCAGTCACCTCCAATCCTCTCAAACTCAAGATAAGTTCTTGGTTTTGTGCAGATGGAGAAAGGCTTCTCTTCCTCTTTTTCTATTCAGATAGTGCAGGGAAGAGCCCAAGGTGTCTCCTGGTGGAACACTAACAGTTCTTCACATTAGAAATGCATGTAATGTTTCCTAGCTTCTTTTCTATAGGCCAAGGTCTGATGAGCTGCCCCAAGGAGCAAACATCTGGGCTCCAGCAGTAAATAAGACTCTGTGCAGTTTACCACAACAATGAACTACGAAGATGTATCAGGAAATATTTTGAACACCTACACTTAAGCTCTCAGTTTCCCTCTGTCTAATTCCATGGCTACCTGAACTGAATTCACTCTTCATCCCCATCCCATTTGTGATAGTTTTTATTTCCTTGAATCAGCATGTTATAACATCTAAGAGAAATTTATCAAAATACTCTCTTCAAAATAGCGAGATGAGGGCCGGCCCCGTGGCTTAGCGGTTAAGTGTGCGTGCTCCGCTGCTGTCGGCCGGGTTAGGATCCCGGGCGCGCACCAACGCACTGCTTCACTGGTCATGCTGGGTCCGCGTCCCACGTGCAGCAACTGGAAGGATGTGCAGCTGTGACATGCAACTATCTACTGGGGCTTTGGGGGGGAAAAATAAAAAATAGATAAAATCTTTAAAAAACATAGCTAGCTGAAGTATAGGAGTTGTAGAGGATCAAGATTTTAAGAAGAAAGCGATGTACAGAGTAACTGTACTACAAAATAAAAAGAAAATGAATGAGAACAATAAGAGACAGAAAAAAATGATAAGGAGAAGGAATATAATAGAGAGTAAAAGTAAGAAAAAGAGAAAAAAGAAGAAAGAAGGTGTAGGAAAGAGAGAGTCAGGAGAAGCATGAGAAATGGCAGAAAGGGGCACGAGCAGAGGGCAGACACCAGGCTCAGAGTGAATGAAAAGTCAACTGGTTTCTGAGCAGGGCTCAGTTCTAGAGTCACTGGGCTGCATCTGAGAACTCCACTCAGTTCTAACATCCTGAGAAAGACCATGCCTCATCCAAACTCGACGGCACTGGTTACCAGCACTCTCCTCTCCCAGGACCTGCTGGAGCTTTGAGAACTGCCTCTCTCAGCTCTGGGACTGACAGAGTCCCCATTAAATATTCATCAACTGGGATGGTTGTTTTGAAAGAGTAACCCAGAGGGAGCTCTATCAAGGGTAAATTTAAACCTGCCAACTCCTGCACTCATCCTTTCAAAGAATTAAGAAACCAAAAAAAAAAAAAAACCCTACTGTTAAGCAAAGTAGCAGAAAACTTTCCTGGCAAACGTTAAATGTTCCATCTTTTTTGAAGTTACCTCACAAAATTCTGAGCATAGTCTAAACTTCTGGGCTCCCTACAGTTCCAAACATGTTTCAGAAATGATCTCTTTTTCATCACAAAGTAACCCTATGCCTTATAAAGCAAAATAAACTTGGATGAGTTTTAACTTGTAGAGAGAGGACAGCAAGAAAAAGAGTAGGATGTGCCTCTCTGCTATGAAGTAAAATAAATAAAATCACACCAAAATATACAAAATATGGGCCAGCCCGGTGTCTTAACAGTTAAGTGCACGCGTTCCGCTGCTGGCGGCCCGGGTTCGGATCCCGGGCGTGCACCGACGCACCGCTTCTCCGGCCATGCTGTGGCCGCGTCCCACATACAGCAACTAGAAGGATGTGCAGCTATGACATACAACTATCTGCTGGGGCTTTGGGGGGAAAAATAAATAAATAAAATCTTTAAAAAAAATATATACAAAATATGCCTCTAAAACTGAAAGAAGCAGACTCTAAAGAGTTTTACATTTTAAGTAAAAATGCACTTATATAAAATTATACATCAGTTTGACTAAAATAAAATCAATTTTATAGGAGAAGAATTCATTAAGTTTCATTTAAATAGCATGACATGATTAGCTGCATAATAAATGGTAGATATTTTAATTCGGGTATACCATGTTCTTCCACCAATGAGGGTGGGCTTAAACTTGTAGTTTTCCTGAAAGGCACCAACCGTATGTTCTGCTTATTTGATTATTTAATAGTATGGATCTGCTCCTCATTGCCAATGAAGGATGTCTACACACACGCTGTAGCTTGCATATGTAAAGGGAAATGCAGGATGAGTTTATAAAAAGAAAAATTGAAAATGAGCACTGTCTTTGGGAGACGTGGTCAATCTGTTCAAGAACATTTTCTCCCTTGGTCAAGTGAGAAGCTGAAAGAGAGAATGCTATCAGCCTCTTCCTTGGCCCCTTATAGAATTCTGCATTACCTCAATTAAACTTATGCTAAAGTGTTTGTAATAAACTTGGAAATGAGTTGATGATACTGTATTTGCATTACATCACACAGACTATCTTTCATTAGGCATGATTCAAAACACTTTTTTGGACATTAGAGGGCATACAAGTTTTGCTTCTCTGACAGACTGTAGCTTTTAATCTCATGAACATGAAATGATAGAGAATTGTTCCCATTTCCCTTTCTACTTTAAACCTGAGTGATAAATTTCCAACTACCTTTAAAAACTGCAGGTCCTTCTGAAACACATTTTAGTGTGCTGGTTTACCTTAGCTTCATTTCTTTGTTCTATCCTAAACTCCTTTCAGTTTGATCTATGTTCCTTTGTATTCCTTTTATATACCTAGATATTTAAAATTTGCTCTAACCTATATTGGAGAAATGTTGAGTTACAAATCTTTCAGCCAGCATGTAAACTCAATTTTTAGGATTTCTACACAAAAAGTTTCTGCCATGTTTCTACCAGCTCTCCTTCCATATATTTTCCTTGACGATTTCCTGCAACAAAATTGCCTTTCTAAAAACCAGTCCTCTGTTCACTCTCTTAGCCTGTCACATTTTCATAGAAAAATAAAGGACTGGATTTTCCAAACATGCAACATGAATGATCAAGTGCTGATTCACACCTAGATATCCTGCTCCTGTTCTCCATGAATTTTAAAACTAAAGTTAATTATCTATTTCATTTTGTCTCAATCTATTGAGTAACCTTGGCACTGAGCCCCTAAACTGGTCCACAGCTTGCTTCAGCAGACACAAAACTCTCTCTCAAATGCTTGCATTCATGTGCTGAGTAGGTATTGTATTTATTTAGATCTTATTCAACAAAAGATCTTCATTGATTCACTCAAATACTTATGTATATATTATGTGCCCAAAGGTCTTGAAATGTTGGGGGTTGCAAGGAAGACAGATATGTATAAACAGATAAATTACGCTATGGAAATAATTTGATAGAAAGAGATATGAATAAAATGCCATGGGACTCCAAGAAAAAGAACCTCCATGGGTTGACCTACAACTAAGATATATAGCAATGTACTGGGGTTTTGAGGGAAAAAATAAAACTACCATGGGTGGTGGATAGGGTTTATACCATATAACTAAAGGAAAATGAAAAGAGAGAAGATAAAGAGAAAACAAGATAAACGGAAAGGTTTTCTTCTTCTTAATGTTTCTGCCACCAACTTTTGGAGTACACTGCTTGCTGATGTCCTTTCTAACCAGTCTTATCCTTCAGCCAGCTTCTAAAGACTTCAAAAATTCACTTGTAACAAGCTGGGGTTCTCCGCGCAGACAATGCCAAGTATGTAGGGAGCCAGGAGGTGAGCAAAAGATTCACAGGACTCTGCAGCCATTCTGCAGCTCAATGGTGGGGAAGGACACCGTGGCATCACCTTGGCCTTTCTTTCCAAGTTCACATAAAGGAGGGTCGGTTCCTTCCTCAATATATGAAGGTGGAGATAAACCTCTTTCACAGAATTGATTATGGAAAAATTAATGTGAGAGCCATGAAAAAGGCAGAGGAGATAGTACCATGAATCTGAAGTAACTGGACATGTGAATTAGTAATCAATATAAAGAAGAGCTGAAGACAAGAAAAAGGGCTAAAAACAAGATCATAATTTTCTAAGATGGAAATGCAAGTCTTTCTTCTTCAAAAGAAAAATGTCATTGAACACTTTCCATTAAAATAAAATTGAAAGGGGCCACATGTTGCAAATAATGGTTTTAAACATGATGTCCTTACACAATAATGTGTAGCAATCAGTTGTTAAGTGCACTGCAAATTGTTCATTCCTTAACAATTATGTTATCAAAGCTTGCAACTGATATATATATTTTAGTAAATAGTAGACTGTGTGCAAATTTGTCACCATATTATTGACAATGTGACTCTTACAACTGAAATCATGACTAGGAGAGAGAAGGTGGTGTGACCCTAGATTGCTAGAGTCACAGCAAGAAAAGTTAAGAAAGTGCCATCAGGTCATTTGGACAAAAGAATGCTATATGCCTGTTGGGTTTATAACAGATTAATTGGAGAAAAACAAGTCACTACATTAAATTATTTTCTACTTACCTCAGTCACCCTCTCCAAGAACACATATTTTAAAATGAGACAAGTTGTTATATTTAAAATTACCGGTTCTGGCATTTTAGAAACTATATCAAATAATGAAGTAAAAACTAGGTTACAAACATCCTGGTATCAATTCCAGCTACCATCTTTTACCAAACTAAAACTCTAATTATCACTAATTCACTTGCAATCTAGTCCTCCTCCAATATACAAAATCAACAACTTCAAATGTTTCATAACTTTTTTTAACTTTCCCTAAAATTTGAGAAGATAATATAAATATATCTCTTGGAAAAGTTGAGAAAGATAGAGACACAAGGAAAAGTAAAGATGAAAATATTACCTTAATAAATGATGTAAAACACAAGATATGAACAACTGTTAAAAGAATTCTCTGTGAAATTGATAATTCTACTATCTGTACACCTGCTTATTACCTATCAGTAATTTGATACATAAACAAATAGAATAGTGTATTTAATGGGATCAATTCTTTCAGTTGTGTGCTTTTCCTTTTAAAACTACAACTGCTTTTATGTGCTGGCTTTATTTTCAGGTGGTGTCACATTAGAACACCCTCATCTCTGAAGATTTTTTCAATAAGGAACTCTACCTTGGCCCTTGATCATCTGTACTCTGTGTTATGATAAAATCAGAGCCCTACATGGAACAATGTTTCCTAAATCCTATCTCCCGTGTGTTGTTCATGTCAGGGAGTATATTCCACCAAGTAAACACTAAACAGTGTTTCAAAAGCATGGGATATTAAAAGGAGTACATGCAGGGTTGGGTGTGGGACCACATTCAGTGCCTCAGTGCCAAGAAGAAAGAGTTCCAGAGACTGGGATAAAAATAAGAGGTTATGAGCGGGAGGATCACTCTACAGGCCATTAAGCAGGAGCCTGGAAGAAAACTGTTGACACCATGGACCATGGTTGGTTTGACAGGGAACTCACGAGGAAGTGAAGGACATGAAATAATGATAATTATAATAACAGCAGCAAACACTTCTACTGAGCCAGGCACTACACTCTGAATGTTAATTCTGTGCTTGAAGATACATTAACACACATAATCCTCAAAATATCCCGACGTAGTAGATGCTGGTCTTTTCACAATTATATAGATGAAGCCACTGGGTACAGTGGCTAGAAAACTCATCCAGGTTACACAGCTCATAAATGGCAGAGCCCAAGCTCAATGCTGTTATGTTATGCTCTTTTACTACAACTCCAAGTTAAGTCTCTAATGACTATTTCCACTTGGCAAGTGCCAAGACCTTAGTAGTCCCTCCATGGAGGTAGGAACGGGCATGGCGGGGACACAGCTGAGGGAGACTAAAAGACCCGAGGTGTGGCACAGCAGTTGCCAAGTGGTTCCCTTCGCAGAAGGGGGCAAGAACACACCCAAAAAAATTGGCAGCAGGCACCAAGGCTCTTTCCACCGGACATGATCCCACAAGGAAAGGGGCCCAGCGCAGGTGGATGAGCCAATAGGCAAGCCTCCTTTGGAAAGAGCACGTGATCTGCGCTAGCCTTCATGTCGCCCTGGGTGTGGCACATGCGCCCTTAGTCAGAGGGCCTCATGCCACACTCTGGCGCGGATTTCTCCCCAGAGTCATGGCCAAGGACTAGGAAGGCCAGACCTTCCCGACTCCAGAGAGGAGGCTGGGAGCTGTTGTGGAAAGGGATTGCCCAGTAGGGCCAGTAGGGCCAGTAGGGCCCTGGCTCCCTAGCCCTGCAGTGCCATAAGCCTGTCTCAGCATTTCTGACTTCAAGAGCCTTTCCTACAGCTGGCCTGGCTGCAGTCGCAAAGTGGAGGTGTGGGGTGAAGCAATAGCTTTGTCTTTCCAGGAAGAAATGAGCCAGGGGACGAAGCAGCTGGCCAGGCAAAGCCTTGAGCTTGAAGTCCAGTACCCCTGTGGCCATCAGAGGCAGAGCTGTGCTTCCAAGGAAGGGAAGCGGCCTTCAAGCTGAGTGGGAGTGGGGGAGGGGAGGGAGACAGCAGCTGAAGCCAAGTCCAGAAGGGCGGCGATGGAACAGCTGCAGCTGGGTGGCGCCAGCCGGTCAGAGCCTGGCGAGTGGGCGGGGCCTTCACTGCGGACCCCCGAGGCCAGCCCTGGGCCCCGCCGATCGCACACACGCCCTTGGCCTGTACGGGGGTGTGGAGGGTTGAACCCAAGCCCGCAGGGCTCCTGGAGCCGTCAGAGAAAGAAAGGCCCATGGGAGAGGTAGGCGAGGTGGGCAGGGCGCAGCACCTTACTCTCCTCAGGTCCCCGAGGCGGGGAGAGAGAGAGACAGGGAGAGAGAGAGAGACCCCTGACCTCTGAGTCGCTGCCTCCACCGCTGGCTGGTGCCAACTCACACGCCATCCCACTTCCACCCACCACCCCCTTGCCCGCCCCGGGGCCAGCCACACCACAGACAGGCCCGTTCCTGGTCACCTCCATGCTGGCCCTACTGGACCTGACCCCAGTGCAGGGGAAAGGGTTCAGACAAGCCTTTCCATGTCCCTCTGCATATCAATGGCCTTCTTCCCCTCTCCCATCCCCCAGGCCCACCCAAGACATACACCTTTGTCATTAGCTCAGGAGAGGATACAAGATGAGAATCTCTGCCCTGTGTGGAGAAACTCAGTTTCCCAGGTTTCTCCCATGGACACATGTTCTTCAGCTGGGTCTGATTTTCTCCAGCCAACCTGTCTTGTTAAGGATTTGGCCAGCCATCAGAATCTGAAGGGAAAGGGTGGAGAGGGATTCTGTCTCTGCCCCTGACAGCCCCGAGCTGGATCGGTGCCTCAGACTTGGCCAGGGGCAGCCCATGCCCCGGCGCCCTCTCCCGGGGCATCCAAGGGCAGGCTCCACACCAGCCCCACCCCACTCGCCACTGCCATGACCATCGTCCTCCCTTGGGAGGCCTGGGCAGGACCGGGACCCAGGTGTGGAAGGCCTCCAGATCTCAGGTCTGGCACACCGCTTGGCAGGCTGATTCCTCCTCTGACGGGGGCGCAGCACACGCCCCAGGAGACTTGGCAGCCGTCCCCAGGGCTATGTCCTCCGGAACTCGTCTCCTTGGAAGGGGCCTGGGCCAGGTGCCAGGTTCGGCTGGTTGGCCAGCCTCCTTTGGAGGAAGCAGCCAAGCCAAGCCAGGCTTGCAGTGGCCCTGCACGTGACACCTGCGACCTCAGGCAGAAGGCCTCACGCATGCCTTCCATGGTGGATTTCTCCCCGCAGCCGTGGCCTGGGCACTAGGAAGGCCAGGCCTTCCCGACTCCAGGGAGGAGGCTGGGACCTGTCACCAGAAAGGCTTGCCCACTTGGCCCTGGCTTCCTAGCCCTGTGGTGCCATCTGCCTGTCTCTGCCCTTCTGACTCCACAGTGCCTTTCCTACACCTGACCTGGCTGCAGACGCAAAGTGCAGGCATGAGGTGAGGCCATGCCTTTTTCTTTCCGGGAAGAAAGGAGCCCCTGCACGCAGGAGCTGGCCGAGGTGGGCAGGACGCGCCACTTTCCTCTCCTCAGGTACCCGAGGGAGAGAAAGAGAGAGAGAGAAACAGAGGGAGAGAAAGAGAGAGAGAGAAACAGAGAGAGAGAGAGGGAGAGAGAGAGAAAGATCCATGACCTCTGAGTCGCTGCCTCCACCGCTGGATGCTGCCAACTCACACGCCATCTCACTTGCACCCACCGCCCCCACGCCCGCCCCGGGGCCAGCCCCACCACAGAGAGGCCGGTTCCTGGTCACCTCCGTGCCGGCCCTTTCGGACCTGACTCCAGTGCAGGGGAAACTGGTCAGACAAACCTTTACATGTCTCTCTGAATGACAATCGTCTTCATCCCTTCTCCCATCCCACAGGCCCACCCACGACATCCACCTTTGTCATTAGCACAGGAGAGGATACAAGATGAGACTCTCTGCCATTGTGGCGAGAGACTCAGTTTCCCGAGTTTCTCCCATGGACTCATGTTCTTCAGCTGGGTCTGATTTTCTCCAGCCAACCTGTCTTGTTAAAGATTTGGCTAGCCCTAAGATCCTGCAGGGAACGGTCAGAGGGGGATTCTCTCTCCCCCTTTCCTCCCCCTCTCTCGCCTCCTCCAGGTTTGGGGGAGGTGATTCCCCTCTCCCCCTCCCTTACTGAGATATTTTCTCTCAGAACAGACAGTTTTCTTCTCTTCTTCCTTTCTCTCTCCTCTCTCTCCAGGGCTCCTTGCTACTCCTTCATTTATTTATTTATTTATTTTTAATTTTTGTTTATTGCAGTAACATTGGTTTATAACACTGTATAAATTTTAGGTGTATATCATTATGCTTCTATTTCTGCATAGATTACATCGTGTTCACCACTCAAATACCAATTACAAACCATCACCACTCCTTTCTAATCATTGGTTTGATTTCCTGTTTGACCAGTTATTCATGAGAGTGTTTATTGGCTTATAAATTGTCTGATTTGTTTAAGATATGTTGGCAGTTAATGAGCATTTTTGCGTGCAAGTTGGTTAAGGAACTGGATTTCAATTCTGCCCGTTCCTCTGATGAGCTACTGAGTCAGAATATCTGTGGTTGGCCATGTATCTCTCTTCTGGCGGCTTCAGGAATTGATTGCTATGTCGAAATTGCTTGCTGGACAAGGATAGACCTAATTTTATAATAATATGCTTTCTTTGCTTTGAAGTAGGATGTTTGATATTTATATGCAGGCACGTGTGTGTGTATGCTCCAAACATATTTAATGATAAATCAAGATTAACAATATATATGATTCCTATATTGACTTTTTTTGGACAAATACTGAGAAGTTAATTGAATACTCTTACTTTGGTTGTAGTTAGGTTCACTTTACTTCCTATTATTAAATCCTTTTTTAAATATATGGTACTCTAATTGAACATATACATTTTGACTGCTAACCACCTTTTAGTCCCTAAATATTTTGCCTTCAGATATGTGTACCATTATACACATTCATATATAAAAGTTTCATATTAGTTGTGGCTTTACTTTTGTGAGCACGTGTATGGAATATCACTGACAATCCCCTTTCTTTCAGCATCTATGTTCAATGTTAGTTTCCTATGTCTTTGTGGAATGTAGAGTAACATTCAATATTGAAAAAGTGATTTAAGTAACTTCAGTATAGTATAACTGCTATATGTAGCATTATCTCTGTGGTTCTACTTTTAAGTTTTGTACTTTGCTTTTTTTCTTTTTTCCTTGTTTTGCACCATTTAAAGTAATTTTCCTTATTAAACTTTTCTTCACCATGTTGGATATATACATCTTTTTCACATTCTATTTTAGAATTTTTTTTTCTGCTGAGGAAAATTGGCCCTGGGCTAACATCCATGACCATCTTCCTCTACTTTATATGCGACACCACCACAGCATGGCTTGATGAGTGGTGCAGAGGTCCGCACCCGGGATCTGAACCCACGAACCCTAGACCACCAAAGCAGAGCGTGCAAACTTAACCACTATGCCACCAGGCTGGCCCCTATTTTACAATATTTTTAATTTGAGAAATAAGAAGAACCCAGAATCTGAAGTCTTGCCTCACTGCCTCCTCAATGTTAGATGAAAAATTAATTAGTATTCTACTTCTTTTCTTTTTCTCCAAATCCACTGTCTCTAGGTATAGATTAAGCTCTTGGTTCAGGATGGTTTTAAATTTTATGCACATTCTTTAAAGTAGATTGTGTTTTGCATTTTTTAAAAATCACATTAACACAAAGTACTGAGACAATTGTTTTAATTTTTCAGTGTTCACTTCTTTGGTACTGTGTTTTTTTTTGAAACTCGTCAACCTCAAACTTGATTATGGATCTGAATTATCTGGAAGGCTTGTTAAAACACAGAAGGTTTACTGTACCCCACCCCAAACATTCTGATTCAGTAGGTCTCGGGTGAAGACTAGCATCTCCACATTGTGATTCAAAGCTCCTCTGCCTAACATTCCTTATTTTTTTTTCATTTCAGAGGCAGTAAAATCCGTATCTGAGTGTGCGGGCTGTTCCTACCCAAGCCTTTGATTCTTCACAGGTGTTATGCCACAATAATCTTTTTGTACTCCTAACTCCACCTCAGCATTTTGAGACCCCAACTGACACAAAAACGTTCTTCATTTTTCCTCTGAAAGGTGTGCTTTATTTTCAGAAATGTGGCACAATCAGCAATAAGTTTAATGTGGATGCTGTTCTCTGTTCTTCAGACATGGTAATTTATTTATACAACACCTGCACCATTCTTCCTTGTTCTCAGTATTTAATGCTCTAACATTGGAAACACATGGGGCTTCTGGACATTCTGGACACTCTCCCTTCTTCAAGTTTAATTGATCACATCACACCTGAACTAAGTTGAACTAAAGTTGGCCATATCATGGCTTGTCACATGACGATCAGGTATATGTGTAGTATGTGTGCACCTCACAGAAACAGAATGTTCCTGGAGTGTGCATCTCAATGATTCTTCTCCTAAAACTTGATTAAATATGTTCTAAATAGAGGTTCTTAGTTTCAGTTAAATGTACCTAATCCATACATACATTACTGGAAAATTATCTATATCTTAAACTTATTTTGTTGAATAACGTGTAAATTATTTCTATACTCTCAAGCTCACACATTTGATTTTAAAATTTATTTTCTTTTCAAGTTAAAGAAAGAATTTTTATTAAAAGAAAGAAATGCAAAGAAGTATCCAAAAGAATGAAATACTAGGAGAATGGAGGACTAGATACCTCAAAGGAGTTTCCCTCCACATAACGCTATCTTCCATAAAATATAATGTTATTGCATTCTTGAGTTCACATGATGTAAGCCAAGTCTCAAAGGACAGAAGAAGGAAATTGTAAGCACTAGACAAATTTGGATTCACCCAGTGGTCAAAGGCCAGTATGATCCTCTAATGAAAGGATTTGTCTTTGAGTCACCAATGATTTGAGGGAGTGAATCTGGGACTCACAGATTAGTTGTGAGTCACACAAAAAAGGCACTTAGCTTGGTGTCATCTCACATGACTGTGAGCAGAAACCAATGACATTCTTCTTTGGAGGAAAGATTCTAAACTAAAGGCTTACATTCTGTACACATTAAAATCAGACAAATATGAGCTCATAATCAAAGTTCTCCAAACAAATAAGGAATACATGCCATTGTCGATAAGAGTCATAAGACATAAGAAAATTAAAAATAAAACAATAGATTTAAACACCAAAACCTTCACTATTAGACTTACCAACTTCAAGATATAAAATAACTGTGTATAAAAAATGGAATGACAAAAAATGGAACAACAAAATCAAGCAGGAGACTCTAGAAATGATATGACATATTTGGCAAAGGGCCTTATAGAACTTTAAGAGATGAAAAATAAATAACTGTTGAGTTTTAAAACTTCATAGATGGGTTCTACAACAGAAGAGAGAATAGAAAACCAAATTTGAATTCTGAAGGAAATAGAATGCAGCATAGAAAGACAAGGAACTAAAAAACATGAAAGATAATTTAGATATGGAGATGATGAGAGAGAGTAAAGAAAAAGGAGAAATAAAGTACTGTACAATAAAAACAAGTGAGTCATGAGGGTAAAACTGAAAGTTAAAGGGTCTATAAATTTCTCAGGAGATGAGAAACTATATCCACTTCAGGCAATGTGGGCTGGTGGTAAAATAGAAGTAGAGACTATAACTCTCACCCAAATAGAGGAGATACAATAGAATATGGAAAACAAGTATAAATCAATAAATTTTTAAGGGAAATATAATAAAACTTGTGGAAAAAATAGAAGGAAAACATATAGATAGTGGGAGCAAAAGAAGGATATAAATAAAACAAATGTAAATGCAATAAATTCTCCAGTTAAATACAGATTGTTAAATTTGATGCGACAATGATAAATTTAGCTATATCTTGTTTACAAGACTTGTGAAAACTAAAAAACATGGGAAACTAGAAATTCAAAACAGAATAGAAGATATAAAGATATGCTAGGACAAAATCAATCAAAAATCAACCCAGGGTAGCTATAATAATATGAGATAAAACAGATGCGGAAAAAAGCATCATTAGGAATTAAGTGGTTAATCCCCAATGGTATATAAGTTCAACTTATCATGAAGATATAGTCGTTATACTACACACAATGTCATGTGAAGATAATATAGCCTCAACTAGGAAAGGAAGGAGGAGAAGGAAGTGGAGGAGAAGGAGAAGAAGGAGAAGACAAGAAGAAAAAGTCGGAGGAGGAGGAGGAGGAAGTACAAGAGAAGGAGGCAGAGGGAGAGGAGAGGTAGACATAATATATCATCATAGTGAAGAATTTCAACTTTCCTCTGAGACAAAGAATAACATATATCTAATAATAGAGTATTTGAAAAACAAATTAGCAAGTTTGATTTAATGGATACACATCGAACCATATACCCAACAAGTGAAGAACACCTATTCTTCACAGGGACATGGGGAACATTAACAAGCAGTGAGCATGAACTAGGGTACTAATCAATCCTCAAATAATAGAACACTTGAAATAAGTATAAGAGACTGCTCTATTTTATTCTTGATGCTATTACAAATCCCAGGCAATAGAAATGCAGAGAATTTTCTTTGGCTTAGGTGTTATTTGTGTGCAGAAAGTCTGTAGGAAAGATGAAGACAATATGGGCTATCAGGAATAGGTACCGTTAAAGATGTTAATGATTAATTTTAATTTTATATTTTTAAAATAAGAAATGGATGAGAAGCTTTTTAAACTTTACAATGCTCTCTCTCTTAGATTCCTAAGTGTTTCTAGTCCCTTCAGTCCTTCTTGATTCTTTCAATTGTTCCTGCCTGTTGATGATTCCTCCTTCATTGGATCTCTGAAGTTCACCTTAGTTTCCTGGTTTTGATGGTGGCAGACGCACAGGTTTGAGGGGACAGAGGTTTAGGCAATTTGATTGACAGCCTTCTGTTGCACCATTCTCAACGTGCACATGTCATGCGTCTATGCTTGTCACGTATCTTCCAGTTGCAATTATTCTTCCTCCCCAGGGCTTTCTCCAATCTCATGCTAATATTGTTGCTCTTCTAGGAAGGATTTAATGGTGTGCTCTTATAAACAAGCATTTTGGATCCTGAACCAAAGAGCCATTTACAAGTCTACTCTGAATGTGATATGTTTTTCCATTCATTGTACTTTCTTCTGTGTATTTAACCAGTTTCTTTCATGAGTGTGGAGTTCAGTAAGGACGTTCCACAGCTGGAGTCATGTTATTTTCTTTAGTTATAAATTCTAAGGCTTCAAGAGTGTCATCTGTTACCACAGACATTCGAGTGAATAGCAAATTCATTTTAATAAAGTCATTGTATTGCATTTGAAGGAAATCATTTTGAGTATTTTCCCTAAGGATCCTTATCCCTCTATGCAGGTTTCAGTACAAGAACTACCAGTATGTTCTGTCCTTGGTTTTTGCCATTGAGGAAATCAACAGGGACCCTCATATATTGCCCAACATGTCTCTGGGATTTGATCTCTATAATGCCCTACCCAGTGAAAGGAGGACATTGGAGAGTTCCCTGATTTGGCTGTCAGGGTTGGGCAAGGACATCCCTAATTACGACTGCAGGAGAGAGAGTAAGTCTCTAGCCGTCCTTACAGGAACCACCTGGGCAATTTCTGCCCAGATTGGAACACTGCTAGAACTGTACAAATTTCCACAGGTAAGACTGCGTGGGATGGGGAGAGATGAAACCACGTCTCCTTTGGTGCCATTCTCAGGGGCCTAAAAAGGAAGAGAGGAGGAGACTGGGTTTGTGCATCTCTCAAAGGATATGATCTCAAAGGATCCATGTACAGGACCTCGATGAGGTATGACATTTCCTTTCTTTGGAGTAGAGAGAAGTTTGAGGGGGAAGGAGACAAAGCAGTTTCCTGAAACTCTGACTAATCTTATTTTATAGAAAGCTTTCAGGGAGTGAAAAATGATTAGAAAATGAAATGAGCAATTGTCCTCTTCTACCACTCCAGGTGTTGCTGAACAGCCTTCAGGACTGAGAGTGTGATTTTTTCCAATCCCCTTCCTAATATTACTTCCAGTTATCTTTTCCTTTTAGCTTACCTATGGTCCTTTTGATCTTACCCTGAACGATGATAAGCAGTTTCCATCTCTCTATTAGATGGCCCCCAGGGACACATCTCTAGCCATTGGCATGTACTCTTTGCTGCTTCATTTCAGTTGGAGCTGGGTGGGGCTGGTCATCTCAGAAGACAAGAAAGTTGTTGTGTTTCTCTCAGACTTGAGAGGAGAGATGGACAGGAATGGAATCTGTGCAGCCTGTGTGGAAAAGATTCCTGTGACTGAAAGGTCATATTACTCAAGGACATGGCCATATGATTTGCAAGTAGAGGAAACAGAAGGGAATGTGGTTATCATTTCTGGTGATGCCAACTCTCTCATAAGCTTGAGCTTTTCTACTTGGGAGTATTTATTCATATGGAAAGTCTGGGTCACGACATCAGAGTAGGATTTTATCCACAGTGAGAGAGATTTCATCCTTGACTCATTCCATGGGACTCTCATTTTTTCACACCACCATAGTGAGGTCCCTGGCTTTGAAAATTTTATCCAGATAGTTAACCCTTCCAAATATCCAGAAGACATTTACCTCACTATGTTGTGGTTTCCCTTTATTCCTTGCACGATTTCTGAGTCTTACTGTAAAACACTGGAGAATTGTCCACCTAATGCCTCCTTAGGATGGCTGCCTTGGAAGATTTTTGACACAAGCATGACTGAATGGAATTACAGTATGTAAAATGTTGTGTATGCTGTGGTCTGGAACCTTCACAAGCTGCTTCTTCAACATGCAGAAATGCAGCCAATGCGAAGTGGGAAGGTCTGGTGTTTTGTCCCTGGCAGGTAAAGTCTCTTCGACTTAACAGAATGTATACTCGTAAAAGTGACTTTCTTATGGTTCCACAGGTGCTCAAACCAAGCAGTTAGGACTCTTTCTCCAAGAAAAGCACAAGAGTTTCTATACTTGTTTCACTCTCTAGGAGGTATATCTAGTCCTGAGTAGTAAGTCATCTACAAGAAGGTTCTAGTGGCAACGAGGAAGTGAGCTATGAGTCAATATCAATGCTTTGTGTTACAAAGGATCCCAACATCCTGCCTGCCTAACGTTTCAATAGGGAATATCCTGTCTTCTCCCATGAAGCTCCTCAATGACAAGAAGAGAACTTGTCCTTTATGTGCCTATCTGGTGCTGAACATCATAGTGAATACTTTACATAAATGATCTCATTTAATTCTGCAACAACTTTAGGTATTGCTAACATCATTTTGCAGATTGATGGTCTGGGAAAATTCAGAGAGTGCATGAGGGTGGCTAGATTGTACCTTGTACTCGAGATTTGTCTGAATCCTATCACCACTGATCATCTTGATATTCTTGTCTTTAGGCATTTTCTCTCGAAACTAACTGATATTTTAGAAACATTATGATATTTTAGTTCTCCATATGATTTCATTTGCTTTACTTCATTGGATACTTGTAATAAAGGTACATTATGAAGCAAGGATTACAGACAATGAAAGGCTGTCCACAATTCAGGGTTTTTCTCTTTAACACCCGGGCCCACTTCACCACAGGATGATGTGTCTCTTTTAGCTGCACCCCTTTCTGAGGAACATAGAATTTAACAATCCTGCTGGTGACTCAGTGAATTTGGCTGATGAAGGAAAATCAGATTCAGAGTAAACCATTCTCAACTTTTGGAATTTTCCCGAAGGTCTTGGACTTAAGGTGAAAGTAGGAGAATATTCCCAACATGCTCCACGTGGTCAAGAATTGTCTTTATCTGAGGAGGTGATTGAGTGGGACACGGGAATTACTGAGGTGGGTTGAACCCAATCACAATTACTTACACTACACATGAATAACCAAAATCTTGTTGGGTTTTGTGCCCCCTCAGAGCTTCATAAAGGGCCACATATGGGAATTTAACAATTCACTTCCAACTGAAGTAATTTTTTCATTTACCAACAATCCAAGATGGAAGCAAGACCTTCATAAGCAAAAGATTGCAAGTTGCTGAAGGTTCAGAAGGTGGTTAGTAATTTTCAGGAATAATTTTTTTAAAAAAATTAAGTTATGTACATGTTTTTTAGAGATAATGTTATTGCACACTTAGTACACTATAGTATAGTGTAAACATAACTTCTTTATACACTAGGAAATCAAAAAATTGGTGTGACTCACTTTATTGCAATATTTGATTTATTGCGGTGCTCTGGAAACAAACCCACAGTATTTCTGAGGTGTACCAGTGTTTTATATCATACAATAAGCATGGCATCCAACCAATGAATTGGATTTAGATATTTCAAGATTAAGTTTGTTAAGGCCCAATACTCTAAAACACTCTAGTTACTTGAAAATTAGGTAAAAGTCACAGCTGTTACCAAGTGTTATCTTATTTTCTCCAGACTCCACACTCTGTATGCAGTGAGAGTTGCAGTCCGGGATTCAGGAAGAGCCCTCAAGAGAGCAAGGCTGCCTGTTGTTTTGCTTGCATTCCCAGCCCAGAGAATGTGATTTCCAATGAAATAGGTGAGTATATGCCTTGCAGCGACATTCTCCACTTCTATTTTTTTTTTTGAAGGGAAACATTTGTCCTGAGCTATCTAATATCTGTTGCCAAACTTGCTCTTTTATTATTGTCCCCAAAACTGTAGTACATAGTTTTATATCCTAGTTGTAAATCACTCTGGTTCTTCTATGTGAGCCACCACCACAGCATGGCAATTCACAGAGAGATGGTGTGGTTCCATGACCAGGAAACCAACATGGGCCACCGAAGTGGTGAGCACTGAACTTTCACCACTAGGCTATCAGGGCTGGCTCTCCACCTCTCTTTTGTATGCACCATTCTCCCAAAGAAATGGAAAAGCTCTGATGAGGACTGCAGGGTCAAAATATTGCCTTCCTCCATTTAGTAATTTAACTTTTATAGCCAATAATATTTCCTCCCAAAATGATACCCTCTCTCTCTACCTTGAACTAGCTTGTTTGTCTCATTTTAGCATCATTGCAGGCATTATGATCTCAAGGAAACCCTTTATGACCACTCCACAGTAACTAACTTAAATCTCTCTCATGGAATCTAACACATGGTATTGTAAGTCCTTACTTTTCATCATCTTTAAAGCTACATTTAGATCACATTGAAGAAATCCTTATTTTTCCAGTGTCTGGTGCTGTTCTTGGCACAGAACAGGAGCTCAGAAGGTTGTGTTTGATTTAAGAAGTAAGTATTTACATGGTGTACAATGAGCTTATGGAACTGCTTGGTTTCTGATCTCCTCGAGTTCACAGGTGAGTAGGGGAGACAATATGCAGTGATGCAAATTCAAGGTGGTGACATAGGGCTGCAATATAGGTATGCAGAGATCCATGGGATGAAATAAGTGATAGCATATATGTTTGTGGGGAGGGAAGTGTCATGGACTTTTTCATAGAGGCAGTAGCATTAGTATTATATCAGACTAATGTAAGCAGATTAAATTCTTGGTGGAATTCTTAGAAATGGCAGAAACTGGCAAATTAGCCCTGCATTTAATATTCTAGGGAGCTGAGAAAAGGTTCAACATGACTAGAACACAGACAATGTGGGTTTGGGAGTTGGGTCATGAAGTAGAAGAGGGACAGAAAACCAACACTGAAGATTTTTCATACAATAAGTAACATCTTGGAATTACTCAGATTTATGATATTAAACGGTGCAATGTTGAAATAACCTCAATGGTGGCATTATCTA
This sequence comes from Diceros bicornis minor, assembly GCF_020826845.1. Classification (NCBI taxonomy): domain Eukaryota; kingdom Metazoa; phylum Chordata; class Mammalia; order Perissodactyla; family Rhinocerotidae; genus Diceros; species Diceros bicornis. The sequence goes on from NW_026690890.1 coordinate 672,643, forward strand.
ATTTTATTTTTGTGATTTATATGAAGCTTAATTTCACAACATCTTTTGTGTAATTTCAATTTATTTGAAATGTACTGAGATTGATGACATAGTCTGGTATATCGTCAATTTGGATAGAGCTTCCACGTGCACATTTGGCATGTGGTGAGTTTGGGTATATATTCCATATGCACATCTAAAGAACACTACGTCCACTAACTTCAATTCCTACATGCTTGGAGATTAATAAATACACTTGTAAACAACCGATGATTAATGAGTAAACTATGATGGAAATTAGAATGTATTTCCAATTAAAAATATTATTCATCAAATCCTATGGGGTGGAGTTAAATCTATCCTTAAAGAGAAATGTATAATCCTAGATTATATATATTTATATATTATTGTGTATATTTAAATAAAGAAAGGTTGAATTTCTAAGTTCTAAGCATTCATCACAAACTAGAAAAGAGCAGAAATGTAAACACAAGGAAAAGAGAAAACACAAAGTGATAAATATTAGAGGAAGTGTTAACAAAATAAAAGACAAACATCAAAAGGATAAATAAAACTAATTAGATTCTAATAAATGACAAATATGCTCAATAAAATCCTAGTACTAGTGTTCAAAAAAAGAAAAATTGCAACAAAATAATACCAAGGTTGAAAAGGGAGTGATCTGTGCAGATCATATGGAAAAATTTTAACATGAAGAAAACATAAATAACATCATGTTGATACAATGAAAATTTAGAGGAAATTCACGAATTTCTGGCAAATAAAAGTTACCAAACTGCCTCAAGAAAAAATGAAAAAGCTGAATATTGCCACACCTATTACAGAAATTGAGACCATCCTTTAAAACATTTCTACAAAATTTTATTGTAAGCTATTTATTTGGTACAAAGCTGATGAATCTGCCCAAATATTCAAGAAAAAAATAATATACATCTGCTCAAACTCTTCCAGAGAATAGGAAAAACTGAAAACTTTTTGACTCACTTTGAGAGACGAGATTAACATTGGTACCAAAAACTAACAAAATCATTGCAGGAAAGGAAATTACAGGCCACTCTCTTTCTTGGATTAAATTCATTTATCCTAAAAAAAAAAAAAAGAAATCAAATCAAGGTTCCCAATCTAGCTATATCTAGCTATAAGAATGACATATCATGACCAAATTAGGTTCATGCAATGTAATTCAGTACACTAATCTCTGAAAAAAGAGAAATAATAATCTCAATAACTGTAAGAAAAACTAGTAAAATTAAACACCTATTCATATTTTAAAACAAACAACAACAACAGAAAAAACACTTACCAAATCAGGAACAGAACCAAACTCTCTTACTCCCGTACACAGTATTCACAGAATGGAACTTTATGGTGCACTGTTGAAAGCAAGGATAAGAGAAGAATGTTCAACATCACTGCCTCTATAAGCCGTTATGCTGGAGGTCTTACCTGATACAATATTGGCAGGAAAAGAAATAAAAGGAATAATTTACTTCAAAGGAAGAAGTAAAATTGATGTTATCTTCAGATGATATTATGGTATAAATGTAAAACCATATAAATTAATGTATTAACTGAGTTTATTGGTGGCTGAATACAAGGTTAATATAGAAAGTTTTGCTTCCATCTACCCGTCATAAGCATTCAAAATTTAAATTTAAAAAAATGACATTTACAACATCTTAAAGTATGAAGTACCTAGAAATAACTTTAATGAGATTTTCAAAAGATTTCTGTCCATAAATTTATAGAACAGCATTTAGAAAAATGGAGGAAGACTGAAAGAAGTGGAGGGATAAATCAAATTCGTGACTGAACAGACTCAAAATTCTACAGATATCAAAACTGTCCAAATTAATCTACAGCTTCCACAAAATTGCAGCTAAAATGATGACCCATTCTGTGGAAATTACAATTGATACAATTCTTATGGAAATGATAAAGGAAAAATTTAGCTAAGAAAATCTTGAAGACAAAGAATAGAGTGGGAGGACTTACTCTACCTGACATCAAGTATTACAGCATCACAATAAAGGAGGTTCATCAAGACGATAAACAAGAAAATCAACGGAACCAAATGGTAAGTTCAGATACAAGCTGTTCATATAAGGACTCACGTATAGATGGCTGATTTACAAGGAAACACTGAGGAGGAGTGGGAAAATGAAAGCCTTTTCAATAAACAATGTTGGGTAAATTGGTTGTTTTCATGGAGAAGACAATGACTCGCCAACCCTAACTCACACCATCCACAGAAAAGGTTATGAGGCAGATTGTAGTTCTAAACGTGAAAAGTGAGAGAATTTAAAGGGACGTAAAGAGGAAGGAGCAATGCCCCTGTAGAAGGAAAAAGCATATATTGATACCTGCAGGGATGAGTGGGCACGGAACAGTTTCAGAACCACATGAAGATTTGGGAATCTTAAAAATCAGAGCAGAGGTAGTAGAGGTAGGCAAGACCAAGGTTATACAGTCTTTTTGGTCTTCCTAAGAGTTTGTCGGATTTTTTAATGGAGGATAAACATGATCCCACTTACATGTAGAAGTATCACTTGTGATAAAGGACAAGGGCAGGAAACCAGAGTAATAAGATCTTATGATAACATAGGAGAGAAGTGACTAAAATCTTAACAGAAGTGGTGGAAGTGAAACCAAGATGAAATGTTTTGGAGAACATTTTAAATGGTAGAAATGGTCTCATTTTGAAACTCCCGAGGAGTGAGGTCTATGACTTGGTCATCTCTGTTTCCCTAGAATGTAGCATATTATCTGGCTCATGGAGGTTTTCCAATAACTGCTTGCTCATTGAATGAGTAAATCTAGGCCATAGCTTACAGCGGTATAGCTCAGAGAGACAGGGAGGACATTAGGTTTTCTGCTGAGAAAAAAGTACTTTCATGAATATGCAAGATAAATATTGAGAAGGATAATAGCTTTGTTTACTTAACCAGAAAGAAGATGGGCAGTATTAACTGGGAATGGTTCTCTGCAGAGTATTCTGTTATTTGGTGCCTGGAGCAACAAAGGAATACAATTGGCTAAACTTACCCAATGCCTTCTTTGGGGGCATGCGAATGAGAGAGAATGACTGAACTTGGGCTGAGGACACTTTGCATTTCTCCCCAGACATGGATCAGTGCATGAAGTGTCCAGATCATCAGTATGCCAACAGAGGGTGAGATTGCTGCCTCGAAAAAGCTGTGACCTTTCTGGCTTATGAGGACCCCTTGGGGATGGCTTTGGCCTGCACAGCTCTGTGCTTTACTGTCCTCACAGCTGTGGTCCTGGGGGTCTTTGTGAAACACCAAGACACTCCCATAGTCAAGGCCAATAATCGGACTCGCAGCTACATCCTGCTCATCTCCCTCACCCTCTGCTTCCTCTGCTCCTTACTCTTCATTGGTCATCCCAAGACAGCCACCTGCATTCTTCAACAAATCACATTTGAAGTTGTATTTACTGTGGCTGTTTCCAGTGTCTTGGCCAAAACTATGACTGTGGCTGTGGCCTTCAAGGTCACTGCACCAAGGAGAAGGATGAGGCAGTGGTTGGTGTCAGAGGAACCTAACTTCATCATTCCCATCTGCTCCTTTATCCAGCTGAGTCTCTGTGGAATCTGGCTTGGAACCTCTCCTCCCTTCATTGACACAGATGCACACTCTGAACACGGCCACATCTTCATCGTGCACAACAAGGGCTCGGTCACTGCACTCTACTGTGTCCTGGGATACCTGGGCTCCCTGGCCCTGGGCAGCTTCACTGTGGCTTTCCTGGCCCGGAACCTGCCTGACGCCTTTAATGAAGCCAAGTTCCTGACGTTCAGCATGCTGGTGTTGTGCAGTGTCTGGGTCACCTTCCTCTCCGTCTACCACAGCACCACGGGCAAGGTCATGGTGGCCGTGGATGTCTGCTTCATCTTGGCCTCCAGTGTGGGGCTATTAGGCTGCATCTTTGCTCCCAAGTGCTAGGTTATTCTCCTAAGGCCAGAGAGAAACACATCAAATGTGTTAACGAATAAAACACACTCAGCGAGAAAATAATCGAAATGTAAGTTATTTTCATAGGTCACAAGAACTTGCCTACACTTGAAAAATAAACTACCACATTTGTGCAGACCCACTTTAAGTACCAACAAAACTTACCTCACATCTCCACTTAATTTTTTGCTTTACGTTACTTTTGGCTTTGTACAATTTTCCTCGGGCATTCAAATGAACAAATACACAAACATTCATACTAATTCTCCTCTAAAATTATGTGTGAAAGATTGCGAAAATGGCCACACATTAGCCCTCTCCCACTGTCTCTTTGGTCGTAGCATCCCACGTTGACTCTGGGTAAACTTGGCCTTGTAACTTGCTTTGGCCAATGGGACATTAGCAAATGACATAAGCAAAGGCTTGAAAAACACTTGCTCATTGTTGGTATTTGTCCTTCTCTGGCTGCCCTTGGGAAGCCTGAGGCCATCAATATGTGAATGAGTCTAGATAGACTGCACATCTCCATTACTCCAGGTGACTTCAAGTCAACAATCAGATATGTGAGTAAGGCCGTCCTAGACCAGCCAATCCTAGCTGAGCCACCAATAGGTCCAGATCAAAATAACTGCCCAGTTAACCCACAGAATCTTGAGAAAAAATCAACTATTCTTATTTGAAGCCACCAAATTTTAGGATGGTTTGTTATACAGCAGAAACTAACTGATACATTATGCTACCATTTATATATGTCATCTCAGTATTTGTGTAATTGTCACAGATTTCTATTTCTTTATCCAATATCGTAGACTGGAATATTCGTCTCTAGATTAAGTCTCTGAAAGAAAATCAGAGACCATATCACGTTCCATTTTACTTTTTCTCCTTCCTCTTTTCAACCAGACATCTTTAAGCATATATATTAAGAATATCTTCACTAATTTTAAGATTATGGATATTCTTCTATACTGTCATCCACTACTCTTATATGTGGGGGATTTTTTCTTTTAATTTTAGCCCTTATAATCCATTTGGAATGATTTACTTGTGAATAATGTTAGTTGAAGTTCCAGCGTTTTATTTTACAAATGGATATCTTTTAGTCTATAAAACAAACACTACATCATTTTAAAAGTTGATTTGAAGCATATGGAATCTGAATAATGTTTGAAAACTTATATCTTTGAAACACTGTTTTCAATCACAAGTATAGTATATCTCTCCATTTAATCAGAGCTTTTACACGCTTTGTATCTTTTTATAATCTTCTTCATATAACTAATGTGTAGTTCCAATTATTTTCACTACTCATCTTAAATAATTCATTGCTCTTATGAATGGAATAATTATTTACATGTTTAAACTAATTCTTGCTCATGTAACAGTATTTTTGATGTTTCATATAGAAATCTAGCTTCCTTACACATTACTGCATTTATTTACCAGTTCTAAACTTTATAAGTTATGTCCCACTAAAATAATAGATTTTCTCTTCTTCTCTAATTTTATTTACCTCTTATTCTGTTGATTCTCGTTTTTTCATGACTGGGCTCTCCAATGCCACACTGAATCACAGTAGTGTTTGCCAGGAGCATTTTCCTCTTCTTAAGTGTAGCGTAAACATCAGATAAATTCCTTGTCAGGGCAGAGCAGGCATCTAAGGGAGAAAAAGTAAAAACGTGAAGGGGAATCATTTCTGCCTGGAAATCAACAGACTTGGGTCTCTTGGCTGTTTGGAGCTGGATCTTATGACAATGTGGCCAGCTGAGAATCAGAAGATCTTTCTCTAGTCCCAGGAATTAGTCTTGGTCAAATCTCTCAACCTCTTTAGACCTCATTTTCTTCACCTGTAACATGAAGAGTTGGGCGAGTCTTTTTGAGTTCTGAAATCCAGTGACAAAAAGATACCCTTCACCCAGATGCACTTGACAAAGACCAGAGAGAATTTTCACTTGTCTTCTTCTGCATCAACATTATTATCCATATCACCCCTTAAAGACATATCAAATGTCTACTTTCACATGACACTGATAAAATAGTTTCCATACCAAATCGCTGTTCATTGGGATAACAAATCTATAGTTCATTGTTTAGAGGTAAGTATAGAGATGGGCCCTGCTGGAAACAGCAATCAATGGGCCAAAAAGTCTTGCTTTATTTTACAGCAAGGCTGTGGAAACACTCCCTAATATAACAGAATGCTGAAGTACTTAGAAAGTAGTAAATAAATGGGAGCCTTGTATCCATGGTTATGAGCTAATAAGGGTATGATTTTTAAAATTTTGTTAATGATGCCATTTGCCTGCTATGGGGCTGTTGTCTGGTGAGTAAAGAGCAGATGTATTCAAGGCCACTTTCATTCCTTTAATAAATATTTACTCAGCGCCTACCACTTGCTGCACGATAGCAGTGATCTACCCTAAGAGCTTTTATATTCTGGTAGGGTGACACAGAACATAAAGAAAAAGAGAAACTTGAGGTGATCAATAAAGTTACATATATGTCAAACTTTTTTCATTCTGGACTATTTTTCACCCTTTCCCTTCTTTGACTGTTTACCAGAAGTCTAATCATGGACTTGAAAACCCAGAAAGCATTGGTCCCAAGTTTCTTCTCGCAACACCCCTGTTTTAAAGACATAGTGTTTATCATCTGAGAGTATGTCTCTTTAAGACTAAGTTCCTATGAATCAGCATTATTTCATCACTTTCTTGAGAGGACCGATGATATTATGAAGGGGAAACAAAATATCATATGGGATTTATACTTGAAATGATGTTTCCACTCTAATTGTGTTATTTAATGTAGTGTGATTTGGGGAAAGTCAGTTACTCCTTCAGAGACAGTGCTAATAATACCCTGAAAAGCATTCTATAGAGATTAAATGAAAAAAAGTATGAGAAACTGCTTTGTAAATTGCAAAGCAATCTATTTCAGCTTATTTTTTCTAATAATATTTTCATTTATCCAATCCTTTTTGACTCTACACAACCTGCCTAGACTGAGTTTTATCATTTATTCAACAATAATAATGGGTCAAAATGGTTGAATGTTAGAAATTTCATATGGTTCAACTTAATTAATAGGCCATCACAATATTTAATTTGGTTATAATTACAGTTAAATTTTTCATGATGCCTTATCATATGCCAGGCACATGCTAGGCATCTGACATGTATTCACTCATTTAATCCTCACAACAATGCCATGGAGACAATACTATTAACCTCTATTGTATGGATGAGGAATATTAGAGGTTATATAATTGACCAAGGTCACACAGCTGGTACCTAGGCAGTCCACTTCCAAAATCTATTTTAGGGATCCATTAGAGGTTGTGGCGCTTACATTGTGAGGATCACCCCGGTTCCTGGTTGGCAAATGGATCAGAGGGTACTAAGGAAGAAAGCACATGGCCACTGAAATGATCCAGGCAAGCAATTCTGAATACAGGATTTCCTTCCTTTTTAAGGCTGAATAATATTCCATTGAATAGATGCCCCAGATTTTCTTCATCCTTTCACCCACGGATGCACAATTAGGTAGTTTCCATCTCTTGGCTATTGTGAATAATATTGCAGTGCATTTTGTCAAATGATTTCCTGGCACTTAGTGAGTTTGAAAAAATTCTTCTTATACACATTAGTTACTGTAATGAACTACCTTTCTAAATGTCTAAAGTTTAAATATTTTTCATTCTACAGAAATACCTTGCCTAATCATGATTTGTGTTGTTATCAGTTCATGAATGATCTAAGATTTTTGTACAAAAATTTGTTATAATGGCTTTTTTGCATGTATTCAGGAACCTTGCATAATATGGGTATTCCCTGATTCTTGATTTTTAGTAGAGATTTCTAGTAAGCCTTTAGGATAGGAAGTATCTTCGTAGATGTGAGACAGAGAGCAGAAAAATAATAAAGTGATTGTTATATTTAATTATATCAAAAGAAAACTGTCGTTTTGCTAAATTGTTTTTACACAGCCTTTGCTTATTTGTAAGAGTGACACATATCACTTTATTCATGAAAAGAAAATTCAATAAATAATTTTAACATAAAACAATAACTATTGAGAACTTATATGAAAATTTTAGCAATATGCTGTCACCAATTTCCTCATCTGCAAAATGGAGATAGATAATACCATCTTCCTTATGAGTTGCTGTGAGAAAACTCAAAAGTAGTGTATGTAAAATGCTTATCACCTTGTGGGTTAGAAAGTGATGCCCCATTCATTTTTCCACCTGGATGATGACAGCTTTTTTAATGCTTGAAGTCTGTAGTTTTCAAAATATGTTCTACTGTTATAAAGTGAATCTTTTTTACAAATTCTTTGTAGAGTTAGAGGATCCCTTTGGAATACAAATTCAGGCTCCCGTGTGTGTGCGTGTGTGTGTATGTATACGCACATCTCTCAAATAATACTCCAAGCCTTATAATGAAAAGCTACCATCCCCACTCTTGACTCTGGTTCCAAAAACAACTTCTTTAATTTTCTGGTTGAAAAATCTATATTTCTAAATTAGCTACTCATACAGCGTTTTCATTTTTCAGATTTTGACTATTTATAGTTTCTTTCTTCTCTGAAAAAATCAGCATGAAGAGTTCTTACATATGTTAAAAACATAATTCCCCTTGCCCAATATAACTATTTAATGAATTAGGATAAATCAAAATTCAAAGTCTACTGTTTTATGACATAAGTGTTTACCATTTTATAGCATATGAATCTTATCCAGAGATGTGCTACGTCAGATAGTATGAATACATTTTCTTTCTCACTTTTTCCTTTGACTTTTTAAATGGTAAAAGTCTCTTGTTTCTTTGTTGTCTTCCTATGGATTCATCACTGGTTCATCTCCTTCCACCAGAAAATTAAATCTCTTCTCATTAACTTATGATGCATGAGACAATTCATGGGCTTCAGGTTTTGCTTGGGGACATCCCTCTTGGGCTTGAACATATACACAGTCCCACATATACGCAGTATGTCTGGAAGGATAGAGGAGGAAAGGATGTTTATCTCTGTGCAAAAGTACCCGGAGACAGTGGTAGAGTGAGAATATTTTATTGACTTTGCACCACTCTTTGAAGTTTTCCTATACGTGCACCTACGACGTAGGCCTCCCTCCCCCCAGATTTTTAAAATTAAAATAGCATTATATCCTTATCTACTGGCTTGGAACAGTAAGTTGTAGAGAAATGTGAATATATGATCCAATTTTTTAATGAAATTAAGAACAGCAAACGCACAAAATATATAGAATTCTAAATATGGGCACATCATTCCATGAGGCTGTGTAAAGGTGGGGAAAGGAGTGAAGAACAGCTGCTCAACATCCAGCTACCTGTACAGTCTAGGGGTCCACGGAAAGCCTCGCCTCCAGCTCCGCCCCTGGAGCTGATTTCCTCCCCCTGTGAAGTCTGCCTGACTTATTCCAGCCACACCCCCGCCACTTCATGCCCCTGGAACTGGTCTCCGCCCACAACGTTCGGGCCTGGCTCCGCCCACAACCTCGTCCCCGCCCACAGCCTGGTCCGGGCTCATGGCCCTGCCCGCACCCTTGTTCCCGCCCACAGAACCGCCTCCCCAGCCTGCTGTCACTCACACCCTTGTCCCCGCCCACAGCCGGCCCTTAGAACTGGTTCCCGCACACAGCCCCTCCCTTAGATTTTGTCCCTGTCCCTGGTGCTGACCCAGCCCGCTTTCCAGCTTCTCACTCACTCTAGAAACTAGACACCTACCCCGAGGCTGGGGTGCGCGGCATCGCCACGCCCGCTGCCTCAACCCGCAGCCCCCAAACGTTCGTCCTCCCAGAACGACCGCCCAAGACCGGAACCGGAAGCGCGGGCAGCGCCTTGGATGGAGCGGGCGTTCTGCGTGGTGTGTTCCGTCTTCTCGGCACGGACCACATTCCCGTGGACGTTCGCCCAAAGGACCGGGGCTCGGTGAGCGGCGGGCGGTCCCGGATCCAGTCGCGGTCCAGGTAGGGGCCTGGGCCAGGGGCAGCCTCGTCAGGGCCCGGCATCCCTCCGTCCTCCCGGAGCCCCGTTTCCCCCGGGCTGTTCGCTCAGGGCGCCCGATGCTGCTGTTCCTCCTGGCTCCGGGCGCCGTCGTCCCTTACTCAGAGTCCCCGTCATCGTCCTCCGTGTGATTTTGTCCCCAGGGGCCTTATCCGCGTCTGCAGACGGTGTTTGGGTTGTTATAAATGGGGCGCTCCTGGCATCTAGAGGGGGAGGCAGGGATGCTGCTCAGTGTCCTCCAGGGCCCAGGACGGCCCGACAGAGAATTATCCGGCCCCAAATGTCAGTGGTGCCGACGTTGGGAAACCTGCTCCAGGGCCTGAAAATCTCCCGAGCCCTGAATGAAGTGTGGAAATTGTTGACAAGTCAGCGAGTCACTTACAGGGTCCCTAAATGACAAGCTTGTTTAAAGGGTCCAGAGTCACCAAAAAGTCTCTGTCCAGCCAAGTGAGTTGAGCGACTCAAGTGCACACAGCACGAAGCTGCTTTCTCCCCTCTCTGGGAGCAGCAGGTGGCTGGATAGGAATCGGGAAAATCCAGTCACAACCAACGGTTACAGTTAAATCAGTAAATACGAAAAAGAAAAGTGAATGGGGTGAACGTTCCATCCAACATCCTATAAAAGGCCTCAAAAGCTTGTTTGTGCCTTTTTTTTCCCCCTCAGACACGAGAAGCATCCGTGGAGATCAAGTTTGAGGTGAAACCAGGCTCAGGGTCCACCTGTCCTCGCTGATCCATGGATTTCTGTGTGACCAGGTGAGTACCCTGTGGACCTGGTACCAACAGGTTCCGGCAGCCTCCGCTGTGCAGAAGACCTGCCAGTGGGCTTTCCTGGGCTCAGGTTGTCACCACATGGAGTCATTGAGAGTGAGGGTATCTTGAGAGATATTACTGATGTTTGATGGATGGAAAGATGGTAAGCTGTGTGTGGTTCTGTGTGGTAAATATTTCAGTAAGCACAGTTATATGCAAATAAAAACACATGAAACAAACGTAAATAACTGAAAATGTGTATTATAGTAGAAAATATAGATTTACTTGCATTGCATAATACTCAAAAGTCAGGATTTACATATAGTATAATAACAGAAATGTTTTGCGTGTGTATGTAGTATTAGAAGACATCCCATGAAATATTAGCAGCGATACTCAGCAACGTTCCTTAGACCCATTCAATTGACTTCTAAAGTCCTATAAATCCTCCACAAAAATTTGAAATTAAGGAGCATTCAGGGAAAAAGATGATTGGAACTTCTTTGTATTAATAACAAATTTAAAATTGAATTTGCCAGTAGCCAGATTTATTTTGAGCATTTTTTTCTTTATGACATTTCAAATCATTTGGAGGAGTACTAAGCAACACTGTAGATTGCAGGGAAGGGCGCTAGTCTCCAAAAAGACTGTCCTCTCCACCTTGTCTTCTAAAGGGAATTAACTTTGTTTCTGAAACTTTTCTGAAATAACGGTCTGGTGATTCACGTTGCAGAGAATCTTGTTAAGTAATTTTGTATTTAGTTGTTGGCCTCTACTAATTGTGTGTGTATGTGTGTGTGCCTTTTTCATTCTAGCTTTCCTGTGATGTTCTTGAGGGGAATGTGTGCTTGTCATGCAATAGATAGTCTCTGAGTGTATAATTAATTGTGACCAACCATCCTCGTTTATTCAGGACAGTGGGGTTTTCCAGGACACAAGACGTTTAGTGTTCAAACCAGGGCAGTCCTAGACAAACCGGGATGGTTCCTCATCTCATGAGCCAGGCCCTGGGACACATGCACGGGGACCTGGAGAACCAGAGAGACCTTGTCCCACTTCCATGGAATATATATTGTATTTGGGAATTTGGATTTTGAAAAGTTAATGATGAGAGTGATGTGGGAGTTTGGCACAAGGGGAATCAAACTGAGGGTGCAGAGAAGCCCTCTTGAGAAGGACTGATATTTAGCTTGAGAGCTGAAAGTTGGGACTGGATTTAGCTGGTCGGAGGGTTAGACTGGAGTGAGGGTGTGGGAGTGTGTTCAAGAGAGCGTTTCAGGCAGAGGGACCCGCATGAGGACACCCCTGAAGCAGAGAGCCTGGTGTGTCCATGAACTGAGAACAGGGATGGCCGGGCCGAGTCAACTCAGGGGGAGCGGTGTGAGCCACACTTGCGAGGGGAGGACAGGCAGGACCAGATCAGGGGTGACTTGGGACTCTGTTCTAAGACCAGTGGGAAGACTCTGGAGAGATGCGAGTAGAAGGATGATGTGATTAGCGTTTGGTCTAAGCACGTGGATTAAAATGGACTTCATGGTTAAGAATGAAGACTTAATAGGCAAGATGGGAGGTGCTGCGAATAAGATTAGGAATAAGATGATTGTTCTCTAGGCCTGGGTGATGGCTGTGGAGTAGACAAGAAGTAGAAAGAAAAGACCTTGGAGTGTAGAACCGAGAGAACATAACGGTACTTTCTTGCCTGCATGTGTCAGATGGCACAGGGCACTGACTGTTCTCGCTGCTGTCCGTGCAGACCTGCAGGCGCCCCCTCACCCAGGTCTGTGTATTCACCCCTCTTTGCCACTCACAGGCCCCCCTCCACATCCTAAAAGAAGTCAGGCTTTACTTGTCAGGGGGTTGTCTGACACGGGAGACACCTAGGAGAGCCCCTGCAGGCATCAGAGCAGCCCCTTCAACAGCTCCCTCAGCCTCCTCCCTTCCCCTCTCTCGCTTTCCACACCCAGAACGACCCTGCTCAGTATTCCACATCCCCATGATCTTCCTCACCCAGGCTTGAGAAGGGTGGGGCAGCCACTGGGGTGGACATGATCTGCACCTTCCTCTCTGACCTCCGCAGGTCCCAGGCTGGACAGAGAGTGACTCTACTGGGAGCTAAGCCATGAGACCTAGCGCGTCACCCACCTGGGCTCCTTTACCCTGGACGGGGACAGCCTCTACGTCAGTGGTGAGGGGCTGTGCTACAGCCACACTCTCTCTCCCAGTCGGAGTTCTGTGTTCCCTCCGTTGCTCTAAAGTGAGCTATGATCCATCTCTCTATCCTCCTGGTCTGGGTTCAGTCTTCTCATCACTGTGTGATCACTGGGTCCAGCCACCTTCCATCTCGTTGCCTTCCCCCTGAACACCCCTCCACTCGTCCCCGCTGCTTTCCCCTCTGCTTTTCCCACAAAGGTCCCTACATCCTTCCTCTCCCTTAATTCTTTATTTTCACCCCAACTCTTGCTCAGCTCCTCTCGCCTTCTCTCCACAGGTTACACCTATGGAGCCGTGGCCCCGACTACCACCAGTGAGTATTCCTGGCCCTGATCTCCTGTGTCCCATCTGCATTTGGGGTTGGGGAGCACTTGTCCTCCTTCACCTGCTGTCCTTGGTGAGGGAAGCACCTGGAAGGGCCCTAACTCATCTCTTCTCTCTATCCCAGGTTCTGGTGGAGAGTCCCAGCCCAGTGTGAGAAAGCCTTAGACACAGACATGTTCTCCACCACATTCTGACCACACGCGGTTTTCACTTTATTTCTGCTAAAGCCCCGCCCTTGGTCCTCCTTTTCCAGGTATCCCATCCATCTGCCCATTTTTCTGCCTGTCTATCTGTCTCTCCTCCAAGTTCAGTCTCTCTTGTTCACCTATCTCTCTCTCTTGGGCTCCTCTCACCAACAGGCTTGCTCATCCCTCTGCTCGCACAGTCACCCGTCCCCTCACTCTCATTTATGCTTCACCTGTGAATGGTGGTCCTGAGACAGCCAGTGCTGGAGCCCGTGTGAGCCTGGGGGCTCCTCCCACTCTGTCCCTCCCTGCTGACAGCCCTCTCCACAGCTCCCGAGCCAGCCACCACGTCCCTGCATACTTGATCATCACCTGTGCCACCAGAAGCCACCACAGGTATCTGGGGGCCCCTTTTCCTTCCCAAGAGAAGCTCTCTGGCCCCACTCCCCCACGAGCCAGTTGTGATCCAGGAGCTGGGAATCCAGGGTGTGAAATTCTGGTTTTATGGCAATCATGCTGATCACAAAGATTATACCAACGATTCAGTCTAAGGCCAGCCCTCAGAGAGCCCTTAGTCTTGTGAAATTAACACACCATTATAATACAATGTGGGATATTTCGGGGAGAGGCACCTGGAATAATTTGGAGGGGAAGAGCTTACTAGAGAAATTTTCACCAGGATGGAGTCTTTAAGAATGAGTAGGAGGGGCCCTGGCAAATAGAGGATGAAGGGTTTTCCTGGCAGAGAGGATTCCATGAGCAAAGGCTCCAGCCAGAAACAACATGCCGTATGGGGAGAATTGAAACGAATGTGGGTTGCAAGAAGCATAATGTTTATCCCGCAGTAGATGGATAAAATGAGACTGAAATGTCAGAAGGAGCCAGATTGAGTAGAGCCTTGAGTGCCAGGTCAAGAAGGTTGAACTAAACACTGAAGGCCATAGGGAGCCATGGGTGGTACTAGAGCAGTGGTGGCCCTAGTGAGGTATTCATTTCAGAAAGATCCTTCTAGTAGTCCATGCAGAACATCCTTTAGACAGAGCATGCAGTGAGCCTGCTGGGGTGTTGGTCCGGGTGAAGGAAATTAAGACCTGAACTGGGACAGGGATGGTGTGTATGTGAGGACCAGTGTGCGAGGTGAATTGGTGTTACTGGGAGGGAGGAGGAGCTGAGCAGATATGCTGGTTCTGACTTGGGTGACCACACGGGTGGGTGGTGGTGCCACTGGGAGAGAAGACGACAGACGATAATGAGTGCAGGACTCTGGTGTGGTCTCAGGCCAGCTTTCAGAGATGGCCATCGCTCTCCCTCTCGTCTTGCAGCTTTGGGGCACAACCTGAAGACCCTCACAGTCACCTTCCCCATCTCCACCCTCTGGTATTCATCAGACAGGAGCAACAGCTCAGCCACATTCTACTCCACTGAGAGGGTCCTGCAGAGCCTGGTGAGACCCTGATCCCAGCAGCTCCTGGTGGGTTAAATCCCACCCAGCCCCTCCCCCAACCCCTGTCCTTCCTCTCATCCTCCTCCTTCTTCCTCCCCAGCTGGATACTTGTTCAAGAAGAGCAGCCTGGGCCTCTTCTCCTTGAGTTGCAGACTGGTCTCCCTGAGGTAAGACCCTCCCCTGAGCATTTGCCCCAAATGACCACTTTTGTGACCACCCCTCTCTCAGTCTCCCCACTGACCTCCCATTTCATCCTTCCTGTTCTGGCCCCCACCCCAGAGGTTACAGGACCTCTCTCTAGAGTCCCCACGTCCCTCTCTCCCCAGGCCTGAGAAGGATGGGGGAGCCACCGGTGTGGACACTGTCTGCACCTACCATCCTGATCCCGTGGGCCACCATGCCTCTGTGCTGGGAGCTGAGAGTCTCCACCTGTCTGCTCTTCCTATGGGTGGCTCCAGGCTCTGCACCCTGGAGTTTATGCATGCAGAGAGAGCACCAGCTGCATTTCCGCAGCATCAGCTCGAACCTCAGTAACCCGGAGCCCAGATGCTCGGAGTACACCGCCCTGCAGAGAGACACGCAGGACCAGGTGGGGTCTCCCCTCCCCCATCTCTCCTTGCCCTGAGGGCACCCTCATTCCTCCGCCTGACTTACATCTGTTACAATATTGTTTCAATCCTTCACTTTCCCTGCGTGTCTGGGTTCTCTCACTTTCCAGAGGTGATGTCCTAGCTGCCTTCCCCATTTCTCACATGGGTAAACTGAAGCTCAGAAAGGGGAGTATTGTGCCTAAATCACACAATGAGTTAGGAGCAGAGCCAGGATTTGAAGTCAGGTCTCCCTTGCCCCAACGTCTGAGATCTTTCCCTGGCTCCAGTGGCCCCCTGCATCCCCAGGAGACCTCCATCTCACCCACTCTCCCTTGCATTTGTTCTAGGTCACCAAGCTCTACAGAGGCAGCCAGCTGTGAGACATATTCCACTCCTGCCTGGTCACCGACTTGATGTAGGTTGAGGAGATTGGAAGCATTGGCTGAGCTGGTGGCTGATGGCTCTGAGCTCCTGTGACACATCCTTGATCTGGAAGTCACTGACATGGTGCCCATTCTCCCCCACATCCCTGTCAGCTAATCCTACCATCTCCTTCCATAGGTTTTCAGGGGTTGAGAAAAGCATTTGGGGCCACCAACCTCCAGCATCCTCCTCCTCCTCCTCTTCTGGAGACTTTCAACAAATATCAGCAGTCTAACAGAGCTCTCCAATAGTGGAGCCACTAACCACATGGGGCAATTTAAATTTTTTATACACCTGTTGGGATACGATTCACATATTGTGTGTGTGGGGGGGTGTATTTTTTAGGGTTTTCTATATACAATATCTTCTCCTCTGCAAAACAAATAGTTTTACCTCTTCCCTTCCAGTCTGGGTTTCTTTTATTCCTTTTTCTTGCCTAATTGCCCTCATTAGAACCTCTAGTACCTGTGATTAACATATGAGATGAGGGAAGACATCATTGTCTTGTCCCTGGTCTTAGGGGGAAATTTTGAGTCTTTCACCATTGAATATGGTGTTAGCCGTGGGTTTTTCATCGATGCTGTTTATAGGTTGAGAAAGTTTTTTCTATTCCTAATTTGTTGAGTGTTTTCTTTTTTAGGCATGAAGGGCGTTGTATTTTGTGAAATTCTTTTCTATATATATGGTTGAGATTACGTGGTATTAGCCCTTATTCTATTAATATGGTGTATTACATAATCTAGTTTTCAGATATTAAGCCACCCCTCCAACTAGAGGTGAGAAATTCAGACGTTCTCAAGTCTGTCCTGGGCGTGCCACAGCCCTGAGCCCTTGTGGCCTTCTAGATGCCCACAAATACACTGGAGCTTTTCAAAGCCCCCTGTGGACATCTCATTCCCTCAATTTTTCTTCTAAGTTTTTGGCTCACCTCTTGCCTGCCTCGGCTGGTATCACTCCCTCAGGCAACTACAGTAGAAAACAATTAGCCCTGAATATTTTTATCAAGTGTCCTGGGGACAGACTTTCCTCCCTGGGCAAGCTCTGAGTCAAGTAAAGTCAAGCCCTGAACATGGGGCTTTTTCGGGAAGCTGCCAGGCAGGTCAGCTAGTGAGAGTTCGATGGGGACGGGTCTTTTCAGAGCTCCAAACCCATTATGGCTGCTGGGCTGCTGGTTGTCTCAGCCACCATGGTTCTGAGACTGATGGCTTTCAAAGTTATGGAGGATATTGTGAGAGCAAGATGGGAATAGTGAAAGTTATAATGCCACAAAGTTTGCTCCCTTTATCAAGATTCCACCGTGTGTCTTCACTAAACCCTCCTCAGATTCTTACAAGCCTTTGATTAATTTCTAGACTTCTGAAAAGATGATTTCGACCATTTTTACCAGTGTTCTCATTGTTTTTATGCATTTGCAGAAGTCCTTACTCCAAAGTTTCAAAAATGTTCTCCCTGTAGTTATTTATTTATAAATTAATTACTTGAAATGAAATTACATGAGAAATTCAGTTCCTCACTCACACACACTAGCCACATTTTAAGTGCTCGATAACAACATGGGGCTAATAATGAGTGTATTTGGTAGTGCAGACAAGTGTTTACATTATTGCAAAAAGTCCTCTTGGACAGGACCCAGAAGCAGGGAATCTAGAATCAGGGTAGAATTCCAGGCACCCTTGTTCATCCTTTGTGCCCTTCCAGGTCTGTCCCTCACAGTAACCACACTGGAGTGGACTCCCTGTGTACCTTGCCGCCTTGGTACAGAGACTGGACAGAGTTGCCATCTATGAGGAATTCCTGCGGCTGACCCAGAATGGTACCCAGCTGCAGAACTTGACTCTGGACAGGAAGAGTGTCCTTGGGGATGGTAAGGCTCCCTGGTCATTGGAAAAGGAAGTGAGGTCTTTCTGGGGACTTTGGATGCCTGGGGCTGAGAGATCATTGAACTTTCTCAGGCTGGCAGGAGGTGGCATAGTCCCTCAGTCTTTACCCACCATTGAGAGAGAGAAAAGGACACCAGTGTAGTATAGGAGGCCCTCACCTTCTCCTAGACAGCTCTGTGACCTCAAACTAATCACCTCCCCTCTCTGGACTTTTGTTTCCTTATCTCTGCACTGAGAGCCACTGGGCCAGATGGTCAGTGAGGGACTCCAGCTGTGTGTGAAGCAGACTTACTGGTTTGGGGGTCATGTGGTTCCTGATCCACAGGATATAGTTTGCCAAGTCCCACTCTAGATGAGCACCAATGCGCTGGAACTTTCTGCAGTGGTGGAATGTTCTATCTGTGCTGTCCAGTGCATAGCTGCATGTGGCTCTTGAGTCCTCGAAGGATGGTATTTTGACTGGTCTTTATTGTTACTGATATTTAATGTTACTGAGGTACTAGAATTTGTATTTTATGTAACTAAAATTAATGTTAATTTAAAAAGAGACTTGTTGCTGCTGCATATCAGACAGCACACCTCTAACAGGTTGTCTGGATAGAGGTACAAGTAGGGGGACCTGCACCCCTCCCCCCATGCCCACTGGGTGCTGTGTGTCCTACCCTCCTGGAGTTTATGTTGTAGCTGGCAATAACAAGAATAGAGAATTGAAATTTATCAATTATTTGATGTGAACAAACTCATACTTGCAGGTGGAAATCAGAGAAGACTTCCTGCAGGATATTACATTGTAGCTTAATCCTAGAAAATTAATATTAAGCAAATAGATAAAGGAGAAGGGGATGAATGTGTTTCTAGGCACGGAAGAACACTTTTGAGTGGGAATTTACAAATTTAGAGAGATCCCATAGGCTTGCCAACTGTGATGACCCATTCTCCCCCCGGCCGTCATAAGAAAGTCCAGCCCAAATTCAGTCCTC
The DNA here is from genome assembly GCF_020826845.1 of Diceros bicornis minor. Classification (NCBI taxonomy): domain Eukaryota; kingdom Metazoa; phylum Chordata; class Mammalia; order Perissodactyla; family Rhinocerotidae; genus Diceros; species Diceros bicornis. Next base: position 691,433 of record NW_026690890.1, read on the forward strand.
TGTGCCCAGAGGTATGAATTTGGTTTAATTTATTACATTTTTGTTCTGTGATAATGGTCTTGGATTTTGTAGCAAAGTGTGCTCACTTTTTAGAGATGGAAACTAAAATGGGGTGAAACATCATGATGTCTACTTGACTTTAATATTTCATTGAAAACGGGATGAATCAAGGGTGGCAAGTGTTAATAATTTATACATTGATGAAATATTGTTTTAATTAGATGGAATATACATGGTTAAATTAGATGATGGATGTTTATGAGACTGTTCCGTTTATTTTTCTGCGTCTAAAAAGTTTAATTAAAACGAGTGAAACACATTCACATGCCTTCTCCATTTCATTCATTTCCAGAATATTCTCCCAATAGAGATGACACCTTGACTGACAAGCCTGGTAAACCTGCAGGAAGCCCCAGCCCACGGTAGGGGGCGAGCATCTTGATGCTGTGCCTCATCTAAGAGAACCATGCGCACAGCATCTTGGATGATGAGGAGAGTTGGCCAACCCTTGTCAAGGATGGTTGAGGCACAGTGGGGTCAGCAGGAGCCTTGGGGCGATGACAGGAGGTGGCTCACCCCAGCACATGTCTCCCCAGACCACCCTGTCTGGGCCCTCATCCTCAGCTGTTTGGCGGGAATCCTGGTGCTCATCACAGGCCTGATCTGCTGTCTGCTGGTAAGCCATGACCTGTTGCTTGTCTTCTTACTATTGGGTTGTAAGACCTCTTTATATATTAAAAATACACGTCTTTTTCTAGGGATATGTTTTGCAGATGTTTTCTCCCAGTCTGTGTGTGGCTTGCCTTCTCCTTCACTACATGAGTCATTGGGGAAATGTAAGTGACAGTCATCATGAGATTCCACCATACTTGAGAATGGCTATAATTAAAAAAACTGACTATAGCAAGTGTTGTTGAAGATGTCAAGTCACTGAAACTCTCATCGAGTGCTGGTGAAAAATAGCTTGGATGCATCTTTAATAATTATATACGTCTACCCAGCCATTCCTCCCCTAGGAATCCATCCAAGGGAAATAAACCCGTATGTCTATACACAGACTTGTACACACATGTTGATAACAACCAATTTATAGTAGACAAAAACGGAAAACAACCCAAATGTCCATCTACTGATGAACGGATACACAAAGTGTGGTATATCCCCACAGTGGAATACTATTGAACCATAAAAAAGAATGAATTATTTTTTTTCTTTTTTAATTATTTTATTGAAATTATAAAGGGTTTTAACATTGTGTAATTTCGGGTGTTCATTATTATCTGTGAATTTCTGTATAGACTGTATCCTACTCACCACCAGTAGTCTAACTTTTATCCATCACCATGCATATGTGCCCCTTTAACTCTTTCACACAACCCCCAGCCCCAGCCCCCAGCCCCTCTGGTAAGCACTAATCTGTGCTCTTAATCCCTGTGTATGTTTATCTTCTACATATGAGTGAAATCAGGCATATTTGTCTTTGTCTGGCTTATTTCATTTAACTTCATACCCTCAAGGTCCATCCAGGTTGTTGCATACAGGATGATCTTGTCTTTTTTTTCTGGCTTAGTAGTATTCCATTGTATATATACCACATCTTCTTTATCTATTCATCAGTAGCAAGGCACTTGGGTTGCTTCCATGTCTTGGCTATTGTAAATAATGCCGCAGTGAACACAGGGGTGCATAAATCTCTTTGAATTGTTGATTTCAATTTCTTTGGATAAATACCCAGTAGTGGGATAGCTGAAAGGTATGCTATTTCTATTTTTAAGTTTTTGAGAAATCTCCATACTGTTTTCCCTAGTGGCTGCACCAGTTTGCATTCCCACCAGCAGTGTGTGAGGGTGCCCTTTTCTCCTTATCCTCTCCAACATTTGTTATTTTTTGTCTTGGGAATTATAGCCATTCTGACAGGTGTAAGGTGATCTCTCATTGTAGTTTTGATTTGAATATCCCTAACAATTAGTGATGTTATACATCTTTTCATGTGTCTGTTGACCTTTTGTATATCTTCTTTGGAAAAATGTCTGTTCATATCCTCTGCCCATTTTTAGATTGGATTATCTGTTTTTTTGTTGTTGGGTTGTATGAGTTGTTTATATATTTTGGAGATTAACCCCTTGTCAGATATATGATTTGCAAATATTTTATCCCAGTTGGTGGGTTGTCTTTTCTTTTTTTTTTTTTTTTGTGAGGAAGATCAGCCCTGAGCTAACATCCGTGCTAATCCTCCACTTATTTTCTGAGGAAGACCGGCTCTGAGCTAACATCTATTGCCAATCCTCCTCCTTTTTTTTTTCCCCAAAGTCCCGGTTGATGGTTGTATGTCACAGTTGCAGATCCTTGTAGTTGATGTATGTGGGACGCGGCCTTAGCATGGCCGGACAAGAGGTGCGTCTATGCGCATCCGGGAACCGAACCTGGGCCGCCAGTAGCGGAGCACGTGCACTTAACCACTAAGCCACGGGGCCGGCCCTGTCTTTTCGTTTTGTTCATCATTTCCTTTGCCTTACAGAAGGCTTTTAGTCTCATGTAGTCCCATTTGTGTATTTTTTCTTTTCTTTCCCTTGCCTGAGTAGACATGGTATTGGAAAAGATGCTGCTAAGACCGATGTCAAAGACTGTACTGCGTATATTTGCTTCTAGGAGTTTTATGGTTTCAAGTGTTAGATTCAAGTCTTTTATCCATTTCGAGTTAATTTTTGTGTATGGTGGAAGATAATGATCTACTTTCATTCATTTGCATGTGGCTGTCCAGTTTTCCCAACAGCATTTATTGAAGAGACTTTCCTTTCTCCATTGTATGATCTTGGCTCCTTTGTCAGAGATTAACTGACCACAGATGTGTGGTTTTTTTTCTGGGCTTTCAGTTCTGCTCCATTGATCTATGAGTCTGTTTTTGTGCCAGTACTGTGCCATTTTGATTACTATAGCTATGTAATATATTTTCAAGTTAGGATTGTGATGCCACCAGCTTTGTTCTTTCTTCTCAGGATTTCTTTGGCTATTTGAAGTCTTTTGTTATTCCATATATATTTTAGGATTCTGTGTTCTGTTTCTATGAAGAATGTCATTGGGATTCTGATTGGGATTGCTTTGAATCTGTAGATTACTTTAGGTAATATGGACATTTTAACTGTGTTTATTCTTCCAATCCATGTGCATGGAATATCTTCCCATTACTTCAGGTCATCATTGATTTCTTTCAATAATGTCTTATAGTTTTCATTGTATAGGTCTTTAACCTCTTTGGTTAAATTTATCCCTAGACACTTTTTTCTTTTTGTTGCAATTGTAAATGGGATTGTATTCTTGAGTTCTCTTTCTGTTAGTTCATTGTTAGGGTATAGAAATGCAACTGCTTTTTGTAAGTTGATTTTGTACGCTGCAACTTTGCTGTAGTTGTTGATTATTTCTAATAGTTTTCTGATGGATTCTTTAGGGTTTTCTATATTTACAATCATGTCATCTGCAAACAGCAAGAGTTTCATTTTTTCTTTTCCAATTGGGATTCCTTTTATTTCTTTTTCCAGCCTAATTGCTCTGGCCAAAACCTCCAGTACTATGTTGAATGCGAGTGGCGAGAGTGGGCACCTTTGTCTTCTTCCTGTTCTCAGAGGAATGGCTTTAAGTTTTTCGCCATTAAGTATGATGTTGGCTGTGTGTTTGTGATATATGGTCTTTATTGTGTTGAGGTACGTTCCTTCTATACCTATTTTGTTGAGAGTTTTTATCATAAATGGATGTTGGATCTTGTCAAATCCTTTCTCTGTATCTGTGGAGAGGATCATGTGATTTTTATTCCTCATTTTCTTAATATGGTGTATCACATTGATTGATTTGTGGATGTTGAACCATCCCTGCATCTCTGGTATAAATTCCACTTGATCATGGTATATGATCCTTTTAATATATTGCTGTGTTCGATTTGCTGATATTTAGTTGAGGAATTTTGCATCTGTGTTCATCAGTGATATTGGCCTGTAATATTCCTTCTTTGTGCTGTCCTTGCCTGCTTTTGCTGTCAGAGTGATGTTGGCCTCATAGAATGAATTAGGAAGTGTTCCATCTTCTTCAACTGTTTGGAATAGTTTGAGAAGCATAGGTATTAAATCTTGTTTGAATATTTGGTAGAATTCTCCAGAGAAGCCATCCGGTCCTGGACTTCTGTTTTTTTGGGAGGGTTTTGATGACCATTTTGATCTCTTTACTTGTGATTGGTCTGTTCATTTTCTCTATTTCTTCTTGATTCAGTTTTGGGAGGTTGTAAGAATCTAAGAATTTATCTATTTCTTTTAGGTTATCGAAATTGGTGGCATGTAAATTGTTCAGTGTATTCTCTTATTGTCCTTTTTATTTTATTATTTTTTTAATAAAGATTTTATTTATTTATTTTTCCCCCCAAAGCCCCAGTAGATAGTTGTATGTCATAACTGCACATCCATCTAGTTGCTGTATGTGGGACGCTGCCTCAGCAGCGGTGCATCGGTGCGTGCCCGGGATCCGAACCCTGGCCGCCAGCATCGGAGCACGCGCACTTAACCACCAAGCCACGGGGCCGGCCCATCTCTTATTGTCCTTTTGATTTCTGTGGTATCTGTTGTAATTTCTCCTCTTTAATTTCTAATTTTAGGTCTTTGAGGCTTCTCTCTTTTTTTCTTAGTGAGTCTGGCTAAGGGTCTGCCAATTTTGTTTCAGTCTTCTCAAAGAACCAGCTCTTTGTTTCATTGATCCTTTCTACTGTTTTTTTAGTTTCTAATTCATTTATTTCTGCTCTAATTTTTATTATTTCCTTCATTCTGCTGACTTTGGGCTTCATTTGTTCTTCATTTTCTGGTTCTATTAGGTGTAGTTTAAGGTTACTTATTTGGTATTTTTCTTGTTTGTTGAGGTGCGCTTGCATTGCTATGAATTTCCGTCTTAGAACTGCTTTTGCTGCATCCCATAAGAGTTGTTTGGTTGTCTTTTCATTTTCCTTTGTCTTCAGGTATTTTTTGATTTCTCCTTTGATTTGTTCATTGATCCAATGGTTCTTCAGTCGTGTGTTCTTTAGTCTCCACATATTTGTGACTTCCCCATCTTTTTTCTTGTAGTTGATTTCTAGCGTCATAGCATTGTGCTCAGAAAAGAAGCTTGATATGATTTCAATCTTAAATTTATTCAGGCTTGCCTTGTTTCACAACATATGGTATATCTTTGAGAAGGTTCCATGTGCACTTAAGAAGAATGTGTATTCTGCTGTTTTGGGAGGGTATGCTCTCTATATATCAATTAAGTTCATCTGATCATATGTTTCATTTAATTCCACTATTTACTTGTTGCCTTTCTCTGCATGATCTATCCATAGATGTAAGTGGGTTGTTCAGGTCCCCTGCTATTATTGTGTTGCTGTTAATTTCTCCTTTTAGGTCTATTGATAGTTGCTTTATATTCTTTTGTGCTGCTGTGTTAGGTGCATATATCTTTATAAGTGTTATGTCCTCTTGGTGGAAAGTCCCCTTTATCATTATATACTGCCCCTCTTTGTCTCTCATAGTCTTTTTTTATCTTGAAGTCTGCTTTGTCTGATATAAGTATGGAAACACCTACTTTCTTTTATTTGCCATTTGCTTGCAGTATTGTCTCCCATCCATTCATTCTGAGCCTGTTTGTTTTTTGTGCTCAGATGTGTTTCCTGGAGGCAGCGTATTGTTGGGTCTTGTTTTCTAATCCACCCCACCACTCTGTGTCTGTTGATTGGAGAATTCAATCGATTTACATTTAGAGTGATTATTGATACATGAGGGCTTAATCCCACCTAATCTATATTTCCATTGTTTCGCTTCCTTTGTGTTTCTGACTACCATTTCATTTTGGGGGTTTTCTGTGGAGGTTTTATCTTTTTTTATGATCTATGGCTCTGCTCTGATTTTTTGTTTGCTGGTTATTGTGAGGTTTGTATGAAGATCTCATAGATGACATAGTCCATCTTCTGAGAGCCTCTTATCTCCATTAGCCTAAGCAGGTTCCATCCCTTTCCTCTTCTCCTTCTGAGTTATTGTTGTCACAAGTTATTCATTTTTGTGTTGTGCATTTGTGACTAAGCTGAAGTGTTCATAGTTACATTTGATGCTTTCCTTCCCTTCTTCTTTTAAGTTATAATTAAGTACTTGCTACCCTGTTGTGAAGCAGAGCTGTAGCTTTCTGATTTTGTCTGTCTATTTATCTCTTTGCTCAAAGCTTTGTAGACATTTGCCTTCTTTTTGTTTCAGGTATGAGGGCGTTCTTGATCATTGTTTGTATGGGAGATCTAGTGGCGATGAACTCCCTCAACCTTTGTTTATCTGGGAAAACTTTTATTTCTCCATTGTATCATAAGGATCGTTTCACTGGATAGAGTATTCTTGGCTGAAAGTTTTTGTCTTTCAGTATTTTTAATATATCATTCCATTCTTTCCTTGCCTGTAAAGCTTCTACCAAGAAATATGCTGAAAGCCTGATAGGGGTTCATTTTTAGGTTATTTTCTTCTGTCTCGCTTCCCTTAATATTTTTTCTTTGCCATTGGCTTTTGCCAATTTTACTATAATATGCCTTGGAGAAAGTCTTTTAGCATTGATGTAATTAGGCATTCTGTTGGCTTCATGTATTTGTAAGTCCGGTTCTTCCCCAGATTTGGGAAGTTCTCAGCTATTATTCTTTGAACAAGCTCTCTGCTCCTTTCTCCCTCTTTTCTCCCTCTGGAATACGTATAATTCTTAGGCTGCTTTTATAGTTAAGTCATATATTTCTCCAAGAATTCCTTCATTTTTTAAAAATCTGAGTCCTCTCTCTTCGTCCACTGGAAGCATTTCTATATTTCTATCCTCTAAATCACTAATTCTTTCATCCATAACATCAGATCTATTTTTTAAGGATTCTAGATTCTTTTTTATCTCATTAATTATGTTCTTCATATCCAGAATTTCTGCTTTTTTTTTAATAGTTTCATTCTCTTTGCTGAAGTATTCCTTTTCCTCATTAATTTTATTTTGAGTTCATCGAACTGTCTGAACATTCTTGTAACTTGGTGAGTTTCTTTATGACAGTTATTTTGAATTCTCTGTCATTTAGATTGTAAATTTCTGTGACTTCAAGGTTGGTTTCTGGAGACTTGTCATTTCCTTCTGCTCTGAATTTTTACTGTAGTTTCTTATGGTGTTTGATGAACTAATCTTTTGCCTGCATATTTGTGGTAGTATCAGGTCACAGATTCCACCTGCTACCACTGTGGAGGAAGCATGAGCTGTGTTTCTGATCCCACCCCATATGCTGGAAGTTGCATGGGTACCGTGGGTGTTCCCACCCGCTGAGAAAGCATTCACACTGGGCTCAGAGTTGCCGCCACACAGAGGCACGTACCCAGTTGTGTGACCACAGCACTACTATGGGTATTTGTGCCATCTGGGAAAGCATTTGCATGTGCACATATATCTGCTGCTGCCTTTTCTTATGCTCATGCCAGCCTCTGTGCTTGGTGGGTGGTCTTCTTCAAGGGTTCTCAGCATTGGCCAATCATTGGGACTCCAGTGGCACGGTGGGCTTTCCAACCATCCAGGAAAGCATTCATGCGTGGGTCCAGGGCTGCTGCCAACCCCTCCCAGAGTTGCACCAAGGCTCCTTCCTACTTTTGGGGATGCAGCAGTACTATTGGCTCTCATGCCAACCTGGGAAGTGCTCGGGTGTGTGCACAGTGCTGCCAGGGAAGGGATGGGGATAGGAATGAATTCATAGTACATGCAGTGACAAGCATAAACCTCAGAATAATTATGCTGAGTGAAAGAAGCCAGTAAAAAATGAGTACATAGTATATGATCCCATTTATAAAAATTCTTGGAAAATACAGGAAAATCTATAGGGACATATACCGGATCACTGGTTGCCTGGGAATGAGAATGTGTTTGCAAACGGCAGGAAAGGAGGAATTAAAATGAGCATGAGGAAATTTGGGGAGGATGGGCATTCCTTTTCTTGATTGTGGTGTTGGTTGAATAAGTTATAATCAAAATGTATCAAATTGTTCACTTTAAATGTATGCAGTTAATTGTATATCGTTAATACCTCAATTAAGTTAGAACATGTAGGGGAAAGAGAGGAAGAGAGAGCCAAGAGAGGGAAAAGGGAAGGAAAAGAAGGACTGAGGGTGAAAATTAAGTGGACAAAAGGAAGAGGGAGACACAGGAGGCATCGGGTCTCTGTGACTTTGACATCTCCTTCCCCTGGAGTCTCCCATACTGGGCAACTGACTGGAACATTCTGATGTGCTCTCCTCACCTCACAAGTCACTGTCTGCCAGCGGAAGAAGGAGGGCGACTATGAGGTCCAGTGACAGCGCCTGGGTTATTACCTGCCTCATGGCGACCTATGGAAGCTGCGATGACTAGATCTGACTAGATCTGAGGTCCCCTTTTCCCAGCTTGGGTCCAGAGGAGCTTGGCTGGAACAGAATGAAACCATATTGGATGGACTCAGGCTCCAAGCCTTTCTAGACTTGACCCCTGACTGGCTCACAGGGGCCTAAGCTGAAAGATTTCACCTTCTTTAAGTCCTGAAAGTGACTGCAACTTCTGTCCTGTGGTGTCACACCAGTTCATCCCTCAGGGACACCAGAATTGGTGAAACCAGCACAGACATTGCCATCATGTAAAATCGAATCTCCACTTCAGTGCAAGGTTTCCCTTCTCTTAGGAAACTTTGGAACATCCCTCCCCTTGACTCTGTGCAGCCATCACACCCCTCTCAGTTCCTCCATATTCCTCCCCCACTGAAGGCCTGGCAGTCTCAAGTTCCCCTTTTCTGCTTCATTCTCTGAAGCTCAGATTCACCAGGACTTCTAGATCAATCTCCCTCGATGGCTGCTCTCCCCACTCATGGGTCCTCCATGACGGGAAACAGGCCAAGATGGGAGGAGTGGGTGAGATATGACTCTGCAGTCACCTCGGGCCTTGGGAGCTGAAATGACTAGGTGTCTGGGAAGCCTGAATCCCAGAGTAACACCAAGGCTCTGGGAAGAGAGTATCTGCTCTGGATGTAAAAGTGAATAAAACTCGGGGGGAGAAATCTGAGGGAAAAGAAAGAGTCTTTTTTCATCTTTCTCTGTACAGAGTCCAACTAGCCTCACAGCAAAGGCTCCCCAAAAAGCAGCCCAGAGCATCCCAAGCATGAGGCAGGCTGCGCTGTTCTGCTGTGGGTCTGTGGGAACAGATTACATTATCTGCACACACTGTGCAGATGACCACAGCTGAAGATACCCAAGGGCTGAGAATTAAAGTCATGGTCATGCCACTCTCTCAGACTTTTTGTGTGTGAGCTTCATATTCTCAATCTTAAGAAGTGATTCTCTGAGAATGCACACTCTGAGGATTATAATGATTAATAATATTAATATATTATTATTATACATTGCATACATTATACACTGTACATTATAATTATAAATTAACGTATAATTATTATTATACATTAATATATTATTATATATTACATTATTATAATAATATCATTATAATGATTAATAATCATTATTGATTATTTAATTTCTGCTAAGCAACATGACTGGCATGCTCTGTGTGTATTATCTCAGTTACAGTCACCATTTTTAGGGTTTTATTCCCATTTTAAGCTAAAGATATGGAGGCTCAGAAATATTAAATAACTTGACAAAGAAGGAAAAAAATTACTCCAAAGCTAAATTAAATACCTATTCAAACTATGTGTCAAAGAAAGAAAGACGTTATCTGACCTACAAACAGACTCAAAGTTGACCTCCCACAGGCCTGCAGTGAAAGAACTGGTAAAGAATGTACATCAGGAAGAAGAAACATGAACCCAGGAAAACATAACAGGAGTCACGAGGAAAGGAAAAATCAGTCTGTCTAATTTAGTATTAGTTTTAAAACAAGACATTAAAAACACATTCGAACCAAAATTCCAGATGATTACCACATGGAAGAATAGAGGAGAGAAGATTTAGCTAAAAAATAACTCATTTTTTAGGGAAGATATAAGTACTAAGATACTCTATTATTGTTTAACACATTGCTCTCAGAAACTGATAAATCTGTGGGACAAAAGTAAGTAATGATAAAGAGGATTTGAAGAGTGCAACGTATTCGATCAGGCAAATAGACAAATCCCAACACACTGGCTTATTGTGAGACTTGTGATGCTGAAAAGTCATTTTCCTGAGAGCATGATACCACAATGGCATATCAATTTTCATGAATCAAATTTCCAACACATATAAATCTAAAAAAAGGGACAATCCAGTATTTCATTATATGCAACTGTGATTCAACATGCAACAAATACCAGAAAAATAGAGACCCAGAAGTAGGTGTCTTTTTTGAGAAGACAGATATAACAGCTCTTTAGTGAAATATGTTGGAATCTATTGGAATATTACACAAAAAGGACAATCCATTTGGACTAGGTAGGTTTTCTCTGTGACTGTGAGGGCAAAACTCTAAAGAATCCCCTGACTGTAATAACTCTCTGTTGATCTTAAAATACAAATGCATAACACTCAGGAAAGGAAAATGAGAGAACAAAATGAGAAGAAAAGCTCTCTTTTCTCTCCTCACCTGAAACCCAATCTCTCACCTCAGAAGGATCACTGTCTGTATCTTCTCTGTCATGCAAAGGAATCAAAGAAAAGAAAACTATTGGTATATACTAAAGTCTCAAGAGCTCAAAGCAAGAAGACATCAGGAGCCCTGCAGAGGCATTAATGTAGTGTGAGCTCCATGTCATCTGCACCGTCTTGTCTTTTCTTCATCGTGTTTGTCGGGACGTCCTTCTTGGCCCCTCACTCTTCCTGCCTCGCTAGCGAGTCTCTCTGCCTCAGTGCTACCGCCAGTCTCTCTCTTGCCGTCTTCACTTTTTTTTCCTGTTTCCTGATATCCTCCTCAGTCACCAGAAGTTGTTTGCAAAGGAGCTGTGGGATGTACAGACCAGCTCCTGGGATCGTCTCTGCTGAATCTGAAGACCAGGCAGGGGTGGGCATGGGGCTGGAGTTCAGACCACCTGTGAACACACCTGGCAGGGATGCATCTGTGCAACTAGGTGCAAGACTCAGCAGGGCTTTGGCAAGGTCCAAAGGTCTTAACAGTTCTCCTGCACTCTGCAGGCCTGGAGACCTTGCAGTCTCTTCTGCCAGCAGAGTTGTTGGGGCTGCTCCAACGTTTCCTCCCATTGATGGCATCTGACCTCATTGCCAGGATAGGATGTGATTCTAGTAACTGGCCTCTTGAATATGTAACTGGACATCCTCAAAGGGATGGAGATGCTCTAACCAGGCTTTGGGTTGGATTGGTTTCCACAATCATGTCGCTTCCTCTGTGATGATTTGACCCTCATACTTCTTTTCCTCTTACCCTATAAAAATAAATTGTGAATGTGGATCAGAGTGATAAATGAAGCCTGCTTTCCCAGGACAATTATGTCAGATGCCTTGTACTTCTACCCTCCCTCTTTCCCTGTGGGGATTAATCTGACCTGTGTCCTGGGACATCATCAAAGAGATTTGGGTAAAGAACAGAAAGCTCGAGGTCAAAACTCAGGACTACGGCAGGTCATTTCTTCTCCCCCATGTTGTTAGACACTTATGAGTATGACTTTATTCTCTTTTTGTCCTTGTCACTCTCAACAAGAAAAGCCCTGGTGCTCCCTGTCAGGACACACGGTCGCCAGTCTTTTTCTAAATCCCAAATCGTACCATTCTTCTGTACTATATGACTATTCATTTGATTAACCCATTGACCAGTTGGTGTTCATAGCTCCATTAGAGCTTAAATCAGTAGTGAAATTATCATCCACCCCACTCCTAGTGACTCTTATTTGACGACTGTGAACATTAAATCTCAGTACAGAGAATGTATGAAAAAACTCAACTTCCAAATGGAGATTGTGCTGAGAGTGGGAAGTACACACTGGATTTATGAAACCCAGGAAAAAAAGGTAAACTTTCTCATTATTAATTTTTGTATAGACTGCACCCACATTGATGATATCTTGGTTCTAGTGGGTTAAAATATACTATTAAAATTAGTTTCACCTGTTTGCTTTCATTTTTTAAAATGTGGCTACTAAGAAAAAAATTAAATTCTATAATACAGAGTGCTTAATGTTACTATTGGACAGTGCCGAGGAAGCCACCAGTGAAAAGAAAGTCCGGAGAAAGTGGTTAGGGAAATTTTTTCCCTAGAAAAGGAGTCTACACTGGCCCACACTGCAAGATGCAGCAAAAACTGTCATACACACACACACACACACACACACACTGACAGAAAGAAACAAACCTCTTCCTAGAGTCACCACTTCTCACATGGCATGAGGTTGCACTCCTACTTAGTCCTAAATGCACTAATCTCAAGAAAGAAGGCAGAAGTCAAGGTAATTTACCAGTTAGGAAGATCTAAAACAAGAGACTAAAGCTCAAGATATGTGGTGAATTTCCTGTCGTGGCTTCTGTTATTAATTCAATATGTTAGGGAGACTTTTCCAAGGAGAGTTGTTTTAAAACTCACTTTTTCTTTACTATGTAAAAACAGACAGGCTATGTAAAGAATAATTACTCTAGCCAATCAATGAAAAGGAGATGATAGAACACTAATACCCTTATTATAAGTCACTACTGGATTAGAGAGTCAGGGAACAGCTGACATTGGGTTAACTTGGCCTTAATTAGGCTGATTCTTATTTCATGACCATTATATTGATTGTATTATGCTAGAACCTATGAAATTTCCCAGCCCCCCTACTATTTAACCACCAAGGCCCACCAACCAGACCAGTCCTTGCTGACACATCCCCTGCCTCCATCCCTTCTGAAAACACCTGGAGGATTTTCCCCAAATCCCACTCTGTCCCTGCGCTCTTCTACCTGCCCCAGGGCCAGGGAATCATTTTCTCCAAGGCTCAGCCTCTGCGTGTGCCCAGCTCTGGGGATGGCACTTCTCCTTCGAGTGAAGACAAGGATCAGAGTGCAGACCCTGTGAGCTGCAGCAATTGGACCAAGACTGGGGTTTGCTGACAGAAAAGAACCTTTAGTGGGCACGGTTACCAGGGTCTAAGAAGCCCCAGTGATTCCTCCAGGGAATGTGATGCAGGACAGAGCAGGAATGTCTGCATGTGGTTCAGCTTGGGAATGCCTGTAGGGTGACATAGGTGACATTGGTAATGCATTCGCCAATGTTGTTCACTCATTTATTCATCGTATGTCATGGAGTGCTTTCTACATACATCCAGGGAACAGTCTCACACTCTGGGGCACACAGGCAGTGTCAGAAGAATTTCTAAATTTTATTTCTAATATATAGGTACAGCACTGGCAATACACTAGGTGTTCCAAGCATTTTTCAAACACTAACTCCTTTAATACTCTCCATAAACCTACAAAGTAGGTATGCTGATCATTATTGCCAACTGAGAGATGAAGAAACTGAGGCACCAATCAGGTAAATAACTCTGCCAATACAAATACCTAGTAAGGGATGCAGCTGGAATTTGGACATGAGGAGTTGGCTCCATAGTCTGCGCTCTTAACCGTGACATTTACTCTCTAAAGACTTCACATCATGAAAAAATTTGATCAGTTATCCATTTTCTTGGTGCATTGAGTAGCCACACTATTTTATATGTGTCTGACAAACAGGATACCTGCGTAGAAACTACTGCACATACACACTCAAATTACATCTACCAATGTCCCCAGTCCCTGAAAATTAATACAGAGAACATTTCAGAATGTTTCTTGCCCAGGTTGGGAGAACTCTGAGGATATTTCGGTGTTACTGTAAGAAGCTAAGGACAGGTTGGGAGTGGGTCTCAGGGGAAAGGTGTTCTCAGGAGTCACCATTGAATGACAACATTGATGGGAAGGTCTCAGCAGTGCCTGAATTCAGGATATGGTGGTGATTTAAACTTGTGCATATCTTCTGGCTGTGGGATTATGGTGATTCAGCACAGGGAGAGGGGATGGTTCACTGTGTTCTTGGGGGAAACCAGACCCATGAAAGAGAGAGAATGACAGTTTCCTTAAACAATGGACTCGTGGTGGGAAAAATTTGGCCACCTCCTCTAGAGAGTCGGGAAGGCATGACCTTCCTAGTGCTCAGGCCAAAGACCCAGGGAGAAATCCGCCATAGAGGGCACACGTGAGACCCTCAGCCGGGGGTCACAGCTGGCGCCCCCTGCCCACCTCGCCTACCTCTCCATGGGCCCTTCTTTCTCTGGCCGCTCCGGGAGCCCTGCGGGCTTGGCTTCAACCCCCCCCACCGCACAGGCCAAGGGCACATGCGCGACCGCCAGGGCCTAGGGCTGGCCTCGGGGGTCCTCAGTAAAGGCCCCGCCCTCCCTCCAGGCTCTGACCCAGCTGCAGCTGTTCCATCGCCGCCCTTCTGGACTCGGCTTCAGCTGTTGGCTCCCTCCCCTCCCCCACTCCCACTCAGCTTGGAGGCCGCTTCCCTGCCTCGGAAACATTGCTCTGGAACTGATGACCACAGGCGTACTGGGCTGCAAGCTCAAGGCTCTGCCTGGGCCAGCTGCTTCGGCCAGGGGTTCCTTTCTTCCTGGAAAGACAAAGCCATAGCCTCACCCCACGCCTGCACTTTGCCACTGCAGGCAGCCAAGGTGTAGGAAAGGCTCTGTGGAGTCAGAAGTGCCGAGACAGGCAGATGGCACGGCAGGCTTTGGGGGCCAGGGCGCAACTGGGCTAGCCCCTCCTGCCGGGAGTCGGGGAGGCCCGGCCTTCCTAGTGCCCAGGCCACGGATCCGGGGAGAAATCCGCCATGGAGGGCACGCGTGAGGCCCTCTGCCTGAGGTCGCAGGTGTCACGCCAGGGCCACTGCAAACCTGGCTCGGCTTGCCTGCTTTCTCAAGAGGAGGCTGGCCGACCATCCGAACCTGGCACCTGGGCCAGGCCCGTTCCAAGAGGACGAATTCCAGAGACTAGAGCCCTGGGGGCGGCTGCCAAGTCTCCTGGGGCGTGTGCTAGGCCCCCGTCAGAGGAGAAAGCAGCCTGGTAAACGGTGTGCCAGACTTGAGACCTGCAGGCCTCCCACACCCGGGTCCCTGTCCTGCCCAGGCCCCCCGAGGGAGGACGATGGTCGTGGCAGTGGCGAGCGGGGTGGGGCTGGCGCCGAGCCTGCCCTTGGATGCCCCTGGGAAGGGCGCCGGGGGATGAGCTGCCCCTGGCCAGGTCTGAGGGACCGACCCAGCTCGGGGCTGTCGGGGGCAGAGAGAGAATCCCCATCCGCCCTTTCTCTTCAGGTTCTTACGGCTGCCAATTCCTTAACAAGACAGGTTGTCTGGAGAAAATCACACCCAGCTCAAGAACATGTGTCCAAGGGGGAAACCCGGGAAACTGAGTCTCCCCACACAATAGCAGAGATTCTCATCTTGCATTCTCTCCTGAGCTAATGACAAAGGTGGATGTCCCGGGTGGGCCTGTGGAATGGGAGAGGGGAGAAAGTCTCTTGTCATGCAGAGGGACAAGGAAAGACTCGTCTGAATCTTCTCCCCTGCACTGGGGTCAGGTCGGGAAGGGACTGGCACAGAGGTGAGCAGGAACAGGCCTCTGTGTGGTGGGGTTGGCCCCGGGGCAGGCGTGGGGGTGATGGGTGGAAGTGGGATGGCGTGTGAGTTGGCACCAGCCAGCGGTGGAGGCAGAGACTCAAGGGCCAGGGATCTCTCTCTCTGTCTCTGTCTCTGTCTCTCTCTACCTCAGGGAGCTGAGGAGAGTAAGGTGGCGCCCCCTGCCCACCTCGCCTACCTCTCCATGGGCCCTTCTTTCTCTGGCCGCTCCGGGAGCCCTGCGGGCTTGGCTTCAACCCCCCCCCCCCCACCGCACAGGCCCAGGGCCCATGCGCGACCGCCAGGGCCTAGGGCTGACCTCCGGGGTCCTCAGTGAATGCCCCGCCCTCCCTCCAGGCTCTGACCCAGCTGCAGCTGTTCCATCGCCGCCCTTCTGGACTCGGCTTCAGCTGTTGGCTCCCTCCCCTCCCCCACTCCCACTCAGCTTGGAGGCCGCTTCCCTGCCTCGGAAACATTGCTCTGGAACTGATGACCACAGGCGTACTGGGCTGCAAGCTCAAGGCTCTGCCTGGGCCAGCTGCTTCGGCCAGGGGTTCCTTTCTTCCTGGAAAGACAAAGCCATAGCCTCACCCCACGCCTGCACTTTGCCACTGCAGGCAGCCAAGGTGTAGGAAAGGCTCTGTGGAGTCAGAAGTGCCGAGACAGGCAGATGGCACGGCAGGCTTTGGGGGCCAGGGCGCAACTGGGCTAGCCCCTCCTGCCGGGAGTCGGGGAGGCCCGGCCTTCCTAGTGCCCAGGCCACGGATCCGGGGAGAAATCCGCCATGGAGGGCACGCGTGAGGCCCTCTGCCTGAGGTCGCAGGTGTCACGCCAGGGCCACTGCAAGCCTGGCTCGGCTTGCCTGCTTTCTCAAGAGGAGGCTGGCCGACCATCCGAACCTGGCACCTGGGCCAGGCCCGTTCCAAGGGGACGAGTTCCAGAGACTAGAGCCCTGGGGGCGGCTGCCAAGTCTCCTGGGGCGTGTGCTAGGCCCCCGTCAGAGGAGCAAGCAGCCTGGTAAACGGTGTGCCAGACTTGAGACCTGCAGGCCTCCCACACCCGGGTCCCTGTCCTGCCCAGGCCCCCCGAGGGAGGACGATGGTCGTGGCAGTGGCGAGCGGGGTGGGGCTGGCGCCGAGCCTGCCCTTGGATGCCCCTGGGAAGGGCGCCGGGGGATGAGCTGCCCCTGGCCAGGTCTGAGGGACCGACCCAGCTCGGGGCTGTCGGGGGCAGAGAGAGAATCCCCATCCGCCCTTTCTCTTCAGGTTCTTAGGGCTGCCAATTCCTTAACAAGACAGGTTGTCTGGAGAAAATCACACCCAGCTCAAGAACATGTGTCCAAGGGGGAAACCCGAGAAACTGAGTCTCCCCACACAATAGCAGAGATTCTCATCTTGCATTCTCTCCTGAGCTAATGACAAAGGTGGATGTCCCGGGTGGGCCTGTGGAATGGGAGAGGGGAGGAAGTCTCTTGTCATGCAGAGGGACAAGGAAAGACTCGTCTGAATCTTCTCCCCTGCACTGGGGTCAGGTCGGGAAGGGACTGGCACAGAGGTGAGCAGGAACAGGCCTCTGTGTGGTGGGGTTGGCCCCGGGGCAGGCGTGGGGGTGATGGGTGGAAGTGGGATGGCGTGTGAGTTGGCACCAGCCAGCGGTGGAGGCAGAGACTCAAAGGCCAGGGATCTCTCTCTCTGTCTCTGTCTCTGTCTCTCTCTACCTCAGGGAGCTGAGGAGAGTAAGGTGGCGCCCCCTGCCCACCTCGCCTACCTCTCCATGGGCCCTTCTTTCTCTGGCCGCTCCGGGAGCCCTGCGGGCTTGGCTTCAACCCCCCCCCCCCCCACCGCACAGGCCCAGGGCGCATGCGCGACCGCCGGGGCCTAGGGCTGACCTCGGGGGTCCTCAGTGAATGCCCCGCCCTCCCTCCAGGCTCTGACCCAGCTGCAGCTGTTCCATCGCCGCCCTTCTGGACTCGGCTTCAGCTGTTGGCCCCCTCCCCTCCCCCACTCCCACTCAGCTTGGAGGCCGCTTCCCTGCCTCGGAAACATTGCTCTGGAACTGATGACCACAGGCGTACTGGGCTGCAAGCTCAAGGCTCTGCCTGGGCCAGCTGCTTCGGCCAGGGGTTCCTTTCTTCCTGGAAAGACAAAGCCATAGCCTCACCCCACGCCTGCACTTTGCCACTGCAGGCAGCCAAGGTGTAGGAAAGGCTCTGTGGAGTCAGAAGTGCCGAGACAGGCAGATGGCACGGCAGGCTTTGGGGGCCAGGGCGCAACTGGGCTAGCCCCTCCTGCCGGGAGTCGGGGAGGCCCGGCCTTCCTAGTGCCCAGGCCACGGATCCGGGGAGAAATCCGCCATGGAGGGCACGCGTGAGGCCCTCTGCCTGAGGTCGCAGGTGTCACGCCAGGGCCACTGCAAGCCTGGCTCGGCTTGCCTGCTTTCTCAAGAGGAGGCTGGCCGACCATCCGAACCTGGCACCTGGGCCAGGCCCGTTCCAAGGGGACGAGTTCCAGAGACTAGAGCCCTGGGGGCGGCTGCCAAGTCTCCTGGGGCGTGTGCTAGGCCCCCGTCAGAGGAGCAAGCAGCCTGGTAAACGGTGTGCCAGACTTGAGACCTGCAGGCCTCCCACACCCGGGTCCCTGTCCTGCCCAGGCCCCCCGAGGGAGGACGATGGTCGTGGCAGTGGCGAGCGGGGTGGGGCTGGCGCCGAGCCTGCCCTTGGATGCCCCTGGGAAGGGCGCCGGGGGATGAGCTGCCCCTGGCCAGGTCTGAGGGACCGACCCAGCTCGGGGCTGTCGGGGGCAGAGAGAGAATCCCCATCCGCCCTTTCTCTTCAGGTTCTTAGGGCTGCCAATTCCTTAACAAGACAGGTTGTCTGGAGAAAATCACACCCAGCTCAAGAACATGTGTCCAAGGGGGAAACCCGAGAAACTGAGTCTCCCCACACAATAGCAGAGATTCTCATCTTGCATTCTCTCCTGAGCTAATGACAAAGGTGGATGTCCCGGGTGGGCCTGTGGAATGGGAGAGGGGAGGAAGTCTCTTGTCATGCAGAGGGACAAGGAAAGACTCGTCTGAATCTTCTCCCCTGCACTGGGGTCAGGTCGGGAAGGGACTGGCACAGAGGTGAGCAGGAACAGGCCTCTGTGTGGTGGGGTTGGCCCCGGGGCAGGCGTGGGGGTGATGGGTGGAAGTGGGATGGCGTGTGAGTTGGCACCAGCCAGCGGTGGAGGCAGAGACTCAAAGGCCAGGGATCTCTCTCTCTGTCTCTGTCTCTGTCTCTCTCTACCTCAGGGAGCTGAGGAGAGTAAGGTGGCGCCCCCTGCCCACCTCGCCTACCTCTCCATGGGCCCTTCTTTCTCTGGCCGCTCCGGGAGCCCTGCGGGCTTGGCTTCAACCCCCCCCCACCACCGCACAGGCCCAGGGCGCATGCGCGACCGCCGGGGCCTAGGGCTGACCTCGGGGGTCCTCAGTGAATGCCCCGCCCTCCCTCCAGGCTCTGACCCAGCTGCAGCTGTTCCATCGCCGCCCTTCTGGACTCGGCTTCAGCTGTTGGCCCCCTCCCCTCCCCCACTCCCACTCAGCTTGGAGGCCGCTTCCCTGCCTCGGAAACATTGCTCTGGAACTGATGACCACAGGCGTACTGGGCTGCAAGCTCAAGGCTCTGCCTGGGCCAGCTGCTTCGGCCAGGGGTTCCTTTCTTCCTGGAAAGACAAAGCCATAGCCTCACCCCACGCCTGCACTTTGCCACTGCAGGCAGCCAAGGTGTAGGAAAGGCTCTGTGGAGTCAGAAGTGCCGAGACAGGCAGATGGCACGGCAGGCTTTGGGGGCCAGGGCGCAACTGGGCTAGCCCCTCCTGCCGGGAGTCGGGGAGGCCCGGCCTTCCTAGTGCCCAGGCCACGGATCCGGGGAGAAATCCGCCATGGAGGGCACGCGTGAGGCCCTCTGCCTGAGGTCGCAGGTGTCACGCCAGGGCCACTGCAAGCCTGGCTCGGCTTGCCTGCTTTCTCAAGAGGAGGCTGGCCGACCATCCGAACCTGGCACCTGGGCCAGGCCCGTTCCAAGGGGACGAGTTCCAGAGACTAGAGCCCTGGGGGCGGCTGCCAAGTCTCCTGGGGCGTGTGCTAGGCCCCCGTCAGAGGAGCAAGCAGCCTGGTAAACGGTGTGCCAGACTTGAGACCTGCAGGCCTCCCACACCCGGGTCCCTGTCCTGCCCAGGCCCCCCGAGGGAGGACGATGGTCGTGGCAGTGGCGAGCGGGGTGGGGCTGGCGCCGAGCCTGCCCTTGGATGCCCCTGGGAAGGGCGCCGGGGGATGAGCTGCCCCTGGCCAGGTCTGAGGGACCGACCCAGCTCGGGGCTGTCGGGGGCAGAGAGAGAATCCCCATCCGCCCTTTCTCTTCAGGTTCTTAGGGCTGCCAATTCCTTAACAAGACAGGTTGTCTGGAGAAAATCACACCCAGCTCAAGAACATGTGTCCAAGGGGGAAACCCGAGAAACTGAGTCTCCCCACACAATAGCAGAGATTCTCATCTTGCATTCTCTCCTGAGCTAATGACAAAGGTGGATGTCCCGGGTGGGCCTGTGGAATGGGAGAGGGGAGGAAGTCTCTTGTCATGCAGAGGGACAAGGAAAGACTCGTCTGAATCTTCTCCCCTGCACTGGGGTCAGGTCGGGAAGGGACTGGCACAGAGGTGAGCAGGAACAGGCCTCTGTGTGGTGGGGTTGGCCCCGGGGCAGGCGTGGGGGTGATGGGTGGAAGTGGGATGGCGTGTGAGTTGGCACCAGCCAGCGGTGGAGGCAGAGACTCAAAGGCCAGGGATCTCTCTCTCTGTCTCTGTCTCTGTCTCTCTCTACCTCAGGGAGCTGAGGAGAGTAAGGTGGCGCCCCCTGCCCACCTCGCCTACCTCTCCATGGGCCCTTCTTTCTCTGGCCGCTCCGGGAGCCCTGCGGGCTTGGCTTCAACCCCCCCCCCCACCGCACAGGCCCAGGGCGCATGCGCGACCGCCGGGGCCTAGGGCTGACCTCGGGGGTCCTCAGTGAATGCCCCGCCCTCCCTCCAGGCTCTGACCCAGCTGCAGCTGTTCCATCGCCGCCCTTCTGGACTCGGCTTCAGCTGTTGGCTCCCTCCCCTCCCCCACTCCCACTCAGCTTGGAGGCCGCTTCCCTGCCTCGGAAACATTGCTCTGGAACTGATGACCACAGGCGTACTGGGCTGCAAGCTCAAGGCTCTGCCTGGGCCAGCTGCTTCGGCCAGGGGTTCCTTTCTTCCTGGAAAGACAAAGCCATAGCCTCACCCCACGCCTGCACTTTGCCACTGCAGGCAGCCAAGGTGTAGGAAAGGCTCTGTGGAGTCAGAAGTGCCGAGACAGGCAGATGGCACGGCAGGCTTTGGGGGCCAGGGCGCAACTGGGCTAGCCCCTCCTGCCGGGAGTCGGGGAGGCCCGGCCTTCCTAGTGCCCAGGCCACGGATCCGGGGAGAAATCCGCCATGGAGGGCACGCGTGAGGCCCTCTGCCTGAGGTCGCAGGTGTCACGCCAGGGCCACTGCAAACCTGGCTCGGCTTGCCTGCTTTCTCAAGAGGAGGCTGGCCGACCATCCGAACCTGGCACCTGGGCCAGGCCCGTTCCAAGGGGACGAGTTCCAGAGACTAGAGCCCTGGGGGCGGCTGCCAAGTCTCCTGGGGCGTGTGCTAGGCCCCCGTCAGAGGAGCAAGCAGCCTGGTAAACGGTGTGCCAGACTTGAGACCTGCAGGCCTCCCACACCCGGGTCCCTGTCCTGCCCAGGCCCCCCGAGGGAGGACGATGGTCGTGGCAGTGGCGAGCGGGGTGGGGCTGGCGCCGAGCCTGCCCTTGGATGCCCCTGGGAAGGGCGCCGGGGGATGAGCTGCCCCTGGCCAGGTCTGAGGGACCGACCCAGCTCGGGGCTGTCGGGGGCAGAGAGAGAATCCCCATCCGCCCTTTCTCTTCAGGTTCTTAGGGCTGCCAATTCCTTAACAAGACAGGTTGTCTGGAGAAAATCACACCCAGCTCAAGAACATGTGTCCAAGGGGGAAACCCGAGAAACTGAGTCTCCCCACACAATAGCAGAGATTCTCATCTTGCATTCTCTCCTGAGCTAATGACAAAGGTGGATGTCCCGGGTGGGCCTGTGGAATGGGAGAGGGGAGGAAGTCTCTTGTCATGCAGAGGGACAAGGAAAGACTCGTCTGAATCTTCTCCCCTGCACTGGGGTCAGGTCGGGAAGGGACTGGCACAGAGGTGAGCAGGAACAGGCCTCTGTGTGGTGGGGTTGGCCCCGGGGCAGGCGTGGGGGTGATGGGTGGAAGTGGGATGGCGTGTGAGTTGGCACCAGCCAGCGGTGGAGGCAGAGACTCAAAGGCCAGGGATCTCTCTCTCTGTCTCTGTCTCTGTCTCTGTCTCTCTCTACCTCAGGGAGCTGAGGAGAGTAAGGTGGCGCCCCCTGCCCACCTCGCCTACCTCTCCATGGGCCCTTCTTTCTCTGGCCGCTCCGGGAGCCCTGCGGGCTTGGCTTCAACCCCCCCCCCCCACCGCACAGGCCCAGGGCGCATGCGCGACCGCCGGGGCCTAGGGCTGACCTCGGGGGTCCTCAGTGAATGCCCCGCCCTCCCTCCAGGCTCTGACCCAGCTGCAGCTGTTCCATCGCCGCCCTTCTGGACTCGGCTTCAGCTGTTGGCCCCCTCCCATCCCCCACTCCCACTCAGCTTGGAGGCCGCTTCCCTGCCTCGGAAACATTGCTCTGGAACTGATGACCACAGGCGTACTGGGCTGCAAGCTCAAGGCTCTGCCTGGGCCAGCTGCTTCGGCCAGGGGTTCCTTTCTTCCTGGAAAGACAAAGCCATAGCCTCACCCCACGCCTGCACTTTGCCACTGCAGGCAGCCAAGGTGTAGGAAAGGCTCTGTGGAGTCAGAAGTGCCGAGACAGGCAGATGGCACGGCAGGCTTTGGGGGCCAGGGCGCAACTGGGCTAGCCCCTCCTGCCGGGAGTCGGGGAGGCCCGGCCTTCCTAGTGCCCAGGCCACGGATCCGGGGAGAAATCCGCCATGGAGGGCACGCGTGAGGCCCTCTGCCTGAGGTCGCAGGTGTCACGCCAGGGCCACTGCAAACCTGGCTCGGCTTGCCTGCTTTCTCAAGAGGAGGCTGGCCGACCATCCGAACCTGGCACCTGGGCCAGGCCCGTTCCAAGGGGACGAGTTCCAGAGACTAGAGCCCTGGGGGCGGCTGCCAAGTCTCCTGGGGCGTGTGCTAGGCCCCCGTCAGAGGAGCAAGCAGCCTGGTAAACGGTGTGCCAGACTTGAGACCTGCAGGCCTCACACACCCGGGTCCCTGTCCTGCCCAGGCCCCCCGAGGGAGGACGATGGTCGTGGCAGTGGCGAGCGGGGTGGGGCTGGCGCCGAGCCTGCCCTTGGATGCCCCTGGGAAGGGCGCCGGGGGATGAGCTGCCCCTGGCCAGGTCTGAGGGACCGACCCAGCTCGGGGCTGTCGGGGGCAGAGAGAGAATCCCCATCCGCCCTTTCTCTTCAGGTTCTTAGGGCTGCCAATTCCTTAACAAGACAGGTTGTCTGGAGAAAATCACACCCAGCTCAAGAACATGTGTCCAAGGGGGAAACCCGAGAAACTGAGTCTCCCCACACAATAGCAGAGATTCTCATCTTGCATTCTCTCCTGAGCTAATGACAAAGGTGGATGTCCCGGGTGGGCCTGTGGAATGGGAGAGGGGAGGAAGTCTCTTGTCATGCAGAGGGACAAGGAAAGACTCGTCTGAATCTTCTCCCCTGCACTGGGGTCAGGTCGGGAAGGGACTGGCACAGAGGTGAGCAGGAACAGGCCTCTGTGTGGTGGGGTTGGCCCCGGGGCAGGCGTGGGGGTGATGGGTGGAAGTGGGATGGCGTGTGAGTTGGCACCAGCCAGCGGTGGAGGCAGAGACTCAAAGGCCAGGGATCTCTCTCTCTGTCTCTGTCTCTGTCTCTCTCTACCTCAGGGAGCTGAGGAGAGTAAGGTGGCGCCCCCTGCCCACCTCGCCTACCTCTCCATGGGCCCTTCTTTCTCTGGCCGCTCCGGGAGCCCTGCGGGCTTGGCTTCAACCCCCCCCCCCACCGCACAGGCCCAGGGCGCATGCGCGACCGCCGGGGCCTAGGGCTGACCTCGGGGGTCCTCAGTGAATGCCCCGCCCTCCCTCCAGGCTCTGACCCAGCTGCAGCTGTTCCATCGCCGCCCTTCTGGACTCGGCTTCAGCTGTTGGCCCCCTCCCCTCCCCCACTCCCACTCAGCTTGGAGGCCGCTTCCCTGCCTCGGAAACATTGCTCTGGAACTGATGACCACAGGCGTACTGGGCTGCAAGCTCAAGGCTCTGCCTGGGCCAGCTGCTTCGGCCAGGGGTTCCTTTCTTCCTGGAAAGACAAAGCCATAGCCTCACCCCACGCCTGCACTTTGCCACTGCAGGCAGCCAAGGTGTAGGAAAGGCTCTGTGGAGTCAGAAGTGCCGAGACAGGCAGATGGCACGGCAGGCTTTGGGGGCCAGGGCGCAACTGGGCTAGCCCCTCCTGCCGGGAGTCGGGGAGGCCCGGCCTTCCTAGTGCCCAGGCCACGG
The DNA here is from genome assembly GCF_020826845.1 of Diceros bicornis minor. NCBI lineage: Eukaryota > Metazoa > Chordata > Mammalia > Perissodactyla > Rhinocerotidae > Diceros > Diceros bicornis. The sequence continues at coordinate 715,631 of NW_026690890.1, forward strand.
ATCCGGGGAGAAATCCGCCATGGAGGGCACGCGTGAGGCCCTCTGCCTGAGGTCGCAGGTGTCACGCCAGGGCCACTGCAAACCTGGCTCGGCTTGCCTGCTTTCTCAAGAGGAGGCTGGCCGACCATCCGAACCTGGCACCTGGGCCAGGCCCGTTCCAAGACGACGAGTTCCAGAGACTAGAGCCCTGGGGGCGGCTGCCAAGTCTCCTGGGGCGTGTGCTAGGCCCCCGTCAGAGGAGCAAGCAGCCTGGTAAACGGTGTGCCAGACTTGAGACCTGCAGGCCTCCCACACCCGGGTCCCTGTCCTGCCCAGGCCCCCCGAGGGAGGACGATGGTCGTGGCAGTGGCGAGCGGGGTGGGGCTGGCGCCGAGCCTGCCCTTGGATGCCCCTGGGAAGGGCGCCGGGGGATGAGCTGCCCCTGGCCAGGTCTGAGGGACCGACCCAGCTCGGGGCTGTCGGGGGCAGAGAGAGAATCCCCATCCGCCCTTTCTCTTCAGGTTCTTAGGGCTGCCAATTCCTTAACAAGACAGGTTGTCTGGAGAAAATCACACCCAGCTCAAGAACATGTGTCCAAGGGGGAAACCCGAGAAACTGAGTCTCCCCACACAATAGCAGAGATTCTCATCTTGCATTCTCTCCTGAGCTAATGACAAAGGTGGATGTCCCGGGTGGGCCTGTGGAATGGGAGAGGGGAGGAAGTCTCTTGTCATGCAGAGGGACAAGGAAAGACTCGTCTGAATCTTCTCCCCTGCACTGGGGTCAGGTCGGGAAGGGACTGGCACAGAGGTGAGCAGGAACAGGCCTCTGTGTGGTGGGGTTGGCCCCGGGGCAGGCGTGGGGGTGATGGGTGGAAGTGGGATGGCGTGTGAGTTGGCACCAGCCAGCGGTGGAGGCAGAGACTCAAAGGCCAGGGATCTCTCTCTCTGTCTCTGTCTCTGTCTCTCTCTACCTCAGGGAGCTGAGGAGAGTAAGGTGGCGCCCCCTGCCCACCTCGCCTACCTCTCCATGGGCCCTTCTTTCTCTGGCCGCTCCGGGAGCCCTGCGGGCTTGGCTTCAACCCCCCCCCCCACCGCACAGGCCCAGGGCGCATGCGCGACCGCCGGGGCCTAGGGCTGACCTCGGGGGTCCTCAGTGAATGCCCCGCCCTCCCTCCAGGCTCTGACCCAGCTGCAGCTGTTCCATCGCCGCCCTTCTGGACTCGGCTTCAGCTGTTGGCCCCCTCCCCTCCCCCACTCCCACTCAGCTTGGAGGCCGCTTCCCTGCCTCGGAAACATTGCTCTGGAACTGATGACCACAGGCGTACTGGGCTGCAAGCTCAAGGCTCTGCCTGGGCCAGCTGCTTCGGCCAGGGGTTCCTTTCTTCCTGGAAAGACAAAGCCATAGCCTCACCCCACGCCTGCACTTTGCCACTGCAGGCAGCCAAGGTGTAGGAAAGGCTCTGTGGAGTCAGAAGTGCCGAGACAGGCAGATGGCACGGCAGGCTTTGGGGGCCAGGGCGCAACTGGGCTAGCCCCTCCTGCCGGGAGTCGGGGAGGCCCGGCCTTCCTAGTGCCCAGGCCACGGATCCGGGGAGAAATCCGCCATGGAGGGCACGCGTGAGGCCCTCTGCCTGAGGTCGCAGGTGTCACGCCAGGGCCACTGCAAGCCTGGCTCGGCTTGCCTGCTTTCTCAAGAGGAGGCTGGCCGACCATCCGAACCTGGCACCTGGGCCAGGCCCGTTCCAAGGGGACGAGTTCCAGAGACTAGAGCCCTGGGGGCGGCTGCCAAGTCTCCTGGGGCGTGTGCTAGGCCCCCGTCAGAGGAGCAAGCAGCCTGGTAAACGGTGTGCCAGACTTGAGACCTGCAGGCCTCCCACACCCGGGTCCCTGTCCTGCCCAGGCCCCCCGAGGGAGGACGATGGTCGTGGCAGTGGCGAGCGGGGTGGGGCTGGCGCCGAGCCTGCCCTTGGATGCCCCTGGGAAGGGCGCCGGGGGATGAGCTGCCCCTGGCCAGGTCTGAGGGACCGACCCAGCTCGGGGCTGTCGGGGGCAGAGAGAGAATCCCCATCCGCCCTTTCTCTTCAGGTTCTTAGGGCTGCCAATTCCTTAACAAGACAGGTTGTCTGGAGAAAATCACACCCAGCTCAAGAACATGTGTCCAAGGGGGAAACCCGAGAAACTGAGTCTCCCCACACAATAGCAGAGATTCTCATCTTGCATTCTCTCCTGAGCTAATGACAAAGGTGGATGTCCCGGGTGGGCCTGTGGAATGGGAGAGGGGAGGAAGTCTCTTGTCATGCAGAGGGACAAGGAAAGACTCGTCTGAATCTTCTCCCCTGCACTGGGGTCAGGTCGGGAAGGGACTGGCACAGAGGTGAGCAGGAACAGGCCTCTGTGTGGTGGGGTTGGCCCCGGGGCAGGCGTGGGGGTGATGGGTGGAAGTGGGATGGCGTGTGAGTTGGCACCAGCCAGCGGTGGAGGCAGAGACTCAAAGGCCAGGGATCTCTCTCTCTGTCTCTGTCTCTGTCTCTCTCTACCTCAGGGAGCTGAGGAGAGTAAGGTGGCGCCCCCTGCCCACCTCGCCTACCTCTCCATGGGCCCTTCTTTCTCTGGCCGCTCCGGGAGCCCTGCGGGCTTGGCTTCAACCCCCCCCCCCACCGCACAGGCCCAGGGCGCATGCGCGACCGCCGGGGCCTAGGGCTGACCTCGGGGGTCCTCAGTGAATGCCCCGCCCTCCCTCCAGGCTCTGACCCAGCTGCAGCTGTTCCATCGCCGCCCTTCTGGACTCGGCTTCAGCTGTTGGCCCCCTCCCCTCCCCCACTCCCACTCAGCTTGGAGGCCGCTTCCCTGCCTCGGAAACATTGCTCTGGAACTGATGACCACAGGCGTACTGGGCTGCAAGCTCAAGGCTCTGCCTGGGCCAGCTGCTTCGGCCAGGGGTTCCTTTCTTCCTGGAAAGACAAAGCCATAGCCTCACCCCACGCCTGCACTTTGCCACTGCAGGCAGCCAAGGTGTAGGAAAGGCTCTGTGGAGTCAGAAGTGCCGAGACAGGCAGATGGCACGGCAGGCTTTGGGGGCCAGGGCGCAACTGGGCTAGCCCCTCCTGCCGGGAGTCGGGGAGGCCCGGCCTTCCTAGTGCCCAGGCCACGGATCCGGGGAGAAATCCGCCATGGAGGGCACACGTGAGGCCCTCTGCCTGAGGTCGCAGGTGTCACGCCAGGGCCACTGCAAACCTGGCTCGGCTTGCCTGCTTTCTCAAGAGGAGGCTGGCCGACCATCCGAACCTGGCACCTGGGCCAGGCCCGTTCCAAGACGACGAGTTCCAGAGACTAGAGCCCTGGGGGCGGCTGCCAAGTCTCCTGGGGCGTGTGCTACGCCCCCGTCAGAGGAGCAAGCAGCCTGGTAAACGGTGTGCCAGACTTGAGACCTGCAGGCCTCCCACACCCGGGTCCCTGTCCTGCCCAGGCCCCCCGAGGGAGGACGATGGTCGTGGCAGTGGCGAGCGGGGTGGGGCTGGCGCCGAGCCTGCCCTTGGATGCCCCTGGGAAGGGCGCCGGGGGATGAGCTGCCCCTGGCCAGGTCTGAGGGACCGACCCAGCTCGGGGCTGTCGGGGGCAGAGAGAGAATCCCCATCCGCCCTTTCTCTTCAGGTTCTTAGGGCTGCCAATTCCTTAACAAGACAGGTTGTCTGGAGAAAATCACACCCAGCTCAAGAACATGTGTCCAAGGGGGAAACCCGAGAAACTGAGTCTCCCCACACAATAGCAGAGATTCTCATCTTGCATTCTCTCCTGAGCTAATGACAAAGGTGGATGTCCCGGGTGGGCCTGTGGAATGGGAGAGGGGAGGAAGTCTCTTGTCATGCAGAGGGACAAGGAAAGACTCGTCTGAATCTTCTCCCCTGCACTGGGGTCAGGTCGGGAAGGGACTGGCACAGAGGTGAGCAGGAACAGGCCTCTGTGTGGTGGGGTTGGCCCCGGGGCAGGCGTGGGGGTGATGGGTGGAAGTGGGATGGCGTGTGAGTTGGCACCAGCCAGCGGTGGAGGCAGAGACTCAAAGGCCAGGGATCTCTCTCTCTGTCTCTGTCTCTGTCTCTCTCTACCTCAGGGAGCTGAGGAGAGTAAGGTGGCGCCCCCTGCCCACCTCGCCTACCTCTCCATGGGCCCTTCTTTCTCTGGCCGCTCCGGGAGCCCTGCGGGCTTGGCTTCAACCCCCCCCCCCCACCGCACAGGCCCAGGGCGCATGCGCGACCGCCGGGGCCTAGGGCTGACCTCGGGGGTCCTCAGTGAATGCCCCGCCCTCCCTCCAGGCTCTGACCCAGCTGCAGCTGTTCCATCGCCGCCCTTCTGGACTCGGCTTCAGCTGTTGGCCCCCTCCCCTCCCCCACTCCCACTCAGCTTGGAGGCCGCTTCCCTGCCTCGGAAACATTGCTCTGGAACTGATGACCACAGGCGTACTGGGCTGCAAGCTCAAGGCTCTGCCTGGGCCAGCTGCTTCGGCCAGGGGTTCCTTTCTTCCTGGAAAGACAAAGCCATAGCCTCACCCCACGCCTGCACTTTGCCACTGCAGGCAGCCAAGGTGTAGGAAAGGCTCTGTGGAGTCAGAAGTGCCGAGACAGGCAGATGGCACGGCAGGCTTTGGGGGCCAGGGCGCAACTGGGCTAGCCCCTCCTGCCGGGAGTCGGGGAGGCCCGGCCTTCCTAGTGCCCAGGCCACGGATCCGGGGAGAAATCCGCCATGGAGGGCACGCGTGAGGCCCTCTGCCTGAGGTCGCAGGTGTCACGCCAGGGCCACTGCAAGCCTGGCTCGGCTTGCCTGCTTTCTCAAGAGGAGGCTGGCCGACCATCCGAACCTGGCACCTGGGCCAGGCCCGTTCCAAGGGGACGAGTTCCAGAGACTAGAGCCCTGGGGGCGGCTGCCAAGTCTCCTGGGGCGTGTGCTAGGCCCCCGTCAGAGGAGCAAGCAGCCTGGTAAACGGTGTGCCAGACTTGAGACCTGCAGGCCTCCCACACCCGGGTCCCTGTCCTGCCCAGGCCCCCCGAGGGAGGACGATGGTCGTGGCAGTGGCGAGCGGGGTGGGGCTGGCGCCGAGCCTGCCCTTGGATGCCCCTGGGAAGGGCGCCGGGGGATGAGCTGCCCCTGGCCAGGTCTGAGGGACCGACCCAGCTCGGGGCTGTCGGGGGCAGAGAGAGAATCCCCATCCGCCCTTTCTCTTCAGGTTCTTAGGGCTGCCAATTCCTTAACAAGACAGGTTGTCTGGAGAAAATCACACCCAGCTCAAGAACATGTGTCCAAGGGGGAAACCCGAGAAACTGAGTCTCCCCACACAATAGCAGAGATTCTCATCTTGCATTCTCTCCTGAGCTAATGACAAAGGTGGATGTCCCGGGTGGGCCTGTGGAATGGGAGAGGGGAGGAAGTCTCTTGTCATGCAGAGGGACAAGGAAAGACTCGTCTGAATCTTCTCCCCTGCACTGGGGTCAGGTCGGGAAGGGACTGGCACAGAGGTGAGCAGGAACAGGCCTCTGTGTGGTGGGGTTGGCCCCGGGGCAGGCGTGGGGGTGATGGGTGGAAGTGGGATGGCGTGTGAGTTGGCACCAGCCAGCGGTGGAGGCAGAGACTCAAAGGCCAGGGATCTCTCTCTCTGTCTCTGTCTCTGTCTCTCTCTACCTCAGGGAGCTGAGGAGAGTAAGGTGGCGCCCCCTGCCCACCTCGCCTACCTCTCCATGGGCCCTTCTTTCTCTGGCCGCTCCGGGAGCCCTGCGGGCTTGGCTTCAACCCCCCCCCCCACCGCACAGGCCCAGGGCGCATGCGCGACCGCCGGGGCCTAGGGCTGACCTCGGGGGTCCTCAGTGAATGCCCCGCCCTCCCTCCAGGCTCTGACCCAGCTGCAGCTGTTCCATCGCCGCCCTTCTGGACTCGGCTTCAGCTGTTGGCCCCCTCCCCTCCCCCACTCCCACTCAGCTTGGAGGCCGCTTCCCTGCCTCGGAAACATTGCTCTGGAACTGATGACCACAGGCGTACTGGGCTGCAAGCTCAAGGCTCTGCCTGGGCCAGCTGCTTCGGCCAGGGGTTCCTTTCTTCCTGGAAAGACAAAGCCATAGCCTCACCCCACGCCTGCACTTTGCCACTGCAGGCAGCCAAGGTGTAGGAAAGGCTCTGTGGAGTCAGAAGTGCCGAGACAGGCAGATGGCACGGCAGGCTTTGGGGGCCAGGGCGCAACTGGGCTAGCCCCTCCTGCCGGGAGTCGGGGAGGCCCGGCCTTCCTAGTGCCCAGGCCACGGATCCGGGGAGAAATCCGCCATGGAGGGCACGCGTGAGGCCCTCTGCCTGAGGTCGCAGGTGTCACGCCAGGGCCACTGCAAGCCTGGCTCGGCTTGCCTGCTTTCTCAAGAGGAGGCTGGCCGACCATCCGAACCTGGCACCTGGGCCAGGCCCGTTCCAAGGGGACGAGTTCCAGAGACTAGAGCCCTGGGGGCGGCTGCCAAGTCTCCTGGGGCGTGTGCTAGGCCCCCGTCAGAGGAGCAAGCAGCCTGGTAAACGGTGTGCCAGACTTGAGACCTGCAGGCCTCCCACACCCGGGTCCCTGTCCTGCCCAGGCCCCCCGAGGGAGGACGATGGTCGTGGCAGTGGCGAGCGGGGTGGGGCTGGCGCCGAGCCTGCCCTTGGATGCCCCTGGGAAGGGCGCCGGGGGATGAGCTGCCCCTGGCCAGGTCTGAGGGACCGACCCAGCTCGGGGCTGTCGGGGGCAGAGAGAGAATCCCCATCCGCCCTTTCTCTTCAGGTTCTTAGGGCTGCCAATTCCTTAACAAGACAGGTTGTCTGGAGAAAATCACACCCAGCTCAAGAACATGTGTCCAAGGGGGAAACCCGAGAAACTGAGTCTCCCCACACAATAGCAGAGATTCTCATCTTGCATTCTCTCCTGAGCTAATGACAAAGGTGGATGTCCCGGGTGGGCCTGTGGAATGGGAGAGGGGAGGAAGTCTCTTGTCATGCAGAGGGACAAGGAAAGACTCGTCTGAATCTTCTCCCCTGCACTGGGGTCAGGTCGGGAAGGGACTGGCACAGAGGTGAGCAGGAACAGGCCTCTGTGTGGTGGGGTTGGCCCCGGGGCAGGCGTGGGGGTGATGGGTGGAAGTGGGATGGCGTGTGAGTTGGCACCAGCCAGCGGTGGAGGCAGAGACTCAAAGGCCAGGGATCTCTCTCTCTGTCTCTGTCTCTGTCTCTCTCTACCTCAGGGAGCTGAGGAGAGTAAGGTGGCGCCCCCTGCCCACCTCGCCTACCTCTCCATGGGCCCTTCTTTCTCTGGCCGCTCCGGGAGCCCTGCGGGCTTGGCTTCAACCCCCCCCCCCACCGCACAGGCCCAGGGCGCATGCGCGACCGCCGGGGCCTAGGGCTGACCTCGGGGGTCCTCAGTGAATGCCCCGCCCTCCCTCCAGGCTCTGACCCAGCTGCAGCTGTTCCATCGCCGCCCTTCTGGACTCGGCTTCAGCTGTTGGCCCCCTCCCCTCCCCCACTCCCACTCAGCTTGGAGGCCGCTTCCCTGCCTCGGAAACATTGCTCTGGAACTGATGACCACAGGCGTACTGGGCTGCAAGCTCAAGGCTCTGCCTGGGCCAGCTGCTTCGGCCAGGGGTTCCTTTCTTCCTGGAAAGACAAAGCCATAGCCTCACCCCACGCCTGCACTTTGCCACTGCAGGCAGCCAAGGTGTAGGAAAGGCTCTGTGGAGTCAGAAGTGCCGAGACAGGCAGATGGCACGGCAGGCTTTGGGGGCCAGGGCGCAACTGGGCTAGCCCCTCCTGCCGGGAGTCGGGGAGGCCCGGCCTTCCTAGTGCCCAGGCCACGGATCCGGGGAGAAATCCGCCATGGAGGGCACGCGTGAGGCCCTCTGCCTGAGGTCGCAGGTGTCACGCCAGGGCCACTGCAAGCCTGGCTCGGCTTGCCTGCTTTCTCAAGAGGAGGCTGGCCGACCATCCGAACCTGGCACCTGGGCCAGGCCCGTTCCAAGGGGACGAGTTCCAGAGACTAGAGCCCTGGGGGCGGCTGCCAAGTCTCCTGGGGCGTGTGCTAGGCCCCCGTCAGAGGAGCAAGCAGCCTGGTAAACGGTGTGCCAGACTTGAGACCTGCAGGCCTCCCACACCCGGGTCCCTGTCCTGCCCAGGCCCCCCGAGGGAGGACGATGGTCGTGGCAGTGGCGAGCGGGGTGGGGCTGGCGCCGAGCCTGCCCTTGGATGCCCCTGGGAAGGGCGCCGGGGGATGAGCTGCCCCTGGCCAGGTCTGAGGGACCGACCCAGCTCGGGGCTGTCGGGGGCAGAGAGAGAATCCCCATCCGCCCTTTCTCTTCAGGTTCTTAGGGCTGCCAATTCCTTAACAAGACAGGTTGTCTGGAGAAAATCACACCCAGCTCAAGAACATGTGTCCAAGGGGGAAACCCGAGAAACTGAGTCTCCCCACACAATAGCAGAGATTCTCATCTTGCATTCTCTCCTGAGCTAATGACAAAGGTGGATGTCCCGGGTGGGCCTGTGGAATGGGAGAGGGGAGGAAGTCTCTTGTCATGCAGAGGGACAAGGAAAGACTCGTCTGAATCTTCTCCCCTGCACTGGGGTCAGGTCGGGAAGGGACTGGCACAGAGGTGAGCAGGAACAGGCCTCTGTGTGGTGGGGTTGGCCCCGGGGCAGGCGTGGGGGTGATGGGTGGAAGTGGGATGGCGTGTGAGTTGGCACCAGCCAGCGGTGGAGGCAGAGACTCAAAGGCCAGGGATCTCTCTCTCTGTCTCTGTCTCTGTCTCTCTCTACCTCAGGGAGCTGAGGAGAGTAAGGTGGCGCCCCCTGCCCACCTCGCCTACCTCTCCATGGGCCCTTCTTTCTCTGGCCGCTCCGGGAGCCCTGCGGGCTTGGCTTCAACCCCCCCCCCCACCGCACAGGCCCAGGGCGCATGCGCGACCGCCGGGGCCTAGGGCTGACCTCGGGGGTCCTCAGTGAATGCCCCGCCCTCCCTCCAGGCTCTGACCCAGCTGCAGCTGTTCCATCGCCGCCCTTCTGGACTCGGCTTCAGCTGTTGGCCCCCTCCCCTCCCCCACTCCCACTCAGCTTGGAGGCCGCTTCCCTGCCTCGGAAACATTGCTCTGGAACTGATGACCACAGGCGTACTGGGCTGCAAGCTCAAGGCTCTGCCTGGGCCAGCTGCTTCGGCCAGGGGTTCCTTTCTTCCTGGAAAGACAAAGCCATAGCCTCACCCCACGCCTGCACTTTGCCACTGCAGGCAGCCAAGGTGTAGGAAAGGCTCTGTGGAGTCAGAAGTGCCGAGACAGGCAGATGGCACGGCAGGCTTTGGGGGCCAGGGCGCAACTGGGCTAGCCCCTCCTGCCGGGAGTCGGGGAGGCCCGGCCTTCCTAGTGCCCAGGCCACGGATCCGGGGAGAAATCCGCCATGGAGGGCACGCGTGAGGCCCTCTGCCTGAGGTCGCAGGTGTCACGCCAGGGCCACTGCAAGCCTGGCTCGGCTTGCCTGCTTTCTCAAGAGGAGGCTGGCCGACCATCCGAACCTGGCACCTGGGCCAGGCCCGTTCCAAGGGGACGAGTTCCAGAGACTAGAGCCCTGGGGGCGGCTGCCAAGTCTCCTGGGGCGTGTGCTAGGCCCCCGTCAGAGGAGCAAGCAGCCTGGTAAACGGTGTGCCAGACTTGAGACCTGCAGGCCTCCCACACCCGGGTCCCTGTCCTGCCCAGGCCCCCCGAGGGAGGACGATGGTCGTGGCAGTGGCGAGCGGGGTGGGGCTGGCGCCGAGCCTGCCCTTGGATGCCCCTGGGAAGGGCGCCGGGGGATGAGCTGCCCCTGGCCAGGTCTGAGGGACCGACCCAGCTCGGGGCTGTCGGGGGCAGAGAGAGAATCCCCATCCGCCCTTTCTCTTCAGGTTCTTAGGGCTGCCAATTCCTTAACAAGACAGGTTGTCTGGAGAAAATCACACCCAGCTCAAGAACATGTGTCCAAGGGGGAAACCCGAGAAACTGAGTCTCCCCACACAATAGCAGAGATTCTCATCTTGCATTCTCTCCTGAGCTAATGACAAAGGTGGATGTCCCGGGTGGGCCTGTGGAATGGGAGAGGGGAGGAAGTCTCTTGTCATGCAGAGGGACAAGGAAAGACTCGTCTGAATCTTCTCCCCTGCACTGGGGTCAGGTCGGGAAGGGACTGGCACAGAGGTGAGCAGGAACAGGCCTCTGTGTGGTGGGGTTGGCCCCGGGGCAGGCGTGGGGGTGATGGGTGGAAGTGGGATGGCGTGTGAGTTGGCACCAGCCAGCGGTGGAGGCAGAGACTCAAAGGCCAGGGATCTCTCTCTCTGTCTCTGTCTCTGTCTCTCTCTACCTCAGGGAGCTGAGGAGAGTAAGGTGGCGCCCCCTGCCCACCTCGCCTACCTCTCCATGGGCCCTTCTTTCTCTGGCCGCTCCGGGAGCCCTGCGGGCTTGGCTTCAACCCCCCCCCCCCCACCGCACAGGCCCAGGGCGCATGCGCGACCGCCGGGGCCTAGGGCTGACCTCGGGGGTCCTCAGTGAATGCCCCGCCCTCCCTCCAGGCTCTGACCCAGCTGCAGCTGTTCCATCGCCGCCCTTCTGGACTCGGCTTCAGCTGTTGGCCCCCTCCCCTCCCCCACTCCCACTCAGCTTGGAGGCCGCTTCCCTGCCTCGGAAACATTGCTCTGGAACTGATGACCACAGGCGTACTGGGCTGCAAGCTCAAGGCTCTGCCTGGGCCAGCTGCTTCGGCCAGGGGTTCCTTTCTTCCTGGAAAGACAAAGCCATAGCCTCACCCCACGCCTGCACTTTGCCACTGCAGGCAGCCAAGGTGTAGGAAAGGCTCTGTGGAGTCAGAAGTGCCGAGACAGGCAGATGGCACGGCAGGCTTTGGGGGCCAGGGCGCAACTGGGCTAGCCCCTCCTGCCGGGAGTCGGGGAGGCCCGGCCTTCCTAGTGCCCAGGCCACGGATCCGGGGAGAAATCCGCCATGGAGGGCACGCGTGAGGCCCTCTGCCTGAGGTCGCAGGTGTCACGCCAGGGCCACTGCAAGCCTGGCTCGGCTTGCCTGCTTTCTCAAGAGGAGGCTGGCCGACCATCCGAACCTGGCACCTGGGCCAGGCCCGTTCCAAGGGGACGAGTTCCAGAGACTAGAGCCCTGGGGGCGGCTGCCAAGTCTCCTGGGGCGTGTGCTAGGCCCCCGTCAGAGGAGCAAGCAGCCTGGTAAACGGTGTGCCAGACTTGAGACCTGCAGGCCTCCCACACCCGGGTCCCTGTCCTGCCCAGGCCCCCCGAGGGAGGACGATGGTCGTGGCAGTGGCGAGCGGGGTGGGGCTGGCGCCGAGCCTGCCCTTGGATGCCCCTGGGAAGGGCGCCGGGGGATGAGCTGCCCCTGGCCAGGTCTGAGGGACCGACCCAGCTCGGGGCTGTCGGGGGCAGAGAGAGAATCCCCATCCGCCCTTTCTCTTCAGGTTCTTAGGGCTGCCAATTCCTTAACAAGACAGGTTGTCTGGAGAAAATCACACCCAGCTCAAGAACATGTGTCCAAGGGGGAAACCCGAGAAACTGAGTCTCCCCACACAATAGCAGAGATTCTCATCTTGCATTCTCTCCTGAGCTAATGACAAAGGTGGATGTCCCGGGTGGGCCTGTGGAATGGGAGAGGGGAGGAAGTCTCTTGTCATGCAGAGGGACAAGGAAAGACTCGTCTGAATCTTCTCCCCTGCACTGGGGTCAGGTCGGGAAGGGACTGGCACAGAGGTGAGCAGGAACAGGCCTCTGTGTGGTGGGGTTGGCCCCGGGGCAGGCGTGGGGGTGATGGGTGGAAGTGGGATGGCGTGTGAGTTGGCACCAGCCAGCGGTGGAGGCAGAGACTCAAAGGCCAGGGATCTCTCTCTCTGTCTCTGTCTCTGTCTCTCTCTACCTCAGGGAGCTGAGGAGAGTAAGGTGGCGCCCCCTGCCCACCTCGCCTACCTCTCCATGGGCCCTTCTTTCTCTGGCCGCTCCGGGAGCCCTGCGGGCTTGGCTTCAACCCCCCCCCCCACCGCACAGGCCCAGGGCGCATGCGCGACCGCCGGGGCCTAGGGCTGACCTCGGGGGTCCTCAGTGAATGCCCCGCCCTCCCTCCAGGCTCTGACCCAGCTGCAGCTGTTCCATCGCCGCCCTTCTGGACTCGGCTTCAGCTGTTGGCCCCCTCCCCTCCCCCACTCCCACTCAGCTTGGAGGCCGCTTCCCTGCCTCGGAAACATTGCTCTGGAACTGATGACCACAGGCGTACTGGGCTGCAAGCTCAAGGCTCTGCCTGGGCCAGCTGCTTCGGCCAGGGGTTCCTTTCTTCCTGGAAAGACAAAGCCATAGCCTCACCCCACGCCTGCACTTTGCCACTGCAGGCAGCCAAGGTGTAGGAAAGGCTCTGTGGAGTCAGAAGTGCCGAGACAGGCAGATGGCACGGCAGGCTTTGGGGGCCAGGGCGCAACTGGGCTAGCCCCTCCTGCCGGGAGTCGGGGAGGCCCGGCCTTCCTAGTGCCCAGGCCACGGATCCGGGGAGAAATCCGCCATGGAGGGCACACGTGAGGCCCTCTGCCTGAGGTCGCAGGTGTCACGCCAGGGCCACTGCAAACCTGGCTCGGCTTGCCTGCTTTCTCAAGAGGAGGCTGGCCGACCATCCGAACCTGGCACCTGGGCCAGGCCCGTTCCAAGACGACGAGTTCCAGAGACTAGAGCCCTGGGGGCGGCTGCCAAGTCTCCTGGGGCGTGTGCTACGCCCCCGTCAGAGGAGCAAGCAGCCTGGTAAACGGTGTGCCAGACTTGAGACCTGCAGGCCTCCCACACCCGGGTCCCTGTCCTGCCCAGGCCCCCCGAGGGAGGACGATGGTCGTGGCAGTGGCGAGCGGGGTGGGGCTGGCGCCGAGCCTGCCCTTGGATGCCCCTGGGAAGGGCGCCGGGGGATGAGCTGCCCCTGGCCAGGTCTGAGGGACCGACCCAGCTCGGGGCTGTCGGGGGCAGAGAGAGAATCCCCATCCGCCCTTTCTCTTCAGGTTCTTAGGGCTGCCAATTCCTTAACAAGACAGGTTGTCTGGAGAAAATCACACCCAGCTCAAGAACATGTGTCCAAGGGGGAAACCCGAGAAACTGAGTCTCCCCACACAATAGCAGAGATTCTCATCTTGCATTCTCTCCTGAGCTAATGACAAAGGTGGATGTCCCGGGTGGGCCTGTGGAATGGGAGAGGGGAGGAAGTCTCTTGTCATGCAGAGGGACAAGGAAAGACTCGTCTGAATCTTCTCCCCTGCACTGGGGTCAGGTCGGGAAGGGACTGGCACAGAGGTGAGCAGGAACAGGCCTCTGTGTGGTGGGGTTGGCCCCGGGGCAGGCGTGGGGGTGATGGGTGGAAGTGGGATGGCGTGTGAGTTGGCACCAGCCAGCGGTGGAGGCAGAGACTCAAAGGCCAGGGATCTCTCTCTCTGTCTCTGTCTCTGTCTCTCTCTACCTCAGGGAGCTGAGGAGAGTAAGGTGGCGCCCCCTGCCCACCTCGCCTACCTCTCCATGGGCCCTTCTTTCTCTGGCCGCTCCGGGAGCCCTGCGGGCTTGGCTTCAACCCCCCCCCCCCACCGCACAGGCCCAGGGCGCATGCGCGACCGCCGGGGCCTAGGGCTGACCTCGGGGGTCCTCAGTGAATGCCCCGCCCTCCCTCCAGGCTCTGACCCAGCTGCAGCTGTTCCATCGCCGCCCTTCTGGACTCGGCTTCAGCTGTTGGCCCCCTCCCCTCCCCCACTCCCACTCAGCTTGGAGGCCGCTTCCCTGCCTCGGAAACATTGCTCTGGAACTGATGACCACAGGCGTACTGGGCTGCAAGCTCAAGGCTCTGCCTGGGCCAGCTGCTTCGGCCAGGGGTTCCTTTCTTCCTGGAAAGACAAAGCCATAGCCTCACCCCACGCCTGCACTTTGCCACTGCAGGCAGCCAAGGTGTAGGAAAGGCTCTGTGGAGTCAGAAGTGCCGAGACAGGCAGATGGCACGGCAGGCTTTGGGGGCCAGGGCGCAACTGGGCTAGCCCCTCCTGCCGGGAGTCGGGGAGGCCCGGCCTTCCTAGTGCCCAGGCCACGGATCCGGGGAGAAATCCGCCATGGAGGGCACGCGTGAGGCCCTCTGCCTGAGGTCGCAGGTGTCACGCCAGGGCCACTGCAAGCCTGGCTCGGCTTGCCTGCTTTCTCAAGAGGAGGCTGGCCGACCATCCGAACCTGGCACCTGGGCCAGGCCCGTTCCAAGGGGACGAGTTCCAGAGACTAGAGCCCTGGGGGCGGCTGCCAAGTCTCCTGGGGCGTGTGCTAGGCCCCCGTCAGAGGAGCAAGCAGCCTGGTAAACGGTGTGCCAGACTTGAGACCTGCAGGCCTCCCACACCCGGGTCCCTGTCCTGCCCAGGCCCCCCGAGGGAGGACGATGGTCGTGGCAGTGGCGAGCGGGGTGGGGCTGGCGCCGAGCCTGCCCTTGGATGCCCCTGGGAAGGGCGCCGGGGGATGAGCTGCCCCTGGCCAGGTCTGAGGGACCGACCCAGCTCGGGGCTGTCGGGGGCAGAGAGAGAATCCCCATCCGCCCTTTCTCTTCAGGTTCTTAGGGCTGCCAATTCCTTAACAAGACAGGTTGTCTGGAGAAAATCACACCCAGCTCAAGAACATGTGTCCAAGGGGGAAACCCGAGAAACTGAGTCTCCCCACACAATAGCAGAGATTCTCATCTTGCATTCTCTCCTGAGCTAATGACAAAGGTGGATGTCCCGGGTGGGCCTGTGGAATGGGAGAGGGGAGGAAGTCTCTTGTCATGCAGAGGGACAAGGAAAGACTCGTCTGAATCTTCTCCCCTGCACTGGGGTCAGGTCGGGAAGGGACTGGCACAGAGGTGAGCAGGAACAGGCCTCTGTGTGGTGGGGTTGGCCCCGGGGCAGGCGTGGGGGTGATGGGTGGAAGTGGGATGGCGTGTGAGTTGGCACCAGCCAGCGGTGGAGGCAGAGACTCAAAGGCCAGGGATCTCTCTCTCTGTCTCTGTCTCTGTCTCTCTCTACCTCAGGGAGCTGAGGAGAGTAAGGTGGCGCCCCCTGCCCACCTCGCCTACCTCTCCATGGGCCCTTCTTTCTCTGGCCGCTCCGGGAGCCCTGCGGGCTTGGCTTCAACCCCCCCCCCCACCGCACAGGCCCAGGGCGCATGCGCGACCGCCGGGGCCTAGGGCTGACCTCGGGGGTCCTCAGTGAATGCCCCGCCCTCCCTCCAGGCTCTGACCCAGCTGCAGCTGTTCCATCGCCGCCCTTCTGGACTCGGCTTCAGCTGTTGGCCCCCTCCCCTCCCCCACTCCCACTCAGCTTGGAGGCCGCTTCCCTGCCTCGGAAACATTGCTCTGGAACTGATGACCACAGGCGTACTGGGCTGCAAGCTCAAGGCTCTGCCTGGGCCAGCTGCTTCGGCCAGGGGTTCCTTTCTTCCTGGAAAGACAAAGCCATAGCCTCACCCCACGCCTGCACTTTGCCACTGCAGGCAGCCAAGGTGTAGGAAAGGCTCTGTGGAGTCAGAAGTGCCGAGACAGGCAGATGGCACGGCAGGCTTTGGGGGCCAGGGCGCAACTGGGCTAGCCCCTCCTGCCGGGAGTCGGGGAGGCCCGGCCTTCCTAGTGCCCAGGCCACGGATCCGGGGAGAAATCCGCCATGGAGGGCACGCGTGAGGCCCTCTGCCTGAGGTCGCAGGTGTCACGCCAGGGCCACTGCAAGCCTGGCTCGGCTTGCCTGCTTTCTCAAGAGGAGGCTGGCCGACCATCCGAACCTGGCACCTGGGCCAGGCCCGTTCCAAGGGGACGAGTTCCAGAGACTAGAGCCCTGGGGGCGGCTGCCAAGTCTCCTGGGGCGTGTGCTAGGCCCCCGTCAGAGGAGCAAGCAGCCTGGTAAACGGTGTGCCAGACTTGAGACCTGCAGGCCTCCCACACCCGGGTCCCTGTCCTGCCCAGGCCCCCCGAGGGAGGACGATGGTCGTGGCAGTGGCGAGCGGGGTGGGGCTGGCGCCGAGCCTGCCCTTGGATGCCCCTGGGAAGGGCGCCGGGGGATGAGCTGCCCCTGGCCAGGTCTGAGGGACCGACCCAGCTCGGGGCTGTCGGGGGCAGAGAGAGAATCCCCATCCGCCCTTTCTCTTCAGGTTCTTAGGGCTGCCAATTCCTTAACAAGACAGGTTGTCTGGAGAAAATCACACCCAGCTCAAGAACATGTGTCCAAGGGGGAAACCCGAGAAACTGAGTCTCCCCACACAATAGCAGAGATTCTCATCTTGCATTCTCTCCTGAGCTAATGACAAAGGTGGATGTCCCGGGTGGGCCTGTGGAATGGGAGAGGGGAGGAAGTCTCTTGTCATGCAGAGGGACAAGGAAAGACTCGTCTGAATCTTCTCCCCTGCACTGGGGTCAGGTCGGGAAGGGACTGGCACAGAGGTGAGCAGGAACAGGCCTCTGTGTGGTGGGGTTGGCCCCGGGGCAGGCGTGGGGGTGATGGGTGGAAGTGGGATGGCGTGTGAGTTGGCACCAGCCAGCGGTGGAGGCAGAGACTCAAAGGCCAGGGATCTCTCTCTCTGTCTCTGTCTCTGTCTCTCTCTACCTCAGGGAGCTGAGGAGAGTAAGGTGGCGCCCCCTGCCCACCTCGCCTACCTCTCCATGGGCCCTTCTTTCTCTGGCCGCTCCGGGAGCCCTGCGGGCTTGGCTTCAACCCCCCCCCCCCACCGCACAGGCCCAGGGCGCATGCGCGACCGCCGGGGCCTAGGGCTGACCTCGGGGGTCCTCAGTGAATGCCCCGCCCTCCCTCCAGGCTCTGACCCAGCTGCAGCTGTTCCATCGCCGCCCTTCTGGACTCGGCTTCAGCTGTTGGCCCCCTCCCCTCCCCCACTCCCACTCAGCTTGGAGGCCGCTTCCCTGCCTCGGAAACATTGCTCTGGAACTGATGACCACAGGCGTACTGGGCTGCAAGCTCAAGGCTCTGCCTGGGCCAGCTGCTTCGGCCAGGGGTTCCTTTCTTCCTGGAAAGACAAAGCCATAGCCTCACCCCACGCCTGCACTTTGCCACTGCAGGCAGCCAAGGTGTAGGAAAGGCTCTGTGGAGTCAGAAGTGCCGAGACAGGCAGATGGCACGGCAGGCTTTGGGGGCCAGGGCGCAACTGGGCTAGCCCCTCCTGCCGGGAGTCGGGGAGGCCCGGCCTTCCTAGTGCCCAGGCCACGGATCCGGGGAGAAATCCGCCATGGAGGGCACGCGTGAGGCCCTCTGCCTGAGGTCGCAGGTGTCACGCCAGGGCCACTGCAAGCCTGGCTCGGCTTGCCTGCTTTCTCAAGAGGAGGCTGGCCGACCATCCGAACCTGGCACCTGGGCCAGGCCCGTTCCAAGGGGACGAGTTCCAGAGACTAGAGCCCTGGGGGCGGCTGCCAAGTCTCCTGGGGCGTGTGCTAGGCCCCCGTCAGAGGAGCAAGCAGCCTGGTAAACGGTGTGCCAGACTTGAGACCTGCAGGCCTCCCACACCCGGGTCCCTGTCCTGCCCAGGCCCCCCGAGGGAGGACGATGGTCGTGGCAGTGGCGAGCGGGGTGGGGCTGGCGCCGAGCCTGCCCTTGGATGCCCCTGGGAAGGGCGCCGGGGGATGAGCTGCCCCTGGCCAGGTCTGAGGGACCGACCCAGCTCGGGGCTGTCGGGGGCAGAGAGAGAATCCCCATCCGCCCTTTCTCTTCAGGTTCTTAGGGCTGCCAATTCCTTAACAAGACAGGTTGTCTGGAGAAAATCACACCCAGCTCAAGAACATGTGTCCAAGGGGGAAACCCGAGAAACTGAGTCTCCCCACACAATAGCAGAGATTCTCATCTTGCATTCTCTCCTGAGCTAATGACAAAGGTGGATGTCCCGGGTGGGCCTGTGGAATGGGAGAGGGGAGGAAGTCTCTTGTCATGCAGAGGGACAAGGAAAGACTCGTCTGAATCTTCTCCCCTGCACTGGGGTCAGGTCGGGAAGGGACTGGCACAGAGGTGAGCAGGAACAGGCCTCTGTGTGGTGGGGTTGGCCCCGGGGCAGGCGTGGGGGTGATGGGTGGAAGTGGGATGGCGTGTGAGTTGGCACCAGCCAGCGGTGGAGGCAGAGACTCAAAGGCCAGGGATCTCTCTCTCTGTCTCTGTCTCTGTCTCTCTCTACCTCAGGGAGCTGAGGAGAGTAAGGTGGCGCCCCCTGCCCACCTCGCCTACCTCTCCATGGGCCCTTCTTTCTCTGGCCGCTCCGGGAGCCCTGCGGGCTTGGCTTCAACCCCCCCCCCCCACCGCACAGGCCCAGGGCGCATGCGCGACCGCCGGGGCCTAGGGCTGACCTCGGGGGTCCTCAGTGAATGCCCCGCCCTCCCTCCAGGCTCTGACCCAGCTGCAGCTGTTCCATCGCCGCCCTTCTGGACTCGGCTTCAGCTGTTGGCTCCCTCCCCTCCCCCACTCCCACTCAGCTTGGAGGCCGCTTCCCTGCCTCGGAAACATTGCTCTGGAACTGATGACCACAGGCGTACTGGGCTGCAAGCTCAAGGCTCTGCCTGGGCCAGCTGCTTCGGCCAGGGGTTCCTTTCTTCCTGGAAAGACAAAGCCATAGCCTCACCCCACGCCTGCACTTTGCCACTGCAGGCAGCCAAGGTGTAGGAAAGGCTCTGTGGAGTCAGAAGTGCCGAGACAGGCAGATGGCACGGCAGGCTTTGGGGGCCAGGGCGCAACTGGGCTAGCCCCTCCTGCCGGGAGTCGGGGAGGCCCGGCCTTCCTAGTGCCCAGGCCACGGATCCGGGAGAAATCCGCCATGGAGGGCACGCGTGAGGCCCTCTGCCTGAGGTCGCAGGTGTCACGCCAGGGCCACTGCAAACCTGGCTCGGCTTGCCTGCTTTCTCAAGAGGAGGCTGGCCGACCATCCGAACCTGGCACCTGGGCCAGGCCCGTTCCAAGGGGACGAGTTCCAGAGACTAGAGCCCTGGGGGCGGCTGCCAAGTCTCCTGGGGCGTGTGCTAGGCCCCCGTCAGAGGAGCAAGCAGCCTGGTAAACGGTGTGCCAGACTTGAGACCTGCAGGCCTCCCACACCCGGGTCCCTGTCCTGCCCAGGCCCCCCGAGGGAGGACGATGGTCGTGGCAGTGGCGAGCGGGGTGGGGCTGGCGCCGAGCCTGCCCTTGGATGCCCCTGGGAAGGGCGCCGGGGGATGAGCTGCCCCTGGCCAGGTCTGAGGGACCGACCCAGCTCGGGGCTGTCGGGGGCAGAGAGAGAATCCCCATCCGCCCTTTCTCTTCAGGTTCTTAGGGCTGCCAATTCCTTAACAAGACAGGTTGTCTGGAGAAAATCACACCCAGCTCAAGAACATGTGTCCAAGGGGGAAACCCGAGAAACTGAGTCTCCCCACACAATAGCAGAGATTCTCATCTTGCATTCTCTCCTGAGCTAATGACAAAGGTGGATGTCCCGGGTGGGCCTGTGGAATGGGAGAGGGGAGGAAGTCTCTTGTCATGCAGAGGGACAAGGAAAGACTCGTCTGAATCTTCTCCCCTGCACTGGGGTCAGGTCGGGAAGGGACTGGCACAGAGGTGAGCAGGAACAGGCCTCTGTGTGGTGGGGTTGGCCCCGGGGCAGGCGTGGGGGTGATGGGTGGAAGTGGGATGGCGTGTGAGTTGGCACCAGCCAGCGGTGGAGGCAGAGACTCAAAGGCCAGGGATCTCTCTCTCTGTCTCTGTCTCTGTCTCTCTCTACCTCAGGGAGCTGAGGAGAGTAAGGTGGCGCCCCCTGCCCACCTCGCCTACCTCTCCATGGGCCCTTCTTTCTCTGGCCGCTCCGGGAGCCCTGCGGGCTTGGCTTCAACCCCCCCCCCCACCGCACAGGCCCAGGGCGCATGCGCGACCGCCGGGGCCTAGGGCTGACCTCGGGGGTCCTCAGTGAATGCCCCGCCCTCCCTCCAGGCTCTGACCCAGCTGCAGCTGTTCCATCGCCGCCCTTCTGGACTCGGCTTCAGCTGTTGGCCCCCTCCCCTCCCCCACTCCCACTCAGCTTGGAGGCCGCTTCCCTGCCTCGGAAACATTGCTCTGGAACTGATGACCACAGGCGTACTGGGCTGCAAGCTCAAGGCTCTGCCTGGGCCAGCTGCTTCGGCCAGGGGTTCCTTTCTTCCTGGAAAGACAAAGCCATAGCCTCACCCCACGCCTGCACTTTGCCACTGCAGGCAGCCAAGGTGTAGGAAAGGCTCTGTGGAGTCAGAAGTGCCGAGACAGGCAGATGGCACGGCAGGCTTTGGGGGCCAGGGCGCAACTGGGCTAGCCCCTCCTGCCGGGAGTCGGGGAGGCCCGGCCTTCCTAGTGCCCAGGCCACGGATCCGGGGAGAAATCCGCCATGGAGGGCACGCGTGAGGCCCTCTGCCTGAGGTCGCAGGTGTCACGCCAGGGCCACTGCAAGCCTGGCTCGGCTTGCCTGCTTTCTCAAGAGGAGGCTGGCCGACCATCCGAACCTGGCACCTGGGCCAGGCCCGTTCCAAGGGGACGAGTTCCAGAGACTAGAGCCCTGGGGGCGGCTGCCAAGTCTCCTGGGGCGTGTGCTAGGCCCCCGTCAGAGGAGCAAGCAGCCTGGTAAACGGTGTGCCAGACTTGAGACCTGCAGGCCTCCCACACCCGGGTCCCTGTCCTGCCCAGGCCCCCCGAGGGAGGACGATGGTCGTGGCAGTGGCGAGCGGGGTGGGGCTGGCGCCGAGCCTGCCCTTGGATGCCCCTGGGAAGGGCGCCGGGGGATGAGCTGCCCCTGGCCAGGTCTGAGGGACCGACCCAGCTCGGGGCTGTCGGGGGCAGAGAGAGAATCCCCATCCGCCCTTTCTCTTCAGGTTCTTAGGGCTGCCAATTCCTTAACAAGACAGGTTGTCTGGAGAAAATCACACCCAGCTCAAGAACATGTGTCCAAGGGGGAAACCCGAGAAACTGAGTCTCCCCACACAATAGCAGAGATTCTCATCTTGCATTCTCTCCTGAGCTAATGACAAAGGTGGATGTCCCGGGTGGGCCTGTGGAATGGGAGAGGGGAGGAAGTCTCTTGTCATGCAGAGGGACAAGGAAAGACTCGTCTGAATCTTCTCCCCTGCACTGGGGTCAGGTCGGGAAGGGACTGGCACAGAGGTGAGCAGGAACAGGCCTCTGTGTGGTGGGGTTGGCCCCGGGGCAGGCGTGGGGGTGATGGGTGGAAGTGGGATGGCGTGTGAGTTGGCACCAGCCAGCGGTGGAGGCAGAGACTCAAAGGCCAGGGATCTCTCTCTCTGTCTCTGTCTCTGTCTCTCTCTACCTCAGGGAGCTGAGGAGAGTAAGGTGGCGCCCCCTGCCCACCTCGCCTACCTCTCCATGGGCCCTTCTTTCTCTGGCCGCTCCGGGAGCCCTGCGGGCTTGGCTTCAACCCCCCCCCCCCACCGCACAGGCCCAGGGCGCATGCGCGACCGCCGGGGCCTAGGGCTGACCTCGGGGGTCCTCAGTGAATGCCCCGCCCTCCCTCCAGGCTCTGACCCAGCTGCAGCTGTTCCATCGCCGCCCTTCTGGACTCGGCTTCAGCTGTTGGCCCCCTCCCCTCCCCCACTCCCACTCAGCTTGGAGGCCGCTTCCCTGCCTCGGAAACATTGCTCTGGAACTGATGACCACAGGCGTACTGGGCTGCAAGCTCAAGGCTCTGCCTGGGCCAGCTGCTTCGGCCAGGGGTTCCTTTCTTCCTGGAAAGACAAAGCCATAGCCTCACCCCACGCCTGCACTTTGCCACTGCAGGCAGCCAAGGTGTAGGAAAGGCTCTGTGGAGTCAGAAGTGCCGAGACAGGCAGATGGCACGGCAGGCTTTGGGGGCCAGGGCGCAACTGGGCTAGCCCCTCCTGCCGGGAGTCGGGGAGGCCCGGCCTTCCTAGTGCCCAGGCCACGGATCCGGGGAGAAATCCGCCATGGAGGGCACGCGTGAGGCCCTCTGCCTGAGGTCGCAGGTGTCACGCCAGGGCCACTGCAAGCCTGGCTCGGCTTGCCTGCTTTCTCAAGAGGAGGCTGGCCGACCATCCGAACCTGGCACCTGGGCCAGGCCCGTTCCAAGGGGACGAGTTCCAGAGACTAGAGCCCTGGGGGCGGCTGCCAAGTCTCCTGGGGCGTGTGCTAGGCCCCCGTCAGAGGAGCAAGCAGCCTGGTAAACGGTGTGCCAGACTTGAGACCTGCAGGCCTCACACACCCGGGTCCCTGTCCTGCCCAGGCCCCCCGAGGGAGGACGATGGTCGTGGCAAGTGGCGAGCGGGGTGGGGCTGGCGCCGAGCCTGCCCTTGGATGCCCCTGGGAAGGGCGCCGGGGGATGAGCTGCCCCTGGCCAGGTCTGAGGGACCGACCCAGCTCGGGGCTGTCGGGGGCAGAGAGAGAATCCCATCCGCCCTTTCTCTTCAGGTTCTTAGGGCTGCCAATTCCTTAACAAGACAGGTTGTCTGGAGAAAATCACACCCAGCTCAAGAACATGTGTCCAAGGGGGAAACCCGAGAAACTGAGTCTCCCCACCAATAGCAGAGATTCTCATCTTGCATTCTCTCCTGAGCTAATGACAAAGGTGGATGTCCCGGGTGGGCCTGTGGAATGGGAGAGGGGAGGAAGTCTCTTGTCATGCAGAGGGACAAGGAAAGACTCGTCTGAATCTTCTCCCCTGCACTGGGGTCAGGTCGGGAAGGGACTGGCACAGAGGTGAGCAGGAACAGGCCTCTGTGTGGTGGGGTTGGCCCCGGGGCAGGCGTGGGGGTGATGGGTGGAAGTGGGATGGCGTGTGAGTTGGCACCAGCCAGCGGTGGAGGCAGAGACTCAAAGGCCAGGGATCTCTCTCTCTGTCTCTGTCTCTGTCTCTCTCTACCTCAGGGAGCTGAGGAGAGTAAGGTGGCGCCCCCTGCCCACCTCGCCTACCTCTCCATGGGCCCTTCTTTCTCTGGCCGCTCCGGAGCCCTGCGGGCTTGGCTTCAACCCCCCCCCCCCACCGCACAGGCCCAGGGCGCATGCGCGACCGCCGGGGGCCTAGGGCTGACCTCGGGGGTCCTCAGTGAATGCCCCGCCCTCCCTCCAGCTCTGACCCAGCTGCAGCTGTTCCATCGCCGCCCTTCTGGACTCGGCTTCAGCTGTTGGCCCCCTCCCCTCCCCCACTCCCACTCAGCTTGGAGGCCGCTTCCCTGCCTCGGAAACATTGCTCTGGAACTGATGACCACAGGCGTACTGGGCTGCAAGCTCAAGGCTCTGCCTGGGCCAGCTGCTTCGGCCAGGGGTTCCTTTCTTCCTGGAAAGACAAAGCCATAGCCTCACCCCACGCTGCACTTTGCCACTGCAGGCAGCCAAGGTGTAGGAAAGGCTCTGTGGAGTCAGAAGTGCCGAGACAGGCAGATGGCACGGCAGGCTTTGGGGGCCAGGGCGCAACTGGGCTAGCCCCTCCTGCCGGGAGTCGGGGAGGCCCGGCCTTCCTAGTGCCCAGGCCACGGATCCGGGGAGAAATCCGCCATGGAGGGCACGCGTGAGGCCCTCTGCCTGAGGTCGCAGGTGTCACGCCAGGGCCACTGCAAGCCTGGCTCGGCTTGCCTGCTTTCTCAAGAGGAGGCTGGCCGACCATCCGAACCTGGCACCTGGGCCAGGCCCGTTCCAAGGGGACGAGTTCCAGAGACTAGAGCCCTGGGGGCGGCTGCCAAGTCTCCTGGGGGCGTGTGCTAGGCCCCCGTCAGAGGAGCAAGCAGCCTGGTAAACGGTGTGCCAGACTTGAGACCTGCAGGCCTCCCACACCCGGGTCCCCTGTCCTGCCCAGGCCCCCCGAGGGAGGACGATGGTCGTGGCAGTGGCGAGCGGGTGGGGCTGGCGCCGAGCCTGCCCTTGGATGCCCCTGGGAAGGGCGCCGGGGGATGAGCTGCCCCTGGCCAGGTCTGAGGGACCGACCCAGCTCGGGGCTGTCGGGGGCAGAGAGAGAATCCCCATCCGCCCTTTCTCTTCAGGTTCTTAGGGCTGCCAATTCCTTAACAAGACAGGTTGTCTGGAGAAAATCACACCCAGCTCAAGAACATGTGTCCAAGGGGAAACCCGAGAAACTGAGTCTCCCCACACAATAGCAGAGATTCTCATCTTGCATTCTCTCCTGAGCTAATGACAAAGGTGGATGTCCGGGTGGGCCTGTGGAATGGGAGAGGGGAGGAAGTCTCTTGTCATGCAGAGGGACAAGGAAAGGACTCGTCTGAATCTTCTCCCCTGCACTGGGGTCAGGTCGGGAAGGGACTGGCACAGAGGTGAGCAGGAACAGGCCTCTGTGTGGTGGGGTTGGCCCCGGGGCAGGCGTGGGGGTGATGGGTGGAAGTGGGATGGCGTGTGAGTTGGCACCAGCCAGCGGTGGAGGCAGAGACTCAAAGGCCAGGGATCTCTCTCTCTGTCTCTGTCTCTGTCTCTCTCTACCTCAGGGAGCTGAGGAGAGTAGGTGGCGCCCCCTGCCCACCTCGCCTACCTCTCCATGGGCCCTTCTTTCTCTGGCCGCTCCGGGAGCCCTGCGGGCTTGGCTTCAACCCCCCCCCCCCACCGCACAGGCCCAGGGCGCATGCGCGACCGCCGGGGCCCTAGGGCTGACCTCGGGGGTCCTCAGTGAATGCCCCGCCCTCCCTCCAGGCTCTGACCCAGCTGCAGCTGTTCCATCGCCGCCCTTCTGGACTCGGCTTCAGCTGTTGGCCCCCTCCCCTCCCCCACTCCCACTCAGCTTGGAGGCCGCTTCCCTGCCTCGGAAACATTGCTCTGGAACTGATGACCACAGGCGTACTGGGCTGCAAGCTCAAGGCTCTGCCTGGGCCAGCTGCTTCGGCCAGGGGTTCCTTTCTTCCTGGAAAGACAAAGCCATAGCCTCACCCCACGCCTGCACTTTGCCACTGCAGGCAGCCAAGGTGTAGGAAAGGCTCTGTGGAGTCAGAAGTGCCGAGACAGGCAGATGGCACGGCAGGCTTTGGGGGCCAGGGCGCAACTGGGCTAGCCCCTCCTGCCGGGAGTCGGGGAGGCCCGGCCTTCCTAGTGCCCAGGCCACGGATCCGGGGAGAAATCCGCCATGGAGGGCACGCGTGAGGCCCTCTGCCTGAGGTCGCAGGTGTCACGCCAGGGCCACTGCAAGCCTGGCTCGGCTTGCCTGCTTTCTCAAGAGGAGGCTGGCCGACCATCCGAACCTGGCACCTGGGCCAGGCCCGTTCCAAGGGGACGAGTTCCAGAGACTAGAGCCCTGGGGGCGGCTGCCAAGTCTCCTGGGGCGTGTGCTAGGCCCCCGTCAGAGGAGCAAGCAGCCTGGTAAACGGTGTGCCAGACTTGAGACCTGCAGGCCTCCCACACCCGGGTCCCTGTCCTGCCCAGGCCCCCCGAGGGAGGACGATGGTCGTGGCAGTGGCGAGCGGGGTGGGGCTGGCGCCGAGCCTGCCCTTGGATGCCCCTGGGAAGGGCGCCGGGGGATGAGCTGCCCCTGGCCAGGTCTGAGGGACCGACCCAGCTCGGGGCTGTCGGGGGCAGAGAGAGAATCCCCATCCGCCCTTTCTCTTCAGGTTCTTAGGGCTGCCAATTCCTTAACAAGACAGGTTGTCTGGAGAAAATCACACCCCAGCTCAAGAACATGTGTCCAAGGGGGAAACCCGAGAAACTGAGTCTCCCCACACAATAGCAGAGATTCTCATCTTGCATTCTCTCCTGAGCTAATGACAAAGGTGGATGTCCCGGGTGGGCCTGTGGAATGGGAGAGGGGAGGAAGTCTCTTGTCATGCAGAGGGACAAGGAAAGACTCGTCTGAATCTTCTCCCCTGCACTGGGGTCAGGTCGGGAAGGGACTGGCACAGAGGTGAGCAGGAACAGGCCTCTGTGTGGTGGGGTTGGCCCCGGGGCAGGCGTGGGGGTGATGGGTGGAAGTGGGATGGCGTGTGAGTTGGCACCAGCCAGCGGTGGAGGCAGAGACTCAAAGGCCAGGGATCTCTCTCTCTGTCTCTGTCTCTGTCTCTCTCTACCTCAGGGAGCTGAGGAGAGTAAGGTGGCGCCCCCTGCCCACCTCGCCTACCTCTCCATGGGCCCTTCTTTCTCTGGCCGCTCCGGGAGCCCTGCGGGCTTGGCTTCAACCCCCCCCCCCACCGCACAGGCCCAGGGCGCATGCGCGACCGCCGGGGCCTAGGGCTGACCTCGGGGGTCCTCAGTGAATGCCCCGCCCTCCCTCCAGGCTCTGACCCAGCTGCAGCTGTTCCATCGCCGCCCTTCTGGACTCGGCTTCAGCTGTTGGCCCCCTCCCCTCCCCCACTCCCACTCAGCTTGGAGGCCGCTTCCCTGCCTCGGAAACATTGCTCTGGAACTGATGACCACAGGCGTACTGGGCTGCAAGCTCAAGGCTCTGCCTGGGCCAGCTGCTTCGGCCAGGGGTTCCTTTCTTCCTGGAAGACAAAGCCATAGCCTCACCCCACGCCTGCACTTTGCCACTGCAGGCAGCCAAGGTGTAGGAAAGGCTCTGTGGAGTCAGAAGTGCCGAGACAGGCAGATGGCACGGCAGGCTTTGGGGGCCAGGGCGCAACTGGGCTAGCCCCTCCTGCCGGGAGTCGGGGAGGCCCGGCCTTCCTAGTGCCCAGGCCACGGATCCGGGGAGAAATCCGCCATGGAGGGCACGCGTGAGGCCCTCTGCCTGAGGTCGCAGGTGTCACGCCAGGGCCACTGCAAGCCTGGCTCGGCTTGCCTGCTTTCTCAAGAGGAGGCTGGCCGACCATCCGAACCTGGCACCTGGGCCAGGCCCGTTCCAAGGGGACGAGTTCCAGAGACTAGAGCCCTGGGGGCGGCTGCCAAGTCTCCTGGGGCGTGTGCTAGGCCCCCGTCAGAGGAGCAAGCAGCCTGGTAAACGGTGTGCCAGACTTGAGACCTGCAGGCCTCCCACACCCGGGTCCCTGTCCTGCCCAGGCCCCCCGAGGGAGGACGATGGTCGTGGCAGTGGCGAGCGGGGTGGGGCTGGCGCCGAGCCTGCCCTTGGATGCCCCTGGGAAGGGCGCCGGGGGATGAGCTGCCCCTGGCCAGGTCTGAGGGACCGACCCAGCTCGGGGCTGTCGGGGGCAGAGAGAGAATCCCCATCCGCCCTTTCTCTTCAGGTTCTTAGGGCTGCCAATTCCTTAACAAGACAGTTGTCTGGAGAAAATCACACCCAGCTCAAGAACATGTGTCCAAGGGGGAAACCCGAGAAACTGAGTCTCCCCACACAATAGCAGAGATTCTCATCTTGCATTCTCTCCTGAGCTAATGACAAAGGTGGATGTCCCGGGTGGGCCTGTGGAATGGGAGAGGGGAGGAAGTCTCTTGTCATGCAGAGGGACAAGGAAAGACTCGTCTGAATCTTCTCCCCTGCACTGGGGTCAGGTCGGGAAGGGACTGGCACAGAGGTGAGCAGGAACAGGCCTCTGTGTGGTGGGGTTGGCCCCGGGGCAGGCGTGGGGTGATGGGTGGAAGTGGGATGGCGTGTGAGTTGGCACCAGCCAGCGGTGGAGGCAGAGACTCAAAGGCCAGGGATCTCTCTCTCTGTCTCTGTCTCTGTCTCTCTCTACCTCAGGGAGCTGAGGAGAGTAAGGTGGCGCCCCCTGCCCACCTCGCCTACCTCTCCATGGGCCCTTCTTTCTCTGGCCGCTCCGGAGCCCTGCGGGCCTTGGCTTCAACCCCCCCCCCCACCGCACAGGCCCAGGGCGCATGCGCGACCGCCGGGGCCTAGGGCTGACCTCGGGGGTCCTCAGTGAATGCCCCGCCCTCCCTCCAGGCTCTGACCCAGCTGCAGCTGTTCCATCGCCGCCCTTCTGGACTCGGCTTCAGCTGTTGGCCCCCTCCCCTCCCCCACTCCCACTCAGCTTGGAGGCCGCTTCCCTGCCTCGGAAACATTGCTCTGGAACTGATGACCACAGGCGTACTGGGCTGCAAGCTCAAGGCTCTGCCTGGGCCAGCTGCTTCGGCCAGGGGTTCCTTTCTTCCTGGAAAGACAAAGCCATAGCCTCACCCCACGCCTGCACTTTGCCACTGCAGGCAGCCAAGGTGTAGGAAAGGCTCTGTGGAGTCAGAAGTGCCGAGACAGGCAGATGGCACGGCAGGCTTTGGGGGCCAGGGCGCAACTGGGCTAGCCCCTCCTGCCGGGAGTCGGGGAGGCCCGGCCTTCCTAGTGCCCAGGCCACGGATCCGGGGAGAAATCCGCCATGGAGGGCACGCGTGAGGCCCTCTGCCTGAGGTCGCAGGTGTCACGCCAGGGCCACTGCAAGCCTGGCTCGGCTTGCCTGCTTTCTCAAGAGGAGGCTGGCCGACCATCCGAACCTGGCACCTGGGCCAGGCCCGTTCCAAGGGGACGAGTTCCAGAGACTAGAGCCCTGGGGGCGGCTGCCAAGTCTCCTGGGGCGTGTGCTAGGCCCCCGTCAGAGGAGCAAGCAGCCTGGTAAACGGTGTGCCAGACTTGAGACCTGCAGGCCTCCCACACCCGGGTCCCTGTCCTGCCCAGGCCCCCCGAGGGAGGACGATGGTCGTGGCAGTGGCGAGCGGGGTGGGGCTGGCGCCGAGCCTGCCCTTGGATGCCCTGGAAGGGCGCCGGGGGATGAGCTGCCCCTGGCCAGGTCTGAGGGACCGACCCAGCTCGGGGCTGTCGGGGCAGAGAGAGAATCCCCTCCGCCCTTTCTCTTCAGGTTCTTAGGGCTGCCAATTCCTTAACAAGACAGGTTGTCTGGAGAAAATCACACCCAGCTCAAGA